>NW_020837953.1:37478666-38078666 GCF_003676395.1 Aethalodelphis obliquidens
TTTGCGGTACGTGGGCCTCTCACTGTTGTGGCCTCTCCCGTTGCGGAGCACAGGCTCCGGATGCGGAGGCTCAGCGGCCATGGCTCACGGGCCCAGCCGCTCCGCGGCATGTGGGATCTTCCCGGACCGGGGCACGAACCCGCGTCCCCTGCATCGGCAGGCGGACTCTCAACCACTGCGCCACCAGGGAAGCCCTCTTTTTTGTGATTTTTAATAACATCAGGAAGTTACCTCCCTGCCTTCCGCACCTTCTCACCGGGGGCGGCGGAGGGGGGGTGGTTGGAGGGAGGAGGCATGTGAATCCTTTCCAGCCAGTCCCCCAGGGCCACCCTCAGGAAAGCTCTCATCTCCCTCCATCTAGCCCCCAGGTGCTGCCTGGCCCCCAACTGCTGCTGCGAGAAACTGAAGCAGCTCAGCTGCCAGCTGGTGTTGAACGGCTACCGGTTCCGCGTGGCCAACGGGACCGTGATCTGTGAGTTGCCTTCCCTGTAGGGAATGTCTTTGAAACTGGGCCTTTCCTTAAGGTCAGCCTTGTGGACCCAGAGAATTTTGGGGAAATGAGATTTTTTTCCAAGTGCTTTGGGATGGAGAGCTGTAATTCCGAGAATCAGAGCTTCCCGAGAGTCCTGGCCCGGTCCCTCCCCGGTCCCCATTCGCAGCTGTGCCCCCAGCTCCCTCCAGAGGCGGGGTGCAGGGCACAGCGCCCCCGCCCCCGCCCGGGGTCCTGCATGTGCTCCATAAATAGTTGCTGACTCGAGAGTGAATCTTGCAGCTTCGCGCGGCAGCTGCTGCCGTTGAGAAGCTTCTTCCCGATGTCTGTCCTGTGTTAACAGAGCAGCTCAGCTGTCGTTCAGCTGAACAAATATTTGCGAAGGGTGATTTCGTGCCAAGCACTGGGATAAGTGTGGGGGTGGGGAGGGGGGGACACCAAAGTCAATAGGAGGGGGACGGGGAAGGGAACCCACGTGTCATGGAGGCCATTCAAGGAAGAGGGCCAAGGACAGGGTGGGCAAGTGCTGAGTGTCCAGCACGTGGGGAGGGGCCCCTGATCTCCCAGAGCATGTTCTGGGACTGCTGGGTGTGTAGGGCAAGTTGGATCTAAAGAACAAGCCCATTTGCAGGTGCTGGGCCACGGCCTTGTTGTGAACGCCATTCATTTCAGCGGAACCGGTGGTTTGAATGCCCCTTCGAATGTGTGACTCGCCTTCCGCTTGGCCTTGGGGAGTTGCGTGAACCACTGTCCTCCCCTTGTGTGTTTATTCAGAGCTGTGAGTGTGTCTTGGAAATCGCCTGTCTTCTCCCGAGGCCGGGGAACCACCTCCCTTCCACTCATCTCCCAGAGCCCCCAGCCAGGGCTCCGGCTTAGGACACACTGAGCGTTAGGGTGGCGCAGTCTCCCTGGTCCCAGTGGTGAAACATGGTCAGGCCCCAGCAGACAGGAGACCAGCTTCAGCGGAGTCTGCTTCTCGGCCCCACCAAGCACACCACCGATGGGGAGGGACCCCCCTTTTTCTTATGTGAGCTCAAGGAGACTTCCTGTGTTGGAGCTCTCTGGCTGTGACCGTCCTCAGACCTAAAGCAAGGCGTCCCCTCTGTGAGGCCCCCAAGGCCATGTCCAGGAGATGGGGAGGGATCAGGGTCTAGTGGAGGGGTAGGGGACGGGGTGACTGGAGGAGGTTGTCCCCAGAGGCTTGTTTGCTTCGGCATATGATGCCCTCTGGAGGCCAGGGACCAAGTTTCTGACGTCCTCCTCCCACCCCTCGTGGCTCCACATGGTGGAAGGCAGGGGCCAAGCCTGGCTGTCGGTTGGTGGCAGAGAGGCACACAGAAAAGCTGCCCCTGACTCCCCTCAGCCCAGCTCATGGTCTCACTTTCACATGGTTTCTTCTCACCTCTTTTTGCCTTGATCTTAACATCTGTCATGTTAAGTGTTACCTTAGAATGGTTGAAAAGCATCAGTATGAGAGAAAATATTCTCTAAGAGCTCTCTCTGATGCCCCTGAAAAGCGCAGGGACCAAGGAAGGAGGGAAACGGTGTTCTGAGGAGGGAAGTGGAATTTCAGTAAGTGCAGAGGACCTTCCCGCACTGTGGTCTCAGGCCCAGGCCAAGCCTCCGCCCGCTGCTCCTGTGTCACGGGGGCCCAGCCCGGCCTCTCTGCACCTAGAGCAGCTTCCTTATCAACCCTCTTCACCCTCCCAGGTGGGGATCAGAGTGCAGCCCACGACCCCAGGAAGTGGAGCAGAGTGACCTGGGGGCAGAGGCTGGAGCCCCAGGAGGTGGCACAGGAAACGTTCTCTGCTTGGCACACCAGGCTGGGGGGTGGTGAGAGGGGCAGGCAGGGGCCAGGAGCTGGACTGAAAATTCGTGGCCTGGCCCTGCTTTCTGCAGATGCTGGCCCCTGCCAAGCAGCAGTAGCCAGGTGCTCCCGAAGCTTGACCAGGGCTCCCAGAGCTCAACATCTTGCTTAGGGAGTTAGCATGGAGGGATGCTTCTCCGTCCTCACCAGGACATCAGCACCCCCTCCTCAGCTGACCCAGCTAGTGAGGACCAGGCTGACCCCCCTGTTGTCCCCACCCCCACCTTGCCAAACCCCTATTCCAGTGTGTGCTGAGACCCCAAGTGAACCCCGCACACATCCATTCACTTGCCCAGTATCAACTGAGCACCCATTGGGTGCCCATCCGGGCCAGTGCTGTGCCAGGGCCAGGGGCACAGAACAAGGCAGCCAGCCGCAGGCCCTGCTGTCCTGGCCTTCTCCAGAGCTGAAAGTGCCCTTGGGACCATCCAAACCAAACCCTCATTGTAGCAATGGGGAGACTGAGACCCAGAGATGGGGAAGGGTTTGATCCAAGGTAACAGGCAAGATTAAAACTCATACGTCTTGAGGCTTTCTAGTGCTCTGGAACACACTGCTGGCCTGAGTTTTCTAGGCCTCAGTTTCTTCATCCATAAAATAGGTGCACTAACAACAGCTACAGTTCATGAGCATCTGACGGATGCTTTGCACTCAGCACTGTGAATCCGTGATAAACCTTTGAGGTGGGCATTATTCTCCCCATTATCGGGAGGACCCTGAGGCTCAGAGAGGTTAAGTGAGATGGCCAAGGCCACACAGCCATGGAAAGAAGAGTTGGGATTCAGACCCAGGTCGTCTGACCCCAGCTGGTGCCCCTGCCTCCTACCATCCTCCCCAGGGGCATGGGGCCGCTGGGAGGGCGATGGGGCTGCTCTTGGCTGGGGGCTCACACAAATGCATATCTTATTATCTACAACAGGCTTGTCAGAATGTTCAGCACTGGCCCAAGGGGCAAAGAAGAGCAGAAGGAATTTGCCCCTCTGCAAGGACCCAGATCTTTCTGTTCTAGCTCTAGGTACCCTGCTAAGGGGCCCAGAGACAGCACACGCTTTGGAGTCAGGCAGAGCGGGGCCTGCATCCCAGCTTCACCTTTTCTAGCTGGATAATTGCACAGCCCCCCTGGGCCTTAGTCTCCTCATCTGTCAAATGGAGATACTAATCAGAGCTTCATAAGGTCACTAAAGGACGGACTAAAGTAGCCCAACTCGGAGCAGGTGCTTAGTTAGTTAATGCCCCTCCTTTTAGAAGTTGAGATTTCTTTTGTTTAATCTCAGTTTCCTTTTCCCCTTTACTTTGTGGGAAAGCACTGGGAGTTTTTTTTAGTACTGTTGAGAGATTTCTTGGAAACATCTCCTCTGCATTTGCCTCCCCTTGAGCTAATGTTATTAACCCCTTATAGGATAAAACCTCGCCCACTCTACCCCCGGTTATACTGCAGTTCAAGGAGCTGCCTTGCAAGGGTTAACCACCTCCCCAGCCTCCAAGTTCTGAAATCCCTCACCCAAGCCTGGTCCCAGGTTGCCTAGCAACCAGTGGCTGCTCCAGGATGCAGTTGGTGTGAGCAGGGAAGGGAAAGGAGAAAAACAACTTGGTCTGCCCATGTCTCTAAATGTCACTGGGATCTCAGTGCGGAGAAAGGCCTGGAACCCAAGCCCTGGGGCCAATTTGCCGAGGGGCGAAGGCTCCCCTCGGGTAACCGGGGAGGTCATTAGCCCTCTGTTGAGTGGGCTTACATAAGTACTTGGCATTCGCAAGGGATTTTAAGATCTGTCAGTGGTGGCGCCCCCTCCACCCACACATGAATGCATCTGTAGTGCAGCGGGGAGCCCAGCCGTGGGCAGCAGAGCCCAGGTTCCAGCCAGAGGTATCACTATCACCTCCATCTCTGAGCCTGTGACTTCTCCCTCTGCCAAAGGCGGAGGGTGAAGCAGGTAACCACTGGAATCTGTAGTTTGCAAAGATCTTCCTCCTTTGCTACTGAGTTTCCTCCTCACAAGACCTCCGCTCGCTGACACATCACCCATTTCCTCTCCTAGCATCTGTCTCAACCTGACATCATCTCATTTTCTTGTTTATTTATGCATCGATTCTCCCCTCGACTGGAATGTGAATTCCAGGAGAGCCAGAGCACTTGTTGGGGGCGGCGCTTATCCTCAGAAGGCCACAGAGGAAGCCCAGAGCTATGCAGTGTGGGGTCCGCTCGCTCAGACCTGTACCTCCGCACTTCCTAGCCAAAGGGCAGGCACGGGTTAGGAACTCAATACCTGTTGGTTTGATGAGTGAGTGAATGAAAAAAAAATTCATGAAAGAGTCCATGCAAGCACCCGTACCCTCATTTGAAAGCCGAGGGAAGATGCTCAGACAGGGACAACTTGCCTGCCATGCTAGAACAGGCAGGCGGCAGATCTGGACCGAGAAACCCACTCCCTGTTTCTTGGGATGGGGGCTTCATTCGCTGCCCCGCAGGCCGTGGAAGCCCAGCCAGTGAGCCAGTAGCAAACTGGGACGGAGCGCTTACAGCGTGTCTGGGGCTGAGGATCTGCAATGAAAAGACAAACTCCCTGCCTGTGTGCAGGGAGAGAGACAGCCCATAAAATATTCAGAAAGAAAGATACACTTAGGTAGTGACAAGTGCTATGAAGCATCTAAAATAAGGCCACAAGCTAAAGGATGAACATGGCAGTGGGCGGAAGGGCAGGGGGTGTGGGTGCGCGGCGAGGATGGCTACTTTCTGTGACTGTAGAAGGCCTCTCTAAGGAGGTGGCATTTAGCTAGTGCAGAAGGAGACGCGGGGCTGGGGGGTGGGCATCCCACCAGGAGTGAGGCTGGTGGGGCCTGGCCGTGGGGTGAGGGGCTCACCTTCTCCTTCGGTTGCAGGGGAAACATTAAAGCAGGAAGTGATCTGCTCAGATTTTGCTTCAGAAATATCACTCTGGCCCCTGTACAGAGACGTTGGGGAGCAGGGGAAGAAACGGGGAGCCACTAGTGGGGTGTTTCAGTAGCACTGGGGAGAAGCGACCATTGCACAGATCGATAGCTGGGGAGAAGTACCAGATGCTGCGTGTGTTTGGGAGTAGATTGATGGGACCTGCTGATGGATTAGATGTGGGGTTCGGAGGTAAGGGAGGCTGACTCTGAGGTTCTTGGTCTGAGCAGCGATGGACGGTGGTGCATCTACGAGCTTGTGCAGATGGGGGAGAGCAGACTCTGCAGACACGGCAAGAGCCTGGCATGAGCCATGTTGGGTTTGAGATGCATATCAGACACCCAAGAGGGAGTCACGTGAACACAAGCCTATTGGCATCTAGCGCTCAAAGGAGATGTCTAGGCTGAGGTGAGAACTGGAGAGTCAGCAGTGCTCGGTGGTATTTAGAGCCCTGAACTTCAAAACAAAAGCTCCCGGGCTTCCCTGGTGGCACAGTGGTTGAGAGTCCACCTGCCAATGCAGGGGACACGGGTTCGTGCCTCGTTCTGGGAAGATCCCACATGCCGCGGAGCGGCTGGGCCTGTGAGCCATGGCCGCTGAGCCTGCGCGTCCGGAGCCTGTGCTCCGCAACGGGAGAGGCCGCAACAGTGAGAGGCCCGCGCACTGCAAAAAACAAACAAAAAAGAAAACCACAAGAGCTCCCAAGGAGAGGGTTTAGAGACCAGGCCGGAGGCCAGGCACGGAGAGTAGCAGCGTGGCAGGCAGTCTGGGTTAGCCCAGGCAGGAACGTAGACCTTCTTGCTTTGTCTCATTGGTGGAGGTATATTTCATGGAATGAGAAAGCATATCCTAAAGCTGTCAGTTCCATTCTTCATGCCTCAGTTTCCCCATCAGCAAATTGGAAGATGCTGGATCTGGGTTTAGGCTTGTTTTTAAAAGATGACTTCCAAACATGGCATTTCTTGGCCCAGAGCTGCCTCTTCTTCTGGCCCATGACTGGCCTGATGCTACAATGGCTGTGGGATGTCCACAGCAATGGACCGCTGCTCCAGGTTGGTCCTGACAGCCTGCACCCTGGGCAAGCTGTTAGATGTAGAACTAGACAGCAGGAGAGAATTCTACTCCACGCTTTGGAAAAGAGCGGAAGACAAAGCAGGAAAGGGGGTGGTGAGAAAGGAAGAAGGAGGTTTGGTGAATTGAGATGGAAGAAAGAAGAGATGTTACAGACTAGGAACAGGAGACAAAGAGATAAACAGAAAGGGAGAAGGATGAGAAAGAGGAAAGGGTGAGAAAAGTGCCTTGCTTCCAGTTTCCAGAGAAGCAGCACCTGGGTAAGTGAGAGCTCCAGGTGCCAGGCCCTTTGGGAGGGAAGTGAGGTTGGATGGGGCATGGCCCTGTGCCCAAGAAGCCCTGGACCCCACCAAGGGCAGCAGCCACACAACCCGGTGAGCCCCTGCAGACCATGGCGGCTGCCGGGGGAGGGCAGCAAGGGGCATGCTGGGCGGAGGTGAGAGACCTGGACATGGAGGCTCTCAGCGAGTCCCTGCAGGAGCTGGGGCCTGATCGGTCTTGAAGGATTGTCACAGATGGAGAAGGGAGAGCGCGAAGGCAAAGGTGATCCAGGCGCCAGGAACAGTGGGAGTGGCAGGAACCATCCCTGGCACATTTCCTGAGGGTGAGTGGAGAGGTACAGCTGAGGCGTAGGGTGGGTGTCAACATGTCTTGAGAAATCCAGGCTCCAGTGAGATGTGGGAGGACAGCTTCCTGGAGGAATTGTAGACTTCGGAGAGGGGGAAAAGCAAACAAACAGACAATAGCCAGCACTGGTCCAGTTTCAAAGGGCCCTTCTTTTTCCAACACGTGAAGCTAAGGGTGCACCATCGTCATAATAACAAGCATTTACAGAGGCCTCTCTGTGTTCTGAGCACATCCAGACCACTCCATCTGTAACGACACCAGTGAAAATCCTCACAGCAATCTTGTGAAGTAGACACCATTATTTACTTTTGATACTATTGCTTTTATCACCATTTTTAAAAAATTTATTTATTTTTGGCTGCATTGGGTCTTCGTTGCTGTGCACAGGCTTTCTCTAGTTGTGGAGAGCGGGGGCTACTCTACGTTGCGGTGCGTGGGCTTCTCATTCTGGTGGCTTCTCTTGTTGCGGAGCACGGGCTCTAGAACGCAGGCTCAGTAGTTGTGGCGCACGGGCTTAGTTGCTCCGCAGCATGTGGGACCATCCTGGACCAGGGATCGAATCCCTGTCCCCTGCATTGGCAGGCGGATTCTTAACCACTGCGCCACAAGGGAAGCCCTATCACCATTTTATCAATGATACTGAAACTAACTTGCCCAGGGCCAACACATCAGGGAGTCTGGCCACCTCTTTTCCTCACCCCCACAACCCTCAAAAGAGAGTGGAAATGGAGTGGAGTTATCTAGAAGGAGGCTGCCTTAGACGTCCCCTACACACACACGCACACACGCACGCATGCACGCACGCACACGCACACGCACACGCACATGCACCCATGCACAGAGCACTATAACTCTGACTACTAAATGAAAGATGCTCCCCTAGTGGTCACTTGGCCACAGTGCAGACACTCAATCCCAAAGGCCCACTGAGGCTTCATTCACTAATTCAATGACTATTGAGCACCTACTATGTGCCAACATAGTATCCCAGCTGGGGATACTGGGAGGGACAGGACAGAAAAAGCCCCAGTCTCACAGAGCTTACACTTTGTTGATGAGAAACAGACACAAATAAGAGATATGAAAAGCATGGTGAATCAAACAAATGGGGAAGTGAGGGAGAGTGGCTGGAGAAGCTTTAGAAGGAGTGGGCAGGGAGAGCCTCTCTGAAGAGAGGAAATCTGACCAAGACCCAAAGGTGGGATGGACCCAGCCACTTAAAAATCCTGGAGAGAAGTGTTTCAGACAAAGAGGATAGCAAGTGCAAAGGCCCTGGGACAAGATCAAATAAAACATGTGACAAAAAGAGGCCATTGGTCCTGGAGCAGCGTGAAGGTGAGAGAGTGGAGGTCTGTGAGGATGGAGAGGTTGGCGGGGACCCCATCATGGCAAGCCTGCTTCGGAGTCCATGGCAAGGATTTGGGATGTCTTTGCCCAAATAGTAGGAAACCACAGCAGGGCTTTCAGCAACAGAGTGATCCTAATTCAAGTTACATTTAAAGACGGTCTCGGACTTCCCTGGTGGTGCAGTGGTTGAGAGTCTGCCTGCCAACGCAGGGGACAGGGATTCAGCCCTGGTCCGGGAAGATCCCACATGCCGCGGAGCAACTAAGCCCGTGCACCGCAACTACTGAGCCTGCACTCTAGAGCCCACGAGCCACAACTACTGAGCCCGTGTGCCACAACTACTGAGCCCGCACTCCATAACAAGAGAAGCCAGTGCAAGGAGAAGCCCGCTCGCCGCAACTAGAGAAAGCCTGTGTGCAGCAACGAAAACCCAACGCAGCCAAAAATAAATAAAATTTTAAAAAAATTGTAAAGACAGTCCCTGTTTATTTCCTTCCATTAGGGTGGAATTGCTGGTGATGACAGAGATTGGGATTGTGGCCAAGAAGATGGAGAGAAGAGGGCGGAGTGAAATATGCTAAACATAGAGACATCAATGGAACTTCGGGTGGATGGGCTGTGAAAGTGAAAGGGGGGGGGAGGAATCAAGGTCGGCTGCTAGTTTTCTGGCTTGAGTGGGAGGGGCTGCCATTTCCCAAGCAGAGAGTGTGGGTGGAGGACCAGCTCAGTGGGCGGGGGGCCGGAAGGGGACCCTTACATCCAGAGCTTCCTTTGGGGTGTCTTACACTGAAGATGCCTGCGACATCCAGGTGAGAAGCCAGGTAAGCTGTTGGAAGGAGGGGCTGAGTTCTGATAAAATAGGTTTCGTGTCCTTGGCCTGGGTACTGCCTGGCAGCACTAACCCAGGGCCCGTCCGTGCAGCCCACACCTGCTCCTTCTCTCGCTTCTTTCCAGGATTCTCCTTGGGGCATGTCCCGGTGTGGTGGGGGAACGGCTTGGGGACAAAAGAAAAGAACTCCCAGTTCCTTTCCTTTCTATTTTCAACCCTTGACCCCTCGCAGCGAGCTCCCAGCTCTCCCCAACTTTAGAATCAAACCCTGGGAGTAGATGGAAGCCCCCTGTGACCCTCTGTCTCCCTTCAGTTGAATGCGCCCTTGGTCCTGGTGTCGGCTGCCTCTGTGGGCTAAGAGCCTGCAAGTGTGACACGCAATCCGCTTCAAAGAGAACCTGCCCAAACTTCAAGCGGTTCTTCTCCAGCTGGCCCCGCTGCGGCAGGAGCAAACTCCCATGCTAGTGAGGCCGCGGGTCCCTGGTCGGTCTGGTCTGGGATACTCCTTTGTCACTCGGCATTAGAGGGCTGGAGATCAACAGTGGAAAAGACAGAATCCTGGCTTTCTGTGGAGGGAGACAGACCATAAACATACACATAAATAGTACATTCCAATAACAGTAAGACTAGGAAGCAATAAAACAAGGTGACAGGGTAGAGAGAAGTCGCCTACCCCCATCCCAGGAAGTTTCCAGGAAGGGAAAGGCCCCAGGATCTGCCTTAAACTCTCCCTCCATCCCCACGTCAAAATCAGGATACAGGGCGGGTTTGGGAACCAGACCCACAACCCAGATCCAGCTGGAGCCAAGCAGGGATCCTGGAAAACAAGGTCTCGGCCACATGCCAAGGACCCGAGAAGCACACTTGGACTCTGTTTCTCATTTGCTGGAGTTCTGCCT
Source organism: Aethalodelphis obliquidens (assembly GCF_003676395.1). Lineage (NCBI taxonomy): Eukaryota > Metazoa > Chordata > Mammalia > Artiodactyla > Delphinidae > Aethalodelphis > Aethalodelphis obliquidens. The sequence goes on from NW_020837953.1 coordinate 37,488,723, forward strand.
TCTCCAGAAAACCCCGAGGTAGGAAAAAGTCGATGCCCTTTTCACCTCCCAGGAGACAGAGCATGAGAACATCAGCTCCCACCGCTGCCACCTGGATGTCACGCCAGGAAGATAACAAAGAAATGAAGAAAGAGGGCAAGGGAGAAGGAATTGGGGGTATTCAAGATTTCGATCCACACTTAGAAGTCCCTGGTTATAAGGCGTAAATTCTAATAAATATTAAAGTGGTCCAGTCAGGGTGGATGCTAATTGTTCTGATGCCCGAGGGTAGATTGCAAAAATGACCACAACTCTTCTTACCTCTCTGTATCCTCACCTCTCACAATGTAATGCTCAGCTTTTCCCATCAAGCGGTAGACTGTTTTCCCCACCCCCGAATCTGAACTCTGAACTGGCCTTGCGATTTACTGTGGTCAGTAGAACATGGTGGAAGTGATGGTCCACCAGTTCGCCAGCAAGGCCTCTGGAGGCCCAACGCACGTCCCCTCTTTCTTGGAAATGCCTGCCGCTGCCATGAGACACACCCTGGGCCCACCTGCAGGAGGGCAGGAGCCCACCTGGATCAGGGTCGTCAGGCCAGCTGGCTGGCTGAGGACCTCAGACCTGTGAGAGCACTTGGCAGGGATCAGCAAAGCCAGCTCACGGATGACCAGAGACACCAGAGAACCTCGCTGAGACCAAAACAACCGCCCAGCTGAGCCCCAGCTAAACCACCACCTTGCAGAAGTGCAAGCTACATAATGGGCCCGTTTAATGTCATTAAGTTTTGGTGTGGTTTGCCATGCGGTGTAACTCACTGATGTCGTTGGTCTTCACTACCTGAGGCTCTGGGGTTCTCAGCACTGTGCCGAGCTTGGAGGCCACATGAACAGCGTGGACGTGCCCCTGCCCCTTACCTGTCAGGCTTGGGAGGAGAAAGGCCATCCTCATGCAATACCGGGAAACACACAGAGGCTATAATCACTCACAAAAGTTCATTGAGGCTCTGCTAGGCGGCAGGCACAGAGCTGGGCAGTAGGGATACAGACGTTTAAAGAAAACAAACAGAGAATCAGGTGTAAATATCCTGGGGAGAAAGTTGAGAGCCAGAGCAGCTTTTAGAAGTTCAAGTTCAGGCACTTACACTCTGGATTGAGTGATGCTGTCACGGGTGTGAAGACAGGGAAGCCAGAGGTGGGTGGTCAGCAGAGGGTCTGAGAACTAGGGCTCCAGGGCTGTGCCTGGCTCAACTGGCAGGTCACAGGGGAAACTGGTCTGTTTTCCCAGCTGCCCACGCGCTGTAGTAATCGCTACTGCAGAAGGAAACTTGGGGTTGACGGGGGTCACCGTGAAGGTTGTAAAAGGCGGTGAGGGGAGTGACCATGGAAAGGCAGGCATGGAACCAGGGTGGCTGGGCACCTCCCCTCCTTGGGGACTCCGGACCACAACAGAGACCAGCTCAGGACTGGCCAAATGACACAGTGGAGGGAGGGAGGCCAGGGCTGGGGTCAGCATGGGGGCAGGGATTTCAGTGTGAGATCCAGGCCATGGTCCACCGCCTGGGCCTTCAATTCTAATCTGTAAAATGGGGTCCGTGGTGGTATTGAACTGCTCCCGTCGATGCCCTGATTCTGGGAGGACAGGACGGTGGTGGGACTGTGGAGGGATGTCGTTGGCTTTCACTGGGAAAGCCCGCTTTCCTGGAAGGGCGACCGTTCATCCCCTCAACAAATCCACGTCAAAGGCCTGCTGCAAGCCAGGCCCTGGGCTAAAGCAGAGACATAAAGCTGCATCCGACTCCAAGTTGCTCAGCTCAGGCAGAACACAAGTCAGCGGTGATTGCAAGGCAGGCTGGGAGATGCTGGAACTGGGGTCAGCTCACGAGCCATGAGCACCATCGGAGCAGGGGGTGAGCATTCCCCGAGGAATGCTGAGGGTCTGACGTCTCACCTGAGAGCTGAAGATAAGGGGGAGCTGGGGTACCAAGTGAGGTAGAGGGATGGAAGGTGATTCCACAAACCTGCTCGAAAGCGCCACTGCCACGTCTCCCCCCAGATCAGCTGAAGGGCCGTCCTCCATGTGTGCCCCTCCCCCAAGCCAAAAACATGCATGTCAAATTCTTTTTCTCATATCCCACATCTAATGTGTTGGCACCTTCAAAATACACTTAGATTCTATATTTATAAAATACTTCAGTAAAATGTACACATTTTTAAAAAGACAAAGATGAGAGGGGAAAAATTTAGAACCACCTGGGCCACCTTCAGGGCTGCCATCTTGGTCTGAGCCACCATCGCCTCGTTCCTGGGCTACCGCTTGCCCCACATCATTCTCTCCACTTCCACCCTCAGCCTCTGCAATCTCTCATCCACCAGCAGCTGGTCGGCAGGGTGCCTGGAGTCTGATCGCGTCACTCCTCTCCTCACGCCCTCCCCGTCTGCCTGAGTAAGAGCCGATGTCCTTCCACAGCCCCGAAACCCCCATGACCATCCCCACGCAGCCTCGCTTCCTATCCTCTCCCGCTCACTCCCTCCACCCCAGCCAATGGCCTCCATGCTGTTCTGTTCCTTGAACATGGCGGCCACGCTCCCTCCCAGGACCCTGCCCACAGCGGCTCCCTCTGCCTAGAAGGGGCATCCCACGTGCCTGACTCCCTACCTCCTTCAAGTCTCTGCTGGAATCTCAGCTTCCTGATCAAGCTTATGCAACCCCCCTCCTTAATACTGCCCACCCTCCGCTGGCCTTTCCCATCCCCTTCATCCTGTTCTCTGTTTCCCCATGCATCGTACACTCATGGATACCACAGCTCGTTGTCTGCCTCCTCGCTGGAAGATGAGCTCCTGAGGACAAGGATCTGTGTCCTTTTCTAATCCCTCGTGTATATGTTGAATGACGTGAGGTCGATGCAAGGGATTGCATTAGCTCAGAGTGGGGAGCATGGAATGTGGGAGTCGATTTTCAAGCGAGCAGGAGATGAGGCAGGCAAGGCCAGGTCAAGGAGAGCCTGCGGCCACTCTAAGAGGTCTGGGCTCGATCCTGGGAGCAGCGGGGCTCCCAGTGCTCTGAGCCATCACCACTTTCCACCTGGGAAAGCTTGGGCAGCTCAGTGTCCTCAGGGGAAAACAGGCAGACGGTGGACGGCGGAGACCAGGGCGCATGATGACTCACATGGGGAGGGCTGTGGCGATCGCGGGGACGCAATCGTGTCCCTTCCTTCCACCTCGGCACTGTTGAAGGAGCGAACGCCCTGCCTCAAAGGGGACAGACGTCAAGTGTAGATGCGTTTTTGCGACAGCTCTGTGTCTGCACCTTTTCCTCAGCTGCATTTCTTGCCGTCTGGGTGAAGCTGCCAGGCGGTCAGGGAGGGGTGGAGCAGTGGGCACGCCCCCCACCAAGGGTGGGCTTTGGGCTCAGTGCCCCACAGGGAAAGGCTGTCACCGCTTTGGAGTGACTGTGTGCATGGCAGGCAGAGCCATTGTCCCCCATCCCCACTTCCGGGGTGTCTGCAAAGCTGTGAAAGGCGCGGGGATGAGCAGATGTGGGGAGTGTGGCATAAAGCAGCAGCGTGGGCACGGCTGGGGGCCTGGGGCGGGGCAGCCGGCCTGGCGGGGAGAGAGGTGACTGGGTCAGCAAGTACAGAGGCTCTCCCGGGGTGCCTGGGACGGGCCAGGCGTTACTGAGCTCATCCGGAAGCGAAATCACATCCGGTGGGAGAACAGAGAGCTGGGGCAGGGGGCGAGGTCCAGGCCCCGGGACCCTGAGCGGGGAGAAGGGGAACCCAGATGTGCCCCCCAAGCCTTGGTTGCTGCAACAAGCGGCCTCCAGGTGCTGAGGCTCAGCTCGTCCAGGCACAGCGTTCCCTTTGTGCATAGTACACCCGACCTTCCTCAGGCGGCTGCTGTTAAGTCCCCAACTGACTGCGGCTCAAGGCCACACCGCTAACGCATAGCAGAGCAGCGACTAGAGCCCAGGCTGACTCTCCTTGCCCTAAGGTTCCCCTCCCCCAGCTCATCTGGGAAGGAATCCAGTACTGGCGAGACTTGGGGGACGGGTAATGGAGGAGGCTGTCCCCCCGGGGTTTAAACCCTTGCCCTAGAGGGAGGCCTAGGTTCTGGTTCTGGCCAAGCCGCTAAGTCGTTGTGTGGTTTCATTCATTCATTCACCCAGTGCACAAGTATCCAGTGTGCACTGGATTCAGTGGGAGTAGGAGGGCACACCCCTGACACCTAAAGCTCACATTGGAGCTGAAGACAGACAAGTAACCAGGTGATAACAAGACAGTGAGGGGCAGGGAGCCCGGATGCAGGCATACCTGGGGGGCACCGCATCCAGACCTGCCGGCCAGCAGAGGCTTCCAGACCTGAAGGTTAGGTGGAAGGCAGCCAGGCAAGGCGGAGGGGAGGGAGAGGGCACCAGGCAGAGGGGACGGCCTGAGCAAAGGCCGGGAGGCAGGCAAGGGAGAGGGGCAGCCTGTAGCCGAGATGACTGTGAAGCAGGGGTGGGGCTGAAGTGGGCTGGAAGGAGGGGAGCTAGGAGGCCGGAGAGAAGGAAGTCGGGGTGAGGACCCCCTCACATAAGCCCCTTCCTCTTCCTGGGCCCCAGGTTCCTATCTGTGTACATCTGACCCTTCCTGAAGCTTTTTCTCACCCAACTTGTTGATCATCATTGAGACCTCAGAAATTATTCATTCCCTTTTCACAGATGAAAATGGAGGGTCTGAGCAGGCAGGTGGGGCTGGAATGGGAACCCATGTTTTCGGATTCTAAATTTCTTTTTTTTTTTTTTTTGGCCACGCCGCAGGGCATGCAGGATCTTAAGTTACCTGACCAGGGATCGAACCCATGCCCCCTGCAGTGGGACCACAGAGTCTTAGCCACTGGACCGCCAGGGAAGTCCCAGTTCTAAATTTCTTGTTTCCCATCCCCTTTCTCAGAATGAAGGGGTTGAAGGGATGCTCTCTGAAGCTAAGGCTCTGGAGTCAGGGTTCAAACCCTGCTTGTGTTGCATGACCTTGAGTAACTTACTTGGCTTCTCTGGGCCTCAGTTCCCTCCTTTTATAAACAAAGCTATGAATAGCCCCCACCTCATAGGGCTGCTAGGAGGGTTCAGTGAGATGGCACACACAGAGCTCTGAGCCCCGTGCTCAGCATACAGTAAGTGCTTAATAAATCTTGCTCTACTCACAGGGCCCCGACATGCTGTGGTACCAGATGGCCAGCCCAGGAGGCAGGGTGTTTGGCAGGGTTGCAGGGCCGCATGCCCAGACCTTTGTACTGTGCACCCTTGCCTCCTAACGCCCAACTCTGCTTGTTGTCACAGTTGCTGGCATCAGCTGCTTGTTAGAAGTCACAGCTGGGGAAGCTGACAGCAGTGTTGCCATGACAACCGTTGGGGAGGACAGGGCCGCCTCCCTGCATTCATAGTCGGTCCTGAGCATGAAGAGAGGTGACTCCCGGGCCCAGCTGAGACCAGGGCCGGACAGGCACCAGGGCCCTGGCTGTGCAGCTGGGGCACTAAGTTGCCCCCTTCCCTTCTACTTCTGCCTCTCTCCTTCCCCTCGCCTCCCCCCAACACCCAGGTGTAGAGAGCCGGATTTTCTTGGTAAACCACAGCTTTGCTCTGCCAGGTTTCCATTTGGGGGAGAATGTCCCAGGCCAAACACTTCATCAGAATCTTCCTTCCTTCCACCTACTGCCCTTTGCCAGCCTGGCCCTGAGGACCTTTGGCCCAAAATTCAGTCAAGGGCCCCAGTCTCCAGCACTGAGTTTCCAGTCTCTGCACAGGCCCTGTGCTGGGAGCATTCTCCTCTGCGGCCTCATGTGGTCCTCAGACCCAACGACGTGCTCTTCATTATTACACACATTTTACAGAAGGGGGAGATGGAGACTGGGAGGGGCGAGGCAACTAGCCCAAGGCCAGTGGCCCCATGAGCGGCAGAGCCAGGGTTGCACCCAGTCTGCTCCTTGTGAGAGGCAGTGTCGATGGCAATGGTAAGGTGGAGGTGACAGTGATGGTTTCCTAGTGCTCTCCTGGGCATTGCCAGCCTGGGGCAGGGTCTCTCCCTTTGGGTTCAGACCCAGAGGGGCAGGAGGTGTGGAGCAAAGCATAGGTGGTGACCTATCATGACCACTAGGTGTCGCCCAAGTTCTAGAAAAGAGTTGACAGCCACTCCCTCGGGGGGCGTCTGAAGAATGGGGGCAAGGGGCCGTGCTTCTCTGAGAATGGAAGACTGACCTAGGTCTGGGCAGAGCTGGTGTGTTGCAGAAAATCAGAACTGGACAGAAGTTAAAGCAGTAAAAGTAATTTTATTAACTATTGCAGTGGGGGAAAAGAGACAGTATAGAACTGGGCTCGATTCTTAATAGAACGAAGAAAAGTGGGGATTTCTAAGGAGCAGGGTGGGTGGGGGTAATCAGTGGCTGGAAAATTGCTAAGAGAGTAGGGGATTCTTGATAAACTGACCTAACAGGATTCTTGCCGAAGGCAGGTCGTGGCGATCAGATATCACCTGGGGACTAGTGAGAGGTGAGAAATTTGATCAGATATTGAGGAAGGGTGAGGATTCTCCCTAAACTGATATAGCCGGATTCTTGCTGAAACACAAGAATGATGCAAAGATGAACACAGAAGCCCACAGGTTGAGGCCAAGTTGAGAAAATTCTCAGAGGAGCCCAAAGTTTGGTCAAAGGGAGAGTCTTTGCCAGTCCCTCCTCTGGTTCAGGGAAAGAGGAGATCTTCTTTCTTCTGAACAATATGTGTTCCTTTCTCGATTGGTCATTTTTTGTTCCTTAGTGACCAGTGGAACCATCTGTTGAGACTTGGTAGTAAAGGGTATTTTCTCGATGGTGTGAACCATCAGGCATTTAAATGAGGGGGATATCTATGAAAAAAAGAAAAACAAAGATTAATGATCGGAGCAACTAAACCCAGTTTCTGGGTTCAGAGGACAGCCAGTTGAGACTTCTAGATGTTGAGCTTGAAGCATCTGTGGATGGTGAAGTGAGGAGAGCAGTGGCAATCCATCGGTCTTCCTGGTTGCAGTTTGCATCATCTCTGGTGGTGGCACCGACATCGGTGTCATGGTCACGTTTGTTTCTTGGAGAAGAGCGTGGACGCATCCAGCTTCAGCTCATAGGGCTTCTTTAGAAAGTCCCAGTAAGGATCTGGGCAGTTGGGTTTTAGTTCTCAGTGACTCCAAGTCAAGAGGGTGGGAGAAAAATTGGAAACATTCATCTGAAGAGTTGTAGCCAGATTTTGGAGAAAATTAGAAGAATTAACTAAATGTGCAGGATGGCAGGATTCATTCCGTTTACAGACAGGTAACAAAGCAGAAAGGAAAATGGAATCTAGCCAAGAGGCGAAAAATAGCTCAAAGACAATGAACAGGACTGTAATGTAATAACCCACGAGGCTGTGCTATACTTTCCCACTGAAAGTGAGAGGTGTTGAATTTTTTAAAATGCACACGTGAGAGTTGCGAGTTAAGTTTTATTTGGGGCAAAATGAGAACTATAGCACCTCAAATAGCACCGAGGAGCTGCTCCAAAGAGGTAAAGGGGGGAGGGGTCAGAATATGTATGATTTTGGCGCAGTCAGGCACACATTTTGACAAAAGTTGCTATTAGTCAAGAAGGTTGCTGCTAGTCACAAGGAGCCAGATGTCTCTGTTAATGATTTTAGTGCTTTTCTAGATACGAGAAGATGCAAGAAATTGAGCTCATAAAATCTTCTCCTGAAAATATCTAACTATCTGAAGACCTGTTCTGCCAGTTTTTCCCAGAGCACAGAGGGCCTCATTCCTGATCTCCACCCTTAACTCCTTTCAGGGGGTGTTGAAGGTCAGAGGCTGCAGTGGCTGGTGAGTTCATTCTTATAGAAACAAGAATGGCAAGCGACAACTTTTAGTTGGCAGAGATCCCGGGGTCCAAGGATGAATCTGATTCCATCTGAGTCACAACTCCTAGAAAACCAGAGCCGGACAGTAGCTTAAGTGGCCAAAACAGGTTTTATTCAAGAACTATTACAATAGGGACCAGTATAGAATTGGGCTCATTTCCAAATACAATTTCAAATCCTTACATTTCTTAAGTGAGGGTTTATAGCAGGGGTTGGGGGAGGTGGAAAATTGATAAGAGCTGGGGAATTGTTGCTTAACCGACCTAACTGGATTCTTGCAGAAGGCAGGTGGGGTAATCAGGTATCACCCAGGGGCTGGTGGAGGATGAGGAATCTGATCACGTATTGAGGGTGGGTAGGGATTCTCACTAAACTGACATGGCAGGATTCTTGCTAAAATGGGGCAATAGAAACCCAAATGTTGAGACCTAGCTGAGAAAAGATCTCAGAGGAGCCTGACTAAATGTTGGTCAAGGAGAGAGTCTTGATTAGTGGCAGCCCCCAGACCAGTGGGAAGCAAGTCCAGCCCCCTCCTCGAGCCTCTGCATAAAAGATCTCACTAACTTGAGGAGAGAAAGACCACCCATACTGTAGAAGCAAAGAGCCCTTCTTCAAACACTGTGACCCCACTCCCCCTCGCCACCTCCAGAGGCATCAAATACAACATCCCATCTCCACCCCATCCCCTTGGGGGCCACTTCCAGGATTGGCTGCATCCTTCGTGCTCCCCTGACACCACCTGGCACCCTATGTCAAGGTTATCGGTCCACGTGTCTGCCTCTCCCTCCCAGGCTGTGGGGTCCTGGGGGCAGAGGCTGCATCTGATAAGTGGTGTCTACCCCAAAGCCGAGCCTCATGCCTGGTCCATAGGAGACCATGGGGATAGGTCCGTTGAATGAATGAACCAATGGATGATCATGTCCAGGGCTTTTCAAAACGTTAGCTGAAGACTCTCTTCTTCTTACAGTAGCTCATGTGAAGGATCAATATGTAACACAGGAAAAGCACGGCTGCTCATGGAAGAATGAGGTGGCGGCTCAGACCCCCATCTGCTCAGCCTCCCCTTCCCCAGAGATCACCCCTAGAAGTCCCAGGAAAACCCATGGCCTTGGGGAGCATCTGAAACATTGGCTCTGGTCTCTCTGCGCTTGGGGAAACTGATGCCCATCACAGGGAAGAGGCTAAGGCCAGGACCCAGGAACTGACGCCCTGCTGGACTCTCAGTCACTTGTCCCACTGACCCCAGCTGCCCAACTCATCATTAAGGAGGTGCGAAGAGATGACATTAAAAGTCAGATGCTGAGGATTCAGATCCCAGCCCCATCACTAATGACCTGTGTGACTTTGGGCAAGTTACTTACCTTCTCTGGGCCTCGGTTTTTTCAACAGAAAAGGATGGGGCAGAGGGAGAGCACTGTGGAGATGGAGGCCGAGTAAGTACTCAGCCCAGTAGTTGTTATAATTGTCTGACCGCTGGACCACAGCCCCACTTTCCAACCCTCCCAACAGTTTTGTCTCTGCTGGAGGGGGGCTGCTTCACCCAGGCCAGGAGCGGGAAAGGGATAGGCCATGCCAGATGCTGGGTGTTAGGGAGCCCACTTTCCCCAGAGCTGGAGACCCGGGAGGGAGCCACTGTGCTTTTCCCTGGCCAGTGGGTGCCTTGCCAAGGAGGACTCAGCAGTGGGCAGTTGAGGTAGGAGGCCTTTATTAGTTTGAGGAGGGGTGCCACGTCCTGTGGACAATCTCTGGGGGTTGCAGTATCTGGGAGAGTCTGGGGTGAGGCAGGGGGCAGGCAGGACCCCTTAGCAGCAGAATCCCGTCCCAACACCTAGACTTTTAGGAGGGGAGGCTGTCTGCACGGGTAGAGGGGCACAGCCAGAAACCTAGGCTCCCACAGGCAAGGGGCCCAGGCCTCTGCTGCCCCCGCCTCTGGGGGACTCCCCATCCTGGCTCCATTCCTGCTGGGGGGGGCGGGGCTTCAGCTCAGAGTTGATGGGGTCAGCTCAGGAGCAGGTGGGCTCCTGAGAGCATCTCGGTGACTGGGCAGGTCGGGTGCGGGCCCACGGGGGACCACAGCCATCACCCCACGGCCAGCAGGACAGCAGGGGTTGAGCAGCAGGGAGGCCTCCCACACACAGCGACAGCTGCCTCCAGAGCCCAAGGAGGGTTTCTAGAAGCTGCAGCTTGGCGGGGCTCCGTCCAGTCCTACCGTCTTTTTTGTCGATGTTCTCCCTACCCCCATGTCCCTCCCCGCCTGTGCTCGTCTTGACTGTCCCTCCCCCCGTGCCAGTGGTCCTCGGCGGCCGCAGGGTGGGCCGGGATTCTTGGCGGATGTTCTCGGTGTCCCGGGGGGTCAGTGGCCCTCAGGGTTGACGCTGGCTGAAGGCAGAGGGTGGAGCGAGGCAGGGCGTGCTGGCTACTTGGAGGCCGCTGACCCTGAGGTCAAGAGGCGAGTTGAGGAAGGACTGGGAAGCTGGGGAAACAGCAGTGCTGGGGCAGAGTCAGGAAAGCAGGACCGCTGAGGCCTGACCCTCCTCCTGTTCTGCCCGTAATCCCACAAGCCCCAGCGGGAACCTGGGCCCCAGGGGGTACCCCACCCCCAACGCTCCTCTGCTCCCTCTTCTCCTGCCACGACCTCTCTGGTCTGGACGTCTGGCCCTCACCTTGTGTCACTTCTCCCACTCTCTCCCCTCCCTTCCCTCTTCACATCCTGCTGCCTTCTGGAATCTTCCCCACAGCCTCCTGCCTGGACCTGGTCTCTCCTGCCTTTGTCTCCTCTTCACAGAGGTGGGTCCCAGCTCCCGGCTTCCTCCCCATCGAGAGGGCTTCTGTGGCCAGGTTGCAGTCTCGCCTCTCCTTACCCGGGGAAAGAGTGCTCTGGTCCCTTCCACGCCCTGGCCTGGTTGCTGCGCGGGGAGAGATGCAGGGGGAGCGCCTGGAGGCCTAGGGCTTCCCCCTCCCGTGTTTGTCAGGGACCCGGGCAGCCTAGGGTCGGGGCGCCCCTCAGAGCAGTTCAGCGTTGCAGGGCGGCGGCCAGGGTGTGCCTCTGACATGAATGGGTCGGCAGAGGACCCGAGTGGTGGGGACACATCTGAGTGTGCGCCTGGGGGCGGTGCATGTGGGCTCTGTCAGTGCCCAGTGCTCTGAGGCTCTCTGGGTAACTGAGGCTGGACTTCAGGCCTGGGACGTTAGCCCCGTGACCATCCTGTGGTCTGGGCTGGGAATCATGTGCTACTTTGACAAAGGCCAGGATGGGGCCACCTGCCAAAGGGGCTTTGGAGGGCTGCAAGGCTCCCAAAGCAGGGCTCACCCTGAGTCATCCCTTGGGAGCAGCCGAGGGGCCCCAGAACCAGGCCTGTGACCAGCGCTCTGTCTGCCTGGGAACCTGGTCCTAGGACACGCCAAGCTCTGGGCCCATGTTGGCCGCCCCAGGTCTGGCTCTCGAAGACTCCGGGCCCCAGCCTTGAGGGCCTGGTTGAGGACGTCAAGCTAGTGCCAGTGAGAGGCCCCCCTCCCTCAGAGGCCCCCAGTCTTTCGTAGGTCTTGCCTTCCACACTCGGGAGAGACCCCAACAGGGCACATGCCCCCTGCCACGTCCAGGATGAAGCCACACCCAGGTCTGGGCTGGAGGAGCCAGGTGACCAGGGCCCCGGCCTTTCTGAGTCCTCTGGGGCCAGTCTCGTTGGAGGGCTCCAGGGAGGAGGGCAGCCCAGGGGCCCCCGACCTGCCCCCACCTCCACCTGCTCCATCTGGCTGGTCCCCAGGACCGGAACCTCCAACCCTCCTCTCTGTCAGCCCCCAGAGGGCGCTAGGGAGGGGCGGGGGGCGTGGCCCGGAGATGCTGCAGTTGGGCGGGGCTCTGGCGGTAGATGTTGAGGTAGTTGCCAAGCTCCTTCCTCCCTGTACGTCTGCTTCTGGAAGCGCAGGACCACGCTCTTGTCACACTCGCACGTCTGCTGGTCACCCTCCGTCTGGTTGAGCTCGCCTGTGGGGAGTGGAGCACACGGACTCTGAGGTCACAGTGGACCTCGGAAGGTGGTCTCGGGCCAACAGCACCAGCACCGTCCGCGGGCCCACCCCAGGCCTGCAGGCTCAGACACTCGGGGCCCAGCCTCTGCATTCACAGCCCTCCAGGTGCCCCTGGTGCATGGGAAACAGAGAACCCCTGAAGCCCAACAGAACAATGTCAACAGGGGGAAACTGAGGCCCAGGAAAGGGTGCGTTTGCCTAAGTCATCCAGCAAACCCAAGGCAGAGCTGGGACGGAAACTCAGGCGTCAGGAACTCGCCCTCCAGCCCAGTTACTTTCTACCATCGCAGGCCTCTCTCAAGCACAGAATCACAGCACACCCACCCTGGAGGGAGTTCGTGGTGAGATCGGAGTGAGAAAAACACTCATAAAGAGCTTCGCTCAGTGCGTCCCAGGGAGCAAATGCTGTCGTAGTTGTTATGGGCCTTCAGAAATCATCTACCCCATAGTTCTCAGCCTTAGGTGCGCATTAGAATCAGCTGGAGGGCTCCTGAAAACCAAGGCTGCCCAACCCCACCCGTAGAGCTTCTTCTAACAAGTGCTGTTGATGCTGCAGGTTCGGGGAACACCTCTCGAGAACCACCCACTAGCCCAATTGTTTGCAAACTTGCAAACTCTCCATCAGCAGAATACCTTCTCTAACGTGAAACTCTTGGCCAAAGACTAATATATCAAACAGCCGAAGGAGGGGACTTCCCTGGGGGTCCAGTGGTTAAGACTCTGCGCTCCCAATGCAGGGGGGGGGGCCCGGGTTCGATCCCTGGTTGGAGAACTAAGATCCCACATACTGCAACTAAGCCCGAGAGCTGCAACTAGAGGGGCCCGCATGCCGCAGCAAAGACCCAGTGCAGCCAAAATAAAAAAGATAAGAATAAAAAAAAATTTTTTTTAAACAGATGAAAGAGAAGCCACTAGAGCTACAAAATACATTAAAGAGGCAGCTGGACCACCAATCCAGGGATAACCGACCCCCCACTAGCTCTCACAGCAGTTGACCTGATGACCCCAGAAATCCCCAGAACCCAGTGTGAAAACCACTGCTTGGGTTAGTCCATTGTCTTGGGGGTTGAGAAGGGAAATTCCTCTCCATGAACTGCTTAATGAACTCCTCTCTCAAGCCAGACCCTCCACCACACATCTGAACAGCAAAATATGAGGACCAGACAGCCCTGGGCTGCCGAGGGTCCCCAGATGTGCCCAGTTCCCCACCAGACTCCTTCCCAGAGAACAGGAGTCTTGAGTATCTTTGCAAAGCTGGCATTGCTTGTGAGCTCTTAGTAAGGGATGACACACAGCCTGGTGAAGATAAGGAGACAAAGGGAGCCCAGGGCTGCCCACGGGGCTGGGCCAAGGGGCACCTGCTACCCCAGGGTGGGGCACTAGCAGGGGCTGGGCAGGGACACCTGGACCATCAGCTTGGATGCTGCGTCCCTCAGGTGGGGAATGCATCCATGGTAAAGGAGGGAACCTGCCAGGCTTGGCTCCAACACCTCGAATCCCCAGAAACCCTGGGTGTCTAGGATGGGGTCACCTCATCTGCTGGGGTCCCAATGACAGAACTAGAAGGGAATGGGTCTGCTCAGATCCAAACCCCTCAATGTGCCCATGGGGAGACTGAGGCCAGGTGGGGAAGGACCCTGCCCAGGGTCATACATGCTGGGAGAACATGGGTTCCAACCCAGGTCCCCTGACTCCCATGCCAGCCTGACACAAAGTTTCAGGATCATCTGAGGATCTGATTAAAAACAGAGAGTCCTGGACCCCGCTAAGACCTGACCCACTGAATCAGGATCACTCCCTAAGCTCTCCGAAGCTTAAGAATCTTGGGGACTGGGGAGCCTGGGGGCCAATTCAGGCCCGGGGGCTCCGAGCACATCAGGGAGATGTGCCAGGGCCACAGCCAGGGTTATTAGATTTGGCAAACAAACAAGCAAACGAAAAACAAGGTACCTGGTTAAATCTGAATTTCAGACAATAAATATTTTAGTATAAGTATATCCCAAATATTGCATGGGGTATACTTATGCTAATTCTTCATTTCATACTAATACTTACTAATTTCATGCTAACATTTAGTTTTTAGTATAAAACTAAAGTATTTAGGATATACTTACATAAAAACATCTTTCATTGTTTATCTGAAATTTGAATTTAACTGGGCATCCTGTATTTCATCTGGTAACCTGGCCCACGGCCCTAGCACAGGCTGAGGGGGCTGGCAGTACACACTTCCGTGAGGGGAAGGGGCGATGGTGGGAGAGGGACTCACTGCAGACAATGTTAGTGTTGTTCTCGATGGTGTAGTCGTAATGGTCCACATAGGTGTGGCAGCCCAGGTCAAAGAGCTTCTGGGGCTTCCCTGGTGGCGCAGTGGTTGAGAGTCCGCCTGCTGATGCAGGGGATGCAGGTTCGTGCCCCGGTCCGGGAGGATCCCACATGCCGCGGAGCAGCTGGACCCGTGGGCCATGGCCGCTGGGCCTGCGCGTCCGGAGCCTGTGCTCCGCGGCAGGGGAGGCTGCAGCGGTGAGAGGCCCGCGTACCGCAGAGAGGAAAAAAGAAAAAAATTTAAAGAGCTTCTGGTAGCAGCAGTCGTGGACATGGCAGCACGTAGGGGCGGGGAAAGGAGAGCAGGCAGGCATAGCCAGGCTTGGCCCCTCTCCCACCGGCAGTGACCTCTATCATGATTATCTGTTCCTGTCCCTCACGAGTCAGACCTTCAGACTGAGGCCCAGAGAGGGCAGTTACTGGCCTTAAGTCACACAGCCGGGCAGAACCAGTCCAGTGCCCCAGGTTCTTGTCTGCGATCCCCTCCCTTTGCCCTCCGCCCAGAGCCCTAGCTTTCCCCCCGACCCCCTGGAGCCCTGGCTGCAGCTGCAGGAGGGGTCAGGGTGGGAGGGAGGGGCCTGAGTGAAGTCAAAGTAGGAAGAGACCGGCTAGATGCAGGGGCTATACCTGGCTGTGCACGATGGCCAGGGAGACACAAAGGCCTGGAGAGTTAAGTGGGGCTTGGGGATGGGGGACAGGAAGCAAATGTGGTGTGGCTGTCCCACCCCCTCTAGTGGAGGGCAGGTAATTAGTCAACGTGCATTTATGAAGCCTCTGCTGATACCAGACTTGGTGCTTCGGGGGGAGACAGGAGCAAAGGATAAGCCATGGCTTCCAGGAACTCCCAGTCTGATGGAGGAAGCACAGTCCTGTCCACCTGAGCCTCCAGTCTGAGGGGCCGTGGTCACAGCCCTTGCCTTTGTCAAGTATAAGCTGTGTGACTTTTGCTCTCATGTGTATTTGGAGACAGGTCAAAGGCTCCTTCCGGTGAGAACGGAAGTTCAAATGCCTCCAAGCCCAAGACCTTGGAAAGGGACAATGGAAAGTGTCCAAGATGGGACTTCCCTGGCAGTCCAATGGTTAGGACTCTGCACTTTCACTGCCGAGGGCCCAGGTTCAATCCCTGGTTGGGGAACTGAGATGCCACAAGCCTCGCGGCCAAAAGAAATAAAAATAAAATAAACATGCCAATGATAGAATTAAAAAAAGAAAACCCACAATGTTATACACTTTAAAAAAAAATGAAAGAAAAGAAAAGAAAATATCCAAGATGGTTGAGGAGGACACGGGTCAAAGGTCAGGCTTCTGGCCACTAACTCATCAAACAAGCCTCCTCCTTGGGGGAAGGGGCGTCTCCCACCTCTCAGAGATGGAGACAGTCTGACCTTTACTGTCCCTGCCCGGTTCCAGCAGACCAGACTCTCCAGGACCTACCAGTACACCTCATCCATGGGCAGGCCACGCCCCCCCACCTCCCGCAGTAGCAGCCGTAGCCCACGAAGGACAAGATGGCGTTCCTCCCTGTGTTGGCTTCCACCACGGACCTGAGGTTGAGCAGGCTGCTGTGGGCCGTGGGCAGGACTGCAAGAGAACCCAGGGGGTGCTGTGAGTTCCCTGCCCTGTGCGTGGCCTCTCCTGTTTGACTGGCTGTCCTTCCAACACCCCAGGGCTGGGGAAAGGGGAAGGGACAGAGGGAGCAGGAGAGGGAGAGCAGAGCAGGAGGAGGGGGCAATCTTCAAAGCAGCTGGTATGGTGCGTTACACAATCCTTACACTGAGCCCTATGGCCCTGAGAATATAATAATAGCATTTGCCAGGCACTGTCCTATGCCCCTTGCATGCATTAACTCATCAAGGGCTCCCTGCAACCCTACAGAGTGCTGATATTATCCCCATTTTACAGATGAGGAGACTGAGACCCAGAGTGTATAGTAACTTCCCCAGGAAGACATGGTTGAAAAGAGGTGAAGCAGAATTTGGACCCAGCCAGTGAGAGCCCAGTGCCTTATATACTCTAAGGGGCTTCACAAATGCCACATGCTCTTCTGAACACGATTCTGGGCCCCTCTGGCTTGGCCTGGCTCCTCAGCTCCCAGCAGGGACTCAGCGTCCCCACATGGCCCTGGGGCCAGTGCATCATTCAATGAACACACACACACACACACACACACACACACACGTATATATTTCTTCCCCTTTGTCCTTGTCTCACAGGTAGTGCAACAACCTTTCCTACACCAGCAAAATCAGCTTCCCGGCATCCTCAGGCAGCTCACCCCAGGGACATATTCTCCCCTCCCCTGCTTCCCTGCCTCCTGGGCTCCCAGATGTGCTGGCTCACTGCTGAGTCAACATCAAGCCTGGCATTTGGGTCCTTACCTAGTTGAGGCCACCACCCACACAGGCTGGAGGGCCGCTGTCATCCCATTTTATGGATGAGCAAACTGAGGCTCAGAAAGGTGAAGCTTTGCCCAGGTCATGCAGCCTGGAAGTGGCAGAGCCCAGACCTGAACCCAAGTTTGTGTGCCCCAGAGCTGGGATGCCTCCCCCAACCCGGCTCCTCCATCTGTGCCCGGGGCTGGGCACCCAGTTCAGCCTAACCCTAACTCTCTCCACATCCCCCATCCAGCTCCACGGCCTGAAAGAGGAAATGTACTGGGAGAGGGAGGAAGCTAAGAATTTCAGAAACGGAGACTGGATGGAAACCCAAAGGCCGAAATTACTTGTTTCTGGAGACGTGGTTGTCCAACATCGCTAGTGATGACAAGGGACTCACCACCTCCACATGCCTCAGTGGGAAGAGCACAGACTTTGGAGTCAGACAGAGGCAGGTCCAGAACTAAAGCTCCCTGGGGCTCTGTTTTCCCATCTGCAAAATGGGAATAACAATCCCAGCTCCCAGAGATCGGGCAGGCCCGCTCTCGGGGCCTGGCACGCACCAGACCCTCGCTCCCCCCATGGTGCCCCCTCCCAGGAATTGTTGTGCCCCTGAGCCAGGCCTGCCCTTCCCCTATACCTCCCACACTCATACAGTCCCACAAGCAGACCCACACTCACCCCCCATGCCCGTACACATGCACACGCACTCCCACTCTCACACACACACAGCACCCAGAGTGGCCACGTGCACGTTCCACTCCGAGTGGAAGAAACAAAACCTGCATTCGCTCAGGCAGCAGCCTCTGTCCCAGGCCCCTGGGCCCGGCTGAACTCGAGGGGTTACGTTCTAAATAACAAGTCACCTCGCCTGAATTCAACCAACCGTTTCTCACGTCTGGCCACATTTAACCTTATTTCGTTTCTGATATTTTCTTCCTTCGTCTCAAACCTGGCTGGGTTCAGGGAATGCTGAACAGGTGGACAGAAAGCCAGTGGGACATTCAGCCCATCTTCCGCCTACACAGGGCAACTGCCACCAGGACGCCTGCCTGTGTGTCAGGAGTCTCAGCTGTCCGGGGGGTTGGGCCCCCCAGAAAGAAGAAGGAAGAAGGCCCCCAGACCTGCTCCATGTCTTCCGGTACATCTCACACCCAGACACTGCTACACACCTGCCGTGTGAAGATGTGTACAGCCTACTTTCATATACAGGCTCTAGAGACACACACGCCACTGTGAACACACACTTACACAACATCCTGATGTGCGTTACACACATAGACATCACCACGTGCTCGGACACACCCACACACACATGGATACATGCGGCTATCTGCATGCAAGCTCACTAGCTCTGCAGGTACACACGTACACAAACACGTTTTCCTGTGTACACAAGCACCCTGGTGTCCCTAAGTGCCCTGACGCCAAGCCACCACCGCCACTTTACGATGCTTGTTCAGCTGTGGGCCCTGCATCCTTGAGGCTCATAAGTAGTAAATGCCGACCGCCCGGGTATGTTCACAGGTGCCTGGAGGAGTAAAGAGCCCCAGAGAAGGGATGAAGCCAGGCAGGGGCGAAGCCAGGAAGCAGAGACCCAATGGCAGGCCTGAGGACCCGTGGCCTGTGGGTGAGTCACAGCAGAAAGGCTGTGGGTGTCGGGGAAGGAGGAGTTTCCCAGCACCTTCAGTCACCACAGCTGGCCAGGATGTGATGGTGATGAACGTCTTCATCCCCAGGTAGGACCTGAGAGAGGAAGAAACCCTGGTCTTGGGTCCGTCCCTTCCCCCTGTGTGGGGTTCCTGGCCTGTGGCTCCCTCCTGGACCTCGTTACAGGTGTGGTCAACGCCATCTCTTTTTTTGTTGTTTTTTTTTTGCAGTACGTGGGCCTCTCACTGTTGTGGCCTCTCCCGCTGCGGAGCACAGGCTCCGGATGCGCAGGCTCAGCAGCCATGGCTCACGGGCCCAGCTGCTCCGCGGCATGTGGGATCTTCCCGGACCGGGGCACGAACCCACGTTCCCTGCATCGGCAGGCTGACCCTCAACCACTGCGCCACCAGGGAAGCCCAACGCCATCTCTTGATGCCCCATTTCCTGCTGCCCTTGCCTTGTGATTAGCTCCTCCAGGAAGATCTGAGCACCTCCCACCTCCTGGGACAGACCCCAGGATGGCAGAGCCCACAGGCACCAGGAGCCTCCTTCCCTCCCACTCTGAGCAAGAATCAGCTTCCAAGACAGGGAGCTCCTGTCTCATGGAGTTGGACCTTGTCACAGATCAGAACCAACCCCTTTCCATATGCACGCCAGGGAGTCACGTGACCCAACCTGCTGGCTGCCTCTTGCTCCCGGAGCCAGGAGACCTGGGTCCCTGGGTTCTAGCTGCAGCTCTACTTCCAAAATGCTGTGTGACCATCCATAGATCCCTTAGTCTCTCTGGGCCTCAAGTGCCCATAAGGATTAGCTAGATGATCCCAAAGGCCCTTGTAGTGCTAAAAAGGCCATGACATAGCTCAGCCACCATCAGAGACTCAGAGCTCTCCTTTCTGAAGAAATGGATTCTAGGAGCCAGTTCCCCACCCTCATCCCTGCTGCTCTCCAAGGAGGGCTCCATCCCAGGGAAGCAGGCATGTACCTGGAGTTTCTCAAAGGAGAAGAGGCCCTGAGGCTCGGGCCCCTCCACCCAGAGGGGTGTCTAACCAGCCCCTTCTTCCTGAACTCTCTGGGGTTGGCCTGAGCCCCATCTGCCATGTTCCGGGTTCTGGGGGGCCAGGAACATAGGGCTCTCAAGGAGAGCCACGATCTACCCCAAAGTCTCCGGGGAGCAGGCCCCAGCTTCTCGTTGTTGCAGTGGCAGAGTAGTGCCGGGGCAATGCCCCAGGGCAGGATGCAGGTGACACATGGCCTAGAAAAAGGACGCTCCACCTCCCCCCACGGCCCTGCCCACAGCTGCCGGGTAACGCCCACTCCAGGGTGCTCGGGCCTGCGGGGCGTGAAGAGGAGGTGGCCCTTCCCCAGGCATCTGAAAGGAAATTAGCCCAAAGTTCTCTCTCTTCCCATCTGAAAAGGAGGAAAAAATTATCCAGTGACACTTGTTAAAGGACAGCAAGGCAGACTAATTATTGAACGGGGCCATTGTATAGCGTAGGGACTGCTATGATGGGGTCTTGCGGTGAGGGAAAGAGATTGGATTCAACTTCAAACAGAACAAAGAAAAGTGGGAATTTGTAGCCAAGGCAACAGCGTGGGGGTCAGAGGATGGGAATTCCCAGGAGGAAACATCAGGGTTGGGGAGATTCTGGCTAAACCCACCTAATAGGATTCTTGCTGAAGGGAGGCGGGTGACCAGACATCACCTGGGGCTGGTGGGGGCGGGGGGGTGAGGAACCCCATCAGATATCAAGGATGAGGGATCCTGGCTGAAGTGACTTAGCAGATGTCATGCTAAAACTGGACAACGCCTAGATGGACACGGAAGCCCAGAAGTTGAGGCCTAGAGAAGAAAAGTTCAAGGAGACCAAGCAAGTTTGAGTCAAGGAGAGGCTCTGCCCGGAAGGCCCTCCGTGTGGATATGCACACATCTGTAAGCCATCCCTTCACATCTGGAAGGGCTTTAGTCCAGAATCTGCAGAGAACTGCCTACCCACATCTGCAAGCTGCTGGTGCCCACCTCTGGCTAAGACTGGAGGGGCACGGGCACACGCGTCCAGCAGGAAGCCCCCAGCTCACATCCGGAAGGGCGAGCCTGCAGATCTGGGCTACTCTGTGCCACCACCGCTGTCATGTGACCCGACACCTCTCCGGTGGGGACCGCCCTAGGCATCCTAGCGGGCTGGGCAGCATCCCTAACCTCCACCACTGGACCTGGTAGTGACCCCTCCCCATGCTCCTCTCCTCCTCCCTCCCCCCCCCACACCCCCACTTGTGACAACAAAGGTATCTCCAGACATGCCAAATGTGCCCTGGGGGCCCAGTCACCTCTGGTTGAGATCCTGGTGGCCTGGGGATCAGTGCCATTTGCCTCTTTTTGGGGGTGGCATGTGTGGGGGAAAGATGGGGTAGGGAGGAACAGAGGGGGGCTGGAGCCCTGGGAGCCCCCGGCAGTGTGGACCGTTGCACAGACAGGGGCTCCGATCCCAGCACCCTGACTTCTTGACTCTGAGATCCTGGTAGGATAGCTCCCTTCCCTGGCCTCTGTGTTCTCAACTGTAAGATGTGTATAACCGGGCATCACCGAGCAAGGATTCTGCTCACAGATAATAACAGATTACAGGTGTTGTGTGCTATGGGGGCATGCGGCAGGTGCTCAGATAAAGACCTCTTTGTTACCAAACAGAGGCCTGTTCTCCAGCCTTGAGGTGAACTGAGATGATGGGAGGGGAAAAAGGGAGGGGGGAAGAAGGGTAGCATTGGAAGTGAAAACTCCAAATCGTCTCCATTGGCCCTTCCCTCCCAATGGTCCCAAACTTGCTGGCAAAGAACAGATGGGAACCGCCCCTCCCCCCACCAGCATTTCCCTTCCTACCCCCAGCTTTTCCAGCTTGCGCTTCTGGCTCTACCAAACCAACTGGCTGGCCAATCCCACGTGTCATTTCCCCGTTCTCCCAGCCCTCACCCTTCCCTTGCCCAACCTCCTCTCTGTGGGTCCAGGCCCTTCTCTTTCCCAGGAAGTTATCCTAGGAAAGCCCCCCTGCGTCCAATCACACATCCCTACGTGGAAGGTGTTGACCTGCGCTTGCTTATACAGTCTTTTGTAGGTACCTGTATGTGTTTTGGTATGTGGGTCTTGACATTGTACTCAAACCAGGGATCCTGGAGAACAGGGGACTATCATTTCCTCCAAAAAAGCCAGGGGTTCTCCTGGGACAGGGGCTGCATCTGCCGCATCAGACTGTGAGCTCCCTGAGAACAGAGCGTGGAGATGGAAGGGTAAGGCTGGTCTCTGCCTTCACTTGCCTGCACAGTTCAGTACTCGCTTTGATTTTTGCAGATACCTGTTAATAACTCACTCCAAAGGAGGAAGAACCAAGAAGTAAGGCCCAGTCCAGTCCACATACTGATGATACAGCCGCCAACATGCAGGTAACCAGGAGGCACTTAGATCTATGCCAAGGAGGCCATGGCTGGGGTTGGGGGGGGGCGGGCAGTGGAGGAGGCCCTGAGAGCCTCTACATAGTCCTGTGCCATTTTCTCATCACACACTCCCGCTGGCTGCGTTGGTTTTGGGCTTGGTGCCTTGAGGGGAGGATGGGCGCTCCCTTCCCCTCCCTCCCCCTCCCTCCCCCTCCGTCCCCCCTCCTCCCCCACTCGCAGAGTGCTCAATATCTAAAGTCAACAATAGACTGGTCGACCCAGTAATTCCACTTCTGGGCCTATAAACCAAGATACAAACCTGAGTAGCTCCCAGAGACCGATGAAAGAGGATGCTGACTGCGGCATTCTTTAGACGCTCCTCCATCAGAGGCACGTTAAGTTAGGGAATTAGTTAAGCAAACCATTAACCATCCATCCATAATTATGTTTTCAAAGATTTAACGATACAAAAAACCTGGATATTAAAGGTAATAGCAATTTTGTAAAACAAACAAAAGAAAAGCAGGGTGGGCACAACATTGTCAAGCAAATATACCCCAATTAAAAAAAAAGACTGTTGGAAACTAAAAACAAAAGGGGGGGCGGTTGTTGAGGGGTGGATGGGCACATGCATAAAAATTATCTGGAAGATATACAGCAAAACATTAGCAGTGGTTACTTTTAGACCGTAGAATAACTGGTGGTTTTACTGTCTGTCATTTTTTTGTGTTAAAATGAATGTAAGGCAGTATATTCAATGACTAAGATGAAACAGTCACTTTCCTTGAAAAACATGAATTCACTCAACTGGAAATAACCCCTACCTCTATTAAACAAATTGAACATGCAGTTTAAAACCTTTTCATAAATAAACCCCAGGTCTAGATGACTTCACAGGTGAATGTAACCAAATACTTAAGGAAGAAATAATACTAATTGTATCAGGCTGCTAGGGGTGCCATTACAAAGTACCATAGACGGGGTAGCTTAAACGACAGAAATTCACTTTCTCACGCTTCTGGAGGCTAGAAGTCCAAGACCGAAGTGTCGGCAGGGTTGGTTTCATTCTGAGGCTCCTCTTCTTGGCTTGCAGACGGCTCCACACGTGGTCTTTCCTCTGTGCGTGCACATCCCTGCTGTCTCTTTGTGTGTCCACATTTCCTCTTCTCATAAAAACCAGTCAGATTGGATTAGGGACCACCCTAATGGCCTCATTTAAACTCAATTAAAACCCTATCTCCAAATACAGTCACATTCTGAGATAATGGGGGTTAGCTTCAACATATGAATTTTGGGAGGACACAATTCTACACAAATTCTTCTAGAAAATTTAAGTGGAGGAAATACTTCCCAATTCATACTATTAAGCCACTATTCTTCTGACACCAAAACCAGATAAAGACATTACAAGAAAATAAAACTACAGACTAATATCTCTCATGAACATAGATGTAAAAATTCTTAATAAAATGTTAGCAAACAGAGTCCAACAAGATATAAAAAGGAAAATACAAAATGATCAAGTGAGGAATGAAAGTTTGGTTTTATACTAAAAAAATCAATCAATGATTAACAGACTAAAAAGACCCTATTAACAGACTAAAAAAGAAAACCCCTTAATAAATGCAAAAAAACCATCCATTTGACAAAATCTGACATCTGTCCCTGATTTTTGAAAAATACTGTCAGAAAACTGAGATAGAAGGGAACTTCCTCAGCTTGAAAAAGGGCATCTACAAAAAAACCCCTGCAGCTACCATCGTACTTAATGGGGAACGGCTGATTACTTTTCCATCTAAGATTAGGAACAAGACAAGAATCTCCACTCTCACCACTTCTATTCAATGTTTTACTGTTGGTTTTAGGCCGTTCACTAGGGCAAGAAAAGAAATGAAAGGCATTCAGATTGGAAAAGAAGTAAGATTGTCTCTATTGGCATAAACATGATAGTCCATGTAAAAAAAAATATCCTGTAGAATCTACAAAAAAACTGCTAGAACTAATAACTGAGTTTAGTAGCAAGGGAGAAGGATATAAGATGAAAATACAAGAAAATCGTACTTCTATTTACTAGCAATAAACAACTGGAAAATGAAATTGAAAAAAATACTTTAACAATAATATCCAAAAATATGAAATATTTAGGGATAAATCTGACAAAATATATGGAAGACTTGTGCATTGAAAACTATGAAACAATGCCCAGAGACATCAAGAAAGACCATGTTTATGAATCGGAAGACTGAATATTGTTAAGATGCCAATTCTCCCGATTTGCTCTCTAAAGTCAATGCCCTCTCATTCAAAATCCTAATGGACCTTTCTTGTAGAAATTGACAAGCTGATACTAAAATTCATATGGAAATGCAAAGGACCTAGAATATCAAATCAACTTTGAAAAGAAGAACAAAGTTGCAGGATTTATACTACCTGATTTTAAGGCTTATAAAGTTACTTTAATCAAGACAGTGTAGATTGGTATAAAGACAGACAAATAGATCAATGGAACAGAATAGATGATCCAGAATTAGACCTATACATTTATGGAAAATTTATTTTTGACACAGGTGCAAAGGCAATCCCGTGGAGAATTTTCTTTCTTTTTGTTTTTTTTATTTATTTTTGGCTGCATGGGGTCTTCATTGCTGCATGCGGGCTTTCTCTAGTTGTGGAGAGTGGGGGCTACTCTTCGTTGCTGTGTGCGGGCTTCTCATTGCAGTAACCTCTCTTGTTGCGGAGCACAGGCTCTAGGCGCGCGAGCTTCAGTAGTTGTGGCACGCGGGCTCAGTCGTTGTGGCTTGCGGGCTCTAGAGTGCAGGCTCAGTAGTTGTGGCACACGGGCTTAGTTGCTCTGCATCATGTGGGATCTTCCCGGACCAGGGCTCGAACCTGTGTCCCCTGCATTGGCAGGCGATTCTTAACCACCACGCCACCAGGGAAGCCCTGGTGGAGGATTTTCAACAATGGTGCTGGAACAATTGACTATCAATATGAAGAAAAGAGAGGAAGAAAGGAAGGAAGGAAGGAAGGAAGGAAGGAAGGAAGGAAGGAAGGAAGGAAGGGAGGGAGGGAGGGAGGGCAAAAAGATAATTTCATCCATACATCTCACCATATTCAAAAATTAACCAGAATGGATCACAGTTCAACAAGGGTGCCAAGATAATTCAATACAGAAAGAGGTCTTCAAAAAATGGTGCTGAAACAATTAGATATCCACATGCAAAAGGATGAAACTGGTTTCCTTCCCCACACCGTACACAGAAGTTAACTCAAAATGGATGATAGATTTAACTGTAAGGCTTAAAACTATAAAACTCAGAAGAAACTTAGAAGAAAAAATAAGAGTAGATCTTTTGACCTTGGGTTAGGCAATTGTTTCTTAGATACTACAAAAAAAGCACAAGTGATAAATAAATAAATAATTGAACTTCATCGAAATTAAAAATTTTGTGCTGCAAATACCACTAAGAAAATAAAAAGACAGCCCACAGAATAGGATAAAATATGTGCAATTCATATGTCTGTTAAGGGACTTGGGTCCAGAATTCTTGTAACTCAACAATAAAGATAACGACCCAATTTAAAAATAGGCGAAGGATTTGAATAGACATTTCTCCAAAGAAGATAAACAAACGACCAGCAAGCACACGAAAAGTTGCTCAACATCATTAGTCATTAGGGAAACACAAATCAAAACCATAATGAGTTACCACTTCACACCCACTAGGATGGCTATATATATGGTATATAGGTATGTACCCAAGAGAAATGACAACATACACCCACACAAAAATTTGCACACAGATGTTCATAGCAGGATCATTCATAATAACTAAAAAGCAGGGAAAAACAAATGTCCATCAATTGATAAATAGATACATGAAAGGTGGAAGATCTATGCAATGGAACATTATTCAACAATTAAAAGGAATAAAATATTGATACGAACTATAACATTGATGAACCTCAAAAACATTATGTTAAATGAAAGAAGCCAGCCACAAAAGGCCACATATTATATGATTTCCTTTATATGAAATTCCAGACTAGGCAACTCTATAGAGACGGAAAGCAGATTACTGCTTGCCTGGGGCTTGGGGGAGGGAGTGTGGGGTAGAGGAGGTTGGTAACTGTTAATGGGGAGGGCTTCTTTGGGGGATGTTGAAAATGTTCTAAAATTAGATTATGGTGATGGTTGCATAACGGTGAATATACCAAAAAAAATCAAATTATACACTCAAATGAATGGTGTGATATGCAAATTATATTTCTGTAAAGCTATTCTATTTTTTTTTTTTTTGGCTGTGTTGGGTCTTCGTTTCTGTGCGAGGGCTTTCTCTAGTTGCGGCAAGCGGGGGTCACTCTTTATCACGGTGCATGGGCCTCTCACTATCGCGGCCTCTCTTGTTGCGGAGCACAGATTCCAGACGCGCAGGCTCAGTAGTTGTGGCTCACGGGCCTAATTGCTCCGCGGCATGTGGGATCCTCCCAGACCAGGGCTCGAACCCGTGTCCCCTGCATTGTCAGGCAGACTCTCAACCACTGCATCACCAGGGAAGCCCCAAGCTATTCTTTTAATGGATCATATTATTCAGTTTTAAAAAGGAAGGAAATTTCGACACATGCCATTTGGATGAACCTTGAGGGCATGTGTTAAGTAAAATAAGTCAGTTAGAAAAGGACGTATACTGCATGATTCCATTCGTATGAGGTACTTAGAGAGTCGAATTCAGAGACAGAAAGAATGGTGTTGCCAGGGAGGAGGGGAGGGGGAGGGCGAGATTAGGAGTTCTTGTTTAGTGGGTACAGAGTTTTAGTTTTGCAAAGAGGAAAGGAATTCTGCAGCTGGATGGTGGTGATGGTTGCACGACAGTGTGAAAAGTAGTTAAGATGGTAAATATTACGTTGTGTATATTCTACCAAAACTTTTTAAAAATCTTTTTTTAAAAAATGGATCATAGACCTAGATGTAAAACCTAAGCGTATAAAATTTCTAGAAGAAAGCGTAGCAGAAAATCTTTGTGACCTTGGATTAGGCAGATTTCTTGGTACAACACCAAAAGCATGATATACGGAAGAGAATATAGAAGGTATGAAGCCTACAATAAATTGGGCTTCAGGAAAATGAAACTTCTCCTTTTTCTAAAGACTCTACTGAGATAACAGAAAGACACATCACAGACCAGAAGAAAATATTTGCAAATCACACATCTGATAAAGGACTTGTATGCAGAGTATATATAAGAACTCTCAAAACTCAATAATAGGAAAACAAACCACTCAATTTTTAAAAATGAGCAAAAGATTTGAACAGACTCTTCACCAAAGAAGATATTGATTGACAAATTAGCATAGAGAAAGATGCTCTGCATCATTAGTCATTAGGGAAATGAAAATGAACACCACACGAGATTCTGCTACATACTTATTAGAGGGCCGGAAATTAAAAAGACTGGCTATACCAAATTTTGTGGAAATTGTACCTCGATAAAGTTGACTTTCAAAGAAACAAAAAGTTAAGAAACATATACTGCTTCTACATTTATAACAAAAATGTTTTATATATACACACACATATATAATGACTATATCGCCAAATAATTCCTAATCATTAAGCAGTTGACCCTGGAGGAGGGAGGCTTCAAAGGACATTATTCCCATTTTATGGAGGCGGAAACTGAAGCAACAAGCTGGGCTCAGCCTTGTGAGTCAGGGAAAGCCTGAGGACCAGGCCAGTCCCTCAGACCAGGTCTCTACTGCAGGCACGGTGCATGTGGACATTGTGGGGAGGGGAAGAGGACCAAGCAGAAGAAAGAGGGCAATGACTAGCAGCTGCTCACCTCCTCCAGGAAGCCTGCCTATGCATCCATTATTATTTCTGGGCTCTCTTAACAACTGTGTTGGCTTGATCAGGCTGCCATAACAAGGCACCACAGAGTGTGGGCCTTAAACAAGAGAATTTTGTTTTCTCACAGTTCTAGAAGCTGGAAGTCGGAGATCAAGGTATCAGTAGGGTTGGTTCCTTCTGAGGCCTTTCTCCTCGGCTTGCAGCTGGCCATCTTCTCCCTGTGTCTTCACATGGTTTTGTCCCTCTGTACCTGTCTATGTCCCAATCTCTTCTTCTTATAAGGACACAAGTCATTTTAGAATAGGACCCACTCTAATGACCTCATTTTAACTTAATTACCTCTTTAAAAACCCTATCTCCAAATAGGATACTGGGGCCTAGGACTTCAACATATACATTTTACAGGGTGGGAGGACACGTTCAGCCCATAACACCACCCATTGTGCATATAGCCCATGGCGATGCCCCACTGGAAAAGAATCAGACTTGAAAGTGAGGAGACTGGCTCTGGCCGGTGCTCTGCCTGAGAAGTGGCTTGATCCTTCAGAGCCCCACTAACCCCATCCGCAAATGGGACAGACGATACCCACCATACACATGGTGAGATCAAAGACCTCATGTAAAAGGCAAAACATTGCTATTTCCTATGGAGTGAATGGTGTGCCTCTTGGGTATACCCTTCCACCAGGTCTCAAGAGTGTCGACTTAAAAAAAAACATTCACAGCCTAAAAGTTGAGAGTCCTGTTTCATTCTGTGGGAATTTTTAGGACTTCAAGCCCTGAAGCAGCGTCTCAAGTAACCCTGAGAGAACTGCTCCCCGGAGGTGGGGAGCTAGAATACATAGGAGTTTTGCAACAAAGCGCAGGTAGTCAGGAAGATCAAAAGATTATTGTTAATTAAAAAAACCAGATATCCCAAGTTAAGGAATTAGCATTTTTTCTATGTATGGGAAGATGCAAGAGTCTGGGCTCACTGAAATCATTCCTTTGATATGCACCTCAGCTATCTGAGGCCAGTATCCTGTGTTTTCATATCCTGAGGTTCCTCAGGGCTTGTCGTAGCGAGTGGCTGCAGTCTGATGGCTGCTAGATAGCAGGCAGTCTTCCCTTCCTGAGTTTTCTCAGGGTTCACCGGCTCACGTTGGGGGGCTGCAATCGCTGATGACACTGACATCCTTTGTTTTCTGATATGGCAGGAAATATTCCATCTCTCAAGAGGCTGTGGGCCCCTGGGGGAATCAGATTAACAGTAAGAAATGCCTCTGGCCTCTTGTCTGGCCCATAAGTCAGCCCCTCCCTAAGTCCCCACGAAGTAAAATCCTGCCGCTATTTCTGGGAGTCTCCAAGGTAGCCTTGGGAACCCCAGGCTCTCAGTCTTCTGCTCTGCTCCCCAAACCCACCTCCACAGCTGTTCCTGGAGGCCTCAGCACCCCAAAGCTGTAGGCCTTCAGGGGCCCAGTGGGGTCTCCCTACCCTCCAGCCTCAGAGCCACACCCATCCTGCACCACGTTTGCACCCCTCTGTCCCCTGTGCCCTGCAGAGCCCCTCCCAGTGACCAGAGCCTACGCCTGGAGTTTCTGCAGAGCTCTCTCCACAGGGCTGCGGCCAAAGCCACCAGACAAATCTCTTGGTGTCCACAGTCACACCCCCCAACTTCTGAGGCAGATCAAACCACCTCCACCCAATTCAACTTGTGCAAAGTGGTACCAGGCCCCACCCACACCTGCCGTTTGCAACAAGCACCGACCGTGCCCCATGTCTCAGAATCCTCACAAGAACTCTGATAGCTGGACATTCTCATGTTCCTCCAGCCCACTTCACAGATGAGAAAGCAGAGGGGGAGTCAGGATCCACACCAGGCCTGTCTAACCTCCTGAACACCCAGGCTCTGCTGCCCCCCAGGGTGATGTGACCTTGAGGAAGGCAGCAGGGGCCCAGGCCAAGTCTGAAAATAAGAAGAACCTTCAGGCAATGACCGTCTTGAAGCTGCCTGGAGGGGGATTTTGAGTGATTTTGAAAATAATTCTGTGGCCACTTGTCTGAGAGGTCAAAGTGGAAATTCCCTGCTCTGTGACCAACTCCATCCTTTAGAAGCAAGAGTCCCTGGGCCTGAAGTGTGAGGGGAGGTCAGAACTTTAAACTCTTTTCTCCTGGGCGGAGGGGTCACCAGGTGCCATGCATTTACTGACCACCTCCTGTGTGCCAACCATTCTACCTGTAATCATGACAACGAGCCTCAGAGGAAGCGTGACTGGTCCCAGTTTCAGATGGGAAACCTGAGGTTCAGAGAGATGAAGTAATGTAATCAAAGTAATGCTGTGAATAAGCTAGAATTCGAAGCCCGATTTGCCTGATATCAAAGTAGAAATTTGTTTCTACTACACAACTTCAGTTGTTCATAATCTGGTAGGATGTCTGAACATCTAGAAGGATATCTGATCATCTAGACGGATACTGGATCACCTAGAAGGATATTGGGTTATCTAGAAAGATTATCTGATCGTCCAGAAGGATATGTGATCATCTAGAAGGGTATCTGAAGTGTTGGGTTGGCCAAAAAATTCATTCGGGAAAAACGAACCCGAACGAACTTTTTGGCCAAGCCAATACTTCCTCGTGAAGTTTGAGTCCACTTGCTTTTACTGTCATGATCTTCACTGTTACTGTCATTACTCAAATTTATGGATGTATAACATATACATGAAAGTATACAAATCGAAAGTGAACAGCCTGGGGACTTCCCTGGCCCAGCGGTTAAGACTCTGCGCTTCCCTTGGAGGGGTACGGGTTTGATCCCTGGTCGGGGAACTATGATCCCACGTGCCACATGGTGTGGCCAAAAGAAACAACAGTGAGCAGCTAGATGAATTTTCAGAATATGAACTCACCAATGTGACCGATACCCAAAGAGACAGAGTCTCAGCAGCGTCCCTGAAACCCTCTTAGAAACCCCTCCAGTCACCATGCCCCTCAACGGGTAGCCACTGTCCTGACTTTTTTGTTTCTTTGTTTTGTTTTCTGTTTTGTTTTTGTTTTTGTTTTGCGGTACGCGGGCCTCTCACTGTTGTGGCCTCTCCCGTTGCGGAGCACAGGCTCCGGACGCGCAGGCTCAGCAGCCATGGCTCACGGGCCCAGCCGCTCTGCGGCATGTGGGATCTTCCCGGACCGGGGCGCGAACCCATGTCCCCGGCATCGGCAGGCGGACTCTCAACCACTGAGCCACCAGGGAAGCCCCTGTCCTGATCTTTAAAAGCGCCAATTAGCTTGACTATTTGGGAAGGTCATATAAATCTTTCTTACAACCTGTACTCTTTTGTGTCCAGCTTTCTTCATTCAGCATTATGTTTGTGAGATTTTTCCGGGTTGCTATGGGTAGCTGTGGTTTGTCGATGTGGTGTAATCACGGCATCTACCATTCTGCAGCAGACAGACATCGAGTGGTTTCTGGTTGTTTAATTCACTTACTTTAGTTCTGCTTGGGTGCAGCGGGAGAAAAGTGGGTCACTACCCAACAAAGGAATCTCAAATCTCTCCCTCCCTCCTCGCCCCCTGCCAGATGGTATCAGAGATGAAGTTCAGAAGACCCTGAGGAAGTCCAACTTCTTTATTTTTTTTAACCTGTTTTCCTATTTTTATTTTTTTAATTTAATTTTTATTTTATATTGGAGTGGAGTTGATTTACCATGTTGTGTTATTTTCAGGTGTACAGCAAAACGATTCAGTTCTACATAAATCCATTCTTTTTCAGATTATTTTCCCATATATGTTATTACAGAATATTGAGTAGATTTCCCTGTGCTATACAGTAGGTGTTGTTGATTATTTATTTTATATAGAGTAGTGTGTATATGTTACTCTCAAACTCCTAATTTGTGTCTTCCCCCTACATTTCCCCTTTGGTAACCATAAGTTTGTTTTCAAAGTCTGTGAGTCTGTTTATGTTTTGTAAATAAGTTCATTTGTATCTTTTTCTTCTTTTTTAGATTCCACATATAAGTGATATCATATATTTGTCTTTCTCCGTCTGACTTACTTCACTTAGTATGATAATCTCTAGTTAAGCCCAGCTTCTTTAAATTTCCTCTTCCCCTGCAAACCTTCAGTAATCCTGAGCTGCATCTCTAACCCCCTCTGGCAGGTTTCATCATGAATGGAATTCAGGCAATGGGATCATTTCAGTAAATGGGGCTTTGCGGGGAGGGCTGCATCAAGTGGAGGACGCTGGTTACTGGCTGAAAGGACATGTTCTCAACCCATGGGGGTGTCTCTTAGGAGATGGGAGTCCACCTTCTTCTCTGCACTGAGGCTGGGGGCAGCAGTCTCCAGGCTCTGCCAGCTCTTCTCATTTCCACCTCCATCTATGTTGGGAGGGCAAGAAAGTAGCCCCTGGGTAAAAGGACTCATCTGTAAAATGGGGATTAGGGCACTACCTGCTTACATTTACTTAGAACAGTGCCCAGCACATAGTAAGGGCAGCTCTGGCAGACCTCTATTCTAACCCCAATTCTGCCACGTACCTGCTGTATGACGCTAGGCGGGTTTCTAACCTCTCTGAGCCCCAGCTGATGGTAACTATTCTTAATACAATTTGCACTTCAGTGTCTAAGTCCTCTCCTGCTCCTTTCTGTCCACCACTTGGAGATATTGATGGACTGTGGCCTAATAGTATCACCAAGTGTTCTCCCCACTGTTTCCAGGAAAGTAAAAATACAGACTTTCTGGCAAGTCTCAGGAAATGACCAGTTCTAACTATTATATGCTGCTGATGGAACCAGAAGCAAGGGAGTTTCTAAATTCCTACGAATTTCAGAAAGAGGAAGAAGTTTAAGGACGCTTCAATCTTCTAATTCAGCAGTTTCACTTCTGGAAACCTACTTTAAAGAAACCCCCTTTTAAAAATAGACAAAGTGCTTTCTTTTCTTTTCCTTTTTTTTTTTTTGGCTATGCTGGGAGGTATGCAGGATCCTAGTTCCCCAACCAGGGATCAAACCAGTGCCCCCTGTGGAATCTTAATCACTGGACCACCAAGGAATTCCCCATAGTATTTTCTATAACAATGAGCAATGGTGACCTAAAAGTCGTAATAAGAAAAAAAAAAAAAGCAATCAATAGAAACAGACCTAGAGACAATGCAAATGATAGAATTAGTAAATAAAGACATTACGACAGTTGTTATAACTATATTCTATATGTTTAAGAAGATAGAGGAAAGCTTGAGCATGTTAATTAGAAACATAGAAGATATTCTTTTAAAAACCCAGGTCACATTTCTAGGGAGAAAAAAATACACTGAGATGATAGAGTGGATAGGATTAACAGCAGACTCCAAATGATTGGAACCAGAAGGTTAATGAGATTGACCCCCAATTACCTCACCACCAACCAATCAGAAGAATGTCCATGAGCTGATCACACACCCCGCAACCCCCTCTCCCTCACCCTGTCTTTAAAAACCTTTCCCTGAAAGCCACCAGAGGAATTCAAGCCTTTTGAGCATTAGCGGCCTGGACTCCTCGCCTGGCACCCTGCAATACACGGTGCACTTTGGTTCACCACAGCCCGAGGTCAGTAGATTGGCTTTACTGTATGCTGGCAAGCAGACCCAAGTTTGGTTCAGTAACACTATCACTGCCCCATTTCACACATGAGGAAATGGAAGACGGAGCCGAGCAGCTTTCTCCCAGTGAAGCAGCTGGAACACTGGGGAGGCAGCCTGAGTTCGAATCCCACCTCTCAGCCTCTTCACCTCCACGTGATACTACATAGCCCGTGTTGTGATCACCATAATGGCATCGTCTCTGTGGGTGAGATTTGGCGCGGTGTGCTGTGTGCATGTGTTCCCTAAACCCCACAGCAATCAGAGGAGGGAGGGACTGTTGCCCCCACATTGTCCCCATTCTGCAAATGAGGAAGCCAAGGCTCATGAGGTCAGGTGATTTGCCCAGGGTCCCACAGCTGGTAAGGGAATAAGCCAGAGTTTTAACACAGTCCCTTTGATCTCAAACTCAGCCTTTCAGCTGTGCGCCGGGGCCTCTGGGAGTATCGGGGACAGCAGATTTTGAGAACTTTTTGTAGCATCTATTCTGGAAGCAGCAGAGAGAGGTCCTGGCTGCTTTTGCTCCTGCCGAAATGATACCAGCCTGGGGGAAGCTGGGGCACTGGGGAGTAGTCCTATGTCCCATCAAGACCCCAGATCTAGAAGACTGTACAGTAAGGTCCCACATTGGTAAGAGCACCAGGGAATGACTACTGAGCACACAGAGGGGAGGAGTGTCAAAGAATATGCCAGAGACATTTCATTTACTTGCTGCTTCATTATTTTGCATGCAGATTGCTTTCTCACATAGGAGATGATCAGTTGGTGACTGAGTCTAGGAACAAAGGAAAATTAGATTGAAAAGAGAGAGCGAAGAGGGCTGGGAGAGGGAGAGGGAGAATACGTAACAGTGTCTCGCTTTTTTGGGTGCACTGATTAGCTAGCAGCAAAGAGGTCAGCCTATGCACTGTGTTCTTGAACAGCTCTCTGACGGGCACGGAAGAAACCCAATTTCTGGTCTCACGGACTCTCCACCAAACCTTGGAAGGTTACCAGTGGAGCCTTTGTGGCAGACCATCCTTTGTAATGCCACGTGTGTCCTGCCATCAGCATCTCCACCCTAGTTGGGCTGGGTCCACACCATTTGCCTCATTAGGATTCCCATTGTAATCTGGGGCAGACCTTCTGCAGGGTAAGTAGTCAACACACTCAACACACGTCAATTGCCTTCAAATTGTGTGTGTGCTTTGACTCAGCAAGTTCACTTAAGGAGTAAATCCTATAGAAACAATTTTGGGCAGAAACTGAGATTTAACAACAAAGATTTCTTTCACTGTACCACTGTATGGTCTAAAAGAGTACGAAATTGACCTACGTGCCCATGAATAGGGGATTTGTTAAATGAAGAGCATAGTCATATAATGGAATACAAGGCTGCCTTTCAAAACATTTCTGCAGGAGAATAGTTAACAACATAGAAATATGTTCAAGTTATTTTAGTAAATGAAAAGACAGACTACAAAGTACTACCTGTAACATTTTCCTAATTCGGTCAGGGAAAAGTGTGGAAAGATGTATATAGCAATAGAACCAGAAGGACATACACCAAAGTATTAATAGTGGAAACAACTTAAGCTCCCATCAACGGGTGAAGGGATAAAGATGCCATGTATGTGAGTATATATATATATATATATATATATATATGTATATGTACACAATGGAACATTATGCAGCCGTAATAAGAAGGATATCCTGCCATTTGCAACAATATGGATAGACCTTGAGGGCATTGTGGTAAGTGAGACGTAAGACAGAGAAAGACAAATACTGTATAATATCACTTATATGTGGAATTTAAAACAGCCAAACATATAAAAACAGAGAGTAAAATGGTGGTTACCAGGAAGTAGGGGATGGGGAGGGATAGGACCAAGGTTGTTTAAAGGTACAAACTTGCAACAAGTAGTAAATAAGTCCTAGAGACAGTAGAGTGAATATAGACAACAATGTTGTGTTATAATCCCCAAACTTGCTAAGGGACTAGATCTTAATTATGCCAACCACAAAAAGAAATTGTAATTATGTGACATGATAGAAGTGCTAATTATTGCTGCAATGACAACTCATATTATAATATATAATGTATCAATATGTGGTACACCTTAAATTTGCACAATGTTGTATGTCAATTTTTTTAAAAAAAAGAATGGTGATGAATGGATTCACAAGTGATTTTAAATTTCTTCTCATCACTTATGTTTTCCAAATCTTCTATGCTGAACTTGTTTCTACTGCAATCAAAAAGTTGAAAAAACAGATATTAGAAACAAAAATAATAAAATTCCTCATTGCCGGAAAAGAGGAAACAAAGAGTATGGGTGACCTCGTCCAGAGCTGGGAGGGGTACGTGCATCTAGTAGGGTTGCATCTGATATAAAGAGCTGCTAGCATGCAAGGGGACTTCCAGCAGCTGCCTCCACTGCTCTGTGCTGGGATCATGCGACTTGCCTCGCTGTGCATGCTGGTGGTGTTTGCTGGTAAGTGGGGACAGGACCCACAGCTGGGAAGGCAGGGAGGGAAGCGGAGATGCCCTATATCTCTTTCCTAAGCTGAGCTGTTGCTCTGATCCTCACTGCCCTGGCCTCGCAGTCCCCTGCAAGGAGCCATCCGTGACTGTCAGTCCCCTGGAACAGTGGCTTCGGCCAGAGAGCCCTGGACCGCCAAGCTGTGTGGCATATGAAGGCGGGAAACTACAGAAACTGTGGTCCAGCTGAACTGATGCCTCTGGTACTTCGGACACAAATTATAGAAATGGATCTGCTCCCCTCTGTCCCTTTGACCAGATAATAGCAATCTCTTACCTATGTACAGCACTCTACATTTTTAGAACTCTTGCATGTTCATTATCTCCCTTGAACCTGGGAAGAGGGTTCTGTTGACCATTGGGAGATGGGGCAGTTTCCATCCGATCTTTAGCAGATCAAATGTACAAATCTGGTTCCTGGCAAACTGGCGTTTTTGTTTCTTGAGCCATCTCAAAATATGTGATTTGAGAAAGGATTTGCATTTTTAAATGTGGTTTTGTGTTATTTTGGGGACTTCCAAATTCTCAAGAGGAACACATCTCCAAGGTTACCGTAAAAACCATTAGGAAAATTGCAATCAAGCTGCAGAAATTCATCTCTCAGATGCAAAGAGGCAATACAGTATAGAGATAAAATACACAGATGAACCTGCATTCAGATGCTGGCCCATCACCTCCCAGTCCCCCTTGCCCAAGTCCCCCTACACCTCTATATCCTCATCTGTAAAGTGGGCACAATGGCACCCTTTACATTGGGTTGTTAGAAGGACTCTAATGAGAAAACGTTTACAAAGTGTTTAGCAAGTGTAGGTAATAGTAAGCGAGCAATAGTTTAAAACACAGCACATTCACGAGATAGTAGTGATGTTACCTCCTGCCACTGCCGCTAACCCTTGGGAGAAAGGGCTCCATCCCCTTCAGTGACAACTGAGGATGGAAAAAAGTAACCCAGGCAGGTATTTCTGTCAAGCTAAGCCAGTGCCTGAAGCCCTCATGACCACAAGTTGAGCTCCTCAATTTCCCAGGGCTGGGTTGACCTCACTGTAAAATTATGAGAAATAAGACCACCCGAAAGCATTCTGAATCAAAGTTGAATTTATTGTTTGCCTGGCAAGGAACAGCTGCATCCTTCAGGTGTGAGTTTATTTGTGTGGCTATTTCTAAGCTGAAATGGAAAGGGCTAGACTTAGCGGGGACAGAGGTACAGCAAAAAGGCGAGATTCTGAATTCAGGTCCCTGGCTGGCCTCCAGGGTGGACGCTAACTCTCCTGGCAGTGGGCTGCTTTCTGGTGCCTTATCACCGAATCCGGAATTCCAGAGGGCCTGGGGTCATTCCTTAGGATGGTCAAAACTTAGCAAGGTTTCTCTTTAACACCCGTACATCTACAGCCACCGTGGCAAACAGCAGTGGCATTGTG
Organism: Aethalodelphis obliquidens; assembly: GCF_003676395.1. Taxonomy (NCBI): domain Eukaryota; kingdom Metazoa; phylum Chordata; class Mammalia; order Artiodactyla; family Delphinidae; genus Aethalodelphis; species Aethalodelphis obliquidens. The sequence goes on from NW_020837953.1 coordinate 37,525,786, forward strand.
GATTCCCACATGCTGGGGACACGACCTGCCTGCAAGTCCCTGACACCACCAGTCACTTTTACCTACAGCCCAAGGCAAGCACCCTGCTTGTGATCGAACCCTTGGTCTGCTGCATGAGTTCATCCCAACCCCACCTCTTCCCATCCCAACCTTCCCCAATCTGGGGCTCATCCCTGGTTTACTACTTACTTCATTTGAGTGTAGCGCTTTCATTATAACATCATTTACTTGGCGGGGAGGGGCTCCAAAACTAGGGTCACCTGAGGGGGCCTCCCCAGCCCAGTCTCCCTGAGACTCTGGGCTCCATCTGTGTCCTTGGATCATCTCCCCAGCTTGCACACAGGTACATTCCAGTCCCCTCTTACCTTGTCTGTTTCTCCCAAATTCTCCCCTGAATTCATTGACTTAATATATTTTATTTCTCCTAACTCAACATAATGTATTCCTCTCTCCCAATAAAATAAATTCCCCTTATGATCAACTCTAACCAGCAGATATTATGACTGAAATGAAAAATATCCATGAAAGTCATTGATTTCGGGGCTTCCCTGATGGCGCAGTGGTTGAGAGTCCGCCTGCCGATGCAGGGGACACGGGTTCGTGCCCCGGTCCGGGAAGATCCCACATGCCGCGGAGCGGCTGGGCGCGTGAGCCATGGCCGCTGAGCCTGCGCATCCGGAGCCTGTGCTCCACAACGGGAGAGGCCAGAACAGTGAGAGGCCCGCGTACCGCAAAAAAAAAAAAAAAAAAAGAAAAGAAGATCATTGATTTCTAAATCACACTGCTTCCCACGAGAGCCATGCACGCTGTTTAATGTGTGGATTTCTCTACAGGCTGTGCTGGGGGTCTGGGGAGGTGGGGTGAGTGTAAGAGGAAGGGTGTCTTCCTATTATGGAATGTGAACTCAATGCCCAGAGACAGAGAACAGAACCAGACTGCCTTGGGTTTCAATCCTGGCTCTTCTATTTACCAACTACTATGACCTGGAGCAAGTTACTGAGCCGCAGTGTGTTCATCTCTAAAATGAGGATTAAAAATAGTACTTATAGTACCAATGTTGGGTTTTTAGTTTTCATAAATATACCACGATTATCTAAGAAGACAATAACATTAGAGGAAACTGAATGAGGAGTATATAAGAACTCTCTGTATGATCTTGACAACTTTTCCATACCCCTAGAATACACCAGAAGAAAAAGGTTATTTATTTTTTTTTTTAAAAAGTGTTTATCTCATGGGATGGATGGAGTCAATATGTCACTAGATGAAAAGATGCATGGTAAGCACTCACCAACTATCATTATATTTTCAATAACCTTAGTGTTAGTTGTCATTTTATTTTATTTATTTCATTTATTTATTTTTTTTGCGGTACGCGGGCCTCTCACTGCTGTGGCCTCTCCCGTTGCGGAGCACAGGCTCCGGACGCGCAGGCTCAGCGGCCATGGCTCACGGGCCCAGCCGCTCCGCGGCATGTGTGATCTTCCAGGACCGGGGCATGAACCCGTGTCCCCTGCATCGGCAGGCGGACTCTCAACCACTGCGCCACCAGGGAAGCCCTGTTGTCATTTTATTATCCAAGGTCATTGGTTTGATCCAGGTGCCAGGCCTGCAGCCCACTGGCCTCCACTTAGATTCATGTCCTCTCCTTGTGGCTGGGCTCCTTGACAGGTGTGATTCCAGCCCAGGGCGGGATACTGGACCTGAACAAGATGATCAGACGAGTGACGGGGAAGAGACCCATCTTCTCCTATTTTTTCTATGGCTGTCACTGCGGATTTGGTGGCAAAGGCCAACCCAAAGATGCCACAGACTGGTAACTCCTCCCAATCATGCCCTGCCCCTACCCAGGGACCCTCCCCTTTCCTCTCCATCCATTTATTCATGTGGTACTATGTGCTAGGAACTCCGCTGAGCTCCAATCCAGCCCCAGCCCTTCTGGAGGATTCCCCAGAATCTCTAAAGGCCCCCTTGTACTCTCAACCCCAAACTAGTTAGAATACCCACACACTCCCCAGTGCCGTTGAACATTGTTTTTTAAAAGTCTTACCTCTTTTTGCCATGATCACATTTGGTTTTCACAGCAACCCTAGGGATCAGCCAGAGGAGGGATGAGAGCCAGCCAGGCCCGGGGTCAGTCCCCTCATCCACCACTTACAGGCTGTGTGATCTTGGGCAAGTGGCTTGACCTCCCAGAGTCTCAGTTTCTTCATCTGTGAAATGGGGATAATGCAAGCACCTCCATCATAGGGTGGTCAAAAGGCTTAAGAGAGAATTCATAGATAGCACAGGTGCCTGGTACACAGGAAACAATAAGAGTTAGCTAGAAAGAAGACTAGACCCTGCAGGCCTTGACTCTTCCAAGATAGGCACACGATTTCTGCTCTGGGGCAGGGATAGCCAGAGACCCGAGCTGGCCAAGGAATCAACACCACCATCCCCGTGTCCTCTCCCTCCAGGTGCTGCCACACCCATGACTGCTGCTACGCTCACCTGAAGCACCACAAATGCAATATTCACTTGGATCGCTACAGCTACAAGTCTTCCCAGGGGAACATCCAGTGCTGTGAGTGCCCAGGCCTCAGGGTTGGAGTTGGAGGCCAAGGAAGAGAGTTCTAGCCTGCATTGCCTTAATATGCTGTGTGACAATGCACAAGCTACTCAACCTCTGTGTTTTTCTCATGTGTCCAGTGGCAGTAGCTGGGCTGTGGAGGAGAGGCAGGAATGGGGGTAGGAGTATGGAGAGGTCCAATAGGGGCTTTGACCCCTTGTGGATCTGGAAGGCTGGCAGACCTCAGCTTAGATCCCTGACCCACCATTAACTAGCTGTGTGACCTTGAACACGTTGCTTAACTTCTCTGAACCTCCTCTGGAAACTCAGGAAGATAACAGTATTCTACTCCATAAAGTCAATTCAAGAACTAAAATAAGAGCAGACACAATGGGCCCTGCAGATGCATGCTCGATAAATTACACAGGCTATCGACGTTACTGTTAATTTTTTCATCATCATTTGTCCTTAGAGCAGCCCAGCCAGGAGGCAGCACCACCCTGGTGATCTCTATTTTGCAAACAAGGAAACTGAGACTAGAGTGAACTGTTTGCTCAGGGTGACACAGATGTAAATGTCGAAACTTGGGCTGTAACCCAGGTCACCTGGCCCCTGGGTTCATGCACAGAGAAAGGTGGCAGGTCCCAGGGCTGGGAGTTGAATGGGCTCATTAGCTGTCACTGTTAATTGAGAACTTAACAATAAAAACAGTAATAGTCAACATTTACTGACCACTTACTATGTGCTGAGGGCTTTGCCTTCTTGCTTTAATCTTTTATATATACATATATATATATATTCTTTTTCAGATTCTTTTCCCTTATAGGTTATTCAAAATATTGAGTACAGTTGCCAGTGCTATACAGGAGGTCCAGGTCTTCTTACCCCCATTTTACAGATCATGAAACTGAAGCCCCGTGGTCCTTTCCCCAGAGGCTTTGCACATGCTGTTCCACCTGCCTGGAACAGTCCCCTCCTCCACCCTGACTTTCGGGAATGGGGGCAAACCCTTCCGATCTCAGCTCAAATGGCTCTTGACACTGAGTCAGATCCCACCCGTTTCCCATCTCGTAGCCCCTGCATTGTTCCTCACTCCCGGGTAGCACAGTTGCTGGCACTCATTTCTGTGGTTCTCTGATATCTGCCCTCCCCAGGGGGGTGTGAACCTCATGTGTCCATTCTGTTCAGTCCTTTCCCCCCAGGGCCTGCCACAGGATAGGTGCTCAACTGTTTTCTGAAGGGATGAATAAATAAAGGAGCAATGGCACACAGGGAGGCCATGGCCCGCGCCCAAGGTCACAGAGCTAGAGTCAGAGTAGCTGGCAAGGGTACCAAAAGCCATGAAAGGGCTGAGCTGCCATCAGCGTCTCCCTCCAGGGGCCCTGAGACACCCCTGCCCCGGCTGGGGAAGGGATAGATGCTAAGTGCCCTCCTCCTCCACCCCACAGCTGACAAGGGGAGCTGGTGTGAGCAGCAGCTGTGCACCTGTGACAAGGAGCTGGTGCTCTGCCTGCAGCGGAACCTGGACACCTACAAGAACCACCTGCGTTACTACTGGCGGCCCAGATGCAAGGGCCAGACCCCCACGTGCTAGGAGGAGCCCCCTGCACCGTGCCACGCCCCCTACCCCGCTCCTGGCTTCTTGAGCGCCGGAAGTCCTGCAGGACCACTGCCACCCCCCCCAGGATCTAACCCCTGAACCAGCCTGGCTTCTTTAAAACACTCCCTGGAAAAGGGAGGGTCTTGGCCTTCCCCCCACCACCCCACCTTGCCTCTTGGACCTTCTAAATCTTCCCAGCCAAGGCAGCAGCTGTCTCCCCTGAGGGTGGAATGGGGTCTTAGGAAAAGCCAAGGCCAGGGAACCCCCAGGGATGGTGTTTAGGCCAAAGCAGCGGGCGTTGGGCGTGGGGTCTGGGGGCGAGGTGCAGCAGATTCTCCCTCTACTGCCGCTCCAGGCACCCCCCTCCCCAGGTCCCCCCCCGCCACCAGTCCAATGCACCGTCCAAGCTGCCACTGGAGTGGCCTCTCTAAAGGGTGATATTGATCTTTTTGTCTGCATGACTCTACTTCTTAAAACCCCAAGGTCCTCCACCACCCAGGATAGGGGCGGAGTTTGGGACCTGCACTGTCTGGCACTGTGTCCCTCTCCCTTGGAAGCTTGGGGATCCTTGCGGGCATGGCTTATGTCTGTCTTGGACTCAGTTGCATCCCTGGTGCCCAAAGCAGTGCCCAGAACCCAGAAGGGACTCCGTAAATACTTTTTGAGGGAAGGGCTTGTCGACTTAAAAAAAAAAAACACATGAGAGTTGCGAGTTAAGTTTTATTTGGAGCAAAATGGGGACTATAGCCTGGGAGACAGCACCTCAGATAGCTCTGAGAAACTGCTTCAAAGAGGTAGGGGGGAAGATCAGTATATATGTGATTTTGGTGAAGGGGGAGCACAGGCCATCGAGCACATTTTTTTGCAGAAGTTTGCTGCTAGTCTCGTGAAGGTTACGGCCAGTCACGAGGAACAGAAATCACCGTGAAGGATTTTAGTGCTTTTCTAGATTTGAGGAGATGCAAGTATTGGGCTCATAAAATCTTCTCCTGAAAATATCTAACTATCTAAAGGCCTGTTCTGCCAGTTTTTCCCAGAGCACAGAGGGCCTCATTTCTGCTCTCCACCCTGAACTCCTTTCAAGGGGTGTTGAAGGTCAGAGGCTGCAGCAGCTCGTGATTGAGTCCTTGTAGAGGTAGTTGGCAAGGGCCAGTGGCAAGTGTCAATTTGCTGTTGACAGGCTGGACCAAGCAGCCCACCCCCTTTGCTCCAGGCACCTGGTCCACAGGCCATGTGTCCTCCAGGCACCCGTTCCTCTCCCGCTGCCAGGCTTTTGCTCAGCCTGGGCTTCTACAGCGATGCTCCACTGTCCTGCCGTCTCCAGGTGGCTAAGCCCACGCTAGGCTCCTTGGGATCCACGGGCAACTTCCTACAGGAGTCTTCCCTGGCTGCTTCCTCCCTAGTCCTAAGGGCTCACTCCCGCCTTTGAGCTCCCACAGCACTGTATGGGTCTACAACTTGCCAAGCTGTCGCTTGAGTGGGCTATGATGGTCCAGACTGCTCTGACCTCCCTGGACCAGACTGGAGCTCCCGGAAGATGGAGGCCACATCAGTTTCATCTTTGTTTCCTCTGCTGCCCCACATAATGGGTGCTCAGTCAATGCTTTGAGATCAAAGGAGCCCATAATGGAGAGATGGTTGTAGGGGCGGGTGGCGTTCGTGCCAGCTAAGCCAGGTGTTGGCTGCCACGTGCTCACATCGGCCTCCTTCTCTTGAGGGTTGCCCTTGGCTGCTGGGAGCTACCGTGCCCATCGCCCACCCCACCCCACCCACCTCTAACCAATGAGTTGGGAGAATAATACCAGGTAGGGCATAACTGCCCCCCGCCTCGTGCAGGACCATCTGGGTCACACGCTGTGTGCCCCAGTGCTCCTCGTGGGGTCAGGCTAGATGTTTTGCTTTGTCCCCTGGCCTATCCTGTTTTCCTTGTCCTCCTACAGGTTTCTCCTGAGACCACTCCCTCAATAAATCATTCACTTGCACAAGAATTCCCATCTCAGGCTTGGCTTTTAGGGAAACTAACTTTGGATGGATGGATGGATGGATGGATGGATAACATTTTCATATAAGGAGTCACAATCTGTCATTCATATGTGATTAGCGGTATTTCCAGCTACGCGGCTGGGGCACCTGGAGCCACCCACACCCTTCTGCCCGTAACACACATCTGTGAAACAGCTGACCAAGGGGTTTTCCTTCCATGTGAAGCTCAGTGGCTCATGCTGGAGAGCGTAATAGGAATAAAGAACTACGGGTGCTGGGTTCGAATTCCAGGGAATTCCCTGGCGGTCCAGTGGTTAGGACTCCACTCTCTCACTGCCAAGGGCCCAGGTTCAATCCCTGGTGGGGGAGCTAAGATCCGCGACCTGCGCCCTGTGGCCAAAAAAAAAAAAAATTCCATTATACCACTAGCCAGCCAGGTGACCTTATATAAGAAATCTAGGTTTCCTCGTGTGTGAAGTATAGATGGAAATACTAAAATAAAAGAAGATGAGGCTAATGTATTAAACAAGATTAATGCATATTAAGCCTTAGCACAGTGCCTGGCCCATAGTAATCCCTCTTTCAAAATTAACTGTGTTATTACTGTTGTTGTTGTTGTCATTATGCAGAGGCCAGATCTGAAGTCACCCCCAGAATGAAACAGGAGGAGAAAATAGTTAATCAGTGTTGCCCTCTTTCCACCCAATTCCTCTCTCCTTTCTGCATGAAAGCTGTGTTAGATGATGATACACGAGGTCCCTTTATTCAAGACACACAGTCAAGAGCTGGCGACCCAACTTGCCCATCAGAGGTCCCCTGTGCTAGGCTCTGTGGCTCTGTGACAATATCAGTGTTGGCAGATACGGACATTATTATCCCCATTTTACAGCAGAGCAACCTGAGGCTCAGAATGGGAACAGGAACCTCCACAGGTCCCACAACCAACAAAAGGCAGAGCCAGGATGCCACCCCAAACTCTTCCCCCTCTGCTCCCTGGCACCCCCTCCCATTTGTACCGATCAGGAAGCTTCCATCCAAAAACTGTGACTCGATGGGTTTCAACAATGAGGGCACTTATCACCTCACATGACAAGACATCCAGGAGGAAGGTGGCTCTTCAGTGGCTTGATGATGTCATCAGCACCGGTTTCTTTCCTGGTCTCGGCTGGCCACCCTCACTGTGCTGGCTTTGTCCTCTGGGTGGCTCCCCTTCCCGCTCCAAGATGGCAGCCATCATTCAGCCCTCAAGCCAAGGCAGGATAACATCCAGAGGAGAAAGTGTTGTCTGTTCCGTGTCTCTCTTTAGTAAGCCCTACCACCACCACCCAGCAGACCTCTGGCTCAGGACTGGCCACGTTCAACCATGGTGGCCCCAGACCACCATGGACTCACCATGATTGGTTTAGATTCCTCAGGATTTATTTACTCCTGAGAAGGGACAAGGTCAATGTCCCTGAGGGGAGGAGAACTGCCAGAATCAGGGCTGTTAGGGTTATTGATGGGATTGGTGTTGGACGGGCAAGTCCAGGGCTGGGTCAGGAGGAGGACTCTGCCTGGAGAACCCTCTGTGAGCCAAGCACCTTAGTGTTGGTGCCTGCCCATCACATAGTAGGTGATCAATAGATTGTTGAATGAATAAATGAATGAATGAATCCCAGGTTGGTAAAGACATAGGACTTTGGACCATGAGGTGGGATGGGCAGGTGGGATCTCAGGGTAGCCAGGACAGAGTCCCCAAAGTAAGGGGAGAACCTCCTGCCCTGTGAGTTCTCATTCTGGGCCAATTTCCAGCTACTGGAATTGGATAAGAGGCACAAAGGAAGGAGAGGCTCACAGGCAGCTTCTGTCCTCCACCTCGTGTCTCACGTACCCCAGGATGAAGGAAGCAGATGGAAGGACACAGACGCCATGCTTCTTCTTTCCTCCAGAGTCAGACTCAGAAAAGGCAGGGGCTGGGAGGGGCGGACAATGAACCCCTGACACTGAACACCTGTGGCGTCCACTCACGCGGTCCTCTTAACTCACTCGGAACACTGGAATTGTCACCTGCATTTTCCAGCTGCAGAAACTGAAACTCGAGGATGAGTCACTTGCTGATAAATGGCAGGGCTGGTATTCGAACCCGGGTCTCTTTGGCTCCAGGGCCATGTCTCACCCTACCTCCCACACTCTTTATTAGAACAGTTGCTGACTCAGCCCTCCGTGACCCTCAGAGGGGAGCAGCTACCCCCAGGGACAAGGAAGCGAGGTTGGGGTATGGCAAGGAGGGATCCTGGAGGAAGGTATGGTGAGTAATAATCGTATTGACAATAACAGCTGCTCTCAGTTCGAGCCCTCACATTTGGAGCACTTTATCCTGCACTAATCCCCTTCCCACCAGGGGCTGGTCCTCTGTTCACCTGGATGTCGGGTTCCACCTCCATAGGGCAGGAGCCCAGCCAAGGGCAGTGATGGGCCGACGACTTCTCCATGTCTCTGCCAGTTTTTCCTGCTGGGTCTTGCTCCTTCCTTCTTTCCTGGGCTGTGCAGGTGGGGCTGGAGCCCCTGTCCCTGCTCCCCCACTTGAGGGGGGATGAGGGTGTTCCCACCTGGGGTCCTTGACATCCTTGCTAAAGTCAGCCCAAGAGCTGACCTGACCCCGGGCCAGCTGGATGACCCAGAGTCAGGACCTGCTGTCTCTCTCCCTCTCATTTTTTTCACTTAAAATAAAGGAGAGATTTTAAGACAGTTTGTGAAAACTCAAAGCAGGTCAGAGAAGGCGGTGCGGGGGATGCCTCTCTGTTCCCTCTGCTGTAGGTTCCTGGCCAAGCCGTGCCCACCTTGGGGCTTCTGGAAGGCACTTTCCCGAGCTCTTTGCAAAACTGGCCCCTTCTGTCACCCCGAGCTCAGCTGATAGTCACTCCCTCAGACAAAGTCCCCCCCTGCCCCGCCAACCTGAAGCCACCACCTCCCCGCCCTTACTTGCTCCCTGTCTCCTGCCTTATCTTCTCTGCTTCACAGTTTCTGATGGTTTTCCTCGTCACTTCCTCATCCACTTGCCTATATCACCCCAGAGCTCCACTAAAACGTAAACACGACAAACTCAGGGAGGGGCCACCACCTCACCAGCACCCAGAATGATCCAGAATGACGCCAGAGGCACATGAAATAGCTGCTGAACGAATGAGGATTGATAGGGAAACTTACCCTGTTTCTCTCAACTGGCTACTTCCCAGCCGTGTGACCTCGGGCTAGTGGTTTTACTCCTCTGACCCTCACTTTGTGATCAATCCAACGGGGGTGACAACACCTACCTCTTAAGACTGTTTATGATTCCCACGAAAGGGAATTTTTGACCAAATCTTCATCTCTTTCCCGATGAGTGCTTCCAGTTGGTGAGAAGGTTGAGACAGAGTGAAAGGGGTGGGGTGCCCAGATTGGAAAGGGGGCGTGTTTTATCACCTCCCTGCTTCCTCCCTCGGACTATCAGAAATCAGCCACCCATTCTCTGCCAAGAACACTCCCCTACTCCCAGAAGGCCATAGAAGTGAGGTCAAAGGTCATTCTCCAGGTGGGCCGCTTCATCTGGAGCCCCTTCCAGGGGCCGGGCTGGGCCGGGGCCAGCAGAAGCTAAGGCTGTCCCGTCCTGTTGAGGATCCAGCCCTGAGATGAAGTCTGCCTGTGCTCCTGGTTCTGCTATGGCAGATTGCCCCTCCCAGGCCCCAAACACCCCATGTCTGGGAACCACAGTGTAGAAGAAAAAACTCGGCTGTGGTAGCTCCTGGCTTCCCGAAAGGGAGATGGGAAGATGCCATTTTCTGGATTTCCCTGCGCTAAGAACCTTACATACGTTTTCTCATTTACACCTCGTTATACATGGCCCTGCCTCACTGTACAGATGAGGAAACAGGCTCTGACAGGTTAAATATCTTGCCAGAGGTGACTCGCTCAGCAGGAAGTGGCAGAGGCCGGGAGCGGGAAGTAAAGCCATCCTGGCGCCTCCTTCTCCAGCCCAGATGGGGCACTGCTTAAGGCAGTGTGTTTCTAAATCATTATGGCGGACAAGAATCCCCTGGGGGCTTGCTTAAAATGCAGTTTCCTGGGCCTCACACTCAGAGGATCTGATTTTGTAGGTCTGGGGTGGGGCCCAGAGACTTGCATTTTTTTACAAGTGCTCCTGGAGATTCTGATGCATCTGGATGAGAATCACACTCCCCCTCTCCTCTCTCAGTGGGTCTCCATGACCCTCACATTCCCTATGCTTGGCACCTAGAGCAGGTGGAGTCCATCCCCATGGCCAACCCAAGGGCTGACCAGCCCATTAATACCAAGGTTCCTCCTGTGCCTGCCCAGCTCACTGGACTGAAAGATTGGAGACCCACATTTCAGCTCAGACTCTGTGTAAACCCCGTTCTATGGGCCTCCACTGCATCATCTCTCAGACAGGAGGGGGTAGAGAACGGACGTGTGCACACGGCCTTTCACACATTCCCCAGCCTTTCACACATCCCTTTCCTGGTGTTTGGTTTAATATTTCATTTTTACTCTTTTTTTTTCAGGTTTCTTGGCCACACCATGCAGCTTGTTGGACCTTAGTTCCCTGACCAGGGATTGAACCCACGCCCTCAGTGGTGAAAGCGCAGAGTCCTAACCACTTTCCCTACTTTATTATTTTTTTAAAGCTTTCTTAATCTAAATAAATTTATTTAAGAAGGGAACTTACAGCACCCTGGCAAAGGGAAAACTAGCATCAATTGTCATAAACAGAAGGTGACCATGAAAATAAAACTCTTTTTTTTTTAAATTGGAGTATAATTGCTTTATAATGTTGTGTTAGTTTCTGCTGTACAATTAAGTGAATCAGCCACATGTATACATATATCCCCTCCCTCTTTTGGACCTCCCTCCCCCCTGCATCCCACCCATTTAGGTCATCACAGAGCACCAAGCTGAGCTCCCTGTGCTATATAGCAGGTTCCCACTAGCTATCTATTTTACACATAGTAGCGTATTTAGGTCAAACCTAATCTCCCAGTTCATCCCACCCACCCCTTCCCCACTGCTGCCATGTCCACATGTCTTTTCTCTACATCTGGGTCTCTATTCCTGTCCTGCAAATAGGTTCATCTGTACTATTTTTCTAGATTCCACATACATGCGTTAGTATACGATATTGGTTTTTCTCTTTCTGACGTACTTCACTCTGTGTGACAGATTTAGACAGACAAGATGCACAACCAATGGTTGTTGGGTGAAAGAGCAAGCACTTGAGAGGAGCTGAGGACACCCAGCCTCCAAGCTGAGACCACCTTCGCCTTGATGTTGTCTGAAGGATTGGGAAGGAACCAGAAGGGAAAGAGTGAGGCACCCTGTGAGCCAGTGTTATGTGTCCTCTCCTCTGGGAAGCCCCACAACGGGGGAAATGCCGGGCCGGGTGATGTTGTAGAAGGTCCTGGAAATGAAGGATGAGGAACATGGGGTCTGCTCCTGGAGAGCCCAAGCATGGCAAGGGAAGGGGGCAGGGAAGGAGTACTGTGCTGGGAGACAAAAGACCCCAATGTTAAGCCTGATTTTCTCACTCCTCCGCTGCATGGCCTTGAAAGCGATCAGAATATGCCACCCAAAATATGCCACTTTAGCATAAAATTATTTTGAGCTGAAGGCAACTGAGAATTAACAGATGCATGAAGAGTTCTTTTTCCTCCTGCTACCTGCCTAAAAGCAGATAAAAATTTCCCTTTGAGGAAGGTGCCCTCTGCCCACCACCCTTGAACTAGGGAGAGAAATGCAACTTTGATCATCAAAGACGGGGAGTCAGCTCCCAGATGAGTTTGCATAAGCAGACTTTACTAAAATAGCTCTTACCTTCCATTTCCCCCCCATATATTTCCAGGTTATTTCCCTACAATTTATTGTCCCTTGAAATCTAAACCCTCTTTCCTTCGCAAAAAAGGTAGATGAGTCCCTGAGTCTAACCACTTCTTTGAGTTTTACTTCTTTTCTGTGAACTCCTGTGCATGTAAATATTAATAAATATCATGTGCCTTTTCCCCTATTTATCTGTCTTTTCTTAGTTTAATTTGCAGGCCCCCAGGCACTAAACCTAAGAGGGGAGAGGAAAAGCTTTTCCTCACCAACACTGGTCTGCAATTCCCCATTGACACCAAAGTGACCAAGGTGAAAAAGCTCACGTTAAATGGAAAAATAAAACAAGAAGCACAACTGTATGTTCATCTTGACTGTATTGGGGAAATGTGCCACATGAAAGGTTGGCAGGAGAAATGCTCTAACATAGTAGTCAAAAGTGTGTGTTCAGGGTCCTGAAACTGAGCATGATCCTGTGGGGATCCTGGGCACCGAAGCTTTTCTGTATCCTCCGTTCCTTGTTTGTAGGGAACAGACTCCAGCCTCCACGACCTTCCCTGAGTCCCAAAGGGCAGATTCAAACAGTTGCTAATCAGGGAAGGGAGGGGACACAGACAAGAGAGGGGCAGCCAAGAAACAATAGTGCAGCCTCGGGGCATGGTCCTGGTTCCACCTCAAGGGATACAGATAACAATACCTTTAAGCTCTTTATAGAACCAAACCCCCAACAAATGAAAGATGTCAGCATTCTTCATTCCAGAGAAGACCATCTGAGTCCAGATTAAAGGAACCAGAGAAGCTCATCAAGAAATTACCTGAGACCAGATGAAAGGAGTGCAGGCCCTGCACACACCTTAATCTTATCAGCAGCCCCACCCTTGATGTATTGCTATAAAACTCCTCAACAAATCCCCCCAGGATGGGACACACAGTTTTCGAGGGCAGGAGCCTGCTGTGTCCCCCTTTGCCTGGCAAAGGAATAAACAATTCTTTTCTAGTTCACCCAAAACTCTGTCTCTGAGATTTGATTCGGCACCTGTGCACAGAGGCCAAGTTTTTGGCATCAGTCCCACACACAAGGGTCTCCTGACTCCTGGGCATGGGATTTTGTCATTGAACCTCTCTGAGCCTCAGTTTCCTGAGGCAGCTATCCTCAGTGGTGAAGCCTGAGGGAACTCAGGAAGGAAACAAAGAATACCTACCATTTAGCAGTCAGCAGACTGCAGCCACCTGCAAAGGTGCAGCTTGAGGAAACTCAGGATGTGAAAACACAGGATACTGGTCCCAGATAGCTGAGGCGCACATCAAAGGAATGACTTCAGTGAGCTCAGACGCTTGCATCTTCCCATATAGAAAAGGGCTCAATTCCTTAACTTGAGATATCTAGTTTTCTTTTATTAACAGTGCCTGTTAATAAATAATAGTCATAATAATAAATTAATAATAAATAATAGTATTAACTACCTGCCCTTTATTGAAAAACTATATATCCTAGCTCCCCCCTCACCTCCTAGGAGCAGTTTTCTCAGGGTTGCTGGAGATGCTGCCTCCTGGGCTTGAAGTCCTAAGAATGTCTGCTGAATAAAACATAACCCTCAGCTTTTAGGTTGCGCACCTTTTTTCAGTCGACGGCAGTCACAGTGGCTTGGGGGACCAGGGGCAGCCTATGGATGACACTGACAGGTAACTCTCCTGTCTGGGGACAGCAGGCAGGCTGGCTGAGGTCTACACTGAAATCTTTCCTGAGCATCATGTGAACAAGGGGCAGCCACATCGATTCAGCACACCGTTCCTGGGCAAAGAGGGCAGGCTCTGGGGTTCATACCCTTTTGCCCTGTTTACCAGCTGTGCTTCCTGGGGCAAGCTCCTTGACCTCTCTGTGCCTCAATCTCTTCACACACAGGATGGGGGCATTCACAGTACTTCCCTCATGAGTGAATATGAGGGTTCCGTGGAACCGTGGTGAAGCACACTTCAGATACTGTCTACACTGGGCTCTGCTCCATTGTGTCAGGCACCAGACAAGGCAGCGGGATTCATAAAGTAGTCCCAGTCGGTCCTCAAGAGATCACCATTCACACGAGGCACTCGAACATTGCTACAGGGAACCAGCTTGGGTTGGGGAGACTGCCCCAAGCTTCAGGGTCCGAGAACCTGGTTCAAGTGCCACTAACTTGGGTGTGACCTTAAGCAAGACACTTTTCTCTCTGTCTCTCGGTTTCCCACCCAGTAAAATGGGATGTTTTGAGGCTATATTGGATCATGGATTTGAAAATATCTTGAAAAGCATAAAATATTAAAAGGTCTGGGGTGCAGAGCAAGATAAATATTATAGGATATCCCTTACATGTAGAATCTAAAAAAACAGTACAAATGAACTTATTAACAAAACAGAAACAGACTCACAGACATAGACAACAAACTATGGTTATCAAAGGGGAAGGGGAGAGGGATAAATTTGGAGTATGGGATGAACAGATACACACTACTATATATAAAATAGATAAACAGCAAGGACCTACTGCATAGCACAGGGAACTATATTCAATACAGTGTAATAACCTATAATGGAAATGAATCAAAAAATGTGTATATATAACTGAATCACTTTTCTGTATACCTGAAAATAACACAATATTGTGAATCAACTATACTTCAGTTAAAAAAAGAAGGTCTGGAGTGTTCTACATAGAATGGGAGTCTACACACTATTTACAATTGCCAAGACATGGAAGCAATCTAAATGCCCGTGGACAGCCATGGGCATTGATTCCTTTTCAGCCATAAAAAGGAACGAAATTGGGTCATTTGTAGAGACGTGGATGGTCCTAGAGACTGTCATACAGAGTGAAGTAAGTCAGAAAAAGAAAAACAAATATTGTACATTAACACATATATGTGGAATCTAGAAAAATGGTACAGATGAACCGGTTTGCAAGGCAGAAATAGAGACACAGACGTAGAGAACAAATGTATGGACACCAAGGGGGGAAGTGTGGGTGGGATGAATCAGGAAATTGGGATTGACATATATACACTAATATGTATAAAATAGATAACTAATAAGAGCCTGCCGTATAGCACAGGGAACTCCACTGTACAGTAGAAACAAACACAACATTGTAAAATAAGTAGACTGCAATAAAAATAAAAAATAAAAGATTTCATTTTGTGCTTGGTTTGGGGAAGGCTAGAGTGTCAAAAATGTAAAAAGCCTTAGATCTTTTTAAAAGTGAGAAGTCTCATTCTCTTCAATAATCTAGGATATAATAAACGTTAACATAAACCACAGGAAATGATTCTGATAAGGCAAATTTTTGGTTCCTAGGCAGATTACCTTTTACAATCTCATTAAGAGCAGAGCAATATTCCAAG
This sequence comes from Aethalodelphis obliquidens, assembly GCF_003676395.1. Classification (NCBI taxonomy): domain Eukaryota; kingdom Metazoa; phylum Chordata; class Mammalia; order Artiodactyla; family Delphinidae; genus Aethalodelphis; species Aethalodelphis obliquidens. The sequence goes on from NW_020837953.1 coordinate 37,541,139, forward strand.
AAATCGTTGTCATTTTAGCAGAGACAAAACCAAAGTCTAATTTTGCACCAGTGTACTTTTTTTTTTTTTTTTTTTTTTGCCATACGCGGGACTCTCACTGTTGTGGCCTCTCCCATTGCGGAGCACAGGCTCCAGACGCGCAGGCTCAGCGGCCATGGCTCACGGGCCCAGCCGCTCCGCGGCATCTTCCCGGACCGGGGCACGAACCCGTGTCCTCTGCATCGGCAGGCGGACTCTCAACCACTGCGCCACCAGGGAAGCCCGCATCAGTGCACTTTTGATATCAACATTTATTTTTTAAAAAACTTTATAAATAAATCAATTCAGTCTTACCCACTTGACCACATATAAAAATCCGTGTTCTGCAAACCTACAACTTTCTACATCCATTTAGGTTTGTCCTTTTTTTTTTTCTCTCTCTCTTTCTCATTCTGGAACAACCAGTCATCTTAATTTAAGACAAAATTACTCTGTTTTTTCTTGAGAAAAACACAGCCATCATACCTTGTATATTTTTCCTTATCAAAAACATATCCTAATTTCCTTGCATACACTGTTCCTCTTATTATTTTTAGTAGTTTTATTGTCATATTTTGATTATAATTTTTAGCCACTAGTAACCTTTATTTAACAGAGAAAACTACAAAGTTTTTTCTGCGAAATAGTGACCTGTCATATACCAGCATTCTGTAGCAGACTAGCCAATTTTACACATACGTGTCACAATTTCTAGAGACGTTTCTTTATAGGTGGTTCCCAACTTACAACTGTTCAACTTATGACCTTTTTGTTTTACGATGCTGCTAATGCCATACGCATTCAATAGAAACCATACTTTGAACTTTGACCTTTTCCTGGACTAGCGATATATAGTGTGATGCTCTCGCGTGATGCTGGGCAGTGGCTGCCACTGCGGCTCCCAGTCAACAACATGATCCTGAAGGTACACGATCAATACACTTACAACCAAGTTGGTGGAGCATATCGTCAGCAGGGGTTTGAGAAGGGAGTTTTCGGTCGACTGAGAAGCTCCCATGTTCTTAATTATCAATTAGACTTAATTAGACTTATGAACAGAGATAACTAGGGCTCCAGCCCAGCTTCTGTGTGCCTAGGGCTCCAATGCAGCTTCTGGAATATACTCAGAACCTTAGGAACCAAAATCTGTCCTTCCTGTGCTTCAGTGAACGTTTGTCTGGAGCACTGGCTCAGGAGTCAGATTCGTCAATGGGTCCCCAATCAATGAGTCAGGAGTGAAGACAAAGGCTTCAAAGAGACCCACTTAGGGTCCTGGGTGAGAAGTCTGGGGGCCCATTGATGAATCTGATCCTATCTGAGTCTCCAGCACTTTAACCGTTAAAGAAAACCAGAGCTGGACAGTAGTCATAGCAGGAAAAGCAGATTTTTAACCAAGAATGATTTCAGTAGAAGAAAAGAGACTTCATATAGAACTGAGGTCAAGTCCAAACACAGCATGGACAAGTGGGGATTGACAGCCAAGGAGCAGGGTGGGGGTCAGTGGATGGAAAATTACTAGGAGGAGAGAGACATCATGGGTAAGGAGGGGATTCTTACTGAAGGCCGCCCAGGATAATCAGACATTACCTGGGGATGGTGGGGATTGGACATCTGATCAGATATGCAGGGTAGGGGATTCTCGGTAAACTGCATTATGATTCTTGCTTTGGAGGACAATGGCCGAGGACAGGGTCCCGTCAAAAAAGGACCGAGAGGAGCCTAACTCAAGTTTGGTCAAAGAAAGTCCCTGTCAGTAACAAAGTCCCAACTTTAAAAGGCAGAGATGTAACACGTTTGAAGAGAATGTTCTATCGTAAAAGATGAACAATTTTTTAAAATAATTTTTTAATTAAAAGAGAAAGTTATAAAACATACACACATTTGGGGGACAAAGACAGGGACACATAATTCTGTTTCCATTAGGAGAACACGTCTTTACCCTGGGGGCACTGTCGTAAATTTAGAAATGTACAAAATCAGGACCAGGACCACAGCTTGTCCCAGCCTCTGGGGTCGACATCAGGCTATCCCCATGGATACATGTGAGTACAGAAGGTAAGCTTTGCTCATCTTTTCTGACCTATACAACCTCCCAGCGTCCCCATACCTGACCACTATCTGCTTCACCCTGGAGCCGGTTTATAAATACAGATTTCTGGTCCCCAAACCAGAAGTGCTGATTCAGCTTGGGGAGTTGTATTTTTAACCACAGGTGATTCTGAGACAGCCCTTCTACCTGTCAGTCCCTAGGGCAGCCTTAGAAGGCATTGGGTTCCACCTGTGCAGAGCTTTCTTCTCCCCACTAGGACGAAATGCTTAACCCTTTCTATCGCTATAGAGACCGTACCTGACACTGGGAAATTGTGGTCTCTGAGCTGGAGTCACCAGGCCCCCCTGTATTGGTAGGTGGGGCTGAGTGACCTCTTCATGGCCTGAGAGTGCATGACCCGGGTCCTTTATGCGCAGTGTCCGTGCTCTTTGCTTGCCCTGGTGGAGGGAGATGGAGTAGAATCTGTAGGGAGGCTGCTGGCCCATGGCATTAAATGATGCCTCCTTAAATGATAGCCTCCTGGTTTAACTCAAAACTCCTTCATCAGGCATCCCATCCTCATCACGTGTGGAGTGCTTGTCTATTGCCTGTCTCTCTCCTTCCCTAGACCAAGCTGAGAGAGAGAGAGAGAGAGAGAGAGATTTATATGTTATTGTTGTCGAATCTCTGTGTCCCCGGGGCCCAGCCAGGCCCAGCACAAGCAGGTGTCCCATAAACGTGCACTGAAGAACTATTGACTTGTCCTCTATGGGGACCCAAAAGAGGAACAATGACCTGTGCTGGGGAAGCCGGAACAGGTGTCACCTGGAAGCAGCATTTAGGCCTGGCCTTGGTGGGTGGGAGGGACGGGGAGACAAATGTTCCAGGCTCAGAAACGCACAGCCCCTGGATTGGCTGTAGGACCGCTTGTCCCAGGCCCAGTTTGGGTCTCCCCACAGCTGCTGCCTCTCACCCACAGCTGCGGCTACTCCTTCCGGAGAGCTCAGCGGCGCTCCCCCAAATGGGACCACTACAACCACTGCATCACCAGTTGCCACATCCAATGTGGTAAGGGCTTCACGGGGCAACCTGGGAAGACGAGGAGAAGACCACCTTCTGCCCTGGACACCAACCTTGGCCCCTAGGGCTTGTGTTTGGAGTCAAAACTCTTGGGCTCGGGTTTAATGGTACTCTCCCATGACAAGGGCCATTTATTGAGTGCCTACTGTATGCCAGGCACTGCAGTGGGTAATTTATGTGCATCGTATCATCAAATATTCCCAACAACCTAGCGAGGAAGGTGTTATTAGTCATTTGACAGCTGAGGCTTAGGGAATGAACTCACAGCCCAGAAGGCATGTGGCGAGGAAATCCGCAGAGCTACAATATGAGTCCCTCTCGGATCCCAAAGCCCTTACACGCTAGCTCCCCATGACTGAAACTCAGTGGCTTGGACCTCTGTTTTCCAATCAGGTGCCACACACCTGTGCTTATGTCCTGTTCCTTTGCTGGGTAGTTATGGAATATTTAGGGACTGATGCTATCACAGGCTTGGAGATCCACTGTCAAAAGCCTAGTCCAAATCTAATATTTGAAGCGTGAGGGAGTCAGACATCGAGCCCCATGGGAGACTTTATGGGGTTTCGTATAATTAAGGCTAAGACATGGAAGCCACTTAGATGTTTGCAACTTCAGAGCCAGGCGGGCCCTGAGAGGTCACATGAACAAGGGTTTCTCAAATCCTTTTGATGGCAACCCGCACAATGTAATAAAATTGACGCCCGGACCCAGTCAACCCACATACACACTCCCGGGATAGAAACACGGTTTGCTGAAGCAGCACTTTATGACTTGTGCTATATCGGCACAAGCACACACACACACATGCATGCACACAAGCGTACGCACGCGTGCACAAGCCAGAAGCAGCCCTCTAAACTCATGTCACGATCCAATAATGGAGCAGGGCTACAGTGAAAACTATCTCTCAGACCCGCGCCTGTGGGAAAGCTGAGGTCAGGCAGGGTAAGGGGCCTGCCTAAGGATACCCAGGACGTGTGCAAAGTCAGACTAGAATCTGGTGTCTAGTTCCCAATACTTCTAGTTATCCAAAATACTGACTAATAGAATGTTAACCCAGGTGAGCGTGTAGGAGGTATTTGGATGCTTTGGGCTTCAGAATCCCTACAGCCAGACAGGGTCATACTGTGCTTCTTGGAGGGCTCAGAAGCTCAGGGCCTCTGGGTCACTTCTGTGTCCATCAGGTTTCACTGATCCATGGGAGTGTCGGTGGCCGGGCACCCCCCAAACCCGATTTTCTGTATTGAGTTCCTAATTCTGACTCTGGGCTGTGGTTTCTGAGAAGACGTAGATGTGACCCCTGCTCTCTGGGCGTCTGTGATCTAAGGCAGCACTGGTGGAAGCAAATGAGGCAGCAATGCGCAGGCAGTCTGACTCATGGACATTTACCAGGCGCCCCCTCTGTGCCGGGTCCTGTAGCAAGCAAGGCAGGGAGTGCTGAGAGCAATGAGGCATGGGCCCTGCCCCTGTGAGCTCAGCCTCTGGATTTGCACAGTCTCAGGGTCAAACCCTCACTCTGCCTTTCTCTGGTTGCATGGCCAAGATTACATGCTCAGCCTCAATTTACTCATCCATTAAATGGGATAATCACTCCCACCTGTTGGGTTGTTTGGGAGGATCAAATGAGATAACCTCTATGAAAGTCCCTGGCACATAGTAGGCAATCAGCAAGTGTTAGCTTTTATTATTATTACTGATAAGAAGAGGATGCAATTCACAGTTATAGGTAGGGAATGAACATTCCAGAAGGGAAGAAACAGCATGAGCGGAGGCAGAGTGGAAAGCATAGGGCAAGATTCAAGGAACAGATGTTTTTGGAAGTAGGGAGTAATCGGGAGAGCAAACTGGAAGCACACTACAGCCACAGGTGGAAAGGCCATTGTCAGACTGAAGAATTTGGCAATAGGGAGCCATTGAAGGCCTTGGAGGAAGGGAATGATGTAATTGGAGCGCATGATAGAATAGATGGATAGAGGACACTTGATCGATAGTAGCAAACCCTGCCAGGAGTTCACTTATCCTATAGTTGTGGCTTTCGGAAATTAGCAGGAAATGGGATTCTGTCACCATCCTGGGAGGCTTCCAGGAGGTGGCAGGATTTCTAATGTTCCCGAAGGAGGCTCTTGCCACTTGGGTGGGATGGGTTGGGTCTCTGTGATTGGCTAACTGGAGCTGAGCACTCCGGTTTCCTTGCTGGGCTGCTACAGGTCCCAGGAGCAAATGCCAGAAGCCGATCTGCAGGAGTGACCAGAAGTTGCCCTTGTGTCAACTGCAGCCAGCCTCCGGACACATCCAATGGCTGGAACCTCATTTTCAAGAGCAAGCCATGCAGGAAGTCCATGTTCCCCTAGTGGACATTAGGACACTGAGTTATCTTCTCCCATCCCCCCGGCCCTCTGAGGATACCACCTAGCATGGCTGTCTAATAAAGTACCCATCCCCTCATCCAGTGCAGGCCCAGACCAGGGAGACATCAGTGACTGGGAGGCCAAAGGTTGGGCCCAGCGCTGGTCCAGACTGCTCCATCAAGGAGGTAAAATGCCACAACCACTGTATTTTCGGCCCAACTTTTCAGTTCTCTGTGCTCCCACACTGGTCTGTGAACTCCTTGAGGGTAGGGACTGTGTCTCATTCATTCATTCATTTGTTCACTCAGTCACTTATTCATTCAGCAAACACTTGTTGAGCACCTGCCATGTGGCAAGCACGCTGTTAGGCACTCAGAATCCCGCTGTTATCAACCAGGGTTTGGTCAGAGTGGCAGAACTACTAAGAGGTACCTAGATATAAAATGAGGGATTTTTTTTTTTTTTTTTTTTTTGCGGTACATGGGCCTCTCACTGTTGTGGCCTCTCCCGTTGCGGAGCACAGGCTCCGGACACGCAGGCTCGGCGGCCATGGCTCACGGGCCCAGCCGCTCCGCGGCATGTGGGATCTTCCCGGACCGGGGCACGAACCCGTGTCCCCTGCATCGGCAGGCGGACTGTCAACCACTGCGCCACCAGGGAAGCCCAAAATGAGGGATTTTAATAGGGCTTTGTCTTTCTGTGATGCTGGGAGCCCATGAAACAGTCTGTGAGAGGCTATTCTCTTCTGTGCTGTTGCTGGCTGCCTGAAATCTTACAGCCCAAGTGGCAGGGCAAACTGGAACTGCAAGGATAGGTGGAGCCCAAGAGGAAAGCCTAGAACACCCTTCTGCATCTCACCACCTCCAAGTCTTCACCCAGAGAAGATAAAGGAGGCGATCTGGCAGGACCCAGAGTTGCCGCAGCCCTGGCTTCTTCGCCACAACAGCACAGTGAGCCAGCAGATACAGGACAACGTGCATTAGCCGCAAAGGTATCCCATGCCGGGCTCCGACTTTCTGATTGTACAAATCAAGTGACGTCTAGTCCACCTCTGCTTCCAAATCTCAGGCCAAACATCTCTTAAGAGACCCATGCTAACCTGGAACTCTGCAGGGATGGGAATTCTGGGAAATACAGCTTCAGCATAGCTAAGTGACACAGTACAGACCCATGACAGTCTACCCCTCGTTGACGTGGCATCCACACACATCTCTTTCAACCATTCTTAACCTCCAAATAAAGACAATAGCAAAATCCTGTTTCTGCCTAACATAACGAGTACAACTTGAAACAAACTAACATCCCCTAAAGAGGATACCAAGTCCTTTTACACATCATTGGGTCATGCTCATTTCTATTCCAGTTGGGTCGTGACCCCCTTTTGATATTCTCTGATTTAGATCCTGAGATGTAAGGTTAGCTGCATGAACACAGCTTCTGCATGACAGGAGGGCCACCCCAGAGGAGGTCTGTAACGTTGCAGCTGCCCACATGCATGGAGTGCCAACACATCGTGGTCAACCATCTGTAAGACAGGCCCAGAACTTTTTCTTCCTTGGGCATCTGGTCGTGGAGAACTTGCCCATGAAGTCACTGGTACAGATTAAGAAAAAGGAGACAATACAGCAGGTCTAGGGGCCGTGGACCTCTGTGCCCCTTACTTATGCAGTTCACCTGGCCTTCTGCTCCTGTTTAGGTCCAGATATTATGATGTGATGATGTAATTGCTGTCATGCACACCCAGTTTCGTAACCTGGTGGGTCAGATAACAGCCAGTCTCATGATAACTTGTTAACCCAAGGTCAAGAATTCAGTCTCCCTGAAGAACCATTAGCAAGCCAGATGTTGTTTCTCAAAAGGAGAACAGTTATCTGCAGCTGGTGGAGGGGCTTTGCTCCAAAATCCTAAGGGTTTACCCTGTGCTTTACCAGTAGGGCCCTGTGAAATCTTCCATGTGACATTTCTACCTGCACACACTCAACAACCATTGGTGTCCTGGGTCTCTTGTGCATTTTCAGTTTGGTAACAGCTATAATTAACACACCCCCATGTACGTCTGCTCTACAGATGATTTTTCATGTTTGAGAGGGTCCCAGTTGTATCTGAAGCCCACTTTCAAATGCCAGTGAGGGCCTGTACTTACAAGGCAACCTGTCCTTAAGTGTCTGTGTATCTGTGTCATCTGCCAACTTCTGTATAAAGATCTATCCAGGGAGGCATTTATGGTCTGGTCTGTACATTACAGTATCTCCCTTGAAAGGGTGGGGGATGTGATTTTGAAAGGGAGACCTTCCTGATGGTTCTCTTTACAGCCAAGGAATAGTCAAGAGAGCAGTCAAGGAGACCAGCTCTTCCCAGGTTACAGGCATCGTGTGACTCCATCATTTCCCCGTGGCTGCTGACTGCAGTGAGAGTGGGGCAGGGGAGCACCATGGAGGACCTCAGTGGGGTCCCCTCTACTGAGGATGAAACCAGTGCACCAGCGAGTCTAACCACCAAAGGACAGACTCTGGAATCCCCAGAGGGAGTCAGAGCAGAGAAGAAATAGAGCTGGCTCTCAGGCTGAATCCAGGGGATTCTCCTAAGAACTGCCAATGTGGGTGAGTCCCTGAACCACTCCAGGTTCCATTTTCTCTCTTTTGGGGCCAGAGTCGAAGACAGTGGGATAGTGGTCAGAACCTAGAGTCTGGAACGAGGATCTGAGGTCTAAACCTACTTCTGCTATTGATGTGCTGTGTGACTTTGGGAAAGTCTCCTAACCTCTCTGGGCCTCAGTTTCTTGGTAGATAAATGAAGGCTCTCCATGAGCCCTTCCAGCTCAAACCCGTGTCAGCCTGTGGTGTTGCTTTCATAATATTGCAACATCCCTCATCCACAAATGCCTGTCTGAATACCAGTGCTTTGAGCTTACTTGGATGCCCCAGTAAGAGGGGCCTGAATGCAGCCCCCTCCTGCAGAGCTTACCAGCAAGACACCACCCTGCCTGCTGCCTGACCCTGACGGGAGAAGGGAGAAGCCTGGGCTGAGGTCTCTTCTCCATCATCCAGAATATCGCAATTGAAGAGAAATGGCATTGAGAGTGAAGCTCTCAATTTCCTTTACATACCTATTTAAAAATGGATTCGGAAAATGGCTCTGATCAAAAAAATTTCATGAGCGAATTGGACATTTGAATTGCTTTCTTTGTTACTCTGTCAAATTTAGACGCGAGTCCATAGCAAACTTTTCGAAAACACTAGTACATTCAGGGTAATTGCATAAAATTAAATTTTATTTTGAAAATGTTCAACATTGGAGGTTTTTAAATATAGATCCCATTTATCATGTGGTTATTTTGGGATTTGTCAATGGAAGGAAGCCAAATGTCCTTTCTTGGAAAGGACTCTCCTTTGTTTTGGGATGTGTCCTTTCTTCTGCAGTCTGGGTATTAGAACACCCTTTCTTTTATGAATAGATAGATGAGGTGGGCTCTTTAGTGTCCTTCCTTGGTAAAAATAAACCCCATAGTTGAACTTTTTTTTTTTATATATAAACTTATTTATTTTTGGCTGTGTTGGGTCTTTGTTTCTGTGCAAGGGCTTTGTCTAGTTGCGGCAAGCGGGGGCCACTCTTCATCGCGGTGCGTGGGCCTCTCACTATCGTGGCCTCTCTTGTTGCGGAGCACAGGCTCCAGACGCGCAGGCTCAGTAGTTGTGGCTCACGGGCCCAGTTGCTCCGCGGCATGTGGGATCTTCCCAGACCGGGGTTCGAACCCATATCCCCTGCATTGGCAGGCAGATTCTCAACCACTGCGCCACCAGGGAAGCCCGAACTCTATTTTTTAATGTCTTGCTCTGTGAAATCCCAGAACCTCAGCATCGCCAGGTCATCATCAAGGTAGCTTTGGGATTCCCAATTTACATCGCAAAAAACATTACAGTTTCTTTTTTTTTTTTTTTTTTTGCGGTACGCGGGCCTCTCACTGTTGTGGCCTCTCCCATTGCGGAGCACAGGTTCCGGACGCGCAGGCTCAGCGGCCATGGCTCACGGGCCCAGCCGCTCCGCGGCATGTGGGATCTTCCTGGACCGGGGCACAAAGCCGTGTCCCCTGCATCGGCAGGCGGACTCTCAACCACTGTGCCACCAGGGAAGCCCTACAGTTTCTTTTTTAAAGAGACCAGAAATCAGAGGGGTTCAGTAATGAGCCTGAGACCACACAGCTGGAGAAGCCAAGTTGGCATTCAAATGCAGTGCTCTCTGGTCTGGAAGCCCAAGACGGCACGATGGCCAATCATCTTCTCCCCGCTCCCTGGAGGAAGAATGAGGTCCAGTGCTTGGCTCGAGTGGACCCAAGGTTTAAGGAGATGAGCCCCAAAGAAGGCTTGGTACTCATCCCAGGAAACCTTCTAGTTACTAATCTGTACCTTCTTCCTCTGAGGGAACATGGTTAATGCTGGGTCTGGTGCCCCAACAGCAGAGAAAGAGGTGCAGGCAATCCTCCACAGCAGGGGAAATACCTGTGTGGTTATTATTAGTCTTGAGAAGGAATTTTATTTAATATCTATGTGGCAGAATTATGGAGTCACTTTTGCTTCCACTTCTGTGAAAATTCTCTACAGGATGGTAGTGATAACCCAACTGCAGAACTGAAAAGTCAATGCATCCCAGGAAAGCCTCCCTCCTGGAGAAGCAGGGCTGTCTTCAGGGATGAGGAGAAACACAGCTGGCCTGGAGTGAAGGGCGAGCTTTCGGCACCAGAGCGGCTGATCTCACAAGTGGAGGCCGGGGACCCTGACCTTGCCAAGTCTAATGACTAGAGTCACTCTCCTGGAACTCTGGAGGATGAAGTGTGGCTGTGGGCCTCCTCCGAGCCCAGTGGAACATCAAGAAAGAATGAGGTCCCAGACCTGGGAGCCTCTCTGGGCATTCCAGCAGAGTGGGTAAGCTCTGTGCTGTAGGAGAGGGTGTAAGAATCTTGGTCCAGGAGGAGCTCACTGAGGCGACTAGATGCAGAGGAAGTTGGGAAAGTATTGATAAAGAGGGTTGTAGCTCCTCATGTTTCTTTTCAGGCAGTAGACGAAATGCCAGTCACAGGCGCAGAGCTGCATCTGGCAGAGGGACCCACGTCCTGCAAACAGGACACCAAATGCAGGATGAGGAAGAAGAGATGCTCTGTGACACTGACTCTGGACTTGCTTCAGTCAGGACTTGCTGCTAGCCTGAGCAGACTCCCCAGTCTCCTTCCTGCCCTCAGTCTGATGTGGGAGGCACAGCATCTATACTGGGGGTGCATAACCTGATGGAAGAGGCACAGCTGCTGCCCAGGGTGAGGTTTCAGCTCCTGCCCTCAGGGAGTCCCCAGTCTGATGGAGGACACGCATTCCCTCCCCATCAGACTGGGAGCTCTCAGTCTGGTGATGGAGACAGCCCTGTCTCTGGAGGAACTTCAGTTCTCAGAGAGGAGACACCATCCCCAGATTCAGCTTTGAACTCAGAAGGACCTGAGCTTGAATCCCAACTCTAGCTGTGTGCACTGGCAAGCCTTTGACTCTGTTTCCTCATCTGTAAAGTGGGGACACTAAAGCCACCCCACAGCAAGCAAAAGGACATATGGAAAGCACTTGACCCCTAATACATGCTGAGTCTAAGATGTTTCCGCCCGCCCCCTAGAGGTCAGATACAGCTGCAATAATCCTGCCCCTGTTGCCCCCATCTCTGCCCCCCCAAGATATAGACTGGCTGACCTCTTGGGGCACCTGACCTCAGAGGCAGCAGGGACCCAGGCTCTTCCAGTGGCCTGAATGGAAGCCCCAGCCTTACCACAGGTGACCAGGCCGCATGCAATTCTGTATCTGTACACCTGTGTCAAGGCATTGCAGCCTTTTTTCTCCAGCCGCGCGTAGCAGTGGTCATGCATCCAACAGCACCTGTCAATGCAAGAGATTTAGATCCTGAGCAGAATGGGCCTGTCCCTTGAGCAGAGGCCATCATGGTTGGTGAGATCTGACCAAGAAAAAATCTCATGATATGGCTGAGTCCTTCCTGCTCTTCCATTAAGTCTGTCCCACACATGTACCAGTTCACGGACCAGCTCTTTCCTCCTGGGCCCACGGTGAGACTACATTTCCCAGCCCCCCTTGCAGGTATGTGTGGTCACATGACGAGGCTGGCACCCTGGAAAATGTACAGCACTTCTAGACCTACCCATAAAAATCTCCCACTCTAGGAGACCTTCAAGATGGCGGAGGAGTAAGACATGGAGATCACCTTCCTCCCCACAGATACATCAGAAATACATCTACATGTGGAACAACTCCTACAGAACACCTACTGAATGCTGACAGAAGACCTCACACTTCTCAAAAGGGAAAAGACACCCTCAGGAGACCTACACACAGAGGTGGGGCCAAATCCAAAGCTGAACCCCAGGATCTGTGCAAACAAAGAAGAGAAAGGGAAATCTCTCCCAGCAGCCTCAGGAGCAGTGATTAAATCTCCACAATCAACCTGATGTACCCTGCATCTGGAATACCTGAAGAGACAACGAATCATCCCAAAATGGAGGCGGTGGACTTTGGGAGCAACTGTAGACTTGGGGTTTGCTTCCTGCATCTAATTTGTTTCTGGTTTTATGTTTATCTTAGTTTAGCATTTAGAGTTTATTACCATTGGTAGATTTCTTTATTGATTTGGTTGCTCTCTTCCTTTTTTATATATATATATATTTATATATATATATATATATCTTTTTTTCCTTCTTCTCTTTTTGTGAGTGTGTATGTATATGCTTCTTTGTGTGATTTTGTCTGTATAGCTTTGTTTTGACCATTTGTCCTATGGTTCTCTCTGTCTGTTTTTGTTTTTTGGGTTTTTTTTAGTATAGTTTTTAGCGCTTGTTATATTTGTGGATTTCCTTTTTGGTTTCGTTGCTCTCTTCTTTCTTTCTTTTTTTAATTATTTTTTTATTTTTAATAATTTTTTTTATTTTAATAACTTTTTAATTTTATTTTTTTTTCTCCCTTTTCTTCTGAGTTGTGTGGCTGACAGGGTCTTGGTGCTCTGGCTGGGTGTCAGGCCTGTGCCTCTGAGGTGGGAGAGCCAAGTTCAGGACATTGGTCCACCAGAGACCTTCCAGCTCCACATAATATCAAACAGCGAGAGCTCTCCCAGAGATCTCCATCTCAAAGCTAAGACCCAGCTCCAGTCAATGACCAGCAAACTACAGTACTGGACATCTTATGCCAAACACCTAGCAAGACAGGAACACAACCCCATACATTAGCAGAGAGGCCACCTAAAATCATAATAAGGTCACAGACACCCCAAAACACACCACCAGACGTGGTCCTGCCCACCAGAAAGACAAGATCCAGCCTCATCCACCAGAACACAGGCACTAGTCTCCTCCACCAGGAAGCCTGCACAACCCACTGAACCAACCTTAGCCACTGGAGACAGACACCAAAAACAATGGGAACTACGAACCTGCAGCCTGCGAAAAGGAGACCCCAAACCAGTAAGTTAAGCAAAATGAGAAGACAGACAAACACACAGCAGATGAAGGAGCAAGGTAAAAACGTACCAGACCAAACAAATGAAGAGGAAACAGGCAGTCTACCTGAAAAGGAATTCAGAGTAATGATAGTAAAGATAACAGAAATTTTGGAAATAGAATAGAGAAAATACAAGAAACGTTTAACAAGGACCTAGAAGAACTAAAGAGCAAACACACAATGATGAACAGCACAATAAATGAAATTAAAAATTCTCTGGAAGGAATCAATAGCAGAATAACTGAGGCAGAAGAACAGATAAGTGACCTGGAAGATAAAATAGTGGAAATAACTACCACAGAGCAGAATAAAGAAAAAAGAATGAAAAGAATTGAGGGCAGTCTCAGAGACCTCTGGGACAACATTAAATTCACCAACATTTGAAGTATAGGGGTCCCAGAAGAAGAAGAGAAAAAGAAAGGGACTGGGAAAATATTTGAACAGATTATAGTCGAAAACTTCCCTAATATGGGAAAGGAAATAGTCAATCGAGTCCAGGAAGTGCAGAGAGTCTCATATAGGATAAATCCAAGGAGAAACATGCCAAGACACATATTAATCAAACTATCAAAAACTAAATACAAAGAAAAAATATTAAAAGCAGCAAGGGAAAAACAACAAATAACATACAAGGGAATCCCCATAAGGTTAACAGCTGATCTTTCAGCAGAAACTCTGCAAGCCAGAAGGGAGTGGCAGGATATTTAAAGTGATGAAAGGGAAAAACCTACAACCAAGATTACTCTACCCAGCAAGGGTCTCATTCAGATTCGATGGAGAAATCAAAAGCTTTACAAAGCTACGAGAATTCAGCACCACCAAACCAGCTTTACAACAAATGCTAAAGGAACTTCTCTAAGTGGGAAACACAAGAGAAGGGAAAGACCTACAATAACAAACACAAAACAATTAAGAAAATGGTAATAAGAACATACATATTGATAACTACCTTAAATGTAAATCAATTAAATGCTCCAACCAAAAGACATAGACTGGCTGAATGAATACAAAAACAAGACCCAAATATATGCTGTCTACAAGAGACCTGGGAACACATACAGACTGAAAGTGAGGGGATGGAAAAAGATTTCATGCAAATAGAAATCAAAAGAAAGCTGGAAGGCTTCCCTGGTGGCGCAGCGGTTGAGAGTCTGCCTGCCAATGCAGGGGACGTGGGTTTGTATCCCGGTCCGGGAAGATCCCGCATGCTGAGGAGCGGCTGGGCCCGTGAGCCATGGCCGCTGAGCCTGCGCGTCTGGAGCCTGTGCTCTGCAACTGGAGAGGCCACGACAGTGAGAGGCCCGTGTATCGCCAAAAAAAAAAAAGAAAGCTGGAGTAGCAATTTCTCATATCAGACAAAATAGATTTTAAAATGAAGACTATTACAAGAGACAAAGAATGACACTACATAATGATCAAGGGATCAATCCAAGAAGAAGATATAACAATTGTAAATATTTATGCACCCAACATAGGAACACATCAATACATAAAGCAAACGCTAACAGCCATAAAAGGGGGAATCGACAGTAACACAATCATAGTAGGGGACTTTAACACCCCACTTTCACCAATGGACAGATCATCCAAAATGAAAATAAATAAGGAAACACAAGCTTTAAATGTACATTAAACAAGATGGACTTAATTGATATTTATAGGACATTCCATCCAAAACCAACAGAATACACTTTCATCTCAAGTGCTCATGGAACATTCTCCAGGATAGATCATATCTTGGGTCACGAATCAAGCCTTGGTAGATTTAAGAAAATTGAAATCGTATCAAGTACCTTTTCTGACCATAATGCTATGAGACTAGATATCAGTTAGAGGAAAAAAATCTGTAAAAAATACAAACACGTGGAGGCTAAACAATACACTACTAAATAACCAAGAGATCACTGAAGAAATCAAAGAGAAAATTTAAAAAACCTGGAAACACATGACAATGAAAACACGATGACCCAAAACTTATGGGATGCAGCAAAAGCAGTTCTAAGTGGGAAGTTTATAGCAATACAAGCCTACTTCAAGAAACAAGAAACATCTCAAATAAACAACTTAACCCTACACCTAAAGCAATTAGAGAAAGAAGAACAAAAACCCCCCTAAGTTAGCAGAAGGAAAGAAATCATAAAGATCAGATCAGAAATAAATGAAAAAGAAATGAAGGAAACAATAGCAAAGATCAATAAAGCTAAAAGCTGGTTCTTTGAGAAGATAAACAAAATAGATAAACCACTAGCCAGACTCATCAAGAAAAAAAGGGAGAAGACTCAAATCAATAGAATTGGAAATGAAAAAGGAGAAGTAACAACCGACTCTGCAGAAATACAAAGGATAATGAGAGATTACTATAAGAAACTCTATGCCAATAAAATGGACAAACTGGAAGAAATGGACAAATTCTTAGAAAAGCACAACCTTCCAAGTCTGAACCAGGCAGAAATAGAAAATATAAACAGACAAATCACAAGCACTGAAATTGAGACTGTGAATAAAAATCTGCCAACAAACAAAAGCCCAGGACCAGATGGCTTCACAGGTGAATTCTGTCAAACATTTAGAGAAGAGCTAACACTTATCCTTCTCAAACTCTTCCAAAAGATAGCAGAGGGAGGAACACTCCCAAACTCATTCTCTGAGGCCACCATCACCCTGGTACCAAAACCAGACAAAGATGTCACAAAGAAAGAAAACTACAGGCAATATCACTGATGAACATAAATGCAACAATCCTCAATACAAGTAAACAGAATCCATTAAAAGGATCATACACCATGATCAAGTGGGGATTATCCCAGGAATGCAAGTATTCTTCAATATACGCAATTCAATCAATGTGGTACACCATATTAACAAAGTGAAGGAGAAAAACCATATGATCATCTCAATAGATGCATAAAAAGCTTTTGACAAATTCAACACCCATTTATGATAAAATCCCTCCAGAAAGTAGGCAGAGAGGGAGCTTACCTCAACATAATAAAGGCCAGATATGACAAACCCACAGCCAACATCATCCTCAATGGTGAAAAACTGAAACCATTTCCTCTAAGATCAGGAAGAAGAGAAGGTTGTCCACTCTCACCACTATTATTCAACATAGTTTTGGAAGCTTTAGCCACGTCAATGAGAGAAGAAAAAGAAATAAAAGGAATCCAAATCAGAAAAGAAGAAGTAAAGCTGTCACTGTTTGCAGATGACATAATACTATACATAGGGAATCCTAAAGATGCTACCAGAAAACTGCTAGAACTAATTAATGAATCTGGTAAAGTAGCAAGATACAAAATTAATGCACAGAAATCTCTGGCATTCCTATACACTAATGATGAAAAATCTGAAAGAGAAATTAAGGAAACACTCCCATTTACCATCACAACAAAAAGAATAAAATACCTAGGAATAAACCTACCTAAGGAGACAAAAGACCTGTATACAGAAAACTATAAGACACTGATGAAAGAAATTAAAGATGATACAAACCAATGGAGAGATACACCATGTTCTTGGATTGGAAGAATCAGCATTGTGAAAATGACTATTCTACCCAAAGCAATCTACAGATTCAGTGCAATCCCTATCAAACTACCAATGGCATTTTTCACAGAACTAGAACAAAAAATTTCACAATTGGTATGGAAACACAAAATACCCCGAATAGCCAAAGCAATCTTGAGAAAGAAAAACGGGCTGGAGGAATCAGGCTCCCAGACTTTAATCTATACTACAAAGCTACAGTGATCAAGACAGTATGGTACTGGCACAAAAACAGAAATATAGATCAATGGAACAGGATAGAAAGCCCAGAGATAAACCCACGCACATATGGTCACCTTATTTTTGGTAAAGGAGGCAAGAATATACAATGGAGAAAAGACAGCCTCTTCAATAACTGGTGCTGGGAAAACTGGACAGCTACATGTAAAACAGTGAAATTAGAACACTACCTAACACCATACACAAAAATAAACTCAAAATGGATTAAAGACCTAAATGCAAGGCCAGACACTATAAAACTCTTTGAGGAAAACCTAAGCAGAACACTCTATTACATAAACCACAGCAAGATCCTTCTTGACCCACCTCCTAGAGAAATGGAAATAAAAACAAAAATAAACAAATGGGACCTAATGAAACAAAAGCTTTTGTATAGCAAAGGAAGGCATAAACAAGACGAAAAGACAACCCTCAGAATGGGAGAAAATATTTGCAAATGAAGCAATTGACAAAGGATTGATCTCTAAAATTTACAAGCAGCTCATGCAGCTCAATATCAAAAAAACAAACAACCCAATCCAAAAACGGGCAGAAGACCTAAAAAGACATTTCTCCAAAGAAGGTATACAGATTGCCAACAAACACATGAAAGAATGCTCAACATCATTAATCATTAGAGAAATGCAAATCAAAACTACAATGAGGTATCACCTCACACCAGTCAGAATGGCCATCATCAAAAAATCTACAAACAATAAATGCTGGAGAGGGTGTGGTGAAAAGGGAACCCTCTTGCTCTGTTGGTGGGAATGTAAATTGATACAGCCACTATGGAGAACAGTATGGAGGTTCCTTAAAAAACTAAAAATAGAACTACCATATGACCCAGCAATCCCACTGCTGGGCATATACCCCGAGAAAACCATAATTCAAAAAGAGTCATGTACCACAATGTTCATTGCAGCTCTATTTACAATAGCCAGGACATGGAAGCAACCTAAGTGTCCATCAACAGGTGAATGGCTAAAGAAGATGTGGCACATATATACAATGGAATATTACTCAGCCATAAAAAGAAACGAAACTGAGTTGTTTGTGGTGAGGTGGATGGACCTAGAGTCTGTCATACAGAGTGAAGTAAGTCAGAAAGAGAAAAACAAATACCATATGCTAACACATATATATGGAATCTAAAAAAATAAAAATATAAAAAATGGTTCTGAAGAATCTAGGGGTAGGACAGAAATAAAGACGCAGACGTAGAGAATGGACTTGAGGACACAGGGAGGGGGAAGGTTAAGCTGGGATAAAGTGAGAGAGTGGCATGGACTTATATATACTATCAAATGTAAAATAGATAGCTAGTGGGAAGTAGCCACGTAGCACAGGGAGATCAGCTCAGGGCTCTGTGACCACGTAGAGGCGTGGGATGGGGAGGGTGGGAGGGAGACGCAAGAGGGAGGAGATATGGGGCTATATGTATAGCTGATTCACTTTGTTACAAAGCAGAAACTAACACACCATTGTAGAGCAATTATGCTCCAATAAAGATGTTAAAAAAAAAATTCCCACTCTGTCCTCCACTCTCTCTTTCTCCATCTCAGCTGGATGGAGATGACCCAGCCAAGGACTCTGAGGCCATGGGGAAAGTCATGAGACAGGAGAAACCTGGGTCCTGGAATTGATATGTGATTCACATGGTCAAATGAGCAAAAACTAAACTTCAATTGTGATAGCTGTGGGCAACTGCATTTTTTTAAAATTTAGATTTACAGAAAAATTGAGAAGATTGTACCAAATGCCCCCTTTTACCCCACACCCAGTTTCCCCTATTATCAACACTTTTTATGAGTATAATATGTTTGTTACGGCTAACAAACCAATACTGATACATTATTAAATAAATGTTAACTAATTAAATAATAATATATCACTATTGATTCATTAATTGTAAAAGTCCATAATTTCTTTAGATTTTCTTAGTTTTTACCTAAATGTTCTTTTCTATTCCAAGATCCAGTGATGGACACCATGTTACATGTACTTGTCCCGTCTCTTTAGGCTCCTCTTGCCTGTGGCAGTCTGTCACACTTTCCTTGCTTTTGATGACCTTGACAATTCTGAGGAATGGTGGTCAAGTCTTTTGTAGGATGCTCTCCTACTGGGATTTCTTTGATGTTTTTGTCACGATGAGATGGGTTATGGGTTTATTTTGGTGCCATGTTGTTCCAGTTTTGGCCATTAGGGGGCTCTCCCAGTTGGCGCCTGTGCTCTTTGACATATTCCTATCAATGAGGGATTTGGTTTGGGTTTGTTTTGTTCGAGCCCTTCCTTAATTTGGGGCACTACAAAAAGCTCCAGGTTCCTCTTGTATATTTCCTGCCCTCGTCCTAGGATCAGCCATCTCTCCAAGGAGCCTTGGTTCCTCTTATTGGAGAATGGTGTCAGAAACCAGGTCTGGGCACTAGGTGCTGCTTCTTGCTTCTGGGGTATTGTTTCTTTTAGGGTCTCTCAGACGACAGAGCAAAAAAAATATGTGTCTATATTAACCCACGTAATTACACATATCTCTACATATTTTTATATGTAACCATCTGCATCTATATACAGCTAACTAGGAGTTTATACTGAAGTCTCCAACTCTAATCCATTATCACATAGATCATTCTAGCTTCCTGTCCCTGCTTGTCTGGTCTGTAAACTCCCACTCCAGCAGCGACAAGCTTGGCTCCAACCATCTGCCCTCCATTTGTTTAAGCCCCTCATCCCCTTATACGTGTCTAGCTGTATAAGAATTGTTAACCCAGCAGATTGTATTTTTCAAAGAGCAATCTCTCCCATCTCACATGTTCTTCTAGAACATTGCCACTTCCCAATCAAGAGGTGGAAACTAGGCCCCCTCTCTCTTAGAGCCTTTGTGACTGCCTTGATGAAGAGAACAGTGGAAGTGACACAGTAGAATTTCTGATGCTGGATCACAAAAACACCATGCTCTTTTGTCATGCCGTTCTGGAACACTCACGCTTGAAACCCAAGAGGCACCGTGCTGTGAGGAAGTCCAGACAACCTTAGAGAGGCTTAAGTGAGAGGAACTGAGGCCCCTGGCCCACAGCCTCAGCTGAGCTCCCAGCCAGCAAACAGCAACAACTTGCCAGCCATAGGAGTAATCATTCTAGAAAGCAGATCGCCCAGCCTCAGCGGAGCGGCCCAAGCCGAAGCCAGGTGGAGAAGAGACAAGCCATCCCGCCAGGCCCTGCCCAAGTGGCAGAATCTTAGCAAAATAAGGGGTTGTCATCGCTTTAGGCTACTACATTTTGGGGTGGTTTGTTACGTAGTGATAGATCAACTGATATATTAGGCACTGAGATTCAGGGAGTTACTAGATGTATCTTGGGCAAGTCAGTTAACCTCTCTAAGACTCAGTTTTCTTATCTATAAAATGGTGCTTTAATACTCATCTTTCAGAATTGATATCGAATTAGATGAGATAATGTGGATACAGAGCCTGGGGCGTAAAGGGCAGTTATGACAATTAACTCACCAATCAGTACAATCCTTGGGGGTTCCTTGACCCCCCCAGCCGCAGTAACAGCCGTAGAAGCCATAGCTCATCAGGGCGGGCTTCCTAGTCACCTTCTCAATCATCACCTTCAGCTGCAGCAAGCTCCCTGGGACAGCAGGCACACCTGAAAGACAGCCCAGGCAGACCCGCTCCAGGCCCACTTTCCCACGTGCTCCCTCCCTTTCTTTCACCTTGAGGCTTGGAGGGACCAATGTGTCCCTTTTTTATCCTCCCCATTCATGGGAGAGGAATGAGAAACGTGAGGGCAAACAGATAGAGAAGGGATTAGAAGTTTGGATGTGGACGATCCCAGCTCTGCCACTAATTCACAGTATGATGTTGAATAGGTCACTTCATCTCTCAGAGCCTCAGTTTCCTCATCTGCAAAATGCGGGGGCGGGGGAGGGCCTAAAATGAACGCCTACCTTTTGGAGATGTCATGAGGGTTGAAAAAAGATAAAGTATGTAAATTTCTAGCACAGTGACAGACACATAGTAAGTGACCAAGAAATGTTCAGGATAATGAATATCGTATCAGTATGAAGCAGGCAGACAGGCACTTCCTGTCTCTCCTGATGATACACCCGTCCCTTCCCGCGGTTGACACCATCTGGAACGGGAGGCACAGAATCTTAGAGCAGTGTGGGACCCGTAGAGATCACTGGAGGCAGCTCCCTCATCTTACAGTTGGGAAACTGTAGCTCAGAGGGGAAGGTGACTTGCCCAGGGTTTTGCAGTGAGCCAGAGGCAGTCTCGCACTCTCCCTGCAGTCTCCAGGGATCTGGCGAGGCATCAGTAGGACAGCCTGTCAGAGGTTGTGTACATGGTGACGGGGCTGCAGGGGAGGCCTAAAGCCAGGCTCCCCCCACGCTGGGCAGTTCCCTCCAGCTGGGAGGTGGCAGCAGGTGGGACATGTAGAAAACCTGGACAGGCTTGAGCAGAGAATGCCCAGGAATTGTGGAATGGAATATTTATATAAGGATCTTGTGTTGTGATAGTTTTATCGTATTTTATTTGGCATCAAAGTAAAAAATCTGCCTCCCATGTCTACAAGCACCATGTCTTCCACATGGCACAATCTTTCCATATCCCCTCCTAGAATCCTGCAGCAGCCCAACCTGTCGACTATTATTCTGTGTCACAGATAAGGAGACAGAGGCTCGGAGAGCCCAAGGCTCTTGCTGAAATCGACATGGTCAGGGTAGGGCCAGGATTCAAAATCAGGTCGCCAGGACTTCCAAGACTGGTCTCCTTTCCACTACCCTATTGTTCCTGTGGGGTGAAAGGTCAAAAGTTCAGAGGTCTCGGGGCAAGCACTTACTACAAGCCAGGAACCAAGCCAGTGTGAGGAGGCCCTTCATCTCCAGGGTTCTGGAAAAGAAAACACAGCCCATGACATGTCGATCGGGAGAGGCCCTCATGGCCCATTCAGACCCACTCCTGGCTGGGGAGGGCCACTCCATGGCCCACCAGGCCCCACCCTCTCAAGTTGGGCAGTAAACAGGCAACAGCAGCTGGAAAAATGAGGCAAAAACCTCAAGGAGTTGACCCAAGGGGTCCCTGGGAGGAGAGGGGCACCCTGGGTCGTTGTCCCCATTAGAGATGGGAGAGAATTTTACCATGGCAAATACCCCCAACACAATCGCTCCTTCCTGAAAATTCTTTTTCAATTATATTTTACAGCTGTGTTGGTATAAATACAATCCAGGCTGGATTCATTCTTATACGTTCATTATATTATATTATTTTTTCTCCTGATTTTAAAAGAATTTAAAATTAAAACATTTTCATGGGCCCCAGGCACCATGTCTACCTACAAAAATAAGTCAACCCTGGGTACTCACAACAGCTCTGAAGGGTAGGTATCATTGTTCTGTAGGGGAGCAAAATTTGAACCCCAAAGTGTGTCTCTTTGGCATAAGGATTAATTTAGGCTGATTAATTTTAAGAAACAGAAGATTAGGGGAGCCTTTCTTTTTACCTCTCCCTTAGCTGCCTTAAGAATTTAGATAAAGGTTCTGTTCCCGGCACAGAACTATTATAGAGGTATCTGTAAGGAATACGGGAATAGCTGTGGCTGGAGAAATTTGACAGGGCCTAGAAACCAGAGTCGACCCTGTGTTCCATAGTCTCTGCAGACCCAGCAAACATTTGCATAGCAAACATCTGCTTTTCCAACTCTATGTGAATTGCCTTCCTCCCCTTTGAAGTCCCAAACCCCTACCCCCAACATCCTCTCTGGTCTTTAGCAGAAGATCGTATTTAAGATAAGGGCTTGGGCCATTTTGGTGAGTTCCTTAGTTTTCCTGGGTCTCTCCCATGTGTCCGTGTTACTAAACTTTGGTTTGATTTTCTCCTGTTAGTGTATCCCATGTCAATTTAATTCTTAGACCAGCCAAGAGAACTTAGAAGGGTAGAAAATGTCTTCCTCCCCAACAGTTCTCATTTTGCCAGTGCAGAAATGGAGGCTCAGAGAGCTCAAACAACCTGCCAGAAGTTACACAGCTGATAAAAAGTGGAGGTGACGTTCCAACCCAAGCCTGGCGCGTCGCTCACTGCCCCATACATCCTCCCTCCCTAGAGGGATGTGTTCCCCTCTGAGCGGAGCGGGCTAGGGTCCTTCACATGCTCTATCCCATGGGCCTGGAGGCCCCAGCTTCCCTCCCCAGCATCTACCTTTGACAAACGCATGAATCACTAGCCGCAAGTCCAAAACAATCACACCCAGAAGGCAAGGGAAATTCCTTATGTCTCGGGCCAGTGATGGATTCTAACTTGGCCTCTTAGGAGTTCCTTACCAGTGGCTGCCTGCTTCCCTTTCCTCTCTGGATCCCAAAGTCCTTGTTCACCCAGAGCTGCTCAGCTGACCTATAGTCTGCCAGGATTCCACTCCGATGCCCTGCTGTCTCTGATCCCTGAGTTCCGTGGTCACTCTGCCAGAGCTCTGCCCCGGGCCCTGGTACCTCCTGTGGCCTGGCTCCAAACACACAACCTCCAGCTCCCCAGGGCTCCCAGCAGCTGGGCTGGCCTCTCCATGCCATCCTTTGTCCAGCAGCTCCTCTGAGTTCCAAGAACATTCCTGAGGGTTCTGTCCGCCCACAGCCTCCGCTCTGAGGGCTCTAAACAGACAAGGAAAATGACCCTAGACCTTACCCTTCCAAGCCAATCTTCCTCACTGCTTCCTGGAGCTGTGACAGGAGGAGGACACCAGCTACCATGTACTGGGCACCTAAGACATGCCAGACACCGTCCACTGTCTCCTTAAACCTGCAAATGACCCTAACACGTGGGTACTGTGAAACCTGCTGGCAGTGTCTGCCCTGTAACAGGCATTTATTGAAAGAGAGAATAGCCGTTGTTGACTTTACCGGCGAAGAAATGGAGCCTCAGGAAGGGAAAGTGAGTTGCCCAAGGATTCAGCCCAGGACCGTGAATCTGCTCCTTTGACTGACCCTACTCCGCTGCTTCTGAACAGCCCCTGTGTACTAATCATCTTGTTCATTTTCTATATTTCATGACACTTTAACATCTTGGGGACCTTGCTGGGCTGGAAAGAGACAGCCCCTCCAAGACTAGCTAATCCCCAGATAAAGCAAAACACTCTCCTGTGAACACGGCTTTCAAGTGCAAACCAACCGATCCTAAACTCCCATGCCCAACCACTTCCTCTATCTCAATTTCACACCCCCAGCCAATATTTCCCCTGGCCTAAATCGCCCCAGGGCCGGGACCAGCCCACCGGGGACCACCCCTACGGCCTGAAGTCCACTGAAATTATTCAAGCTAGCCTGTCCTAAACGGTTTACCCTGGCCTGTCTTGCCTCAGCCACAGAAGACACAATGCAGGCTCTGGGCCATGCTTTCCCTCATTTCTTCTGTCTCCTGATCAACCCTGCTGCTTCTCTGTGTGGCCCTGCTAGGTGTGGTACGTCCCCTTCTCCTGGAAACTGTAACAAACTAGCTTTTAAACGCAATCGTCTCCTGATCTGTTGCCTTCACCATACCTGAAGAAAACCAAAATCCCAGGTGCACATTAGATCATCTTGGGACATGGCTGTTGACGTGAGGGAGCAGTGCCAGGTCCCACACAGAGGAGTCAGGAGGTGCACAAAAGAAGTTTCACAGAGGACGTGGCAGAGGCATTGAAATAGCTGCTCTGGAGGCCGGGAAAGTGGACCATCAATGGATCCCAAAGGAGGCTTCCAGCAGAAGGATGTGGGGTTGGATATTTTTATCAGGCAACCACGGAGGAGAATGAGCGAGGCCAAGAGATAATTGTGGAGTGGAGCTCTGGCTGCGGTAATGTGAGGTGGGGAGAGTGGAGACAGACAGCCTGACAGAAGCATGGAGACATGGGGGCCGGGGAGTGGCCGGGTCACTGGAGAGACAGGTCCTCCAAGTCTACATACAGCAGCCCGCCTGCTCCCAGGACCACCCCCTGCATCCCAGTTCATGTCTCCTGGGTGGAGATGATCAACAGCACCAAACCCCCACTATACAGAAGGTGCTACTGAGACCTCCCCGAAATCTAGGGGAGGCCATGAGGGGCCAGAGGTCTCCTCTCACAGCCCCGTCCCTCTATACGCCCTGACCCCACCCCCTCGGGCAAGGCAGCCCCCAGAATGAGATTCCTCACCAGTGACACCTTCTCTCTGTCCTCTGTCTGGAGTAGAGGCAGGAGCTGGGCCCAGCTGGTTTTAAGGGCCTCCCTGCCCACCTCTTACACCCCACCTGGGCCAGCTCCAGGATGCATGGTAACTCCCACAGAAAGCCTTACTTCACCCCTCAAGACCCCTGGGGATATCTTTCCTGTCTGCACTCAGAAGTAGCTATTTCCTGAAGCACACCAGGCGCCTGGGAGGCTTCCGGGAGAGACACAGAGGAGGGAATAACCACAGTCAGGGTTATTCTCCATCCATGGCCCATTTTCCCTGACACACCCCCCCCTCCACACACAATTTTCTGAGAAGATGTGGGTGTGAGCTCCTTCCTCTCCTTGCTCTTGACTCCCTTTTCTCTCCCCCTCCCCTCACGGCAGTATCAGAGAGAAGCCCCTCCTTGGGCTCCGATGAGCCCTTCTCTTCCCAGGACCTACGCACCAGGCACCCGCAGGAACGCTGTGAATTCATTTCAATACGGAAAGTACTTACCGAGTGTCTAACCCCTGCCAGGTTACTGCTGGGGATCCACTGTGAATAGGACAGCTTCTCTTCTGGTTGGGAAAACAGATAGTAAAGGCAGCCAGTAAATATACAGTACGTCCAAGGGCAGTAACTGCTGTGGGGAAAAGTCCTCTCTGTTCTGCATTTTCATTTCCTTTTCTCAACCAATTCCTTCCTCTGCCTATACAAACTTCACCATCCTAAACCAAACAAAAGGAAGCCAAAACAAAAAAAAAGGAAAACATCGCTTGCCTCTGCTGACCTCTCTCCAGCTCTTTTTCCTCTAAAAGCCAAAATTCAAGACAGAGGCACCTCCTCTCGTCCATCACCCACTCTCTTCTGAACCCCTTGCTGCGTACCTTTTGTTGCATCCCTAAGCCGGCCCTCAGGGATCCCCCAAAGCCTGGCATTGCCCAAGCTTGGGCTTCTCTTGAACACTCCATCCCACTGATCACCTCCTCCTTCTTGAAACTCTTTCCCTCTGGCCTTCAAGAGGCCACAGTCTGCCATCTCTCCTCCGGCGGCTCACCCCCCATCTCTGTTGACCCCCAAATGCAGATGTTTTCAAGGGACCTGCTCCTCTCTCTCTACCCCTCTCTCAAGGTGAGTTATCCGTGTACAGGGATTTAGGTCTTATTTCTAGGCAGATGTCCCGAGATATCCCAGGTCAAGCAGTATCTGGCACTAACTCTCACTCAACAATAAACTTTCAGCCCAGGGCAACAATAAACTCCCAGCCCAGACCTTGGAAATGCTTTGCTTGTCCTACCAAGTGACTTTAAAACATGGAATTAGTAGGGCTTCCCTGGTGGCGCAGTGGTTCAGAGTCTGCCTGCTGATGAAGGGGACAGGGGTTCGTGCCCCGGTCCAGGAAGATCCCACGTGTGTTCATCGGTAATGGGACAGGGAGTGCCTTGAGAGTAGAAACCATCTCTTCTGCAAACACGTGTTTGAAGTGCTCAGCTCAGAGCCTAGTCCATAGTAGTTGCTCAGTAAATGTTGTATAAGCACATTAAAGGAACCCATCCCAGGATGAAGAGGTCACTGAGGGCTTTCTAGAAGAGGAGGCACCTGGACTGAATCTCTAAAAGTAGGTTTGAGAAATTGGAACCCTTGTGCACTGTTGGTAGGAATGTAAAACGGTACAGTTGCTGTGGAAAACAGTATATGGCAGTTCCTCAAAAGTTAAAAGTAGAATTACTATACACCCCAGCAATTCCACTTCTGGATGTGTTCCCAAAAGCATTGAAAGCAGAGTCTCAAAGAGATATTTGTACAACCATGATGATAGCAGCATTCTTCACGTAGCTAAAACATGGAAGCAACCCAAGCGTCCACTGACAGGTGAATGCATAGGTAAAATGTGGTGTGTACATACAATGGAATAGTATTCAGCCTTAAACGGGGAGGGAATTCGGAAATAAACCAGTCACAGAAAGACATAGACTGGGCTTCCCTGGTGGCACGGTGGTTAAGAATCCGCCTGCCAATGCAGGGGACACAGGTTCGAGCCCTGGTCCGGGAAGATCCCACATCCCGTGGAGCAACTAAGCCCTTGTACCACAACTACTGAGCCTGCGCTCTAGAGCCCGCAAGCCACAACTACTGAGCCTGCGCGCCGAGAGCCTGCGCACCGCAACGAAGAGTAGCCCCCATTCACTGCAACTAAAGAAAGCCCGTGTGCAGCAACAAAAACCCAATGCAGCCAAAAATAAAATAAATTGATGAAAAAAAGAAAAAGACTGTATGATTCCATTTACATGATATACTTAATCAACATCATAGAAACAGAAAGTAGAATAGTGGTTGCCAGAGGCTGAGGGAGGGAGAATGGGGAGTTAATGTTTAATGGATGCAGAGTTTTAGTTTTATAAGATGAAAAGAGTTATGAAGATGGTTGCTGGTAATGGTTGCACGACACTATAAATGTAGTTAATGCCACTGAACTACATACTTCAAATGGTTAAGATGGTAAATTTTAGGTTATGTGTATATTACCACAATTTTTAAAAATGAAAAAAAAAAGAGAGCGAGAGAAAGTAGATTGGAGTTCACCAGGACAAGAATGTGAGGAAGGGCATTCAGGTAGAAGGAACAGCACATGCAGGACTCATAGGCATAAATTATAAGGGCTCATTCAGGGAACTGCAAACAGATGGGGTAGCTGAGGGTGTTAGGCAGCGATATTCTAGTAAATATTTAATAAATGACCCTCCAGGGGAGTAAAAAGCCCTGATTTTTAACATTTGCCAATTTCTGTCGTGTAAATACTCTCACTCTGAGCAATTTCATGCAACTCACATCATGTCACTGAATGTAGAAATGGGAACACACACTTACCAGGCAAGGATGCTTGGTAGCTAAGAGCCCGCATTCTGGAAGTGCCACTTATTAGCTGTGACCTCGGGCAAGTGCTCTGCTCCTCAGTTTACCCACCTGAATAATGGGGTGAATCATTTTACCTGCCTCATCCCTATGTTCTGAGTTGACACATGGCAGGCGTTTAGAATTGTGCTGGCACAGAGTAAAGGCTCAATTCATGTTTGCTCTTCTTCCTAGGAAAGACGGACATGCGCGCTCTTGACTTCTCAGAAAAGGAAAGTTCCTACGTGTACAGTAGGAATTTAGGAATGGTGGGAAAGGCTAGCTGAAGAGATGCAACTGGGTGTGTCAACAAAGAATCTTGGGTGTCAGGCTAAGGAGTTTTACTCTTCTGCTGAGTGTCCCAGAATGACCTCGATCAATAGCAAGATGATGTGACTTCAGTAAGAAGAGACTGAATAGGTCTTATCCTAAGATCCCCAGAACTGAAGCACACAAGGACAGGGGTGGGTGACACAGCTCAGCAGTCATATGTATGGTCCCCAAGCCTGGTATCAGTCAGATCACAAAAGCAACAGCTGTGTCGGCAGTGACGGCAGGAGTGGGTGCCCAGAATGAGGTCCTAGCTGACCTTACCTGGAGGGGAGTGCCTGTTCCTGAGCCCCATCTCCAGGAGGGCTTCTTGAAACCTGGGGGTGTCTGGGTCACAGGATGCCTGTCAGATAGATGGAATGGGGGCCGACTGGTGTTTGGAAGGGGGTTTGGGGTACCCAGCCTCTGTCTCCAAACTTCTGAAGGATATTCAGGGGTAAAAAGCAGCATCGTTGTCCCACGTGGCTCCACTGCAGAGCTGGCCCCAAGTGTGGGCACCCCAAGGAGTCAGGTTTGAGCTAGAGACAAGAAAGATTTTTCTAGCAACTCCAGTGTCCTGGGGAAATAATGAGCTGTCTTGGGAGTGGTGAGTTTCCTGTGTCCAGGGGCACTTTTTATTTACCACTTTTTAGGAACAGAACTGTAGTAGGGGCAGGGGGGGGGGGGGGGGGGGGGGAGTCACGCCCTCACATGATTTCACAGGAAAAGGAGCTTTCTTTAGGTGTTGGGAACACGAGAGCCTCATCAGAAACACATGAAGTCAGTCATGCCAGTTACGAAGATTAGGTTCATAGGTTTGTAAAAGTGTAGAAAAAATATTACATTTTACCAAGATTGAAAAGAAAAAAAAAAAACCCAGAAAACTCAGGACCCCTTCAGTTGCTCTATGGCATGGAAAAATCTATCAAATATTCTCTGCTCCCCACCTTCTTGGGGGTCCTGCCCCAGCACTGATTCACGCCCAAGTCATGTCCAGGGATGTTGCAAAGAGCAACATTAAGTCGGACACGGGCTGGATGAGCTCCAGGGCCGACCTTCTGTGACAGTGGGTGCTCTCATGTTAACCTGTTCCTGAACATTCCAAGCTTTTCTACTGAGGACTTTGGCACTTGCCGTTCCCCCTGCCTAGAATACTGATACTTAGCAAGACATGGTGCTCTTCATTCCTAATCCTCTAGGTCTCATCTTAAATGACACCTCTTCCAGGAGGCCCTCCCTGACCATCTACCCAAGGTAGCTCCTCCTCCTCCCATTAATCCCATATCACTGTTTTCCCCCTGCACAGCACTTACCACCATCTTTTTTTTTGATGTTGTATGCAATATATTATTCAACAAAAATTTTTTTTCCTTCTGCAAATATACAGATGATTTATCTACTTAGGTACAAATGATGAAAATTCTATATAGTTGAAATGATTTCACATTCAGTGATCATATTCCTCAAGATTAAACCAACAAATCATAGAAATATTCTGACCCAACTCAATAAACTACTAAATTGGATTTTTTTCCCTTTATAAGCTTTTGCCAATTATCAACATTCAGCTAACTTTAACTTCTCCCATTAACCTAGCCAAACCTAAGTAATTTAGCAATTTCTCATGCCCATTTCACCTTTCTACAACTCGACAGCCCTCACAGCACTTTGACATCAACTTTCACTCTCTTTGATGTATTTCTTTACTTGTTTATGACGTCCGTCTCCTACCCCTTCCCCTAGAGAGCAGGAAACTTGTCAGTCTTGCTTTTCATCACATTATCAGCCACTAGCCCAAAGCCTAATACATATTCGCTGGTTGATACTTATTTGTGGAGTAACAGCAATTGGATTGGTAAACCAATTAACTCCGGAGGGAGTAGCAGCCTCACTGGATTTCAGCCATTCTGTAGGTTGGCAGTTTGCTCTAAGGACGCACACAGCCAGCCCAGTCTTTGTCTCAGTCTATTGGTACATATGTAACAGGCTCAAGTTCAACTTTCACCAAAACTTTTGCTAAAAATGCAATCCAAACACCTACTTGGTAGCAAGGACATGTTTTGCTTTGTCTTTGAAAAATCAATTCAGCTGTTCGTTCTCGGGAAACATTCCCTGAACGAGTCTTCCGTTCTGACTCTGTTTCTGTTGGTCCCTCCATCTGGAATGGAGGGACCAACATCACTCTCTTTTTCACCTGGTAAAAGCCTACTGTTCTTCCATGCAGTAATGCCACCTCTTTTTTGGAGGCAGGAGAAACCCTAGAACAACCTATGGCTCTGACTGGCAAGATCCGAGACCTAAGAGCAAAGCTTCTAGGCTCCTGATCCTGAGATACTCACGATTCCAGGCCAATCCGCTTGTCTTCAACCCCAATCCAACCCAGCAACCATTTCCTGAGCAAGTCCTGCGGACAGAGCTGCAGTGAGGCACTAAGGAAACAGACGCAAAGCGAAATCAAGAGATGGTGATCCGGCGCCTGTTAGCATGGGGGAGATGAGAACAGGGCTTTAGAATGCCCACGGCACCTAGAAGGACGTTTGAACTCCTTCCCAGAGCTTAAGGGGAGGAGCCACCTCTTCCAGACGCCTCCCTGATATCTGCCTGGCAGAGTTCACGGCCTCCCCTTCTGCTCCTGGGTCGATCGGTCTCACCTCTATGACAGCACGGGCCACAAGCTGCCAAAGTACCCCGGCAGGTCCGTGGCCGATCAGGACCTGCTGCCACGCCTCTCCAGGCTTGCCTTGGATCCGCACACAACCCAGCGCTTTGCTGGGAAGGAGACTGATGCCAACCCCTTCCAGTTCTCAGACACACCGTCTTGTGCTCTCTCTCTCTCTCTCTCTCCACCCCCTACTCGCCTCCCTCCCTCTCTCTTTTTTCCTCCTTCTCTTTCTTCTTTTACTCCCCCCCACTTTCTTCTCTTCCTCTATTCCTTCTCCTCTTTCTAGATTTAACATGCTTAGCATTCAGTAACTCTTTTGTGAGCACCTACTATGTGCCAAACTCTGTTCTGGGGAAAAGCAATGAACAAAACAGATGAGAACTCCACGCTCATGGCCCCCAGAGACCTTGCATTCTGGTGGGAGCAGACAGAAATAGACAAGTCAATAAATAAAATATATAGAGTTTGGCAGGTGTTGATAAACACTGTGGAGAAAAATCAGGAAAG
This sequence comes from Aethalodelphis obliquidens, assembly GCF_003676395.1. Lineage (NCBI taxonomy): Eukaryota > Metazoa > Chordata > Mammalia > Artiodactyla > Delphinidae > Aethalodelphis > Aethalodelphis obliquidens. The sequence continues at coordinate 37,572,438 of NW_020837953.1, forward strand.
GAGGAGAGTGGTGTGTGTGTGTGTGTCTGTGTGTTGTGGGGAAGAGGGCTGATGGTGGGAGCAGACAGTTTGAATAGGGTGGCCAGGAAACATCTCAGGGCAGAGGGAACATGAAGGAGGGGAGGGAGCAGGCTGGGGGGACACCCTGGAGAAGAAGGCTCCAGGCAAAGGAAGTACAAAGGTCCTGGAACAGAAGCATGCTTATGAGTTGGAGAAATAATAAGGAAATTAGGTCTACCTTTGCCAAAAAGCCTTCTTCTGGACCCATCGTCCTGCCCCAAACTGGAAAAGTTCTGCTTCTCTGTGTTCTCCCAGCAGCCTGTGAGCTCCCACATCATAGCATCAATCACAGTACATTACAACGTCTCCCCACCAGACAGGGAGCAACTTGGGGACTTTTGACTTTCCAGCACCCAGCATAGGGCTTAATACATATTTATTGACTGTCTAACTGAATCAATCAATGAATAAACAAACTAGGCTATGAATCCTGGAGGATGTCTCATTCATCTCTACCCCTGGCAGCATCTAGTACACAGTATGGCACAGATTGGGCCCTAGAAAAAAAAGTTTGTTGAATGACTAATAGAAATAGCTAATGCTTATTAAGCACAGACACCACGCTAAGTCCTTTATGTGGCTTACCCCATTTATCCTTAAAGTGATCCTATGAGGCAGGCACTACTGTCAGATGCAGTTTGCAGATTAGGACAGCGAGGCTCAAAGGAAAAGAAATGACTCACCCAAACCAGACAGCTGCTAAGTGGCAAAGCTCTGAGTTGAACCTCGTTAGTTTGACTCCCAAGGCCATGTCTGCTCAGCCCAAAGCTAAACTGCCTTCCAGAGAAGACAGCCTGGGAGTGGAGGGAGGGAGGGGTAGGGAGAGATAGAGGAAAGGAGAAGAAAGATCTCCCTATATGGGCCAAGAACAGCATCTTCCCCATCTCTGTATTCCTCTCCACATGTACCAAAGTGTATGGCATACAGAGGAGTTTAGTAAAAGTTAAGGAATATTAAGTAGATGTTGATAATTCCTTTTCCTAAAAAGGAATAGTTTTGTTTGGTTTAAGTTAAAGAGAAATTCCGGCAAGGCCTCAGATTAACACGAACAGAAGTCCCAACTTGAATTCTACGGATAACCCTGCCCAGCTTTGCCCCTAATCTTAGGAATGATCTTCTGGGTAACCTCCACCTCCCTTTAGGTGTGGCCTTGCCTCTTTAAGAATGACACAGCTCACAAGGTTTGACACATTCTGGGTAAAGGACCCTGCAGCCCGAGGGATCTCCTCTTACAGGGTCTGTGCCTTGCCCACCCCTCCCAGGACCCCCTCTTTGGCTTCCTGGACCCCATCTTCTCCAGTCTCACCCACTCCAGCTGGTTGGCCTGCAGCCTCCATGCCCACAACTGACCTCTCTGGCCTGGCCTCAGCTCCTGTTCCCACGAGCAGCGTCATCGGGCAGAGCCTGGAGCCCCAGGCCCTGCTGGCTCCCCTCCTGCAGCCACAACATTGGGGTCCACGGGCTGCGGATCCCAATGGATTCTAGGCTTCCAGATTCTTAAAGTCGTGAATGAGAACGAGTGGTGAAGACAGGCCTGGAGGTGGTGAGAAGGAACTTCTGCCCAGACCCAGCCGGGCATCCGCCTGCTCAGCCCACAGCTGCCCTGGCAGGTGCAGGAAGTCCAGCAAAAGCCTGGAGCCTGGAACTGGCTCTCCTGCCAAACAAGCCTGGGCAGTCACCCAGAGAATTCCAATGAGGGTTGATGTGAGTCCTGAATTATCCAGGTCACAGCCTTATCCGGTTTCACAGGCTTTGCTAATCTCCTCAAGCCTGGAGGGATCACCCCCACCCACCCACCTCCTGGGTCCTGAGCTCAGAACTTTCTTAAGGATCCGACAGTCTGCTAAGTAACTCGGCTATTTTAGTCCCTGGGGTCCTCAGTCTTGACAGAGGCAGAGGCCTGAACACAGAGCCTGGGGATGGATGGGATGCCTAGGAAAACAGATGGGGAGGAAGGTGGTCAGAGGGGGAGGTACTGGAGCCGTCAGGGAAGCAGATGTACTTCTGGAAGTGAGTTCTGAGAGTGGGGACCAGTGGCCAGAAATCAGGTGGTGTCATTCATCTCTGAATACCTACCATCATTATTTCCTGAATACCTACTGTGTGCCAGCTGCTGGGCTGAGAGGCAGGTACAGAGATGAATAATGGAGGGGGCGGTGCGGGAAGGTCCTTGCTCTCAAGGAGCTCAGAGTTTAATGCTGGAGGAATGAGCACACCACCGAAAACACTGCAAAAGTGCCGGGATAGATACGCCCGGAGCAGCAGCGGGGAGAGGGAAGCCCCGCCCAACCAGCACAGGCTGGGGACTAATAACTCAGCAGCCACAATAATGATGGTAGAATTAACGTTTGTGGGTACTTACTGTGCACCCTGCTAAGTGCAACACATGATTTATCCCGTCTAACATAGGCATTAACTCCATGGGGGAAAGGGCTATTCAGACAGTGATCCAGGAACTTGGCCAAGGTCACACAGCTAACCAGAGCCTCCCGTGAGCTTAGAAGGACCCTTTATTCAGATTGGCAGGCCCTGCTTTGACTGGTATAGTCCTTGACACAATACAGATACTGTCTTTTTCTTTTCTCATCATCAGAGAGGGAGATAAAAGCCTTAAAAAACAATCCAGAAATGCATAAAGTTAAAAGTGAATCAGAATCCCCCCAAGATAACCACTTTTCAGAATGATTTCTATTCTTAAGAATAATATTTAAAATAGCTCTGATTAAAAATAATTTTTATCTCTTTCTTTGAGATTTTGTCCATATTGGCTTTTATTTTATTTTATTTTTTAGAATTAAAGCCTTAAAGATTGAATTGGAATTCTTCCTTGACGCTTCTTCTGCCCTATTTCCAGCCTTCCTTCCCTATCCACAGATAAACAAATCATGAAATTGAGGTGTAGCCACAAAATTAATAACATTATTTCCTGGTTTTTATTTCTACACAAATGGAATAATAGTGAACTTAACATCTTGCAAGGTGCTTTTTTCACTCTCTCCACATTGATCCCTATACAACTGATTGAAGGTATATAATGAAAAAGGCAATGTTGGGTCATAGACGATCCACATGTTTTCTTAAAATTTTATCTTGAAAAATTTGAAATCGACAGAAAAGTTGCAAGATTCATGTCATTAATACTCATAAATCCTTCAATTCACCAATTGTTGACGTTTTGCTATAATTGCTTTACTCCTGTCTCACACACACACATTTGAGGGTAAGTTGCAGAGACTTCATTCTAAATAATTCAGCATCTATCGTCTAAAGATAGACATTCTCTTACATAACTTAACGCAGTTATGACACTCAAGAAATTTAACATTGGTAGAATACTATTATCTAGTATACATTAAAAATGTCTAATATCCAATTTTCCCCTGTTGTCTCAATAATGCTCTTTATAACCAATTTTTTCATTTTTTTTCCAATCCAGAATCCAAACAAGAATCAGGCATTGCATTTAGTTGCAATCCGTTGTGTCTGTTTGGTAATCTTTCATCTAGAATATTCCTCAGTCTTTTTTGTTTGCTTGTGTTTATGACACTGACGTTTTTGAATCCAGGCCAGCTGTCTTACAGAATCCCCCTCCATTTGGATTTTCCTGATTGTTTCCTCATGGTTAATCAGGTAAAACGTTTTTGGTAAGAATACTCCATAGGTCAGGTGGGAGGTGAGTATGGTATGAGGTAGGAATTCTGTATCTCTGTAGGGAAGGTTGATGATTTCAGTACCTTTTGTCAAACAGTACAATCTTTCCCTTCTGATTTTAATGCTCCCTCTATCACCTAAGTTTCCAGCTATGCTTGGATCTGTTTCTGGGCTTGCTTTATTTTACTTTGATCTATTTGTCTACACTTGCCCTAATATCACTCTGCCCAATTACTATGGCTTTTTAAGTCTTCATGTATACTGAAGACATCTCTCTTCTTCCTCCTTCTTCTTTAGAAATGTTTTGGTTATTTTTAAACACTTATTCCTCCACATGAATTTTAGAATCAGTCTTTCAAGTTCTATGACAACTCCCATTGGAATTTTTATTGGAACTTCATTGAATTTTGTAGATGATGTGACGATATTTAGTCTTGCTAACCCTGAACATGACATGGGCTTACTCTCCATTTACTTAGGTCTTCTTATATGTCCTTCAATAAGGTTTTATGATTTTTCTTCCATGCAGTGAGATACTATTCAGCAACAAAAGACATGAAGCATCAGGCCTCAAAAAGACATGGAGGAACCTTAAAAGTATATTACTAAGTAAAGGAAACCAATCTGAAAGGTCTACATACTGTATGTTTCCAACTATATGACATTCTGGAATAGGCAAAACTATTGAGAGTAAAAATATCTCTGGTCGTCAAGAGTTTGGGATGGGGAGAGCACATGAGTAGGTGAAACACAGGGGGATCCTTAGGGCAGTTAAACCATTCTGTAAAATACAGTGATGATAGATACATGACATTGCCCATTTGTCAAAATCCAGAGCATATACAACACAAAGACTCAACCTGAATGCAAACTATAGACGTTAGTTAATAATAATGCATCAATATTCCTTCATTCATTGTAAGAGATGTCTCACGCTAACGTATGATGTTAATAGTAGGGGGAACTATGTCTGTGTCCGGGATGGGAGGAGGTTTATGGGAATTCTGTACAATTCTTCTGTAAATCTAAAACCTTTCCTAAATACAAAAACAAAACCAAAGTTTATTAACTTATAAAGAACTGTTATTGTAATATGTGCTTTTACATGATTATACACATTCTTTTTTAAAATATTGAAATACAGTTGATGTACAATATTACATTAGTTTCAGGTGTATTACATAGAGACTTGACATTTGCATACATTATGAAGTGATCACCATGATAGATCTAGTAACCATCTGGCCCCATACAAAGTTAGTACGATATTATTGACCATATTCCTTATGTTGTATGTTACATTCCCATGGGTTATTTATTTTATAACTGGAGGTTTGTACTTCTTAATTCCTTTCACCTATTTCATCCAACCCCCAACCCTTCCCCTCTAGCAACCACCCATTTGTTCTCTGTATCTATGAGTCTGTTTTCATTTTGTTTTGTTTTTTTGACTTTCCCCATATAAGTGAGATCATAGACTATTTGTCTTTCTCTGTGTGATTTATTTCACTTAGCATAAAACCCTCTAGATCCATCCATGTTGTCACAAATGGCAATATTTACTTTTTTATGGCTGAGTAATATTCCATTGTGTGTGTGTGTGTGTGTGTGTGTGTGTGTGTGTGTGTGTGTACACCACATCTTCTTTAGCCATTCATCTATTGATGGACACTTTGGTTGTTTCCATATCTTGACTATTGTAAATAATGCTGCAATGAACATTGGGGTGCATATATCTTTTTAATTTCATGTTTTTGTTTTCTTCTGGTAAATACCCAGAAGTGAAATTACCGGATCATATGGTAGTTCTACTTTTAATTTTTTGAGGAACCTCCATACTGTTTGGCTGCACCAATTTACATTCCCACCAACAGTGCAGGAGTGTTACCTTTTCTCTACATCCTTGCCAACACTTGTTATTTGTTGTCTTTTTTTTTAAATTTATTTTATTTTTATTTATTTTTGGCTGTGTTGGGCCTTTGTTGCTGCACGCGGGCTCTCTCCAGTTGCAGAGAGTGGGGACCACTCTTCCCTGCAGTGCATAGGCTTCTCCCTGCGGTGGCTTCTCCTGTTGCAGAGCACGGGCTCCAGGTGCACGGGCTTCAGCAGCAGTGGTGTGCAGGCTCAGTAGTTGTGGCTCGCGGGCTCCAGCGTGCAGGCTTGGCAGCTGCGGCCCTAGGGCCCAGTTGCTCTGTGGCACATGGGATCCTCCTGGACCAGGGCTCGAACCCGTGTCCCCTGCATTGGCAGGCAGACTCCCAACCACTGTGCCACCAGGAAAGCCCTTGTTGTCTTTTTGATGAAAGCTATTCTGACAGATGTGAGGTGATATCTCATTGTGGTTTTGATTGGCATTTCCCTGATGACTTGTGATGACTATCTTGATTACAACACAAGTATGGCGAAGATTTTATTTTCTTTCTTTGCCCAGAGCCCATTTTGTGTTTGACTGGCTTCCATGCTCTCGGGCAGTGTTTCTTAAATTTTATTGTGCCTACAAATCACACAAGGATCTTTTTAAGACGCAGATTTTGATCCCTGGGTCTTGGGTGAGGCTGGAAAATTTACAGACAAGCTCCCTGGTGATCCCAATACTGTGGGCATGTGGTCCATACTTGGAGGAGCAGGACATGCAAACAGACAAACAAACAAGACCGGAAGACCCAGTCTCTGCCCTCTATAATCTAGTTCCTAAATAAGGGGGCAAGAAATATCTAATTTCATGACAATGCTACCAGTGTTTCTGTGTTGTTTTCTAAATCCACCTTTTTTTTTTTTTTTTTTTTGCAGTACGCGGGCCTCTCACCGTTGTGGCCTCTCCCGTTGTGGAGCACAGGCTCCAGATGCGCAGGCTCAGCGGCCATGGCTCACGGGCCCAGCCGCTCCACGGCATATGGGATCTTCCCGGACCAGGGCATGAACCCGTGTCCCCTGCATCGGCAGGCGGACTCTCATCCACTGCGCCACCAGGGAAGCCCCTAAATCCATCTTTAAAGGGCTGTTTTCACTGCCCTTTCTTTCTGAATCACGTTCAGTTTCTATTTCCAAAGACGCTGGAACTTCTTGCTTCAACTCAATGAGTCATCTGAGATTGGAAGTTTGTATGTCTGAATGAAACTCAACAAAAGGTCTATAACACCCCACGGCAGTCGATTGGGCCAACAAATATTTGTGTTTGTATAAGTCAAGAGCATATCGTGTTCTAAAGGCTGTGAAGGTCACAGCTGGGGTCACCCAGACAATGGCTGCTTTGGGGCTAGTCAGAACATGCTGCTTACTTGAATGAGAGTCTTAAGCCAGGTGGCAAACACGATGAGAGGGAGGTGGTTGCAGTGAACAAAGCTTATGTTTGCAGACAGCCATAGCACGGTGCAAGGACTCAGGGGATTAGAGTTCCGGTCCTGCCACAAACTTGCTGCGCCTCAGCTTCCCCATCTGTAAAATAAGATGATTGCACTCCATTCTAGTTAAGGGTACTTCTAACTCTGCATTCCTTCTTTTTATTCTAAGCACATTCATTCCAAATAAGGGCCTGGATCTTCCTTTTCCAGGGCAAATGCTTCAAGTTTCCAGCTGCATCCTCCACCCGCTTCCGCACCGCCCCACCTTGCTCATCCCACCTTTGGTCCATTGAGCAGCAGACAGATGAGGCTCTGGCCTTCCAGATGCCTGACTTCATGTCTCAAAAGCAAGGGGAATCCAGTCCCGGGACAGGTGGCCTCTCCTGGGCAGACCCCAGGATGCTGATCACGGATAGAATACCTCCAACCACATTTTCCACTGATCTCAGATGGCCTGAGGGACATCTGGCTGGAGAAGTTCCTGGGTCCATCCTGGAACCAAAGAAGATTTTGCTACAATTGAATAGATTCAGAGAGTCAACTGAGGAAATGACGAGAGAGGCAGCTGGCTCAAACCAGAGCCCTTATTTGCTATGGGGAAATCAAACTCTTGACTTAAACCAAACCATGGCTTCAAGAAGCCATGAGCGGGCATTTCCTGAACCTTCCTTGGATCTTCTCAGCTTCAGGTCCTGGGCCTCTAGAAACTTCAGACCATAGTTCTGTCCAGGTGTGAGCCAATTGTGACCCGGAGAAGCAGCTTATCAGTCAGCTCAGAGTCTTCCTCAGGCAGGGCCTAGAGTTAATCTTGTTGCCCTACTACTTGGTGTCTGGGATGGGCCCTCTGTACTGTTGACTGAAAAAAAAATGCACAACCTAAAAGTTGAGAGTTATGTTTTATTCGGCGGACAAATCTGAGGAGGACACAGCATCTCAGATAACTCTGAGAGACTGCTCCAATGAGGCGAGGTGGGGAGCCAGGATATAGAGGAGTTTTTGCAGCAAAGACCAGGTAGTTGGAACATCAAAAGATTACTGTTAATTAAAGAAAACCAGATATCTCAAGTTAAGGAATTTAGCGAATTTAGCACTTTTCTATGTATGGGAAGATGCAAGAGTTGGGCTCACTGAAATCTTTTCTTTGATACGCACCTCAGCTATCTGGGACCAGTATCTGGGCTTCTCACTCTGAGTCTCCTCAGGGTGCACCACTTGGGGTGGCGGCAGCAGCTGACTGCTAGTTGGGGGGTCAACCTGCCTCCATCCTGGGTTCCCTCAAGGCTGCTGTAATGTGATGGCTTGACGGCTGCCGTGTCCTTTGTTTATTGCTATGGCTGGCAATGTTTTTCATTCACAGTACCAACATATTTACTGTTCATTCATTCATTCATTCACTCAACACACATTTATGGACCCAAATTCAACAGGCCCTGTGCTATGTGCTAGGGGAATGAGATCACAGTAGCTGACCACCTCACCTTGTCAGCCCATAGCGAGTCCCCTCTGAGTTTTCAGCTCAGGAGAGAAGGGTATGCTCAACTTGATCTCCCTAATGCTGACAGAGGTTTTACTCTGCACAGGACTTCCCTGCTCACTCTGGTGTCCTGGCATTCTCCATGTGGTTTGAATGGAAGGGACAAGTTTCTTACACCTCCTTGGAGCACAACACAAGGAAATATAAGACTAAGAGATGCAGGGAGTTTCATGTCTGATGGGAAAGTCATTCCATATTCCCAAGGGGTTCTCAGTCATCAGGGAGATACACAGCTCTGTGCTTGGAGGGCTCCCAGACTTCAGAGAGCTCCTTGTTTGGTGGAAAGATTGGATACATAAATACTAATATCCAAAGATTTGCAGCACCTTATTAAAAAGCAGTGGGCTGGCTTACTGCTGAGGGAAGGAAAAGAGGTGACTAATCCCTAGGTGAGGTCCTTTGAAATAAGATATGTGGAAACAGCGTTTCTTTTAGGCCCTGCTCAATTCAGGCATGAAGGAAAAGCCCACAATCATAATTGTGCTGAGAGATTTATAAGTACAGCAGGCAGGCCAGGGTGGAGCAAACGTGAGACGACCATTCTAAGTGGCAACATTTTAAAGTGGAACACAGAATGAAGTATGTTCTCTGGAAACGACGGAGAGGTGGTTTTATCTGTGTCTCTGGATCAAACCCCAGAGAGAGGTCTGAGCAATGGAGAGATGTAACCAACCCAGAAGAGAGGTAAGGAATCACCAAGCTGCAGGGTCCGCGAGGGGTCATGAAATCCAGCCCCCGGCTATAATGAAAGACTTGCTTTATCTAGCTCCCAAATGGGCTCTTGGCCTCTTTCTAAATGTCATTCCAACACTAGCCATCTCCAAAATGAGAGTCACATCTAGCTTAAACCTGTCATTATACTGTATCTGCCTCTCTCTTGAAAATACTGAATTGGTTGAAGATAAAGGCAGAGCGATAATTCCATCTTTCCACAATAATTCTATCTTGTACAGTATGGCTTCAATGTGCCATAGGTTGAGCCAAGAAGGCCAGAAGAGCTGCAGTAATCTGGCCCCTTCCGACCTCTCCACCATTATTTCACTCTCTGAGCTTTGTCCATCTGGCCTTTTCTCACTGCCTCCAACAGCATACTTTCTCCTGAACACAGTCATAGTGCTTACAGCTTCCTCTGCCTAGACTGGCCCCAGCAAACTACACTTAGGGCTCCACTTAAGATTGGAGGTCTAATTTATTTAGAAAACTATTTCCAGAAGGGCAGTGCATCCTGCAATCATTGGGAGTGGGGGTGCTGGAAAAGCAGGTTGAGTTTCCAGAAAAGACTCCCAGAGTCACACCACAGAACTAATCTACCAAGGGAGCTGCTGCTTCTGCCACAACAGGAAGCTGTTTGTCAAACGGTGAAGCTGTCGTCACATCACGCCTTCACTAGAACACTCTGCCAGCAGATTGATGCCTTACATCTTGCTCTTTTCCCATTCACTCAGTTCTGATTTCAAATCTCAGACAAATATACCTGATAGGCAGAATCTTAAAACACATGGAATCTTACCTGCAAGGAAGTCTTATTTAAGTTTTCCTGCCTCTGCAGTGCACTAGAAGGAGATGAAATAGATGCTGAACAAGCCAGTTCATAGATATCTTCTACAGCCTGTCTTTTTGTTTATTCAAGTGCTATACACACCCTTCTTCCCATATCTGTACTTCACTTTCAACTAAGTGGTCTCCCTTTGAGCCTATTGTTCCAGTGACATAAGGACCCCAAAATGACCATGTGGTAATTCCATATGCAATTAACTTCCAGTTTAACTGAACCAATTTTGCATACCCTAGTGAAGGTACTCCTTACCTGGACACTAATATATTTAATCTCCCAACTAGGCCACAGAGGGACCTGCAGCCCCAGACACAATCAGGAAACTGACTTGTCAGATCGAGAAGCTGCTGCTGGAGCTACAGTTCCCAAATCACAATGCCCCTGCTACAAGCTTCTCCAGCCACATGGATGCCACAGAGCCCAGCTCTCTCTCCCATTAAATCCGCTCTGAATTCAAGACTCATATGATTGTAACTTATTTATAGAACCTATATCTAATTCAGAAACCTAGCTGCAAAAGAGACCAGGAATGTTGTCTACAAAAACCCACTTTAAAGACACATACAGGTTAAAAGTAGAGGGATGGAGAAAGATACACCATGCTAACACTAATAAAAAGAAAGCAGGAACAACTATATTAATTTTAGACAAAGCACGCTTCAGAGCAAGGAAAATTATCAGGAATAAAGAGGGGCATTTACACAATAATAAAGAGATTCGCTTTCTAGGAAGATATAACAATCCTTATTGTATATGTCCCTATCAACAGATCAGCAAAACTGAACAGCACCATCAATCAACTGTACCTAATTGACATCTATAGAGTACTTCACTCAGCAACAGCAGAATACACGTTCTTCCCCAAATCCTGTGAAACATTCACCAAGATAGACCACATTCTGGGCCATAAAACACCTTAAATTTAAAAGAACAGAAATCATACAACATATGCTCTCTGGCCACACTAAAATTAAACTAGAAACGAACAACAGAAAGATAGCTGAAAAATCTCAAAACACTTGCCGATTAAACACTGCAGTTTCTAAATAATACATCAGGAGAAATTAAAAGACATTTTGAGCTAAATGAAAATGAAAACACAACCCCTCAAAATTTGTGGGATACAGTGAAAGCAGTGTTTGCAGGGGTGGAATTTATAGCATTAAATGCATACATTAGAAAAGAAGAAAGATCTAAAGTCAATAGTCTAATCTTCCACCTTTGGAAATAGAAAAAAAAAGCAAAGAAAACCCAGAGTAAGCAGAAGAAAAGAAATAACAAAAATGAGAGAAATCAATGAAACTAAAAGCAGGAAATCAGTAGAGAAAAGCAATGAAACCAAAAGCTGGTTCTTTGAAAAGATTAATAAAATAGGGCTTCCCTGGTGGCACAGTGGTTAAGAGTCCACCTGCCAATGCAGGGTACATGGATTCGAGCCCTGGTCCGGGAAGATCCCACATGCTGTGGAGCAACTAAGCCCATGCGCCACAACTACTGAAGCCCGTACCTAGAGCCCGTGCTCTGCAGTAAGAGAAGCCACCGCAATGAGAAACACACGCACCGCAACAAAGACTAGCCCTCACTCGCTGCAAGTAGAGAAAGCCTGCCTGCAGCAACGAGGACCCAACACAGCCAAAAATAAATAAATACATTTATTTAAAAAAAAAGAAAAGATTAATAAAATCAATAACCTCTAGTGAGGCACCTAAACAAAGAGAGAATATACAAACATTGATCTTAAATGAGGAGGCAGAGTCAAGAGGGTGGTGTGGGAAGACGTGGAGTTAGCGGCTCCCCAAAACTAGGGTGCCTGCCGGCTGCTGGTGAGGGACTCTGACAGCCAAGGAGATGGGAGGAACCCCAAGGTAAACTGGTAGGATGTAGGGGGACTGAGGGGGGAGGAGAAGTGAAGGCCAGACAGGATTGGCACCCCTGAGGCTGGGGAGATCAGGAGAGGCAGGTGGGAGGGACTCTCTGGGAAGAGCAGGAGAGGAGCTGAGGGTGACTGCCCCACCCACTCGGGTCCAGGGAGCCTGCTGGGCTCCCAGGTGAGGACCCCCGTCCTCTGAGACCAGGGGTGGGGGACACGCCTGGGCCCCTTCTGTTCCTTGAGCCTAAGCCCCACCCCCCAGGGCCTTTTCCAGCCCTGTGAGTCCTGAGCCTTGGCCCCGCACACTACCCAAAACTCACCCTTGCTTAGGCCCCACACTCCACAGCCAAGGCCTTCCCCCCCAGTTTTTCTTTTTCCTTTCCCTCCTCCTCCTTTTGTGGTACTGTTGTGGTACTGTTGTACCTTCCAATGGTTGATTCATCTATATTTTTATTTTTATATTGTTCCTAACACATCTGTTAGTTTCCTAGTCTAATTTTATTTTTTACTTTGTTATTGTTTATTTTGTTGTTTTTTTGGGGTTTTTCTGCCACCCCAGGCAGCTTGCAGGATCTTGGCTCACAAGCCCGGGGTCAGGCCGAAGCTCCTGCAGTAGAAGCTCTGAGTCCAAACCACTGGGCTAACAGAGAACCTCAGACCCCAGGGAATATTCATTGGAGTGAGGTCTCATGGAGTTCCTCATCTCAGCATCAAGACCCAGCTCTACCTAATAGCCTACAAACCCCAGAGTTGGAAACCTCAGGCCAAACAACCAGTAAGACAGGAACACAGTCCCACTCATTAAAAAAAAAAAAAAATTGGGACGTCAGAAAAATATGTCACAGATGCAGGAGCAAGATAAAAACCTACAAGACCAAATAAATGAAGAGGAAACAGGCAATCTACCTGAAAAAGAATTCAGAGTAATGACAGTAAAGATGATCCAGAATCTCAGAAATAGAATGGAGGCACGGATTGAGAAAATACAAGAAATGTTTAACAAAGATTTAGAAGAACTAAAGAACAAACAGAGATGAACAACATAATAACTGAAATGAAAAATACACTAGAAGGAATCAGTAACAGAAGAACTGAGGCAGAAGAATGCATAAGTGAGCTGGAAGACAAAATGGTGGGAATAACTGCCAAGGAGCAGAATAAAGAAAAAAGAAAGAAAAGAATTGAAGACAAACTCAGAGACCTCTGGGACAACAATAAACACACCAACATTCAAACTATAGGGCTGCCAGAAGAAGAGAAAAAGAAAGGGTCTGAGAAAATATTTGAAGAGATTATAGTTGGAAGCTTCCCTAACATGGGAAAGGAAATAGTCATTCAAGTCCAGGAAGCACAGAGAGTCCCATACAGGATAAACCCTAGGAGAAACACACCAAGACACATATTAATGAAACTAACAAAAATTAAATTCAAAGAAAAAATATTAAAAGCAGCGAGGGAAAAACAAAAAATAACACACAAAGGAATCCCCATAAGGTTATCAGCTGATTTTTCAGTGGAAGTTCTGCAGGCCAGAAGGGAGTAGCAGGATATACTTAAAGTGGTGAAAGAGAAAAACCTAAAACCAAGATTACTCTACACAGCAAGGGTCTCATTCAGATTCGATGGAGAAGTCAAAAGCTTTTCAGACAAGCAAAAGCTAAGAGAATTCAGCACCACCAAACCAGCTTTACAACAAATGCTAAAGAAAGTTCTCTAAGCAGGAAACACAAGAGAAGAAAAAGACCCACAAAAACAAACTCAAAACAATTAAGAAAATGGTAATAGGAACATACATATCGATAATAACCTTGAATGTAAATGGATTAAATGCCCCAACCAAAAGACACAGACTGGCTGAATGGATACAAAAATAAGACCCATATATATGCTGTCTACAGGAGACCCACTTCAGACCTAGGGACACATACAGACTGAAAGTGAAGGGATGGAAAAAGGTATTCCATGCAAATGGAAATCAAAAGAAAGCTGGAGTAGCAACAGTCATATCAGATAAAATAGACTTTAAAATAAAGACTGTTAAAAAAGATAAGGAGGGACACTACATAATGATCAAAGGATCAATCCAAGGAGAAGATATAACAATTATAAATGTTTATGTGCCCAACACAGGAGCACCTCAATACATAAGGCAAATGGTAACAACCATGAAAGGAGAAATCAACAGTAACACAATAATAATAGGGGAGTTTAACACCCCACTTACACCAATGGACAGATCATCCAAACAGAAAATAAATAAGGAAACACAAACTTTAAATGAAACAATAGACCAGATAGATCTAATTGATATTTATAGAACATTCCACCCCAAACTGGCAGGATACACTTTCTTCTCAAGTGCACATGGAACATTCTCCAAGATAGATCCATCATGGGTCACAAATCAAGCCTCGGAAAATTTAAGAAGATTGAAATCGTATTAAGCATCTTTTCCAACCACAACATTATGAGATTGGAAATCAATTAGAGGAAAAACACAGTAAAAAACACAAATACGTGGAGGTTAAACAGTGCACTACTAAATAACCAAGAGATCACTAAAGAAATCAGAAAAGAAATTTAAAAATACATAGAAAAAAATGACAATGAAAACACGACGACCCAAAACCTATGGGACACAGCAAAAGCAGTTTTAAGAGGGAAGTTTATAGCAATACACTCTCACCTCAAGAAACAAGAAAAATCTCAATAAACAATCTAATCTTACACTTAAAACAACTAGAGAAAGAAGAACAAAGAAAATCCAAAGTCAGTAGAGGGAAAGAAATCATAAAGATCAGAGCAGAAATAAATGAAGTAGGAATGAAGACAACAATAGCAAAGATCAATAAAACTAAAAACTGGCTCTTTGAGATGATAAACAAAATTGATAAACCCTTAGCCAGACTCATCAAGAAAAAAAGGTAGAGGATGCAAATCAATAAAATAAGAAATGAAAAAGGAGAAATCATAGTTGACACTGCAGAAATACAAAGGATTATAAGAGACTACTACAAACAACTATATGCCAATAAAATAGACAACCACAAAGAAATGGACAAATTCTTGGAAAGGTACAATTTTCCAAGACTGAACCAGGAAGAATCAGAAAATATAAACAGACCTATCACAAGTAATGAAATTGAAACTGTAATTAAAAATCTTCCAACAAACAAAAGTCCAGGACCAGATGGCTTCACAGGTGAATTCTATCAAACATTTAGGGAAGAGCTAACACCAATCCTTCTCAAATTCTTCCAAAACATTGCAGAGGGAGAAACACTCCCAAATTCATTCTACAAAGCCACCATCACCCTGATACCAAAACCAGAAAAAGATATCACAAAATAAAAATTACAGACCAGTATCACTGATGAACATAGATGCAAAAATCATGAACAAAATACTAGCAAACAGAATCCAACAGCACATTAAAAGGATCATACACCATGATCAAGTAGGATTTACCCCAGAGATGCAATGATTCTTCAGTATATGCAAATCAATCAATGTGATACACCACATTAAGAAATTAAGGAATAAAAACCATATGATCATCTCAATAGATGCAGAAAAAGCTTTGGACAAAATTCAACACCAATTTATGATAAAAACTCTCCAGAAAATGGTCATAGGGTACCTACCTCAACATAATAAAGGCCATATGTGACAAAAACCACAGCAAGCATCATACTCAATGGTGAAAAACTGAAAGCATTTCCATAAGATCAGGAACAAGACAAGGATGTCCTCTCTCACCACTATTATTCAACATAGTTTTGGAAGTCCTAGCCACAGCAATCAGAGAAGGAAAAGAAATACAAATTGGAAAAGAAGAAGTAAAACTGTCACTGTTTGCTGATGACATGATACTATACATAGAAAATCATAAAGATGCCACCAGAAAAGTACTAGAACTAATCAGTGAACTCGGTAAAGTTGCAGGATACAAGATTAATGCACAGAAATCTCTGGCATTCCTATACACTAACAATGAAAAATCAGAAAGAGAAATTAAGGAAACACTCCCATTTACCATCGCAACAAAAAGAATAAAATACCTAGGAATAGACCTACGTAAGGAGGCGAAAGACTTGTACTCAGAAAACTATAAAACATTGATGAAAGAAATCGAAGATGACATAAACAGATGGAGAAATATACCATGTTCTTGGATTGGAAGAATCAATATTGTGAAACTGACTATACTACCCAAAGCAATCTACAGATTCAATGCAATCCCTATCAAACTACCAATGGCATTCTTCACAGAATTAGAACAAAAAATTTTGCAATTCGTATGGAAACACAAAAGACCCCGAATAGCCAAAGCAATCTTGAGAAAGAAAAACAGAATTCGAGGGATCAGGCTCCCCCGATTTCAAACTATACCACAAAGCTGCAGTAATCAAGACAGTATGGTACTGGCACAAAAACAGAAATATAGATCAATGGTACAAGATAGAACGCCCAGAGATAAACCCATGCACGTGTGGCCACCTAATTTACGACAAAGGAGGCAAGAACATACAATGGAGAAAAGACAGCCTCTTCAATAAGTGGTGCTGGGAAAACTGGACAGCTACATGTAAAGGAATGAAATTAGAACACTACCTAACATCATACACAAAAATAAACTCAAAATGGATTAAAGACTTAAATGTAAGACCAGACACTATAAAACTCTAGGGCAAAACATAGGAAAAACACTGTTTGACATAAACCACAGCAAGATCTTTTTTTGACCCACCTCCTAGAGTGATGGAAATAAAAACAAAAATAAACAAATGGGACTTAATTAAACTTAAAAGTTTTTGCACAGCAAAAGAAACCATAAACAAGACAAAAAGACAACCCTCAGAAAGGGAGAAAATATTTGCAAATGAAACAACAGACAAAGGATTAATCTCCATAATATACAAACAGCTCATGGAGCTCAATATCAAAAAACAAACGATCCAGTTAAAAAATGGGCAGAAGACCTAAATAGACATTTCACCAAGGAAGACATACAGATGGCCAAGAGGCACATGAAAAGATGCTCAACATCACTAATTATTAAAGAAATGCAAATCAAAACTACAATGAGGTATTACCTCACACCAGTCAGAATGGCCATTATCAAAAAAGCTAGAAACAATAAAAGGGTGTGGTGAAAAGGAGTTCTCCTGCACTGTTGGTGGGAATGTAAATTGATACAACCACGATGGAAAACAGTATGGAGGTTCCTTAGAAAACTAAAAATAGAACTACCATACGACCCAGCAATCCCACTACTGGGCATATGCCCTGAGAAAACCATAATTCAAAAAGAGACATGTACCACAATGTTCATTGCAGCACTATTTACAACAGCCAGGACATGGAACCAACCTAAGTGTCCATCAACAGATGAATGGCTAAAGAAGATGTGGCACATATATACAATGGAATATTACTCAGCCATAAAAAGAAACGAAATTGAGTTATTTGTAGTGAGGTGGATGGACCTAAAGTCTGTCATACAGAGTGAAGTAAGTCAGAAAGAGAGAAAAAAATACCATATGCTAACACATATACATGGAATCTAAAAAAAAAAATGGTACTGATGAACCTAGTTGCAGGGCAGGAATAAGGGGATAGACATAGAAAATGGACCTGAGGACATGGGTTGTGAGGGTGAACCTGGTGCGAAGTGGGAGTAGCATTGACATACATCCACTACCGAATGTAAAATAGTTGGCTGGTGGGAAGCAGCAGCATAGCACAGGGAGATCAGCTCAGTGCTTTGCGATGACCTAGAGGGTGGGATAGGGAGGATGGGAGGGAGACTCAAGAGGGAGGGGATATGGGGACATGTGTATGCATATGGCTGATTCACTTTGTTGTGCAACAGAAAGTAACAGTATTGTGAAGTAATTATACTCCAATAAATATCTATTAAAAAAAAGTCTTAAATGAAAGAGGGGCCATCATTACTGATCCCATGGATATTAAAGGGATAATAAACAAATATTATGAACAACTCTATGGTGACAAATTTGATAGATTAGGAGGAATGGACCAATTCCTTGAAAAACACAATGTATGAAAACACACACAAGAAGAAACAGATCATTTGAATAGGTCAATATCTATTAAAGAAATTGAATCAATAACTAATAACTTTCCAAAAAAAAAAAGCCAGGTCCCGATGATTTCACTGGTCAATTCTACCAAATATTTAAGGAAGAAATTATACCAATTCTCTACAATCTCTTCCAGAAAATGTCTTCCAGAAACTCCCTAACTCATTCTATAAGGCCAACATTATTCTGATACCAAAACCAGACAAAAGCATTACAAGAAAGGAAAACTACAGACTGACATCTGTCATAAACATAGGTGCAAAGTTCTTTAAAAAAATTAACAAATCAAATCCAATAATATATTAAAAAAGAACTGTACCTCACAACCAAGTGGGATTTATTCCAGATATGCAAGGTTGGTTCAATATTTGAAACTCAATTGATGTGCTCCATCACACCAACAGGTTAAAGAAGAAAAACCACATGATCATAACAACAGATGCAGAGGGCATTTGACAAAATCCAACACTCATTCATGATAAAAACTCTCAGAACCTAGGAATAGAAGGGGACTTCCTCAGCTTGATAAAGAACATCTATAAAAAATCTACAGCTAAAATCATACTTAATGATGAGAAACTAGATGCTTTCCTACTAAGAAAAGGAACAAGACAAAAATGTCCCATCTTACCATTCCTATTCAACATCATACTGGAGATCATAGTTAATGTAATAAGGAAAAAAAAGAAAAGTATACTTATTAGGAAGAAAGAAATAAAACTGTCTTTTTTCACAGATGACATGATTGTCTAAGTAGAAAATCTCAAAGAATCAACAACAATAGCAAAAAACTATTAGAACTGATAACCAATTACAGTAAGATTGTAGGGTACAAGGTTAATATACAAAAGTCAATTGCTTTTCCAGGGAATTATAGCCATTATCTTGTAATAACTTTAAATGGAGTATAATCTGGAGAAATACTGAACAACTGTGCTATACACCTGAAACTAATATAATATTGTAAATCAACTATACTTCAATGAAAAAGTCAGTTACTTTCCCTATATATCAACAATGAACAATTAGAAATTGAAATGTTAATATCACTTACAGTAGCACTCAAAAAATGAAATACTTACATATAACTCATACTAAATATGTCCAAGACCTAAACAAGGAAAACTACAAAACTCTGATGGAAGAAATCAACTAATTAAATAAATGAAGAGATAGTTCGTGTGCATTGATAGAAAGTCTCAATACTGTTAAGATGTCAGTTCTTCCCAACTTGATCTACAGAGTCAGCGCAATTCCAATAAAAATCCCAGCAAGTTATTTTGAAGATATTGAAAAGCCAATTCTAAAGTTTATGTGGAGAGGCAAAAAAATCCTGAAGAGCCAACACAATATTGAAGGAGAACAAAGTTGGAGGACTGACACTACCTGACTTCAAGACTAACTATAAAGCTACGGCAATCAAGACAGTGTAGTATTGCCCAAAGCACAGACAAATAGATCAGTGATACAGGATCAAGAGCTCAGAAACAGATGCATACAAATATAATCAACTGATCTTTGACAAAGGAGCAAAGGCAACTTAATGGAGAAAGGATAGTCTTTTCAACAAATGGTGCTGGAACAACTTGACTTGCACATGAAAAAAAAGAATCTATACACCGACCTTACACGCTTTGTAAAAATTCAAAATGGATCATAGACCTAAATGCAAAACATAAACCGATCAAACTAGAAGATACCAGAGGAGAAAATCTAAATGATCCTGGGTTTGGAGATGACTTTTTAAATAGATTGGACTTCATTAAATTAAAAACTTCTATACTTCAAAAGACACAGTCAAGAGAATGGGAAGACAAGACACAGACTGTGAGAAAATATTTACAAAAGCTAATAATTTTTTTTTCTCCCAGAGACATGGGTTTGCAATTCTGAAACTACTTGATTTGTCCTAGAATTGAATAAATAAGTAAATATGTTGTGGATAATGAAGCTCTTGTTAGAGAAAGGAGTTCTAAACAGGGAAAAGGGGAAGGTTACATTGAACCCTGCGGTGTTGGATTGGAATTGGAGATATCAGTGTAAACTAATTGTGTGAGTGCATGTGAGTGTGTGTGTGTGTGTGTGTGTGTGTGTGTGTGTGTGTGTGTGTGTGAGTGATTTCCCAACTTTGACTGCTGAGAAGGCCCAGAAGCAGTGATATCCAGGTAGCAATGGTCACCCAGGTTATACGGAGGGGAGGCAATTTACCTGTCTTAGAAACAACAGTATTCTGAAGCTGAGGTGCTTATAAAAAGGCCAAGGTCTAGCCCATCACCTCTGAACCTTCATTTAGGCCTAAAACAAATGGCATGGGAACAAAAATCTGTTGACTGAAAAAAAAATGCAGAACCTAAAAGCTGAGAATTCTATTTTATTTGGGGCATTACTGAGGACTTATGCTCAGGATACAGCCTCTCAGAAAGCTCCTGAAGAAGTAAGGAAGACCCAGGATAAATAAGAGTTTAAAAAAAATAGTAGTCAAACATCAAAAGATTACTGCTAATTAAAGAAAAACCAGACATCTCAAGTTAATGAATTTAGTGCTTTTCTCTGTATTAGAGAATACAAGAGTCTATGCTTAATGAAATCATTCCTGTGATATGCACCTTACCTATCTAGGGCCAGAACCCTGTTTTTCTCCATCCTGAATCCCCTCAGGATACACCACCAGGGGTGGCTGATGGCTTGATGCCCACAGCATCCTTTGTTTGCTGAGATGGTAGGTAACATTCTTTGTCCACAAATCCCAGATTGTGAAGGCCCACAGAGATCCCCGGAAGTTGTGTTAATTTGCTAAGAATTTGAACCAGGTGACAGGTACCACAAACTGAGTAGCTTAAACAACAGAAATTTCTGGTCTCACAGTTCTGGAGGCCAGAAGTCTAGGATCAAGGTGCCACTGGGGTTGGTTCCTTCTGAAAGCTGAGAGGGAGTGTCTGTTCCATGCCACTCCCGGGGCTCTAGTGGTTTCCTGGCCATCTTTAGGATTTCTTGGTGTACAAAAGCATCCCCACCCAGATCTTTGCCTGCATCTTCAAGTGAAGATGTGTGTGTGAGTGTGTCCAAATTTCCCCCCCTTTTTTTTTTGCGGTACGCGGGCCTCTCACTGTTGTGGCCTCTCCCGTTGCGGAGCACAGGCTCCGGAGACGCAGGCTCAGCGGCCATGGCTCACGGGCCCAGCCACTCTGCAGCATGTGGGATCCTCCTGGATCAGGGCACAAACCCGTGTCCCCTGCATCGGCAGGCAGACTCTCAACCACTGCGCCAGGGAAGCCCCAGATTTCCCCTTTTTTAAAGACACCAGTCATACTGCATTAAGGCCCACACTAACAACAGTATCTTAACTAATCACTTCCACAAAGACCCTGTTTCAAAATAAAGCCACATTCTGAGGTCTTACTGGATGTTAGGACTTCAACATAGGAATTCCGTGGGGGACACAATTCAACCCATAATACAGGTCTAGTACTTCAAGGAAATTGTATCTTCAACATGAAAGCTGCCTGGGGTGAGGTTAGTCGGTGTAGATTAGGTTATTGTAGTGGAAACCCTGACAGTTGTTTTGGGGGTTTGTTTGGTTTTTTGTAATGTAAGTGCCTGACTTAACCTTTGATTAGTGCCTGACAACCTTGATTAGTGCCTGATAACCTCTGATTGCCAGGCATCCACTTCAAAGACGGCTATCTTCAATAAACACATTGCCAGCCACACACGCCTACATAAAGGGCCAGGCTGCCTCCCCTCACTGAGGCGCCTTTGTTTTAGAGATTTTGGTTAATCTGAATATTTGGGCCACCTGTTTTTATCTCATCCCATGCTTTACATTACCACTCATGTGTTTTAAATTCACCAGTAAAGAGAGAACACACAAAACCCTAGCCCCCCACTCTCAACCCCAATAAAAGCAGAACCCCAGGCCCGTGATCTCCTGCTCTCTACCCAAGACCTCGCTGTGGGGACCCAGGTGTACCATGTAATTTCCAGGTCCTGTAAGTAATAAACCTTTATTCTGTCAAAGTGTTCGGATGGTAATTGCTGAGGGGCATCTTGCAGTCATAACAACCATAAGGGCTGGTCCAGCCAAAACACTGGTTATTGATAGGCTGAAACCAACAGTTTACTAGTCACTGATCTCAATATCAGTGGTTTAAAACAACCAAAGTGTATTTCTCACTCACACAAAGACTGCTGAACACCTGCGGGAATTTCCCGGACGGGTGTCCTCCATGCTGTGACTCAGGGATCCAAGCTGCCTCCATCTTCTGGTTCCACCATGAGGAGCAGAGAAAGATTGGAGCATTGCACGTGGTTTTTACCTTGTTTCAGCCTGGCAGTGGCCGTCAGCACTGATGCATATGTTTTGCTGGCCAGATTCACTCTCCTTGGCCTTGTTACCTGGAGGGGGGCCTGGAGAATGTGGGGAGCAGGTGGAATGGTGACAGGTACCACCATAGCCTCTGCCACACTGGCTGTTTGGGGACGGGTATTGGGGAGAGTTAACTGAAGGCCATGGGAGCTAAATTCTTAGCAATATTGAAGGACAGGAAAAAAGGCATCTGTTTTAGAAATGAAAGCTAGAGTCACTGTCTCCCTAAGGCTGAAGAAGAAACAGCAATAGATCCAAGGAGCGTCAATCAGCTCCGTCTCCAAACACGTGAGGCCTGGGGATGAGGTGGCGGCTGTACGTGGAGGGGAAACTCCAGGACGGTCTCTGGCTTTTTCCAGAAGGGGAGGAGGAAGAAGAAGAGAAGAAAGAGGGGTAAGAAGAGAAGGTGGAGGTGCTGATCCAAGTCAATGGGAAGGGACCATCTGCCCCATTCCACTCCTTCCCCTGCTGGGGTCCCCGGGGTCCCTGGGGAAAGGGCAAGTCTCATCACCTGCTGAGAGGCTCTCATGGGTCCTGGCACTTTGCGGAGGCTTAGTATGTACTTCCTGTGAATGACTGATAGATCGAATAAATGAATAACACTAAATGCCTTGTTTCTTATTCCTGAATAAGATTTAGCCGAAGAAAGGAACCGATCAACAGCAGATGGAAGTGGGTTCAGGAGGGTCATACCCAGAACTGGTTATGGGGCTTTATTCACTCAGGAGAGAGGCCCACGGGAAAGATTAAAAAACAATCTAAAATTTTGGCATCAGCTAACAGCACATAAGGTTTTTCCATCCTCAGTCTGTCCTGCCAGCTGATGAGAGGGAAAAATGAGGATTGCCTAGGGGCAGAGGCATGCCAAACTCTGAGTCCACCAATGGCCATTCCCCCACCCTATTCCCCTGCACCACCAACTCCTAAGATCCCAGAGGGATCAGCTGTTTAACTGGAGTTCAGAAGAAACAAGGCAGTCGCTTGGAGATATCAACTTGGGATCCTCTGAGAAGTAAATACCCGGAAATTAATACCCAATCCCTGATCGCTGGCTGCCTTCAAGAGTGGCTATGTCCTGGGTGAGGGGAAGAGGAGTTCCAGTGGGAGCATGTTGAGTTTGGAGGCTTCCAGAACACCCAGGGAGATGGGCAGCACGCAGCTGGATGAAGGAACTCGCAGCTCAAGGGCAGGGTCTGGACACACATTCAGGAGGCGGCAGCAGAGAGCTGAGAGTTGGATGTACTCCTTTATTTGATGTTTAAAGGCCGAGAAAGGAGACAGAGGAGGGACAGTCAGAGAGAGAGGAGAAGAACCAAGAAGGTCAAGGAGTTGGCAAGAGGAGATGATTAACGGCAGCCAGTTTAACAGAGGAGTCCTCAAGGATAAGGGCTGAGCCGGCTCCTTGGATTTAGAGGCAGGAAGACCACTGAGGACATCAGTGGGAGGTTTCCATGGAGCAGTGAGGCCAAAGCCAGATTAGAGCAGGTTGGAAGGTGGGTGGGAAGCGAAGCAGAGGTAGTAAGTGTAGACACCCTTCTGGAGCACGTTTGGCTGTGAAGGGGAGGAGAGAGATGGGTGGTGGCCAGAAGGGATTGCTCAGTGCCCCCAGACAGTTGACCCATGAGTAGGATTTTGAGAAAGCGTGAGTTCCCCAATAGCCTGAGCTCTCTACGATCAGATATAAGGTCTCCCCATCATGACCTTTCCATAGGTCATGTGTCTTTAGCAGGCTTCGGGTGGCAAGCGATAAGATGT
This sequence comes from Aethalodelphis obliquidens, assembly GCF_003676395.1. Lineage (NCBI taxonomy): Eukaryota > Metazoa > Chordata > Mammalia > Artiodactyla > Delphinidae > Aethalodelphis > Aethalodelphis obliquidens. The sequence continues at coordinate 37,596,677 of NW_020837953.1, forward strand.
CCAACTAACAGAGGCTCAGACATTGAGGAAGTCTATATCTCCCATAACAGAAGTCTGGAAGAGGGCAGTGCCAGGACTGGCACACCTTCTCAACTATGTTGCCAAGGACCCAGCCTTTTCCCAGCCTTCTACTCTGCCATGTTGGCAATGTAATGCCAAGGCACAGGCTGCAGCTCCAAGGGTTATGGCTTCACCCTACAAAAGAGGCTTTCCCTTTGCATATCTCTCTTTCTGAGGGAGGAAATTAATCATTCCCGGAAGCCCACAGCAGACTTTCCCTTGTGGCTCCATGGCCAGAGCAAGGTCACATGCTACCCAGAGACTAATCACCACAAAAGAAATGAGATGACCATGACTGGTTTACACCAACCAAGACCCATTCCCAGACCCCAGGGGCCAGGGGCTTTGCACCTGAACACATCTGCTAGGGAGAAAAAAGAGACAATAGCTAACAGGAAGGCTTTTAACAGAATCCCAGTGCATGGCTGCAGGTGTCCCCATCAGACTGGGTGTGGGCTTCCTGAGGGCAGGAATTCTGTCTCCCCACCAGTCAGAAATATCTGGGACATAGGTGCTTGTCCCAGACTAGAAACCCTGGGAGAACAGGGGCTGTGTCTTCTCCCCGAGAATTCCCACAAGAAACCATAGAACATTAACGAACACCTCTCCCGTGTTTATTTTCTTGTGATCAGGACTACTGTAGGAGTCAACTGTGTCAATGTGATAAAATAGCTGTCAATTGTGTTGTGAGAAACCAGAAGGCCTATAATCAAAAGCTCCAATACTACAACCTGCAGAGCAAAGGGGTGGCCCCCCGGTGCTGAGAGGCCCCTGATCCCGGAGACCTTGCCACCCAGTGCTGAACTTCCTTCTCTAGCACCCCACTCCCCACCCTAGGCAAGTTCCCTGGCAAATGAAGGAAACTGCCTCTCCCATCCTGAAGACAAGCCAGGAGCCATTCTCTCCCCAGACAGAAGCCTTCTATCCAGAAGGAAAAGCCCAAATTCTGCGCGTGTATGCCTGGCCCCTTCCCCCTGCTTCCTTGGGCAGCAGGAGATTTTTTCCCCATTTCCACTCTTCTTCAAGTCCAATGTCATGTTTAGCAGTAGCAGCTACAATCCTGGTGGGCTCTTCTGAATAAAGCAATTCATTTGGCAAACTGTATGTGACTGTGTGTGTGTGTGTGTGTGTGTGTGTGTGTGTGTGTGTGGTGCACACACTGCCCCAGGCACTTCTGGTGTGAGAACAAACTAGTAAAAGGCAATAGACTGTAAGGGGTTAAATATACAAACCTTAGAGTCAGACTGGCTGAGTCAAAACTCCACCACCTCCACTCCCCGAGCCTTAGCGCCCTCATCTAAACGGAGATGGCTTTGGTGCAAAGCGCATGGGCTTGTTGGAGAAGTAAAAAGGATAATGGTTGTAACGCACTGAGTCTGGCATGTCTGCATCTGTCCTTATTATTACAAGTAAAACCCAGCCATCTACCTCTCCTTCCCTGGGCAAGAGCAGCTCCTGCTGGCCTGTTGGAGAAAAACAGCAGTACTGTTCTTGACGTCTGGGGGTGCTATAGTCCACATGTTCTGTGTGGTACGTTCTTCTATGTTGCCAGCCTGGTGAAGGTGGGTCATTGTAACGCGGGCCACCAGCGGGACTCTCACAGCATTTATCCCCTCACCCAGGGCTGGCTTCCTGGGCTTGTGACCCATGCAGAGTCCCAGTGGGCACTGCACTTAGTTTACTGCTCTGCCCCAGCCATCCCCAAATTCTTTTTTTTTAATTTATTTATTTATTCATTTATTTTTGGCTGCATTAGGTCTTCATTGCTGCACGCGGGCTTTCTCTAGTTGCAACAAGCAGGGGCTACTCTTCATTGCAGTGCGCGGGCTTCTCATTGCCGTGGCTTCTCTTGTTGCGGAGCATGGACTCTAGGCGCGCGGGCTTCAGTAGTTGTGGCACAAGGGCTCAGTAGTTGTGGCTCGCAGGCTTTAGAGCACAGGCTCAGTAGTTGTGGCGCATGGGCTTAGTTGCTCCACGGCATGTGGGATCTTCCCGGACCAGGGCGCGAATCCGTGTTCCCTGCATTGACAGGTGGATTCTTAACCACTGTGCCACCAGGGAAGCCCTCAAAATTCTTAATGACGTAGAATCCTACCTTTTATTTTACACTGGGACCCACAAATTAGATAGCTGGTCCTACCCTTACCTGGATGCTACTTCCCCTCTTGTCATCCAGGGTTCCTCTAAGATATTCCCACCTGGACCAGCCACACCTAATTCTTTAACAATCATCATCAGGGCTGCTGGCTGTGGATCCCACAAAGGCACCCTGCTTACGGGGCATGGATGGGAGCTGAACTTTAGCAAGCTCTGCATTCACCCAAAGATAGTGCCTTTCTGTAATTCATCTTCTCAGAATGGGAGTCTTTTTTTTATTGGAGTACAGTTGCTTTACAATGTTGTGTTAGTTTCTGGGAGCCTTTTTCTAATTCTGCAAAAAGAGGCTGCATTTGCTAGTGGTAGCCCTGATCCCGTTCACTCTCACTCATAATAAGAGATATGCAAATGAAATCTCCACTGAGATACCATTTTGATTTATTAGAATGGATAAAAATCCCAAAGTGTGACTAGCTGCTCTATTGGCAAGGCTGTATGGGGAAACAGCCCTCTCATAGACTGGCTGGTAGCAGGGCAAAACGCCCACAGAGGGCAAGTTGACGATATCGATCAAAATTTGAGATGCATTTGTCCTTTGGCTCAGCAACTCCACTTCTGGAAATGTACCCTATGAAGGCACACACACACACACACACACACACACACACACACACACACACACACACAAGCACATGCACAGTGATTCATGAGCAAGCTTTATTATTGCCACATTGTTCTGAATTGGGTTGGAAATACCGCAAGTGTGCCAGATGGAGAGAACAAATGTATGGACACCAAGGGGGGAAAGTGGCGGGGTGTGTGTGTGTGTGTGTGATGAATTGGGAGATTGGGATTGACATATATACACTAATATGTATAAAATGGATAACTAATAAGAACCTGCTGTATAAAAAAATAAATTAAATAAAATTCAAAAAAAATTTTTTTAATAAAAATAAAAAATACCGCAAGTGTCCATGTAGGGAGGACGAGTTAGATTAACAATAATACAACCTCAAAATAGAATATAATACACCTGTTTAATGAGGGAAGTTTCCTCTGTCACAGTATAGAAAATCTCCAGGATATGACAGCAAGTGAAAAGAGCAGGTGGAAGAATATAAATGGTGTGCTACATTTATGTAGGAAAGGGTGGAAATATGAACATGTATTTGCTAATATTGACATAAACAGTTATAAAAGAGACAGGAAGTTAATTTCAGTGGTTGTCTATAGGGAGCAGGGCTGGCTATAGGGAAATGTGGGGGGCACAGATGGGATAAAGGGAGATTTCTCAATATGTCATTTTTCATATTGTTTTGATTTTTTAGCCCTATGAATGTATTTCCTATTCAAAAAAAATTAGGATCATCAAACACATACAAACATTCCTCTCCCTAAGACAGACACTACTTATTAGAGACAATATAGTCTAATCCAGGGACTGGAGAACTACAGACTGCTGGACAAATCTATCTACTACTGCCTCTTTTTGTATAGCTTACAAGCTAAGAATGGTTTTTACATTTTTAAATGGTTGAAAAAAATCCAAGGAAGAATAATATTTGTCATACATTAAAATGATATGAAATTTAAATTTTAGTGGCAATCAACAAAGTTTTATTTGGTTTCATATTGTCCATGACTGCTTTGATGCTACAATAACAAAGTTGAATAGTTGCGACAGAGAATGTGTGTCCTTCTGCAGGAAAATTGTGCAGATCCTTGGTCTAATCTGGTGCTTCCCAAACTATCCTTGGTGAAAGACCAGTTCTTTTGGTCTTTGATCTGCTCAGACCACTTCTTTTGCAAGATAAAATACACACAAAATATCAAATATTCTACTATTTGATTCAGTGAACATAAAATTATGCTGTCAAATTGCCAAGACCAGATAGTTTCACAGGTGAATTCTACCAAACATTTAAAGAAGAATTAGTACTTATTCTTCTTAAACTATTCCAAAAAATTGACAAGGAGGGAATGCTTCTGAACTCATCCTATGAGACCAACAGCATCACTGTGATACCAAAACCTGACAAAGATACCACAAGTAAGGAAAATTACAGGCCAATATCACTGATGAACAGAGATGTAAAAATCTTCAACAAAATATTAGCAAGCTGAATTCAATAATACCTTTAAAAGATCATATACCATGATCGAGTGGAATTTATTACAGGGACGCAATGATGGTTCAATATTTGTAATTCAATCAAGGTGATATAGTAACAAACTGAAGAATAAAAATCATATGATCATCTCAATAGATGCAGTGAAAGCTGATGACAAAATTCAACATCAATTTATGATAAAAACTCTCCACAATGTGGGTATAGAGGGAACATACTACAACATAATAAAGCCCATGTATGACAAACCTACAGCCAACATCATACTCAACAGTGAAAAGCTGAAAGCATTTCCTCTAAGATCAGGAACAAGACAAGGATGCCCACTCTCACCACTATTATTCAACATATTATTGGAAGTTTAGTCACAACAACCAGACAAGAAAAAGAAATAAAAGGAATCCAAATCAGAAAGGAAGAAGTAAAACTATTACTGTTTGCAGATGGCATGATACTATATATAGAAACCCTTAAGATTCCACCAAAAAACTATCAGAACTGATAAATGAATTCAGTGGTGTTGCAAGATACAAAATTAATGTACAGAAACATGTTGCATTTTTATACACTAACAATGAACTATCAGAAAGAGAAGGGACTTCCCTGGTGGTCCAGTGGATAAGACTTCGCCTTCCAATGCAGGGGGTGTGGGTTCGATCCCTGGTCAGGGAGCTAAGATCCCACATGCTTTGGGGCCAAAAACCAAAAAGTAGGGCTTCCCTGGTGGCGCAGTGGTTGAGAGTCCGCCTGCCGATGCAGGGGATGAGGGTTCCTGCCCCGGTCCGCAAAGATCCCACATGCCGCGGAGCGGCTGGGCCCGTGAACCATGGCCGCTGAGCCTGCGTGTCTGGAGCCTGTGCTCCGCAACGGGAGAGGCCACAACAGTGAGAGGCCCGCGTACCGCAAAAAATAAAAATAAATAAATAAATAAATAAATAAAAAATCCCAGAAGTAAAACAGAAGCATTATTGTAACAAATTCAATAAAGACTTTAAAAAAATGGTCCATATTTAAAAAAATCTTTAAAAAAAGAGAAATTACAAAAACAATCTCATTTACAATTGCATCAAAGAATAAAATACCTAGGAATAAATCTAACCAAAGAAGTAAAAGACCTGTACTCAGAAAACTATAAGACATGGATGAAAGAAATTGAAGACAATACACACCCAAAGAAAGGAAAAAATATGGTGCTCATTGGATTGGAAGAATTAATATTGTTAAAATGACCATACTACCCAAGGCAACCTACAGAATCAATTCAATCCCTATCAAAATACCAATGGAATTTTTCACAGAACTAGAACAAATACTTTTAAAATTTATATAGAATCACAAAGACTCTGAATAGCCAAAACAAGCTTGAGAAAGAAAAACAAAACTAGAGGTATCACGCTCACTGATTTCAAACTATACTACAAAGCTACAGTATGATAAACACTGTATGTTCCCAAAAGTATGATACTGGCACAAAAACAGATGCATATATCTATGGAACAAAATAGAGATCCCAGAAATAAACTTACACTTATATGGGCAATTAATCCACAACAAAGATGGCAAGAATATATAACGGGAAAAAGACAGGCTCTTCAATAAATGGTGCTGGGAAAAGTGGACAGCTACATGCAAATAATCAGACTGAACTACTTTCTGACACCATATACAAAAATAAACTCAAAATGAATTAAAGACTTACAGTTAAGACCTGAAACCATAAAATTCCAGGAAATATAGGCAGTATGTACTTTGACATACATACAGTCTTAGCAATTTTTTTCGCTATGTCTCCTCAGGCAAGGGAAACAAAAGCAAAAACAAATAAATAGGACTATATCAAACTAGAAAGATTTGCACAGCAAAGGAAACTATCAAAAAAATGAAAAGGCAGCCTACTGAATGGGAGAAGATATTTGCAAATGACATATCTGATAGGGAGTTAATACCCAAAATATACAATGAACTCATACAGCTCAACATCAAAAAAAACAACCTGATTTAAAAATGGGCTGATAACCTGTATAGACATTGTTCCAAAGAAGACATACAGATAGCCAACATCACTAATCATCACAATAATGCAAAGCAAAACCACAATGAGATATCACCTCACACCTGCAAAATGGTTATTAGCAAACAGACAAAAAATCAAGTGTTGTTGAGGATGTAGCCAAAACGGAACACTTGTGCACTGTTGATAGGCATGTAAATTGGTGCAGCCACTATGAAAAATAATATGGAGGTTCTTCAAAATATTAAAAATAGAGCTACCATACAACCCAGCAATTCCATATCTGGGTATTTTTCTGAAGAAAACAAAATGACTAATTTAAAAAGATATTTGCATCCCTATGTTTATTGCAGCATTGTTTACAATAGCCAAGATAGGGAAACAACCAAAGTTCCCATCAGTTGATGAGTGGATAAAAAGGATATGGTATATATGTACTATGGAATATTATTTGGCCGTAAAAGAAAGTGAAATCTTCCCATTTGTGACAACACGGATGGACCCAGAGGGTATTATGCTAAGTGAAATAAGTCAGACAGAGAAAAACAAATACCATATGATTTCACTTAAAAGTGGAATCTAAAAGACAAAACAAATGAATAAACATAACAAAAACAGAAACAGACTCATATACAAAGATTGCCAGAAGGTAGCGGTGTGGGGGGGCGGGGGGGGGGGGATGAGTGAAATAGTGAAGGGGACTAAGAGGTACAAACTTCCATTTACAAAATAAATGAGTCATGAGGATGAAGTATACAGCATAGATAATAGAGCCAATAATACTGTAATAACTTTGTATGGTGACAGATGGTGATTAGATTTATCATAGTGATCATTTAGTAACGTATAGTAATATCAAATCAGTAGGCTGTGCACCTAGAGCTAACATAGCATTGTAGGTCATTGTAGTTCAACTAAGAAAAAAGAATTTTTGATGTTCTTAACTTTCACTATAATATGTCTAGTTGTCAGTTTTCTTTTATCTGTCCTGTGTACATTCTTAGGTCCTTTCACCTTTTAAATACAGGAACTTTTTTTTTAACATCTTTATTGGAGTAAAATTGCTTTACAATGGTGCGTTAGTTTCTGCTTTATAACAAAGTGAATCAGCTATACATATACATATGTTCTCCATATCTCCTCCCCTTACATCTCCCTCCCACCCTCCCTATCCCACCCTTCTAGGTGGACACAAAGCACCGAGCTGATCTCCCTGTGCTATGCAGCTGCTTCCCACTAGTTATCTACCTTACGTTTGGTAGTGTATATATGTCCATGCCACTCTCTCGATTTATCCCAGCTTACCCTTCCCCCGCCCCGTGTCCTCAAGTCCATTCTCTACATCTGCGTCTTTATTCCTGTCCTGCCCCTAGGTTCTTCAGAACCATTTTTTTTTTTTTAAGATTCCATATATATGTGTTAGCATACGGTATTTGTTTTTCTCTTTCTGACTTTAAGTACAGAAATTTTATATTGTTTCTTTGAATATTTCCTTTCCTACATTTTTCCCTCTCTCCTGAGAATTCTATTACCCAGATATTGGCACATCTGTCCTCCACAGCTCTTAGATTTGATTTTCTATTTTCAATATTTTCTCTTTACAATTTCTCCTTGGAGGATTTCTCAATCTAAAATTCCTGTGTCATTTTTCAGCTGGCTCTTGCATTTCAACGACTATATTCTTCATAACTAACTTTTACACTTAAATTTTGTTTGAATGATTTCTTGTTCTTGACTTACAGCGCTAATATCTTCCCTTACCTATATACGTGTATATAACAGGCTTATTTTAATTTCCTGCCCATCTATTCTGACAATTCTGTTCAGATGTTCTGTGTTGTCAAGTATGTCTCCTTTTCTTTATTGGGTGTGGTCTGTGTGCCTCAAGGTGAATTTAGGGTGAAGGGAGGGGGTGCCTCCTAGATTTGTTGAATGTCATTTGCTGCCACCCCAGGCAGGTGCTCTGGTCAGGATTTCCTCATTAAACATCTAGGAAGGGACTTCCCTGTTGGCGCAGTGGTTAAGAATATGCCTGCCAATGCAGGGGACACGGGTTCTAGCCCTGGTCTGGGAAGATCCCACATGCCACGGAGCAACTAAGCCCGTGTGCCACAACTACTGAGCCTGCGCTCTAGAGCCTGCAAGTCACAACTACTGAAGCCCGTGTGCCACAACTACTGAAGTCCATGCACCTAGAGCTGGTGCTCCGCAACAAGAGAAGCCACCACAATGAGAAGCCCGCGCACCGCAAAGAAGAGTAGCCCCCGCTCGCCGCAACTAGAGAAAGCCCACGTGTAGCAACGAAGACCCAACGCAGCCAAAAATAAATAAATTAATTAATAAATAAATATTAATAAATAAATACAAAAAAAAATCTGGGAAGTAGCAGCACTGGCAGGAAGCCACATCCTGAGGTTGAAATCAACCATCCCTGGGATTGGAGAGTGTGGTGGAGGAGGAAGTAGTGAAGGATGAGATAAAAGAATGAACACCTGATGGTAGCTGAGCAGCCTCCATTGTTTTCAACAATTCCTCACCCCAGCAAGGTTTTGGGACAGCCCTGATATTCCCTCCAGAACTTGAGCATCTCAGCTCTGGCTTCTGGGTTGAAGAGGCAAAGGGAGAGGAAGAAGAGAGCTTAAGAACCTAAACCTTGCCAAAACTGGCCATCCTCTGCTCCAGGGCAGAGCCGGCCCCTTCTCCCAGACACCCACGCCCAGCAGTCACGACCAGCTTCATACCTCCTTGCAGGACCCTGCATAGGTTCTTTTGTTAGTTCTTCAAATCCACATTTCTCCCTCAGATCTGTAGTTTTGCCAGATAGGTTTTGGCAAAGAGAGCCAGCAGCCTATGCCACTTTGCAATCTTGGCAGAAGAAAAAGGGAAATGTACAGTGCAATATCTTGTGGACAATTTAAAAGCACACATGCAGAGACACTAAATATTTTTCGAGGAACCATAGATTTAAAAAAAAACATATGAAGGACAACTGGTCGTGGAGATGGAGGAAGAAGGGGAAAAAAAGAATAAAATAGAACAAAACCGGTATCTTGCGCAAATCAGTGATAAGTCTGCTATGAGGAGAAACCATGGTGCAATTGGTCAATTACAAAAGCATTTATCCTTTGACTCAGCAAAACCACTTCTGGAAATTTTCCCTATAAACACACACACACACACACACACACACACAGAGTGATGCCTGAGCAGTGTGTAACTGACAGAGTGAGAATTCAAACCCAGAGCTATTTGATCCAAAGTCTGTTCTTTCTACTGTCCATGGTATTAGAAAGCTTGCCCGGGATGTCGCTGTGAGTGCCAGCTGACACACAAGCCAGCTGGGCCCCCAGGTCCTAGTTTATACCATCTGGCCAGAATGAAATACCCATTTCTCAATTACTGCTGTGTCTTGGCTATATTAACAGAGATTGTCCCTAATCCAAAACTCAATCTTATTTTGCTTTCGTCTTCAGTTTTAAGATGGAGTTAAAAGGGCACATACTGCCGGATAGGAAGGAGAATAAAGTCAGGTTGATGCTGCGTGGCAGAAAGGTGACCATCTGAGACTTAAAACATTCTATACATGATGGAACAGGACATTAATTAAGTAAATAAATGAGTGAATGGTAATAGAAACCACACCTGCTTCACCGTTAGCTTGGGGCCTGGCCTGGATGCAACAACTGCTGAGGGTCCTGGACACAGGTGGGCTGCAAGAATCTGGGGAGACACATAAATGGTACCTAACACAGTCCACTCCTTGGGCCACTCAGATCCACTTATGCCCTTCCATTACACCCCGCTTCCTTGTTACAACATGGGGCCTCTGTTATCTTGTGATCACAAGATGCCCTCACTGCTACACTGAAAGGGAGATACAAGGCCAATGGTCACAGAGTTCTTCACATCCAGATCTCCTAAAACACTTTCATTAAAAAGGTTAGTGAGGGCTTCCCTGGTGGCGCAGTGGTTGAGAGTCTGCCTGCCGATGCAGGGGACACGGGTTCGTTCCCCGGTCCGGGAGGATCCCAAGGAGCGGCTGGGCCCGTAAGCCATGGCCACTGAGCCTGCACGTCCGGAGCCTGTGCTCCGCAACAGGGAGAGGCCACAACAGTGAGAGGCCCACGTACCAAAAAAAAAAAAAAAGGTTAGTGAAATAGCCACTGTTCCTGCTGCTTCAGCTGCTTCTAAGGCCTTAACTGACATTCACCATGCCCTTCTTCCCACACCTATTTCAGATTTTCCTCATTCTCAGCCAACACTTTGGCTTATTTCTTGCTCGTGTAGCAAGTGTCACCTTCACTCAAAAGGATGGGCAAGCAACACACACAGGTCCTGGAGGTGACTTAGGGCCATTTGGACAAGGAAATTCCAGAGTCGCAGGCACACAGATCAGAGCCTAGAAGGGGGACCACAGGCTCTGGGAAGGCACTCCCCTTGGCCTGCAGAGTCCTCACCCTATAGTGAGGGCCCTGGCTACCCAGGTCTAATAATGATACTGCTACCTGTCTTGGCTCAAGAAACTCTGAGAGTGGACTCAGAGAAAAGGATTTGTCTCAAAGAAAAGGCTCTTTTAGGAAAGGCTAAACCTTTAAGGGAAAAAATCAGCCCTTTTGATAGTCACCTTCCCAAAAGCACATCTTTACTTTATTTCCAAGGCTTTTATTTGGCCAGTGAAGTAGTGAGGCTTCTACTGGTCTCTGAAGACCTGGAAAATCAAATCTAGACCATCTGAGCTTCCCACATTTAGTTCAAACCTAGCCCAGGAGGCTTTTCAAGGGCAAAGCTACTGATGAAATCCATCCCTTAAGGGAAATACATCACATCAACCACATTATGCAGCATAGAGGAGATGAAGAGCCAGCTGGCTGACCGGGTCATGGCCTGGGAGTAACTTCCATCCAAATGAGAGTATGATGGAGGAAGGTGCTTAGAAGCCAGGATACTGACAACAGCAGCAAAAACGACGTGTCTCAACAACTCTAACTTGCTGGCTTTTACTGTGTGGCAGGTCCCAGGCCAAGCATTTTAAGTGCATTTTCTCATTCAATCCTCTTAGCAACCTTATAAGGTAGATAATCTTATTTCCACTTTCCATTCATTCATTCAACAGGACATTTATTGAGCTTTCAATGTTCCAGGCACTAAGGATTTAGCAAAAGCCAATCAGGCAAGGTCCCTGCCTTTGGCACTTACAAGCCACTGAGAAGAGACAGATGCAGCCAATAAACAGAGTGCAAGGAAAAAAGATATTAATACATAATATAAAGAAACTAAAACAGGAGACTAATGGAGGGGAGTGGGAAAGCAGGCTATGTATTTGAGATAGAATGGCCATGAAAGGGGCTGCATAGGAGAAGGCATTTGAAGTGAGATCATGCATGATACGAAGAAGTCAGCCCTAAGATGATCAAAGAGAAAATGTCCAGACAGAAGGAGCAGCTAAGTCAAGGGCACAGAGGGAGGACCAAGCTTGACATATTTGCAGACAGAGAGAAAGAAATTGTGGTTCAGAACAGAAACAGAAGGAACTAAAAGAAGGTGTAGTTAGCAAGCAGGAAAGTATAGGAAATGAAATTGAGGATGCTTAATCTTACCTATGTGTGAAATCTCTTCTCAGGCAGATAAGCAAGACAAAAGAAGGAGGGGAGGAAGAGGACAAGGGGGGAGGGAAAGGAGGAGGGATAAGTCCTAGGTATCTGGAATAAAATATGGAGAAAAATGTACAGCTGGAGGCTTTGGGAAGTAATAGTAATAATAAGCATGTGCATCTGGATCAAACCTTACCTGAAAGCCTCTTGTGTTTGCCTTACACAAATTCAATAGACTTCTTTAATTGTTTAAACCAGTTTGAGTCAGGGTTTCTGTTACTTGCATTAAAAGTATCCTAAAGGAAGAATCAAGATGGCAGAGTAGGAAGACCCTGGGTTCACCTCCCCCCATGAACTCATCAGAACTACATCTACATAAAAAACAACTCTCTCAGAGAACAATCTGAAGACTAGCAGAACGGCTCTTCCACAACCAAGGTTATAAATAAAGAAACACACAGAGTCTCGTAGGAGGGGAGAAACCATCTAGTCAGGACCTACATCCCTAGTGAGTGACCCAGAAGTGAAGGGAGATGTCAGAGGCTCGGGGATCCTCCCTAAGGACTGAGGAGCTCGAGTCCCATATTAGGCACCTCAGCCCTGGGATCTGGCACTGGGAAGATGAGCCCTCTTGGCTGGTCTGAAAACCAGTGGGGCTTACCAGAGGGTTGTAAGAAGCTGAGACTCTGCTGCTGAAGATTGTGCACTCAGATTTGCTTACTCCCAGTCCCGGCACAGAGGCAGCAGATTGAAAACTGCCTGGTTCTCTGGCCAACCTTCCAGGACCACCCCAGTACACCCCCAGCCTACACCAGGCTCCTACTCCAGCCCTACCTGCTCTGGCACTGCTCCCCATCCAGGCAGAGACCATCATCACACACACCAGGGAGAAGCATAGCCAGCTCAGAAGTGCAGCTCTAACCCCTCAGGCCAATCCCATTGCCCCCAGCCAGGGCAGAGACTGCCATCACTTGCACAGGGAGAAGTGGGGCCAGCTCAAAACAGCTGTTCCAGCCCGTTAGGCCCTGCCTCTACCCCATCCCCAATCAAAGCTGAAACCTCCATCTTTCTGGGGAGAAGCCCCACTCCCTCAGGGCTCCTACTCTAGCCCCTCAGGGCTCAGTCACACCTACCCCCAGCAAGGCAGTGACTGCCTTTGAGCCTGAGAGAAGCCCCATCTTGCACCAGGCTCCAGCTCCAGCCCGTCCAACTCCAGCCTCACCTCCCACCAAGGCATTGGTCACCAGTGTACCCCAGAAGAAGACACCACCCATGCTCACTTCAGATCCAGCTCTCCCACCGAAGCCACTGGGCACACACAGACTGCACAGGGACTCTCCTACACAAGAACACACCTTCAAGACTGGGGTAGGTAACTGGTTCTCCTAATTTCATAGATACAAACAGAGAAAGTCAAACAAAATGAGAAGACAGAGGAATATGTTCAAAATGAAAGAACAAGATTAAGAAACCTAGAAAAAAGCCCTAATGAAATGGAGAGAAATAATTTACCAGATAAAGAGTTCAAAGCAATAGTAATAAAAATGCTCACTGAACCCAGGAAAAAAATAGAGGAACACAGTGAGAACTTCAACAAAGAACTAAAAAACATAAAACAGAACAAATCATAGCTGGAGAATACAAAACCTGAAGTGAAAAATATACTAGAAGGAACTACAGCAGATTAGGTGATGCAGAAGAATGCATACGTGATCTGTAAGGCAGAAAACTGGGAAATCAGCCAATCAGAACAGCAAAAAGAAAAACAAAGTTTTAATGAGGATAGTTTATGGGAACTCTGGAACAACACCAAGCATACCAACATTCACATTATAGGGGTCCCAGAAGGAGAAGAGAGAGACAAAGGAACAGAAAACATTTTTGATGAAGTTACAGCTGAAAACTTCCCTAACCTGAACAAGTAAACAGATATCCAGGTACAGAAAGCATGGAGTTCCAAACAAGATGAACCCAAAGAGACCCACAGCAAGACATATCATAATTAAAATGGCAAAATTTAAAAATAAAGAAAGAATTTTAAAGGCAGCAAGAGAAAAACAAACAGTCACATACAAGGGAACCCCCATAAGGCTATCAGGTGATTTTCCAGCAGAAACTTTGCAGGCCAGAAGAGAGTGACATGATTTATTAATGTGCTGAAAGGAAAAAATCTACAAGCAAGGATACTTTACCCAGCAAGGTTATCATTCAAAACTGAAAGAGAGTTAAAGAGTTTCCCAGACAAGAAAAAGTAAGAGTTTATCACCACTAAACCAGCCTTACAAGAAGTGTTAAAGGAACTTCAAGTGAAAAAGAAAAGGCTATAACAAGAAATAAGAAAATATATGGAAGGAAAAATCTCATTGGTTGAGGTAAATATATACTAATGGCAGTGGACCAACAACTTAAATAAGCTGGTACAAAGGTTAAAAGACAAAAATTGTAAAATCAACTATAACTATGATAAACAATTAAAGGATATATATAAGGATGTAAAATATGACATCAAATACGTGAAACATGGGGGAGGGAGTAAAAAATGTAGTGCTTTTAGAATGTGTTTGAACTTAAATGACTGTAAGTCTGAAACAAGTAAATATAGGTATAAACCTTATGGTAACCACCAGTCAAAAACCTGCAATAGATACACAAAACACAAAGAGAATGAAACCCAAACATAACATTAAAGAAAATCAAACCACAAGGGAAGAGACTAGAAGAAGAAGAAAGGGAGAGAGAAGAACCATCAAAATGACCAGAAAACAAGTAACAAAATGGCAATAAGTACATACCTATCAATAATTACTTTAAATGTCAATGGACTAACTGAAGAAAACAGATAGGTCTCAGATGATGATAACAGATTCCACAAATTCAAATAAGAAGTTGCTCCAATGGAATAAACTGGGCCAGATGTGTCTCCTTGGTAGAGCATATTAGCATAGTATTGGTCCTCAAGTCTACAGTCCTCAACCTGGTGAATGTGCTCTTTTTCATCCCTATCAAGAAAGTAGATCAGAATGAATATACATTCACGTGGAGCTGACAATAATATACATTATTTGAGGGCTATTTTCGTACTTTCACCTTCCATCATAAGATAGACTGAAGAGAACTGAACTATCTGTACATCCTGCAGGACATCACACGGGTCAACTATATCAAGGACATCATACTATTCAGACTGTAAGAGCAGGAAGTGGGTAATACATGGAAGGTCTTGATAATACACATGTGCTCTACATGGCGAACAAGAAGCTCTACAAATATTCAGAGGCCGGACCCATCAATAAAAGTTTTAAATGTTAAAATAAAATGTCAATGGACTAAATGCTCCAATCAAAAGACAGGGGGTGGCTGACTGGATAAAATAATAAGACCTACCTAAATGCTGCCTAAAAGAGACTCACTTTAGAGCTGAAGACACAAACAGACTGAAAGTGAATGGATAGAAAAAGATAGTCCATATGTATAGAAAGCTGGGGTAGCAATATTCATATCACACGAAGTAGACTTTGAAACAGGTCTATAACAAAAGACAGAGAAGGGTATTATATAATGATAAAGGGGTCAATCCAAGAAGAAGATATAACATTTATAAACATATATGCACCTAATACAGGAGAACCTAAATATATAAAACAAATATTAACAGACATAAAGGGAGAAATCGACAATAATACAATAATATTAGGGAACTTTAGCACCCTAATTACATCAGTGGAAAGATAATCCATTCGGAAACTCAATAAGGAAATGGTAACTTTAAGTGACACATTAGATTAGATGGACTTAACAGACATCTATAAAACATTCCACCCACAAACAGCAGAATACACATTCTTTACAAGTGCACATAGAACTTTCTCCAGGATAGATCATGTACTAGGCCACAAAACAGGTCTCAATAAATTTAAGAAGATTGAAATTATATCAAGCATCTTTTCTGACCAAAATGGTATAAAACTAGAAATCAATTACGAGGAAGAAAAATGGAAAGAACACAAACATGTGGAGACTAAACAACATGCTATTAAAAAACCAATGGGTCGGGGCTTCCCTGGTGGCGCAGTGGTTGAGAATCTGCCTGCTAATGCAGGGGACATGGGTTCGAGCCCTGGTCTGGGAAGATCCCACATGCTGCGGAGCAGCTAGGCCCGTGAGCCACAACTACTGAGCCTGCGCGTCTGGAGCCTGTGCTCCGCAACAAGAGAGGCCGGGATAGTGAGAGGCCCGAGCACCGCGATGAAGAGTGGCCCCCACTTGCCACAACTAGAGAAAGCCCTCACACAGAAACGAAGAGCCAACACAAATTAAAAAAAAAAAAAAAACCAAAACCAATGGGTCAACAAAAAATCAAAGAGGAAATCAGAAAATCCCTTGAGACAAATGAAAATAAAAACATAACTTTCTAAAATCTATGGGACGTAGCAAAAGCTAAGAGGAAAGTTTATAGCAATACAGGCCTACCTCAAGAAACAAGAAAAATCTCAAATAAACAACCTAAATCTCATCTAAGGGAATTAGAAAAACAAATAAATCCACCCTCCCACCTACTGCTTCATGGGCTCCACCCCCATGAAATCAAAAGCCTGAGCCCATCAGCCAATCCCTTCTCCTGGCTCCTGTGATTGGTTCCGGGGGTTGGGCAGTGAGCCAATCTGGGCCAGTGATGGTCAGACCCGGACTTTTGTTCCAAGGGTTTGGAAGGAGCTCCCTCTGTGGATTTGAACCTGGAGGGTGGAGACCAACAGCTGCTGGCAGCCAGCTTGCCACCTCTCAGAGATGGAGAATAAAACAACACAGAAAAAAAGGAGTGCTAAAGATGGGGAGAGACTGGAGTTTTTCTGGATACTCAAGTCTATATAGGCTCTTTTATGGCCTAAGGCAGTCTCAGTTGTGTTTGCTGTCATTTGCGGTTGAAAGAGACCTACCTCAAACAAAATGATTGGGACCCTAAGGGAACCCTTTGATAAGGGCTGGGAGGTAAGGGTCTCAGGATGAGCCCCTGTCAGTTCTCTGCACCGCTGAGGGTCTCTCTCTTCCCTCCCTTCCAGAAAAAGAGAGTTTTGTCCTCTAGGACTGTGGCCATTTTGCTGTAGTATCTTTATGTCTTTCAACCCCTCACTTCACGAAAGCTGCACATTGTGGTAAAAAGAACAAGTATACTTCTCAAATTCTGGCTGCCACTTACCAGCTGTGCCATCCAGAGCAAGTTACTTAATTTCTCTGAGACTCAGCTTTCTTATCTGAAAAGGACAATACTACCTCCTGGACTCTTTGTGAGAATTAGATGCAATACCACTTCTGCCCTGTGGGTGGAGCAGCACTAAAGCAGTTGGAGCCCGCAGAGGGTGGTTGACAGACGCTGGGCTTCTAAGACCCCCTTCTCTTTCCTCCTCACCCTCAGCCTTTATGGGGAGGGGATATTTGACACAACAGATATGTCATACTATGGAAAGACATGAGCGGTAGGATGAGAGAGATTTATTTATCTCATAGATGTTTCACTGTGAGATATATAAACATCACTGCTGCTCTCTCGGGATGGTACGCGGAGTGAGTCTCCCCAGCCTCAGACACGAGAGGTGCACGTGCATTGTGCTGACCTCCTCCACGAGGCATGCAAACTGAGCAGGTGAGGACCCCGCATGGCTTTCAGCGAGTCGGAATGCCTTCTCAGGGGCCAGGGGCAGCAGAGGGCCAGGGGTGGTGATAGCAGTAGAGCCACTGGGGCAGGGGAAGACTTCGGAACAGACACTTCAACCAGGAGCAGGGACTCCTCCTTTAGGTCGGAATTGATGGGGCAGGATAATGCCCAGCCCTACTCAAGGGAAGGTCCCTGAAGGATTTCAAGGGAGGCAGGGGGCCTGTGCAGCAGGCAGCCTGGAGGAAGAGGTTCATGAGTGCGATATGACCGAGCTGGTGCCAGGACCTTAGCCAGTGTGGGAACAGACTCCGCCCACACAGGGGCTCTGGGTGAACAGCCCAGGACAAGAAAAGGACCAGCAGCACAGCTTGCACTGGGCACCCCACATTTGGACACCTTGGGGCTCGTGGGAGATTAGGGCACGTGTCAGGGCAAGAAAACTTGCCTCAACAGCTGAACACCCTTGTGAGAAGTCACAGTGATGGAAACTGTGGTAGGGTGAATATCCCAAAGATATCAAGGTCCTAATCCCTGGAACCTGTGACTGTTACCTTAGGTGGCCAAAAGGACTTAGCAGAAGTAATTAAAAGAAGGAATTTGAGACGGGGATATCACCCTGGATTAGGCAGGGGAGGCTCTACATGTAATCAGGAAGTATCCTTTATTATAAGACGAAGGCAAAGGGAGATTTTACCAAAGAAGAGAAAAGCAAAGTGACTACTGAAGCAAGATATCGCGCTGTTGGCTTTGCAGATGGAGGAAGGGGCCACAAGCCAAGGAATGCAGCTTTAGAAGCTGGAAAGGCAAGGAAACAGACCCTCCCCTACAGCCCCTAGAGAGAACACAGCCCTGCCTACACCTTGATTTCTATGCAGTGAAACTGACTTTGGACCTCTGACCTCCTGAGCTATAGAATAAAGTGTGCTATTTTAAGCCACCCATTTTCCAGCAGTTACAGGAAACAGGGACTGATAAACAAAGGTGGGTAATGGTGAGCCTCAAGGACCAGGAAGGAGGTGGGAGGTCCCTGCACTTGACTGGCAGCTGGAGCTAGAGCCGGCCTTAGGCAGTTGAACAGAAGGCCAATTCCCAATGGCTCAGTGCCTGCCGACTGCCACCCCAAATAACATGTGTGAGGGGAGGTGGTGTTGGCACCCCGGCAGGCTCCTGGATGGGCAGCTCGGAGACGGGGCCTCGCAGAGAACTGTGGAAGCAGCATCACCGTGGCTGGTGGTAGACTGACCCATCACCCTGCCACTGGACAAAGTTCACCTGGACGCTGACCCCACCCCTGCTCTGCTTCCTCTTCTGCTACCACTGTTGGCCTCATTCTAGTCTCGAACATGGGCTCAAATTCTGAGTCCTCTGTCTTAAGGGCTGAGGAAGGACTTCCTGATTCCCAGGACTCCTAAGCAGATTCCCCAACACCCCCAAGGTTGGGGGTGGTGAATTTCACTGTGTTCCCCACCCCAGGTGCCGCCTCTCCTCCACAGCACACAGACCAGTTCATTCACGCTCCATCACCTGGTCAAAGAACTGGGGGGAATCTACCCAGTCCCAAGACAGAAACAACCAGGGCCGGATAGCAGGCAAACTCCAAGCCTGGCTAGAGAGGACCCCTAACTGCCCACGGACTCACGGACAAGGAGGCAGTGGCAGACAGATGGACCCTGTCTGGTGGCAAAGGGGAGAGGCAACACCCAAGGCAGAAATCCAGTGACATCTCTGGGGGACTTAAGGAACCTGCTCAGTTGTCCTGGGAGACAGGAAGCCTCCCTGAGACTTTAAGGAGAAGACTTCACATTTGAACCCTTATTCGAGACCAGAATGAGACCGATGGTGACGATGGAAGAAACAGCAAGGCAGGGGGCAGGTTTGGTGCTCAATGTGGAGAAGCCAGGCACAGCTACCTGCAAGGGGCGTCGGGAAATCCACCCAGTGTTGCAACTGACCCCTGAGAAGCTGGAGAACCTCTTCTCAGTGGTTCAGCTGTGGTTCAGTGGTGACTGGTCTTTGGGGAAAAGGTGCCCACCCCCCAACCCTAGGAGAGGAGCAGAAAAAATGTACCTATCACTGCTATATCCGTAGTTATTTCTTTTTCACATTTCTGATTTTGTACGCTGGCTCTGTCTCCATTTTTTTTTTATCAGACTCGTAGATTATATTATTAGGTATTTTCCCCTCTTGAATCAGCTCTTTGACTTGTCAGTTCTGCTATTTTTCTCTTTTTTTACTTATTACAATCTGTTCTTATCTGTCTTGTTTCCTTCCTACACTCCTTTCTGTGTATTTTGTCATTCTTTTTCTAACTTCTTGCATTGAATGCTTAATTTATTCATTTCATTCTTCCTCGCTTATGAATGCATTTGACTATCAGTTTTCTGTGTATGGTTTAATCTATAACCTGTAACCATGAAATGCTGTTTTCATTATTCTACAATATTAAAAATGTCTTCATATATATGAGAGTCATTTAGAAGAATTCCCTTTCCCAGTGATAGAGGCTTTTCTTTCTTCTTTTGTTAGTTATTACTGCTTCTTATTGTGTTGTAGACCAAGTCTGTACTATTTCTACCTTTTTTGTTTAAATTAATTGATGTTTTCTTTGAGACCTAACATGTGGTCAGTTTTTGTTTGCATCCCACACACACTTGATTAGGAAGAATAACCTCTGTTTATCAGGCATAGAATTAGACCTATTAGATTCTTTATACAGTCATTTAATAAACATTTCTTAAGCATTTGCTATGTTCCAGCACTGTTCAAGTGCACAGGTCACACCAGATAAAACAGATGTCTGGCCAAGGTTCCTGCTCTGGGATGGTGGGGGGCAGGGAGGAGGAGGGGGGAGACAGTCAATGACTGTAAACATAATTAAAAGTAAATTATATAGAAGGAAGAGAAGATGGAAAAGATGCTGATGATAAATAAAAGCTATGTAGCTTGAAAAAAATTTTAAGCACTAATAAAAAATACCTAGAATTTTTTTTTTTTTTTGCGGTACACGGGCCTCTCCCGTTGCGGAGCACAGGCTCCGGACGCACAGGCTCAGCAGCCATGGCTCATGGGCCCAGCCGCTCCATGTGGGATCTTCCCAGACCAGGGCACGAACCCGTGTCCCCTGCATCAGCAGGCGGACTCTCAACCACTGCGCCACCAGGAAAGCCCCTAGAATTTTTTTTTAAAAAGTAAATTATATAATATATTAGAAGGTGACAAATGTTATGAATATAGAAAAAGTACAGCTGGTTAAGAGGAATGGGATGGGGGAGGAGTTGTAACTGTAAATAGGGTTGGAGGGGGATTCACTGAGAAAGTGACAGTTGAAAAAAAAATTGAAGGACGTGAGGGTGTCAAGCAAACAGACATCTTGGGGAAGAGCCTGCCAGGCAGAGAGACAAACCAGGGCCGAGGCCCCAGAGCAAGGGTGAGCCTGGCATGTTGGAGGACCAGCCAGAAGACAAGGGTGTCTGGAGCACACTGAGCAAGACAGCATAACAGGGATTGGAAACAGGGCATTGGACCATGTGGGACCCTGTCTCCCACCGTGAGACTTTGTCTTATTCTGAGACAAAGTGAGATGATGTGACTTGCACATAAAGCGATCACTCTGGCCAGTGTGTTGAGAAGAGACTGTAGGAAGCAAAGGCAGAAGCAGTCATACAGGTGAGGGAGTCATACAGGTGAGGGTGTCATACAGGTGGCAAGATGGTGGCGGCTCAGACAAGGCAGGAACCATGGAGGAGGTGAGAAGTGGTCAGTTTCTGGATATAATTTGAAAGGAGAAACAATTGGATAAGGGGTGTGAGGGGTCAAGGGTGACTCCAGGGTTTTCAGCCTAAGCAGTAGAAATCCCATGGAATGAGATGGGAAAGACAGAGTGAAGCAGTGCTCTGGGGACAGGTCAGGAGTTCACTCTTGGTCATGTTGACTTTGAGATGCCTGTTACACATCCACATGGGGGTGTTGAGTAGGCAGGTGAATAAAGGCATCTCCATTTACAGAAGTGCATACCTGAGCTTCAGGTATGAACCTGACAGTCATTAGCCAACAGATGGTACTGAAAAGCCGTGGGAGTTGATGGCATCACCAAGGGAGTGAGTGTGGAGAAGGGAAGCTGGGAAGGAAGATGAGAAGGAGTGGCTGGGGAGGAAACCAGGAGAAGGTGGTAGAAGCCAAGTAAAGAAAATGGGCCGAGGAGGTGGAAGGCCCGGCGTGTTAAATGCTGTGATAGGTCCCCTAAGGTGAGTATTAGCCATTGGACCAGCAATATGGTTATCCTTGGTGACCTTAGGAAGAGCCATGGGGCGAAGTACTGGGAGTGCGACTGATTGATCAGAGTGTGTATCAGTCAAAGTCCTGACGGAAAATAGGTAGCCCCTTCGAACTGTAACTCAAGGAGACTTTAATTAAAGGACTTTCAGCAAAGATGTGGGCAGGTGTAGGGAAATCTCAAGGAATTTGTAATGGTGGGGTAGTTGTTACCATCTGCATGCCTGGAAAGTCCGGGGGCGGGGAGGGCGGGGCGGGGAGTGAGGAGAGGAGCCTGGGGGTGTGGCCTTCAATCAAGGGACACACCCATACCCCTCCCCAGAGAGGGGCCCAGAGGAATAAACATCCTGACCTCACTCTCCTCCCTCCTCTGATTCTTCCGCTGGTCCTCCCTGGGGCCAAACCAAACAGGAAGCCACAGCTCAAGTGGACCTGTTGATGCAGTCATAGGGGTCAGCCTCCCAGGATGCAGGAAGGGCAGGGAACAGGACTGGAAGGACAAAGTAGTTTGGAGAGAATAACATTTGCTGTGTTTGCATTTTCCTGGCATTTTTAATTCCCTTGTGCCCAATACTTGCAATAGGTGTAAGAGAAAGTATACACTATGACTTAAATGAAAGGAAAGAGACTTTCTTAAATTAAAAATGATGAGGTCATGAGAAATGTTACAAATGCAGGCCACTTTAATTGCCTTAACCCTCAAGTTGACAATAATCTAATTGCATCATTTCTATAACTTAACTACAAGTAGATGCGATGTTATATTTATAGTAAAAGTATCCATTCCTTTTTATTTTTTTTTCTCTGTTATAAAATCGACCACCTTTCCGTGGGTGGGTCTAAAATTTGACCGTGGCCTGACTTCTGTCATTGATAAATTCAGAGCTAACTTGAGACTTTGTGTGGGATTGACCACATTGGACAAGCCATCTAAATCCAAGGCTGATCCCTCTACAGCAGGGTTTTCAACCTCAGCACTATTGACATTTGGGGCTGGGTAGTTCTCTGTTGTGGGGTCTGTCCTGGGCATTGTAGGCTGTTTAACAGCATCCCTGACCTGCACCAACTGGATCCCAGTAACATCCTCTCAGTTGCAACAACAAAATACCTCTCCAGACTTTGCCACATGTCCCCTGGAGGCCAAATCACCCTTGGTTGAGAATGATCCTCTACAGTTTAGTGCCTTGGCTCTGAGGCCATGCAAAACAACGTAAAGGGAAAGGAATTTGGGCGATCCATCTATACCGACCACAGGAGGCTTTAATGCTAAAAGCTAAAGGCTTCATGCTCTAGAGCAGCACTGCTCAAAATGTAACGTGTCTGAAAATCTCCCAGGGAATCTTGTTAAAATGCAGATTCTGGTTTCCGGCCTTACATTTAGGGCCACTCTGGAAAACAGTATGGAGGTTCCTCAAAAAACTAAAAATAGAACTACCATATGATCCAGCAATCCCACTCTTGGGTATAAATCTGAAGAAAACAAAAACACTAATTCAAAAAGATACATACACCCCAATGTTCATAGCAACGTTATTTACAATAGCCAAGATATGGAAGCCACCTAAGTGTCTATCAACAGAGGAATGGATAAAGAAGATGTGAGATATATATACACACAATGGAGATACACACACACACACACACACACACACACACACACACACGAGTATACTACTCAGCCATAAAAAAGAATGAAAATTTTGCCATTTGCAGCAACATGGATGGACTTAGAGGGCATCATGCTAACTGAAATAAGTCAGACAAAGACAAATTCTGTATGATATCACTCATATGTGGAATCTAAAAAATAAAACAAACTAGTGAATATAACAAAAAAGAAACAGACTCACAGATAAAGAAAACAAACTTGTGGTTACTAGTCATGAGAGGTACAAACTACTATGCATAAAATAAATAAGCTACAAGGATATATTGTACAGCACAGAGAATATAGCCAATATTTATAATAACTTAAATGGAGTATAATCTATAAAAATATTGAATCACTATGTTGTACACCTGAAACTCATAAAGTATTGTAAATCAACTATACTTCAATTTCAAAAATAATTAATTTTTTAAAATGCAGATCCTGATTCAGCAGGTCTGGAACAGGACCTACCTGGTATTCAACGTCAAGTCCAACTCAGACTAAGTGAATCAGAATCTGCCTTTTCAGAAAACCCCCAAGGGATTCATATGCACATTAAGGTTGAGAAGCACTGTCCTGAGAAAACACACTCGAATTTAGCTGAAGCTAAAGTCCTGGTCTGCAAACCTGGCTGAAGAAACACAGGAAATTCAGCAGGTCATCGTTCTGCCCCCAGTGTCTGCAGGACGTGCCTACAGGAAGCCTCGTTCCCCCATCTTGAATCCTTGCCTCAGCTGTGCACACTGCCTAAAGCTCCCACAGCCCTAGGGCATCTGCTAAAGACCTCTGCTATCTCATGTACCTGTGCTAAGGCAGGCTCCTAGTTCAAGGTCAAGGTGAAGTTGCTTGGCCCACACTTTTGCGAAGTCCTTCCCCATGAACCTGCCCATATTTGCTTAAGAATATCACCTGAAGCTCCACCTGTATGGAAACAGCAGCTTGTATCAAATGCCACCTGTATTGGGCTTCCCTAGTTCTAATCCCTGTTTATTTCTTACGTTCCTAACAGACATCAGATGTGGGTTTTGGAGGAAGGTCATTAAATAATATTTTTCCCTTCCCATGTAGGTAGCTTTTGTAGTGAACTTTAAATTCTGTCTCTTATTAACCCAGATCCAGAAGAACATCTTATCTCACCTGACTCAATTTTTTTTTAACATTTTGAAACATTTTAACACAAATACTGTAGAATTTTATCTCTAAGCGTATGGCTCCTACGTCACGTATTTCTTTCTACTGGATCAAAGTTATTTCTGCACCTGCTTATCTCCTCTTTGGGACGACAGACCTGCAGGATGGGCTACATATCTGGTTTGTTCTTGGACCAGGACATAACCTGCACGTAGAGATGCTCAGTCAACGTTTATGTAATGAATAGTCATGACTATTTTGCCCCTTAGGCCATTGTATTATAAATTAAGAAATTAATTCAACTCCTTCTAGACGTGGCATAGAGCCTAGTTCTGTGGGGTAGCCCTCCCTGATCGGAGCCGCTCCCTCATATCGCAACTCTGAAACTATCTTGCAGATCTTACGCCATGTTGACTAACTCGCTGATAGATTTCTTTTTCCTTGTCTAGTTCTGGCCTTTTGTTAATGTTTGAAGACACTTACTTGCTTTCATCTGTTCTTGGATCACCCTTGTTCTGTTATCTCAGCAGCTAAGGACTTGATGGACACGTTATTTCAGATCTTGATCTGAAGATGTTCTATGTCTAACATCAAAGTATAACAAGGTGACCCTGGGTGGGAAAAGACTTGAACCTGTTTTAACCCTTGGTGAGGAACAATGAGAAAGGGATGGGCCTAAGCTTGGCTGTTAGTGTTTCACACATGGTGTCACTTAACACGGAGCAGCATAGACTTGGGAGATGAGATGATGGGGATAGTGATAGGTGGACGATGATGATGATGATAAGAAGAGGGGGAGTCAACAGCATGATGTCTTCCATGACACTCAAGTACATGAAATGTCACAATGCTTTAGCTTTTCAAATCAAATCAATTTATCTCACCTGACCCAGGTTGGTAGGCAATTTAAGTCATGTCTTGGAGGAATCTCTTCCCCCTCCCTTGAAGTTGTACCATAGTCTTCAGGATTGACCCAGCCCAGGACGTTTGGGAAAGGGTCTTGGTACACCATGCTGCACTTCCTGGTGGTCACTTGGCCCATTTGAAAAGCTGAGGCTATTCTCTTTCCAAGCCATGGTTGAGCCCGTGGATCTTTGTTGAGGTTTCCAACCTCTGCACCTGGTGTTCAGCCTCACCTCCATGTACCACCCAGATACCCCTCCTGGGGTCTCCTGAGTCCAAGTAGAACCAAGTAGATTTCTGCTACCCATAGAAACCTTCTGGGTTATTCTTGCTCCTTCTCAGTTTCAAATGACAGAACCCAAGTCAAACTAGCCTAAGTCACAAAGAGAATCTGTTGGTCTACATAACTTGAAGGTTCAGAGTAGAAATCAAACGATGTTAGATCCAAGAATCTCAATATCTCTCTGTGTCTCTCTGTCTCTGTCTCTCTATCTCTCTGCCCGCCTCCACCAGCATAGTGGCTTCATTCTATAGGAAGCTTCTCCCATGTAGTCAAGAAACATGGTCACTGACAGCTCCAGGCTTGCATGGTCTTTATAGCTCAAGGCCCCAGAGAAAGGGGAGACCCATAAATCAAATCTAAGGAAAGATTCTGATTGGTCCATTTTAAGTGCTTATTCCTGGAAACACCCCTGTAGCCAGGAGAAACAACCTGTGCTTGGACATCTTGGGTCACGAGTCTACCCTAGTGGTGGTAAATGCAGGGCACCATGACGAATAATTGTACAGGATCACACAGAATGGAGGGGAGAGATGGTTTGCGAAGTAAAAAGCGGTTATTACCAACAAAATGGAGAGGAGATGTTAAAACAAACCTTCCTCACTATACACACACACATACACACACACACGTATACACACACACTCACATAAACACGTATACACACATAGAATGCCTAGTGGTTGGGCATCCCATCTCCCCACCCCCAGTCCCCACTACACTCCTAGCAAAAAAAAAATCAAAGGACTTCTATTTCAAAAAGTTGTCTAACAATAATTAGGGTAACTAATGTGGACTTTCATGACCAAAATAAAAGAGCTCTCTCCATGCTGCCACAAAGGCAGCTCCCTGCCCATCCATCTGAAAGCACTGGATGACAGGCCCCACCCACATGCATGGAGATGTTTATGGTCTTGTTTATAAATATCAGCAGACCATCAAGGACTACCAGAAATGTAAAGAAACATTACAAAGTGGAGGAGGCCAACATAAACAAGGTGAGGGAGATGACCCCGTAGAAATTGAGATAATTCAGAGAACAGAAGATATATGTTTTGGTTTTTTGTTTTTTTGCGGTACACGGGCCTCTCACTGCTGTGGCCTCTCCTGTTGCGGAGCACAGGCTCCGGACGTGCAGGCCCAGTGGCCACGGCTCACGGGCCGAGCCGCTCCGCGGCATGTGGGATCTTCCCAGACCGGGGCACGAACCCATGTCCCCTGCGTTGGCAGGCGGACTCTCAACCACTCCACCACCAGGGAAGCCCCAGAAGATATATTTTTTAAATCTCTAATTGTTACCCTCAGAAAGATTCAAGAAAATAATGCATTCATAAAGCACCAGGAAGTTATGTTAAAACAGTAAGTGGGTAACAAGAAAGAAGTTTTAAAAAAAGATATGATTGCTGGAATTTTTAAAAGCAAAGAAGGGTTGGAAGAAAAAGTCAAAGTAATTCTTAGAAAGTAGAACCAAAAGACTATAAAAGAAAAAATATAACAGAAAAGAGACTCAGAGAATCAATCCAAGAAGTCTAACAGTCATCTTATAGGAAATCCAGAAGAGAGAAAACAGAGCAAAAGAAATTCTCAAAGAAACACGAGAATCCCCCAGAGCTGAAGAATAACTGTCCTCAGATTGAACGACCTCACTTGAGCGCTTAGAAAATCAGATGGGGAAAACACTCACGCCTAGCCACATCGCTGCAAAATTTTAGAACACTAAAGATGAACAAGGGGTCTTATAGCTTCTGAGAAAGAGGGGGAAATAAACAGGTTATCTACAAAGGAATAAGAATTTGGCAAAAGGGCTGATTTGGTCCATGGGCCATAATTGCCAACTGCTGGGATACAGTTCTACACCCAGAGAAACTGTGAGGTAACCATGAAATTTTGGGACATGGAAGGATTTAGAAGTTGCTTCTTTTTCCTAGAAAATTATCTGAGGATGCATTCCAACAAAATAAGAATGTAAGTTAAGGTGAAGACGTAAAGTCCGAAAAACAGTGCATCAAACTCAAAGATAGGGCTTCACTGGTGGCGCAGTGGTTGAGAATCCACCTGCCAATTCAGGGGACACGGGTTCGAGCCCTGGTCTGGGAAGATCCCACATGTCGTGGAGCAACTAGGCCCGTGAGCCACAACTACTGAGCCTGTGCGTCTGGAGCTTGTGCTCCGCAACAAGAGAGGCCGCGACAGTGAAAGGCCCGCGCACCTCAATGAAGAGTGGCCCCCGCTCGCTGCAACTAGAGAAAGCCCTCGCACAGAAACGAAGACCCAACACAGCCCCAAAAATAAATTAATTAATTAATTAATTAAAAAAAACTTACAAAGATAATAATAGGAAGTCCCAGGATGATTGACAGCTGTACCTGATGGAAATCTATGCCAGTCTGAGTCTCCCTCTAATTCAGAAGGGATATCCTGACAGGCTCCTGGACCCTAAGGAACTTCACTGAAGTTGAGATGCTGTATATTCAGTATCCTGTCATTCGGGTGTGTCAATTACTCAAATCAAACATGATCTCAGTGGGATACCAGCCCATTTCATTTCTGGTGACTCCAAAGTAGATCAGCCCATGCTCTGAGATCTCATCACCTCACCCACCAGCTATTGCCAGGATGACCCCCCACTCACTTTGCTCCTGATCATTGCCTGCTGCCTCCTGGCTGTGCCACCCTGGGCATCCCTCAACCCCACTGAAATAATTTCACCTGTTTCATTCCTCCCTCTTGTGAAAGGAAAATCAAAATGGAGTTGGTATTGGTAAGAGAGCTCTCTAAAATGGAGCAGGGAGGGAGGCCATTGAGGAAGGATGACCTAGGTACATCTCAGCCTGGATGGAATCTGACCTTTTGACTGCTTATTATCCTAACAGAACATCTGGCAAAAACTCAAGATACTGATGGGACCTTACCCTAAAACGACCCATGATAGCCATCCCTTAAGCACAAATATTTCCTTTCTTGTATCAGAGTACAGCTTCATGGCTTTTGCCTTTATAAGCCCCTGACTCCTTCTCTTCCCCAGAACACTCTTTCCACTTTACCGGAATCTGTGTCTCCTGACTTGCAATTCTATTCTTTTTTTTTTCTTTAATTTACTTTTGGCTGCGTTGGGTCTTCGTTGCTGCGTGCGGACTTTCTCTAGTTGTGGCGAGTGGGGGCTACTCTTCGCTGCGGTGCGCAGGCTTCTCATTGCAGTGGCTTCTCTTGTTGCAGAGCACAGGCTCTAGGCACACGGGCTTCAGTAGTTGTGGCACGAGGGCTCAGTAGTTGTGGCTCGCGGGCTCTAGACAGCAAGCTCAGTAGTTGTGGCACACCGCCTTAGTTGCTCTGCGGCATGTGGGATCTTCCCGGACCAGGGCTTGAACCCGTGTCCCCTGCATTGGCAGGAGGATTCTTAACCACTGCTCCACCAGGCAAGCCCCTAACTTGCAGTTCTTAAGACCCCAAATACACTCTTTTCTTATTTGCAGTCTTCTGTGGTTTTCTGGTTGATACTCCATGTTAAGACAATGAGTTCTGACTTTCCACATGCCGTGAACCAGCATGTGAGTTCGCCAACCCAGGCGACATTAGACTCACAGAGCTGCCCAGATTAGCACAGTGAATTACAGAACCTTGGGCTAGGGCATCCAGAGTAATAAGTTCAACCTGACACAACATTTTACTCTTGGTGGGGGAGCCTCAACATCTTTTCTCACAATTTCTCCCCAGATCTTTTTATAATACGAATTAGCAAATTCTTTTGACTCTTTCTGGGATAACGCTTCTATTTCTTACTCTAGAAATTCTAAACTAGAGCTCGCTGTTTAGTCGTGCATGCATTTGCTCACTTAAGTGCCTACCTTGTGCCAGGCATTGTTCTAGGCACTGGAGGAAGAACAGTGTTCGAGACAGTGTCTGCCCTCAAGGAACTCACATTCTATGAGGGGAGAACAGAAGAAATAAACAAATCTGACATATAATATGTTGCGTGGTCCTGGGTATGATAAATACCTCCCTCTTTAACCAAATGCCATCAAAACAATCAGCCCGTCATGAGGTCTTTCTATTCCTCATCCCTCTTAAGTTGTTGTATGTCAGCAAGCACCCAGCACGCCAAGCTTTGCCCTTGTGAGCAGGTGGCTGTTTAATGACTATGGGTACCATGGGCAGCTGGCGTTCGAAAATCATGGCCCCGTCTGTGCCCGTTAACCTATCCCAGGGCCTATTGCTTACAACCTTCTTTCTGGTGCCAATTTCTATATGAAATAAAGGTTTTTGTTTGCAAGCACATTGAACGGTTACAGAAACCTACTCTGGTTAACCAAAGTCAGAAAGGAATTTGGTGAAAGGAAACTGGATGACTCATGAACTAGAAGAGCTCAGGGCGGAGTCAAGATGGCATACTAGGAGGACGTGGAATTCGCGTCTCTGCACAGCGAGGGTACCTACCAGGCACCGGTGGGGGACCACGGACACCTAAGGGGTCAGGAGGAACCCCCAGCGACCTGGTATGATGTGAGCGCGGGGGGGAGGGAGGGAGAAGGAGAAGTGGAGGCAGGAGAGGACTGGCACCCCTCAGGGGCGGCGCGGGGGAGGGGAAGGGATCTCAGGCGCGAAGCGGGAAACTGGGAGGGCAGAGGATCAAACGGGAGCGTGGCCAGGTTTCCCCTGCCTACTTGGGCCCCGGGGAGCCTGCTGAGATCCCGGGCCTGATCCTCTGCCCACCAAGGCCCCCTCCAGCCGCGCGGGTCCTGAGGGAGTGGGAGGGAGGGAAGGGGGAGCAAAAGTAAAGGCTGGACCTCCAGGATCGGCACCCCTGAGGGGTGGCTGGAGGAGGGGAGGAGTTCCTACACCCACTTGGACCCACTCATGGCTAGGGGTCCAGCGGGTACGGGGAGACCCTGGGGGTGGACCGTGCGGGGGTGGGGGGGCGGAGCAACGGAAGGGAAGGTGGCCAGCGCTTTCCCTGTGCACTTTGGCACTAGGGAGCCTATTGGGCTCCCAGGCCTAATCCTCTGCCCTTGGAGCCTCCCTCTTGCCAGCGCAGAGCCCAAACCCCGCCCCTACACCCCCCCCCCCCGCCAGGGCCCACCTCTACACTGGGAGACCCCCTCCAGTGCGCTGAGTCTAAACTCCACCCACACCCCGTCACCCAGGGCCTTAGCTCCCAACTCCGGAACTCCACACTCCGGAGGCCCTCCTTTGGAGGTGCGGCCTCTCCCCTTCTGCACAGGTGCTAAGCAGGGCCCAGGCCCTGCCCCACGCCTGAACATCACCCCTCGACCGGCCTAGGTCCCACCTCACCCTAAACCCCACCCCTGCCTAAGTTCCTGCCCCGCCTAAACTCCACGCCCCATGGTCAAGGCTTTTTTTTTTTTTTTTTTTCTGTTGTGGTTTTATTTTACCTTATTGCAGTTGTTTCAATTATATTTTTTATCTTTCTAATTTTATTTTGTTTTTCATTCTTTGTTATTGTATTGCTGTTTTTTTTTTTTTTTTTTTTTTTTCCTTGCCACACGGCTCGTGGGATCTTAGTTCCCAGGCCAGAGGTCAGGCTCAAGCTCCTGTGGTGGGAGCTCCAAGTCCAAACCGCTGGACTAACAGAGAACCTCAGACCCCAGGGAATATTCATCAGAATGAGGCCTCCCAGACGTCCTCACCTCAGCACCAAGACCCAGCTCTATCCAGCTGCCTGCAAACTCTAGTGCTGGAAGCCTCAGGCCAAACAACCAGTAAGACAGGAATACAGTTCCACCCATCAAAAAAAAAAAATGTTACAGACAAAGGAGCAAGGTAAAAACTTACAAGACCAAATAAATGAACATGAAATAGGCAACCTACCTGAAAAAGAATTCCAAGTAATGATAGTAAAGATTATCCAAAATCTCAGAAATAGAATGGAGAAAATAAAAGAAACATTCAACAAGGATCTAGAAGAACTAAAGAGCAAACAAACAGTGATGAACAACACAATAACTGAAATTAAAAATACTCTAGATGGGCTTCCCTGGTGGCGCAGTGGTTGAGAGTCTGCCTGCCGATGCAGGGGACGCGGGTTCGTGCCCCGGTCCGGGAGGATCCCACATGCCGCGGAGTGGCTGGGCCCGTGAGCCATGGCCGCTGAGCCTGCGTGTCCGGAGCCTGTGCTCCACAACGGGAGAGGCCACAACAGTGAGAGGCCCGCGTACCGCAAAAAAAAAAAAAAAAAAAAAAAAAAAAAAAAAAAACCCTAGAAGGAATGAATAGCAGAATAACTGAGGCAGAAAAACAGATAATTGAGCTGGAAGGGAAAGTGGTAGAAATAACTTTCAGGGAGCAGAAAAAAGAATGAAAAGAATTGAGGACAGTCTCAGAGACCTCTGGGACAACATTAAATGCACAACATTCAAATTATAGGGGTCCCAGAAGAAGAGAAAAAAAAGTGTCTGAGAAAATATTTGAAGAGATTATAGTCGAAAACTTCCCTAACATGGGAAAGGAGATAGTTAATCAAGTCCAGGAAGTGCAGAGAGTCTCATACAGGATAAACCCTAAGAGAAACACGCCAAGACACATATTAATCAAACTATCAAAAAATTAAATACAAAGAAAAAATATTAAAAGCAGCAAGGGAAAAACAACAAATAACATACAAGGGAATCCCCAGAAGGTTAACAGCTGCTCTTTCAGCAGAAACTCTGCAAGCCAGAAGGGAGTGGCAGGACATATTTAAAGTGATGAAAGGGAAAAACCTACAACCAAGATTACTGTACACAGCAAGGATCTCATTCAGATTCGATGGAGAAATCAAAAGCTTTACAAAGCTACGAGAATTCAGCACCACCAAACCAGCTTTACAACAAATGCTAAAGGAACTTGTCTAAGTGGGAAACACAAGAGAAGAAAAAGACCCATAAAAAGAAACCCAAATCGATCAAGAAAATGGTAATAGGAATATACATATCAATAACCACCTTGAATGTAAATGGATTAAATGCGCCAACCAAGAGACACAGACTGCCTGAATGGATACAAAAACAAGACCCTTATATATGCTGTCTACAGGAGACCTACTTCAGACCTAGGGACACATACAGACTGAAAGTGAGGGGATGGAAAAAGATATTCCATGCAAATGGAAATCACAAGAAAGCTGGAGTAGCAATACTCATATCAGATAAAATAGACTTTAAAATAAAGACTGTTACAAGAGATAAGGAAGGACACTACATAATGATCAACGGATCAATCCAAGAAGAAGATATAACAATTATAAATATATATGCACCCAACATAGGAGCACCTCAATACATAAGGCAAATGCTAACAGCCATAAAAGGAGAAATCGACAGTAACACAATAATAGAGAGAGACTTTAACACCCCACTTACACCAATAGACAGATTATCCTGCTTTGGGTAGTATAGTCATTTTCACAATGTTGATTCTTCCAATCCAAGAATATGGTATACCTCTCCATCTGTTTGTATCATCATTAATTTCTTTCATCAGTGTCTTATAGTTTTCTGCATACAGGTCTTTTGTCTCCTTAGGTAGGTTTAGTCCTAGATATTTTATTCTTTCTGTTGCAATGGTAAATGGGAGTGTTTCCTTACTTTCTCTTTCAGATTTTTCATCATTAGTGTATAGGAATGCCAGAGATTTCTGTGCATTAATTTTGTATCCTGCAACTTTACCAAATTCATTGATTAGCTCTAGTAGTTTTCTGGTAGCATCTTTAGGATTCTCTGTGTATAGTATCATGTCATCTGCAAACAGTGACAGCTTTACTTCTTCTTTTCTGATTTGGATTCTTTTTATTTCTTTTTCTTCTCTGATTGCTGTGGCTAAAACCTCCAAAACAATGTTGAATAATACTGGTGAGAGTGGGCAACCTTGTCTTGTTCCTGATCTTAGTGGAAATGGTTTCAGTTTTTCACCATTGAGAACGATATTGGCTGTGGGTTTGTCATATCTGGCCTTTATTATGTTGAGGTAAGTTCCCTCTATGCATGCTTTTTATGCATGGAGGGTTTTTATCATAAATTGGTCTTGCATTTTG
This sequence comes from Aethalodelphis obliquidens, assembly GCF_003676395.1. Classification (NCBI taxonomy): domain Eukaryota; kingdom Metazoa; phylum Chordata; class Mammalia; order Artiodactyla; family Delphinidae; genus Aethalodelphis; species Aethalodelphis obliquidens. The sequence continues at coordinate 37,630,481 of NW_020837953.1, forward strand.
TGGGACCTCGACATTTCTGATCACGACAGAGCCGAGTCCTCTCCTCCATCCCACGAACCTCCAGCCAAGCTTTGAAGCCCGGCCTCAGTGTTCTGACCCGACGATGGGGACAGCAGCTCTCTCTGGGGGCCAAGTTGGACCAGGAGGCTACTGTCTCCCCGACCCAGGCCCTAAGATGACATCAAAAGGATGGAAGTTTCCAGTTCATGCCGGAATGTGGGTTTTCCAGCTGAGTCAGATGGAGCCTGTTTCTATGGCAGCCATGCTCCACCACTACTCGAGGGTTTGGGGAGACAGAATTCTTAACTGGGAGTATTTTCGCTACCTGTCAAACAAGCAGGAGCCTGCCCAGGAAAGAACAATAAAGAAAAAACCCTAAGCCCAGCTGGCTGAGCGCCCAGGCTTTGCATTCTAGGTTCTTGGACAAGTGGCCCCCTGTTATGGAGTCAAGTTGCCATCACCACTCTCCGTCTGGGTGACACAGGGGCTGGTTGAGGGGCAGGAAGGGGAGTCGGGGCCATGCTGAAGTAGCTAGCGTCATGGAAACAGGACAGACTTGCCCTTGGTGCTCCCTGGCCAAGGGAGCTGAGAACTTAAGTTTCTCAGCCTCTCTAGGCTGCATCAGTGAAATGGGAATGAGAAAAAGACACCAAGAATGAAGAGCGCCTAGGTGGGACCAAGCACGGTGATTTGGGGAAAGGAGGAGGGGAGGGGAAGGGCGGAGAGAAGAAAGCCCACAGATCGACCCCCACCTTCCCCAAACTGCCTGGAAGCAGAGCCCACAGGCCCCAGGCTGGCCCCTCCCCTGGAGACTTGGCCAAAGTGTCAGACCAGGAAGTATCATTACGTCACTGGGCATTCAGGGGTTAATGAGGGGGAGTGGACAGGACCCTGGTATTTAACTAATGCGGAGAGGCCTTGAGATCAGAGGCACGCCTGCTGACTTCCTTCTCCTTCAGCCCAGCTTCTCTACTCCCTGCACCCCTCCCCTCCCAGCAGAATGAAGCTTCCCCCTCTTCTGACCTTACTTTGCCTCATGGGTAAGTAACCTTCCTGCCTTTACCCCTCCCCTGCCCCAGCTAGGAATCCCCAACTCCCTGGAGGCCCCTGAGCTGGGCCCTGAGGAGGGTGTGATTGGACATCCTGAGGAGGCCAGTTCTTCCGGAGCCATCACTAGTCAGTGGAGAGGGGGGAGAGGGGAAGACAGCAGCCCGGAGGGCCCGGTGGGGCGGGGGAGAGGGGCTGGCAGGGATCCCAGACAGCACACGAGCTCCTGCCACCCCCGCTCCATCCCTCACTTAAGTTTCCATTTTTGGCTCTAACCTGCCCGGGTCAGCAGCCCCCCACTGCTGCATCATCAGGACCTAGAGGAATTTGGGGAAGTCCAGGTGGTTTGGAAGCTTATCCAGTGACATCTGATGGGACTTGACAGGGACAGAGTTCCTGCGGGGATGGGGCTGACACCTGGGGAGGTGATCAGGAAGGGTTGGGACCCCGGAGGATGAGTGGGTGGTATTCTGGGAGATGGTGGAAGGAGAGCGGAGTGGGGGGTAGGGGGGTCACGTGTGCTGACACGACGCGGGTGAGGACTAGGGGATCAAGGTGCGATGATGTCATGGGGATATTATTACTGCTTAGCATTGTTAGTATTGGGAATGAGGTGCTTAGGGAGGTGAGGTCACCTAGACAATCGGAGAGATGTCTGGACTCAGGTTTGGGGGCACATCAGGGGCAGCTGGCTGCAGAGGGTGGGGCCCTGAGGGAGCTGACCTCCTCCACCCTCCCTCCCAGCAGTGGCCCTGGCTGTCGGGAACCTGGTCCAGTTCGGGGTGATGACTGAGAGAATGAAGGGGCAGCCTGCGCTGCAGTACATTGACTATGGTTGCCACTGTGGTTTCGGCGGCTCCCACGGGCCAGTGGACCAGACAGACTGGTGAGCAGGTGGCCCAGCAGGTAGAGCACCTCGCTGGAGGATGGAGAGGCCGGGGGAGCATCCTGGGAGGAGGGAGGGGCTGGGGGCACCTAGAAAGTTGGGGCCGACCTCCACTTTGAGCCCCTTTGGGCACTGAGCCCCCCAGGCAGCCCCTGGTTCTGCCCAGCCTGGCTCACAGGCCCCTCCAAGCCAACCATGACCCTTACAGGTGCTGCCACGCCCATGACTGCTGCTATGGGAGTCTGGAGAAGCTGGGCTGTGAACCCATGTTGGAAACGTATCTTTTCTCTGCCAGCAGGCACGGCATCTTCTGTGGTAAGTGAACAGCCCTAGACTCCCCCAGACACCAGGTTGGGGGAGAGCTTCAGCTAGGAACCCTCTCGTGATGGAGCCCCTTGAGCCTGGCCACCTGGGCTGGGGCGGGCGTGGGATCTTCCATCATCACGGAAGTGGGGAGAGACCTGTCCATCCACCCAGATGCTCCTGTGGCACCCAGCCTAGAGAGCACATGACCCATCAGCTCCTGCCCTGACCCCAGGCACTTTCCCCAGCCAGAGCCTTCCCAGCTCCAGCCTCTGGGGAGAGGAGCCAAAGGGGGTAGAGCTGAGCCCCAGAGCAGCTGTACCCACACAGCCCTCCCCAGGGCCTGGGTGGCAGCTAGAGGCAAGGTTCCCAGGACAGAGCCTTGAGGGCAGAGCCCCAGACAGAGAGAGCTGGAGCTTGGATTTGGGACAGCAGACCCTGCTCCCAAAGGCTGAGTGCACCAGTGCTCATCCTTGCCAGGCCCAGTGCCCACTTGGACCAAGTAGCTTTCCTCTGGTCCCCGGCCTGGGGAAGCAGCCTGCCCCGAGTCAGAGTGCGGAGGGCTCCACGCAGCCCAGCCCCGTGGAGGGAGCTCAGATCAGAGAACCAAACCTTCTTCCTGCCGCAAAGCCAGGAGCAGCCTGGAAGGAGGGCAGGCCCAGCGTGGGGCACAGCAGGAGGGTCTAGGAGGGTCAGAGAAGACTCAGCTCAGATCTCTAAGATCTGTCCCGGGGGAGGGGCAGAACAAGAACCAGAACCACGGGAGGCAGATTTGGCTCAGAGATGCCTGTTCCCAGCAAGGCAGCTTTGACAGGTAGTAAGCTCCCCATCCCTGAGGATTCATGCAAGGCTAGGAAGCCACCTGTCAGGGACGGCACTGAGAGGATGAGTGAGGAGAGGTGTTAGGTGAAAAGGGACACCGGGTCAGGGAGTCACCTACCCATTGTATGTCTTTGGGCAAGTGACGTAACCCCTCAAAAGCCTCTACTTCCTCATCTACAAAAGGGAGACAATCACTCAGTTCCCTGGCTTAATCCAGCTTCTGGTAAGAACCCCCCAAAGGAGCTGACGTGGCTGTTAAGCCCCTTCCAACTCTGACTGCTGCTGAAAGAGCAGGTGAGAGCAGAACCCGGATGGGGAACGAGGCTGACCTTTGCAAAGCACAGTGAGGAACCTGGATATTTCTGAGCTGGGGGATGTCTTCACGGGGACAAAAAGGAGCCAGAGCCAGTCAGGGCAGACAGAGGCAGTGGAGGGAAGAGGAGACTTTGGGGCCCCTGGTGCCTGCAGAGCTGACGTCAGCTCTGCTCCCCAGGCAGGGTGTGGCCACGTGTGGGGGGGGAGCCCTAAAGTTAATGCTAGGAAAATGGGCTTCGTCCGCTCTGAGGGAGACAGGCACGGCCGAGCGGGCCCCAGTTTCAGTCCCTCTGGGGCACGCCGAGGCCATCTGGGGTTGAGCTGCTGTAAGCTTCCCAGCTTTCCTCTCAGGCTGACAGCTGCCTCACTGTCAGTAACGCATTACATGGGAGAAGGAGTTGCCTGGAAATGCACTCTCCCTGGGCTGGGGCGGACGACAGTTAGTGAACCAGATGGTCTCCCCATGGGGGAAAGGGCTAAGGGCAGTGGAGTGGGCTTGGGAAAGGACAGGAGAACAAACTTCCAGGCTTCCCAGCATCCTGGGCCCCAGCAGGCCCTCCGGGACTCTGCCCTTTCTCTCACCCATCCCTGGAACATCCCCCATGAGAATGGGCTTCCAGCAGAATGGGGCTGAGAACAGGGACCACAGAGCAGTCCCCTGCATGTCTGAGAGTGGCAGGACCGAGGCGCCCAGGCCCTGACTCACCTCGTCCCATCCAGCTGGCAGAACCACCTGCCAGCAACAGACCTGCGAGTGTGACAAGAGGGCTGCTCTCTGCTTTCACGACAACCTGGGCACCTACGACCGCAAATACGCCCGTTACCCCAACAAGCTGTGCACCGGACCTACCCCGCCCTGCTAAGGCTGTGCTCCGCTTCTTTCCTGCGGCCCCCTGCCCTCCAGCTGCTGGAGCCCCAGACCTCCGGAACGTTGGCACCAGAGCCCCTCCCTCTGGAAAATTCCTTTCCTGCAAACCCATCCCTCCCTGAGAGCTCCCAGATGAGGAAGAGCCATGCCCGGGGGCCCTTTAGCACCCAGAAGATTCTATAACCCACCCCCTGGGATCTCAGTTCCCTCTTCCGAATATGTGAATGATATTTTCCCATAATTCCAATACTGATCCTCAGATTCTATCATTGTAGGGCTTAATTAGTCTGCAGTTTCATTCATTCGTTCGTTTCTTGAGCACCCACCATGTGCCAACAACGTGCTAAGTGCTGGGACACAGCGTGGGTCTGACATGGGTGGCCCCTGTGCACAGCTCTGACATTCTGTCCTTTTAATTTCCCATTACAGTGAGTTTCTGTGATTCTCTTTTTCTAACATTCCACCATCTTATCCAAGATAATAATGGCACTCTCTAGAAGGAATGTTTCTGGCCATATGGCATAATGTGAGAAGCACGCAAAATGCCAACCTAAAAATATTGTCCCCACCATGTCATCAGGCTTCAAATCCCTCCCATTAGAAGACTGGCTCAAAGTGAAAAGAAGCTCTCAAATCACCTTTTTCGAAGCCCTCCCTTGACAGATGGGCATTCGGGGCTCAGAGAGGGAAAGTTCTACCTGAAGGGGTGTCCTCACTCCCATACCAGTGTGCCTTCATTTCTTCATGAGTGGGTATCAGTCACTGACACTCTACCCCTCTGGTTGTCATCTTGGACAGCCCAGGGTGCCCAGGGAAGGTCAGCTGTGAGGATGCCCAGGCCAGGTCAGGCTCCTGATACAGGGAGGGGAAGAGGAAAGGTTTCAACATCCAACACCCTAGGGCCAACTCTGGAGCCAATTTAAAGCACCAAAGGATTCCCATCAAATGGAATGCAGCCTATCTGGGAAGCAATGAACTTCAGCAGATTCTACTCCTAAATATAGATATATCTCCTCTATCTATAATATGCTGATAAAATCTTCCAGGATTGGGATGAGACTATTCAATGAGATAAAGCATGTAAAAAAGCATCGCACAGGCAACGCTCTCAGCGGCCAGGTAATAAACATCCCCTCCCTTTGTCCATTTCATGGAACGTGTGCAACTTTCAGGACTTTGAGGGCAGGAAGGAGCCTGAAGCCATCAAATCGATGATCATCATACATTTTAAAAGGTGAAGAAGTTCTGTGCTAGGAAAACAAACACAAACAAACAAAACATGGGGGGCAGATGTGCGCGCTTTGTTGCTGTGACTTGACTCAAATCCTTGGCGAATAATCACCGGGAGACCAGGTCGTAAAGCACAGTGTGTGTGGGTGGGGAAGAGAGCCCAGTGTTTGTTGGGAAGAGTGGTCCTGAGGCACCCTCTGTTGTCCATTTTGTTCAGGCTAACAGGTGGGAACAAATTTGGCTTAAGCCTGAATTTCCCTTCATCATGGGGGCAAAGTATGCTTCTGGGCTAGTGAAACCGGCCGCTTCGCACTTTCAGTAATCATATGCTGAGAAATAATCAATAAGTCCTTACAGACATCTTAGAATGATGGTACGACTGCATACACGAGAAACACAGGAAGAAGGAACTGACCTGGGGGAGATGGAGAGAGGTGGTGCTCTGGGCGTTACGGATTCAAGGCAGCGATGGAAGGAGTACCTTGTGAGGTTACAATTGCTTAACCATCTGACAGGGTGAAAACTGGAACTTAAGAACAAGCCTCGGTGCAGTCTGTTTTTTGAAGAATCAACAAATATTTGGTGAATGCAAGAATGATTCCGTCTAAATCCTGTTTGTGTGTGTGTACAGTACATACGCTTGATTTCCAGTGCAGACTTGGTGGAAAAGGCTGAAAAAAGGAAAGGAGAGCCCTGAACTTGATGTCGGAGCTTCCAGGTAGAGCCCTCTGCTCTGCCGGTTAGCAGTGGTGCATCTGTTCTAGACCCCGCTGCTCAGGGAGCTTATTAGAAATGCAGAATCTTGGACCTGACCCCAGATGGCCGAGTTAACAAGACCCCCAGGTGACTCGTGTGCACACTGAAAGCACTGATATATGGCCACAGACAGCCTCAGTGTCTGCACTTGTGAAATAGAACAATGACATTTCCCTGGTAGGTTGATTGTAGCGAGGTTTTAATAAATTAGCATGTGTGGATGTACACAAAATAATGCCTAGCACATTATAAGCATCCCATAAATGAATGAATGATAGTCATAATAACAAAAAATACCTAACATTTATTAAGCATTCGGCATTCACCAGGCACTGTTCTAAATGCTTTCTGTTTATTAATTTATCAAATGAATGAATGAGTGAATGAATGAATGGCTGAATGAGGCATGGGGACTGAATCAAGCCTGGGGAGGGGACTTTGTTACCTGAATGTTTCATAGCTTGCGTCTCCGATTTTGATGATAGGATTTGGATGGTTTTTGCTTTTGTTCCCACTTGGCCCCTAACAAAAGCTATGAACCAAGTGTTCAATTAAATAACTTGCTGAGTAAGCGATTAGAAATCAAATCACGTTGGAATTCCAGAGTTAAGTCCAATTATTATTTCATGGACATTCGTCCACTTCTTTAGGGTTCTTCGCAGCGTCACTGCTGGAGAACTGAATACTGTATTAAATTCCATTCTTTCCCTCAGTACACTTTCATACAAACCATGCTCCTGGCCCCTTGCTGAAACCTGGAGACAGAGCTAAATCTGACGTGGCCAACCTATAGACAGACAACAGCAATTACTCTACACTGGTGAGTGTCATAATAGAGCCAAGATCAGGCTCTCAGGACCTAAGGTTCTTCAGCCCTCCGTTCTCCATCCAGCCTCCATCCTGTCCACAATGCCAGCTTCATTTTCCCAGAGATTGGTTTCCATCATATCACTCTTCTGCCCCTGAACCATCAGTGGCTCCCCATTGTCCACCAAGCCCTGGCATTCAAGCTTGGTATCATCTGCTTTTCCCGCCATATATATTTCTCTATGCTCCTCGCCACTGCCGGAACATGCCCACCTGTCTTCACACCTCTGTGCAATAGCTTCCTTCAACCCGGAAGCCTCCCTCTCACAGGCTCCTTATCACCACATTCACACCCATGTGCTTTGAGGCACATCTCAAATGCCACCTTTCCCATGTGCTTTTCCACCTGGAGAAGATTTCACCCTCCTCTGAACAGCCAAGCAATGTGTTTATACTTTTCTTAGGGATACTTACCCCAGCTATTTGGGCTCTTGTTTTGGGTTCCTATATGGGGAAGGCAGACTGCCCTGGGTTCAATTCTGTGATCTTGGACCCATTATTTATTTCCTTATGTGTAAAACTGGGATGGGACCATCAGCCTCACTGGGTGGTTTTAAGGTTTAAATGAGATAACTTATTCAAAGTGCCTGGGGCATCATAGATGCTCCATCTGTGCTAGGTCACTTTGCATTTTTGTCTCCCCTATTGAATCCATCACATGGTGGATGCTAAATAAATATCTGCTTAATTGAATCCACAGATACATGATAATTGCGATTATACACATGATAAATACTATACTAATTTATTTGAATAGCCCCTTGGCCCACTACTCTGAGTGCCATTTATCTTAAAACATTTATCTTAAATGGACAAGTGTTTGGAAATCATTAACCTTCAGTGCCCTGATCTGTTGTCCCACAGAGGCAATGAGGTAAAATTGGCTGGAGAGACGGTACATAGCACTCTTCCTGGAGGGCTGTTACCTGTGATGTGTTCCAAGGTCAAAATGCACATACAGGCTGACTCGTGACACTGTAAGAAGAGGTCAGGAGGAACCAGGTATTTCTGATCTTTGGAATTCATTCAGTATGCACAGCATTAGTCTTCCAGTAGCAAAAGGCATGCGACAAGTGTTTGAAGAAAGGAGTTCCCAGTCCTTCTCCAAACGAATTGTCTACCCTTAATAAACTGTCCCAAACACGTGGGACATCCTACTCTCCCACTGGAGGGGTTTGCTTATGCTGGTCCTTCAGGCCCAAATATCTTAGCTTCCTATTTCCACCTCCTATCTTCCCTTTCATGCCTCGTCTAAATGTCACTTCCTCCACAGAGCCTTCCTTGATTTCCCTTCTGAACTCACAGCCCTCCTATCAGTACCTCCTTTTATGGCCTGTGCTCTCTTGGGTCATAGTTAACATATCCGCTTTCACTGCTGGGCTGAAAGGTTTCCGAGGACAAGGTCCATATCTGATTCAATGCCCAGAAATAGACTCCAACACAGCACAGGTTCAGTAAATGATGGATGGATTCTTGGATGTTTGGATTGGTGAATAAATTGAACAAAAACTGAGCATCTTGAGATATCTAAATCCCTCTATCATAGGGAAATTCAGACAAGCTTCTCCAAGGCGGAGAATTTTTCCTTCTGCCAAGCCAGAATCCATGAATCAGCAAGATCGTTCTTGATCCTGTTCAACCCAGAAAGTTCTAAATCGCTGCATCACTATGGTCTGAGGGCCCACCCTGTCCAGCAGTCCAGTCAAAATCATATTGGAGCAGAGCATTTGATGACAAATTTTGGTTGTATCTCAAGGCCAACATGCACTTTCTGTGCATCTGGCAAACAGGTAACTTTAAACCTGGGGGTTTCAACCCTGTTTTCTCCTAGACAACCATAAGCAGTTAACAAGAGGGGACACGGGAGCTGCCACTTTCCCTCTTATGGTATCTCAATCTTTGGCACCATAACTTGTCACTCACCCAGAGTAAGCAAGGCTATAGCCTGGAGGAAAATGTAAATAATAAACTGTGTTCTCTAATTATCCCCTATGTGGCCTGAGGACACTTCCGCCCTTACAGACTCATCCAATCTCACAGGTCACCGAGACCCAGCCAGGAAGCCCCACGGCCCCCGGCCCCAGCTGAACCACTGCGGAATGGAATTAAGGAGGCCACGGAAGTCTTCCAACGGGGGGAGGGGACACTTACATCGGGACAGCACTCTGGTCCTAGCGGATCTTTCAGAAAGATTCTCAGTTGGGTTAACAGAGTCCAGAGTCTGGGCCTCGTGGGCTCAGGAACTGGATAGCATTTGTGCACCCAGAAGTCTCTTGGTCACGGAATGAGGCAAAAATCACACAGGGAGGACAGTGCCCAAGGGGGGTCGGCCTTGCCAGTAGCTGGAGAATTCTTCCACCCAGGGTGGTACCGGACACTGTTCAGTGCCAAGATCCTGCAGAAACAATTCAAAGGCTGCTTGATGAGCACAAACATAGACCAAGAGCGAGCAGGAGCCTCGAGGCCAAAATCATGAGGCCGCGGCGAGGCTGGTGAGATGGCAGCAATCTTGACCTGTGACTGGCCCTGGAGCCCTGGAGCCCCGTGCGAGCAGCGCCCTGCTGCACGGGCCAAAGGGTCCCCTCCCTCTGGTTTTCTGTGGCCGCCCTTCCCCCTCCCGAGGACCTCTTCCAGGTGAGTCCGTGCAGTCACCGCTGCCCACGTGCACCTGGGGGAAGATGCTCCCTCCTGGAATGGGATCAAACCAAGCCCCCGAGTTCTAGAGAAACCCCAAGGTGGAAGCCAAAAGACAGCTGCTCTGTATTTAGACAACTACGAACTATCATAGACGTTCTTAGATACCAGGCAGAAATCTGAGGGATGGCCCTGCCAGTGTGTGCGGCGGCCATACTCCCCTGGACGGAAGCTACAATCAGCTGCTTAAGCTCAGTGAGACCCCAGACGAGCATACACTGGAAGAACGTGCACATCTTCCGTGCCAAGGTCTCTAAGGAGGATATTTCCCAGCATGCTCTCTGTCTCATGCAAACGGCGGCCAGACAGTGACAAAAACAACTTGAAACTTTCTCTTTAAACTAGAATTTATTGGTATACAAAACTCCATTTCATAGATAAAGTGGCACATCTTTGCAGCTTCTATTGCACCAAGTATTGAAGATTAAAAACACAAAAAAAGAAACATTTGGTTTTGAAAACACTGCAAATAGCCAAGTACAGTACTTTGGTAAATAAAAAATAAAATGGTTCAGAGTAACACAATCTGAGGAAAGAAACATCCTGGAGGAAATGAACTATGGACATCAGACAATGGTCACATTCCCCCCGTCCAGCTCCACAGATAAGGCAAGACTTGCTAAGTCTATGGATCATGACCCCACAGAGGTCTTAAATATCTTCGGACTGCAGTGAGGACAAGTATAGTGCAATTAGAAAAAAAGAGAAGGTGGCTGAGCCTGTGAAGGCCCCTGTGTTCTCCACAGACCCACCTGCCCTCCTTCATAAAGGGGATTAACACCCACCAGCGCTTCTACATCAGCAAGAGGAACACGGAGGTTTGATGTCCGACCCCTGGCTCTTTTCTTCTTCTCACGGAGCTCGGTGCTGGTGGCGGACGCTGGAAGGGTAGCCAGGGAGGCCGAGGGCCCTTCTCCCCAAGGAAGATGAACCATGAGAGGAGCCCACACCCGCATTCCTCAAGTTCTGGTTGAGGGACCTGCCAGGGGATCAAACCACAGGCTGAGGTCTGTGACTGTGCTCAAACAACTACCACAGATGGCTGGCAACAGTGAGCTGCTGGATGTCGAGATGCGGAGGATGAGGGGCAGACCACCGAGGTCTCGCCCAGCGGCCATTACCTTCCGGGGCCACAGCACAGCGAGCAGGGGTAGTTCCGGGACCGGGGGCGTGCCCTGCTTAAACCACAGTCACCACGCACAAGTCCGCGCTCTTACAGAAATTGTTCTCTACCGGTACCAGCCCCTTCTCAGGTAACTTTGCGAGAATGCTAAACGCTTTAATCAAGCTACAAAGTAGTCTGAACTAGGAGAGCGAGGCTCTAGAAGGTAATTCCTCAGAGGAGATGGTTAAGAGCCTGAGGTTTTTACAGGGAACGTTACCTTGGACAGACGCAGCCCAGCAGTCAACGAGGCCCAGCTCCTCCCCGGAGCCGGGCCCTGTGCGCACCTTCTGAGTTCCGTACTGTGCAATGCACTTCGCGCCGGGTGCTCAGTGTCTCCACTTCAATCCAATTATCCACTCCCCCTCTCGCATGTGACAGCAGAAGATCTGCTATCGTTTACGTATGCCGTCGAGATCTTCAACTTAACAACATCAATGGAAAAATACAATTTGCTTTTGAGTCAGGAAAACACACCTTGTAGAAAGCGCCCTTATTAAATCACCTCAGAACAACCGTCGGAAGGCCCCAGAGTTCGAGCAGCGCCTGTTCTGAAGGCTGAGATGAACAAAACAGTGAATAATGAAATGTCAAAACACAAAAACTGCATCAGACTCTGAGTCTAAAGGTTTGCTATAGATAGAGCCTTGAGGTAAAAAAAGGTGAAGAGCTACGCATCCACCCAAAATGGGAGTCAGGGAGGGCCACAGATGTGACATTGAAACTACAAAGCTCCACTGTCACCCCATCCACACAGACCCTTCTGGTCAGGGTGAGAGTTAGTCAGCTCTGACTAGGAACCCAAGTTTCCTTCAACTGACTGCACATTCGAGTTGAACGTCTCACAGAGGTAAAACTGACAGCATTCTATGTGGACACGATAAAACCCAGGCAGTCCAGTTTCTCAGAATGAGAGAAACTGCACACGGATGACAGGGACTCACTACGAGCACAGTTCAATGCCAAGTCCATCTGATATCTACCTGTTTAACATGGGAGCAGCTCTCCCCCCTCAGCATGGCCCTCCCCCCACCCCAGGACAGTATCATTTCGAACCGTCAAAGCTCCCCAGGGAAGCAGGCAGCACCATGAGAAATGACCTACACAAAGGCCCACTCTAGCTGCCCCACAATGGAGCTCCCACTTCACAAGCCCTCAGAATCACAATAGGTAGGGAAGTGTTTTCAGAGCTTATAAAAGAAACTATAGACAAGCTCAACTAACACTTAAGATTCTTCTTTCTGCCACAATTCTTCAACCAGACTTCACTCCTGAAAGCATATTTCCTATTATTGAAAAATTAAATATACATATACATTCTTTCTCTAACATCTCCTGGTGGCAACTATATTAATTCAGAAGTTGCGATTCTATGTTGTTTCAATACATCTACCTCTCTAGTACAAAGCTGATGCTACTAAAATTTTATTTTGTATTTTGACCTTTAAAAAAATCTTTTTTTAAAATCCATAAAACCTTTATATACAGTTTATAAGACTAGTAAGCAGCTATGGACCACAGCCTCATCCCCCTTCTCCTGACCAAAGCTACCGAGACAATCGCACATAACAAACCTCTAACAGCCACAGAGGTTAAGAAAGAGTCGCCTCCTACTATGCAGTTCACCTGAGTAACTACACCTGGTAACCGTCACTGACCAGTCATCCCAGGACTAAACATGCTGGGCCTCCATTTTGGCTGCCAATAAAGTAGTTCTCAAGTGCCTACCAAGGCAACCAAGTACTACATGGATTCCATCTACCTCATGCTTTGGTGGGACTGAGGCAGTGAAGGCTAAATTTAAACCCTTAGCTAGAAGTTATCACTAAAGTTGGATACATGTTCCCCATTCCTAATAATTAACACACTAAACACAGACCAATTATAACTAGAAAACTATGACATGGTAATAAAAGAAAACTACTGAAGCCATTTGATTAGTTTTTAAAACCACTGTTATTTTACCCAAGAAATGCCGAAGCCTATGATCAGAATTAGGTAATTTATAAATAAATGTGCCCAGTATTCTTTAGCAACTTTTCAGCAACTTCTAAAACCCAACAGGAAAAAACAAAAACCCAATAGGGCCCAAGGCCACCTTCATTAACCAAGTAAATAAAGCGATCCTACTACTTCTGACAATGGGTCTCCCTCAAGCTATTTCTGACTCCTAATTCTGCTGAATTTCTGGTACGCAATCAGTCTTTCTGAGGGGATCTGGTCTCCTGTACTCTCACAGTACAAGACAGACAAGAAAGAGTGCTCGCTCAGAAACGCTCAGCCAGAGTCAGGAACGTGCCCAGAGTTAAAAGCCAAGAGAACAGATCCTGAAGCACTGGACCTCACTCCCTTGGAGACAGTGAGACAACGGAGACCCCTCACTTGTCTGGACTGAGTACTAGAGGCTCTAACTCAGGACTCCGCAATGTGCAAAGAAAAAATGCTGTGCAGTTTCTAAATCTGCCGCATGTCACGATGTACTGTACCAGGGTGTTCCGGGAGCGCCTCCAGGAGACTACCGATGCTCCAACCACAAAAAGTCACCGAAGTCAAACAAACAAAAAATTAAAATACATCACCAAAACCACAGAAGGCAAATCACCTGCTGATAAAGGCAATCCAATGAATCCAAGGCCAGCCCACACGATGATGTGTCCATACGTGTCAAAACCTTTTTACAGTTTTTCCCTTTGCCTCGGAACTCTGATAATTTTGAAATCTGAGATGGGGGAGGTAACTAATAATTTACCTTTTGATTCAGCATATATTATTTCTCCAAATATTAGGTCCCCAAAAGGCAAAGAGAGTCCAAGATTGGCCGCTTCATACATTCGTTTTAAAGTTCACCTTCACCTAATTCGGTTTGAGGAATGCAATCTCTCCACCGCCCAAATCTGTTTCAGCACTGTGGAGTCATCTGAAGGCCTCAGCCAAAGTAAGTTCTCTGCCCTGCTAGTCTAACCTAAGTCACTGACAACTTCTGGAGGGTGCTGGAGAGTGTTTTGAACAGCAAAATCCCCAAACAGGGCTTAACTAAAAAGAAGTTAAGTGCAGCGTTTTATGGGATTTCATTTTCACAATACTAAGAAAATTCAGCAAAGGGTCAAGTTACCTTTTATCTCTCTGAAGGCATCTTTCTAAATCCAGAATAGTAAGGAAGAAAAGACGGTTACTTACTTAAAATGTGAACGTGAAAAGCCTTAGAAATCCTTCCAGACACCCCCCACCCCCCCCCCCCAATCAATTACCTCTTCAGACTTCTTCCTGAGCAAAATCTCAGGACTCCCTTGACTTCTGCCTTTACAACTATGGCTTCTGCGCTCCACGCTATCAGAATCCCAGAACTGTATCATAAGCACTGATGATACACTGTCTTCTCGTTGTCAAGAAACAAGTACAAACTACTCAGCAACACTACAGATTTTCCAGCAAAGCCCAGGCCTAATTAACAGTCTGGCCTATTTATCGTACGGCTTGAGTGCAAACGAACCAACAGCACCTGCATCCCATCTGAGCATCAGAATCAGGAAGAAGAGAAACACAGCTGTTTAATTTCCACCCTGACTACAGGCCACAACCTTCACATCCTATTACTTTGGGAAAACACTTCCTGAATTATTTTCTGATTAACTTGCATTAGAAGAAAGTTAATTCTAAACATGTACCTGAGTTGGACATCATTTATAAACTATCCTGCATATGAATGTCTGTTTGAAAATGAAAGAGAAACAAAGGAAACTTGTCATTCTGAATTTCTAGCAATTAATCTAAACTACTTCATGAACAATTACAGTGAAACCCCGAGTGTTAAGGAAAGATCCCGGGGTCACCGAACTCTGATTTTCAGGGCAAATAAAACCACACTTAAAAAGGGTTTTTTTGACCTAACTATCCACCCCTAAAAGTCGATATTTTAATTACGGAACATGAATGGCTTCACTGCACTTTCATTAAATAAGACACATCACTGACAAAACTGAACAAAAAAGGAGGCAGCTTGAAGAAAACTAACTCAGTGTGTGATTCTGTGGGTTGAGTTTCGTTTTGTAAAAGGATGGCCTCGCTGGAAAGCCTGGCACACGGCCCTCCGTTTTCCATTCCCTTCTCACAACTCCCAGGAGGCCAGAGTCAGATGTTGAGAGCCGCGAAAGTCTTCACCAAGGTGACCTGGGTGCTCGCGTCTGCTTCACTTCTGTTGTTGTCCCTGTGGCTACTCCTGCTCTCCAGGGCTTTGTGACGGTGCCTCTCCTCCTGTCGTTTCTTCTTCTCTAGTCGCTGCTGTTCTCGCCTCTGTTTGTTCGTGACCTGAAATAGAAGACTGCCACCTGAGTCGCCTGCACGGGGACACAGGCTGCACCAGTGGACGGGAAATGCAGGGCTGACAGATGCAAAGGGTACAAACTGCCTTTCAACGAGAACAGAGAAAACCCACCTAACAGACCAAAAATGATTCATTTCCCATTACTGCTCAAATTTACGTTTAAATTTATACCCTCTTGCTGAGCTAGCAAACGAAATCAATTCCATTCTCCTCATAAACCAATTCAAAATGACCTAAAGAAACATTAACCCTAGTCCAGCAGGAGGTAACACTCAAACATGCCACAGGATGCCTTCCTGTACATAATTTATTGCCCCAGGGGATCCTAACAAAATCCTCAGAAGCTTATCGCATCTTAGCCTCTGCCTGTGACCTTTTACATTACATTGCATTTTGAGCTCAGAATTTCCTGGTGAAAGTCTTTACGATAAGTTCCAAATTCAGTAAAATTAATGGTGTCTTATACTACTCGTGGGAGTGGGGTTGGGAAGGGAGCAGTACAACCCTTTGGGGAAGCATTTGACAATTTACCAAAAGACCTTAAAAAGATTCAAATATCCATGCCCTTTAACCTGTTAATTCCATTTCTGGAATTCTAGCCAAGCAAATAATGCAAAATACTAAGACTTATACACAAAGATGTTCACTGAAGGTGATGGTATTTACAAAAAAATGGGATTCAATCACCTGGGTTAGCACGGAAAGCACCCACACACGCAGCAATGTTAGGCGGGAAATGGAGCCGATCCGCGTGTATGAGTATGAATTCACGGTATACTTCCTTCTAGCCATCACTGCAAAGCCCAGGCAGGACAAGTGAGGTCTTCCTTCCACTTCATGATATACCCTCATGCACTCCCTGTATTTCCTACAGTAACCACTTTCATAGATCAAGAGAAAATCACACACTAAACTGAGCTCCAAGTTCCCTCCACGCCACCGAGTTGCAGCAGCCCACCGTTTGCCCGTGCAGCCCCAGCTTCCTACCTTGGGGAGGTGATTTTTATTTGCTTTGTTTTCTTCGCTAGGGCTGGCCCGAGACTTATCGTTTTCAGTTCTGCCTTCATTTAAGCCCTGATTTCCAAAGATTCTGGTGCCACTGCCACCCTCCTCCCATAAAGGGTCACACTGCTTCAGCACTCGGCCACTGGACTCAAGGTTCTCCTCTGCATCTTCCGAAGAAAGATATTTTGTTAAATTGAAAACCTAAGATAGTTACACAATGCGATTATTGTTAAATGACTCCGAAATTACCCGGGTCCCTAGATCACTGGCATTTGGAAAGCAAGTTTCCTTGAGGCAAAATTCTAATATCAAGTCAATACAGTGGGGAACATAAGGAAAAAATAATTGGTAAAAATCGGAAGATAAATTTTAAAATAACCTGTTGACCACCAGTCTTATCATCAGCTTCCTACCAGCTGAGTGCTTTATTTTGTTAGATTAAACCACTTTTTAACATGAATTTTTAGGGGGAAATCTTTCATTTGTACTCCAAAACCAGAAAGGAAACAAGATCTAAAGCTGTGCTCTCCAATACAGTAGCTACAAGCCACACGTAGCTATTTAAATTAAAATTAAATAAAGTTAAATAAAATTTTAAACTTAGTTCCTCAGTCAGTCTCACTTAGCCACATGTCAAGTACATACCATATGGGATAGCACAGACACTGCATAGCGTTATTTTAGAATCACAAAGACCAAGTTACTTACAGCTTTCTAAGAAGGCATAGCAAATATGTAAGGAGGATAATAAAATACCCAATCAGAAAACTATAATGCCAGGAACAGTATGTGGCACATAATGTCTGGCAATAAATATTGAAATCATTTAAAATAAATAACTTGAGAAAACAGTTCATTGTTAACAACTTTTTTCCTTCCTCTGAATCACAGAATTAAACTCAGTTCAAGCAAAAAGAAATTCTGAATTATCACCAGTTGACAGGTGCCAGTAATTTAAATATTTCCATTAGAAAAATAATTTTTCTCTCCATTCCATTTCAATGATCATTTTGGTATTATAACGGGATCTTATTTCTAAAAGGCTAAAGTCTTCCCTGACATTTTCCATTCCTCCAAAACTGAGCTAGGTGGCCTTTTCATGCATTCCCCTAGCAGCCTGTACCCACACTTCATTATGTCTTATTATACCAATTTACTTATCTCTCTCCACCAAGCCCCTCCCCACCCCAGACTATACTCTCTCTGACACAGGGCTGGCACCTAGTAAAAAAACACCTGTCATATATAAAGCTGCTGAATGAATAAATAACAATATAATTATTACCTGTCACTTGATTAAAAATAAGTATTTGGAAAATCACCCACATAATCATTTTGAAACCTTATAAATATCAATCATGGACTTACTATTTCTTTTCCCCTGGTTCATCTGGAGCATGGCAATTATCGCAGATTCAATATTATAATTTTCAGCTTCCAGGTTCTGGACTATCAAATTAAAATCCTATGAAAGAAACAAAGGAACACATCAAGACTCTGGGTATACTTTTCTACCTATCTCTACATCAATAATCTGACAAACAATTTTATAAACTTTTGCAGGTAAAAGTGTAAGTGGACTCAAGCAATGTGCAGTCTATTCCTTAGAATGTTAATAAAAAGCAACCTATTCTAAAAATAAACAAAAGGATGTCATTGAGGCAAGGTTTCAAGACCCTCCATTTAGAAAATGTCTTAATTTTCAGTAAGGTTAATCACCTGAAATAACCATTTAATAAAATGAATTCTTATAAAACCGCACTAGTCAGAAAATAATAAACCCACATACTTCCTTAGGATTTTGAACAGTATTGGATAAAGTCTAGCAAACAAGAGAGAAATGAATGAACATCTCTCATTAAACTGTATCACATAAGCTAATTAAACTACAAATATCATGGGCCTATTTTGGCCCATCAGCTGTCAGCATGCTAGAGTGATGCCACAAAACTAGCAGATAAACTAGGCACAGCAATGCCTGTCTATAAACCACTGTTACTGCGTGACAAATACTAACTGAACATCCAGTTGCATTGCAAACTTTCTGGACAGCATCTTCTACTTCATCTCTCAGGTCATCTTCAAAGTCAACTCCCTTTGTTTTGATCTTCTCTCTTTTATTTGATTCATCTTGATGAAGCATCTGAAACTAAAGTACACAGAAAGAGTAATAATCATGAACTCTAGCAAACTATGTTCAGAATCTGCAATACAGGAAGACCCTCTAATCTCAAAAACATTTAAATATATGGGAAAAGATTCCAGTGACAATCTTAAAGGAATAGCAATCACTAGGCTAAATTTTATCCAGACACTGAGATTCCAGGCCACAACTGAAGTATTAAAAAGAAAGGCCCAAGATATGGGATAAACTGTTCAGTAAAAATGGCATTAGAGCGCCTACAGCTTCTAGAGACCAACATTTTGGCAATGACTGCTGACTCAGACAGCACATATCTGTCTCAGCCGGTTTCCAGAGCTGTGAGCTTAGTAACAGAATCGATCCTCTACACTAGCACCCAATGAGCTTTTTCAGCAGGACAACTCATCTTGAAGAAACACACATACAACTCTCATCTGGCTGCCGAGGCCCTGTCTGATCATCAGCTGCAATGTGCTGCAGCTCCTGCCCCAACCAGATTATCACAGGTGAGCGTGACTCATTTAACCTCGTGTGCTATCACCACGCTCAAGGGTGCCTGTCAAATTCTAAAAACTTGAAGAGCCGCTCACTTGGCATCCACAGGCCTTTACAACCTAAACCCATTTCAGAAAAGCTAAAATCATCCCTCTGTGGCTCCCAATCACTTTCTCCCCCTGCTTGCTATTAATGCAGGGAGACAGGAAATGAGCAAGGACATCTCCACTTTTGCATGTAAAAGTGTAAGTAGACTCTAGCAATGTCAGTCTACTCCTTAGAATGTTAATAAAAAGCAACCTATTCTAAAAATTTACCCTAACCATTTGGCTATGTGTAGCAAGTCTTTGAAATTCATCCAAAGGAAATCATGTCAAGTATAGAAAGGATTTTTGTTAAAGCGCTCCTCACAGCGCCACTAAGAGTGGTGAATAATTGGAAACACCTAAAGGTTTCATAGTGTGAGTATGGTGAAATAACCACGGTAAATCCACAGAATGATGCTTCATTCCCATTCAAGTAAGGTACACAACAAGGATTTTCACCACCACCATGATTATTTAACCATGTCTTGGAGGTAACAGCAATGCAATTAGCGCCCCCCCCCAAAAAAAAGAAAAATTAGAAGCATAGAGCTGAAAAGGAAGAAGTTATCGCTATCTGCAGATAATATAATTCTATACCTTAAAAAAAAAAAGAGAGAGAGAGAATCAACAAAAAAACTACTCCAAACAAAAAGAATTCTGGAAAATCCTATGTTTATAAGGAATGTAAATTGATACAGCCACTATGGTAAACAGTATGGAGGTTCCTTAAAAAACTAAAAATAGAATCACCATGTGACCCAGCAATCCCACTACCGGGCATGTACCCAGAGAAAACCATAATTCAAAAAGACACATGCACCCCAATGTGCACTGCAGCACTATTTACAATAGCCAGGTCATGGAAGCAACCTAAATGCCCACCGACAGATGAATGGATAAAGAAGATGTGACACATATATACAATGGAATATTACTCAGCCATAAAAAGGAACGAAATTGGGTCATTTGTAGAGACGTGGATGGACCTAAAGACTGTCATACAGAGTGAAGTAAGTAAGAAAAACAAATACCTTATATTAATGCATATATGTGGAGTCTAGAAAAATGGTACAGATGAACCAGTATGCAAGGCAGAAATAGACACAGATGTAGAGAACAAACGTATGGACACCAACGGGGGAAAGCAGTGGGGGGTGGGGGCGGGTGGGGGCATGAATTGGGAGATTGGGATTGACATGTAGACACTAATCTTTTAAAGTACATGTATCTTTTAAAAAGAAGTAAAAATAACAAGTGCTGGTGAGGATGTGGAGAAAGCAGACCCCTCAATACGCTGCTGGTGGGAATGTAAAATGGTGCAGCTATGCACTGTGGAAAACAGTGTGGCAGTTTCTCAAAGAGTTTAAGATAGAATTACCATATGATCCAGCAATTTCACTCCTAGATATACAGTTGGCGGGTTTGGGCTACACGGTCCGCTTATACAGATTTTTTTCAGTAGTAAATACTACAGTACTACACAATTCACGACTGGTCAAATCCAAAGATGCAGAACTGCAGATACGGAAGCTCAGATACAGACAGTCAACTACAAGTTATACTTGGATTTTCAGCTGCACATAATTGGCACCCCTGACCCCTGTGTTGTTCACAGGTCAACTGTATATCCAAAAGGTTGAGAACAGGTACTCAAATACGATACACACATATTCATAGCAGCACTATTCACAACAGCCAAAGAGTATGAAACCACCCAAATGCCCGTCAACAGATGAAAGGATAAACAAAATGTGATATATCATACAATGGAATATTATTCAACCTTGAAAAGAGCGAAGTACTGATAAGTGCTATGACATGGATGAACCCTGCTAAGGAAAGCCAGACACAAAAAGCCACATAGTGTGTGATGCCATTTATAAGAAATGTCCAGGATAAGTAAGTCCACAGAGACAGAAAGTAGACTGGTGGTGGCTGGGATAGAAAAGGAATGGGGAATGACGGCTTAATGGGCACCAAGTTTTCTTCGCGGTGATGAAAATGTTTTGGAACTGGATGGAGGAAGTGGTTACACAGCTTTATAGGTGTTTTCAGTGCCACTGAATCATATACTTTAAAATGGTGAATTTTCTGTTGTGTGAATTTTACCTCAATTAAAAAGTAAGAAAATTCTCTAGCATAGCTGGGTATGTACATAATTAACATTTTGTTAACAAATCTCACATATACAAATATAAAGGGGAAAAAGATCCTTTCCTAACAACAGGAACAGAAAACATAAAACATCTAAGAATAACTCAGTAAAAAATGGGAAAGGGCTATATGAAAAAAGTGCTCCCGCAGATCGCCAAAAAGTCAACGAAACAAATAAAAAGCGTATCAGGTTCCCGGCTAGGAAGATTCAACATCATAAAGAAGAAAATTTTTGCTTGTTAATCTATTAATTTAATGAGATCCAATAAAAGCAAATTATCAACAGGACTTCTTTTTAACTAGACAAACATATTCTAACACTCATATATAAAACAGAAAAAGCAAGAATATACAGGAAATCAAAAAATAAAAGAAAGTAACAATGAGTGAAGAGTTCTACTAGATTTTCAAATACACTGTTTCTTAACTAAAACAATGAACACATTAACATATGAAGAGAAAAACCAGTGGAATTGAACCAATGTCTAGAAATAGACCCAACTACACATGGGAATTTATTATATGAAAAAAGCAGCATTTTAAATCAGTGGACAAAAGACATGTAATTAATAAACAGTTCGGGTTCAACGAGGTAACCACAAGGAAAAATATACAGTTGGATCCATACCTCACACCTATATATCAACATAAATCCCAAATAGACACAAGATCTAATTTCTTTTAAAAAATGAAAGTACAGAAGGACTAAAATAAACTATGGGAGAATTCTTTTTAACCTCAGAGTGGGAAGAGCTTCCTAATCATGACCCAAAACCCAGAAGACATTTATATGTTGTCTTGAAAACTTGATAAATTTAGCCACATAAAAATTTAAAATTCCTTCAGAGCAAAGACAATATGGGAAAGAATAAAAAGACAAATGACAGACTGTGAAAAATTTGCAACTCATACCACAAATAGAGGCTAATTTCCCTAATACATAACGATTTCCTAAAAATCATTAAGAAAATTGAACAGGAAAAAAATGGACAAAAACATGAATACAGTTCACACAAAAAAGGACAAAAGTAGGTTTTAAACACAAGAAAAGATGCATAAGCTCACTAATAAGAAAAATACAAATTAAAACTATGTTAAGAAAACTATTTTTTCCCTAACAGTGACACAGATTTAAAAACTTGATAACACACTGTGCTGGCAAAGGTGCAGAAGAGACACATATTGCAAGTGGGAGTGTAAACTGACTAAGACTTCTACAGAGAGCAACTTGGCAATATCTACCAAAATTATAAAGGCACACATCCTCTGATGTAGTAAGAACCTTCTAGGAATTTATTCCACAAATACACTCGCACATGTGTGAAAAGATACACATATAAGGCACTGCATGTTGTTTGTAAAAGCAAAGTTTGAAAGCCATCTAAAAGTCCATCAAAGGGACTATTCAAGCACATTATAATGCATCCATACACTAGAACACGATGGAGCCATTTAAAAAGATTTAGGAAGTTCCTTATGTACTGCTATGAATTAAACTCCGAGATATGTTCCATTCGAAAAGCATGGTGCAGAACAGTATACAGAGGATGCTACAATTGTGGATAGGAAGAATGTACTCCAGCAAAAGTGAAACACATGCACATACTCACATATTTGCTTGATATGTAAAATATCTCTAGGTAATTTTATGATATACTAATAACATTGGTTGCATCCAGGGAGGTAAACAAGGGTGAGAGAGTGACATTTACTTTATTTTTTTAATTACAAAGAAAGTGTCTAATAATGTGAGGAAAGGCTTGTGAAATAATGTTAATGGCAAAAAAGCAGGAAACAAAGCTATACAAATACGAAAACAATAACAAAAATTTTTGATTCTGTGCATTTTAAATTTTCTTCTCTACTTTTTCTATAGTTTCTGAATTTTAGATACAAAGCATGGATTAATTTTAAAACATAAAAGTTATTTTAAATGTTTATATAAATTATATTCATGCAATCATAGCCATCAGCTGTTAGGGAAAGCAAAAGAACAATAATTTTATCTGCTGCTCTCACCTGAACTAACAAAATTTTAAAAAAAATCAAGCCCAGAGATTCTTAAAGGCAACTTTCTATTAAAACATCACTGGTTTTTAGCTCCAGGGCACACAGCTCTCAACCTGGTTCCTGCAGGGCTGAGAATAGAGAAGAAAACGGAGGCTTCACTCACATCAGTCTGGAGGTGTGCAGGCGCTTCTGAGTTGTCGTTGACCCTCCGAACGCTGTCATAGTGCTCTCCGTACCGGTACGCGATGTGTAACTCCTGCACGTTGCTCTTATCCGTACCACGAATCTGCAGGCAAAGGAAGGGGAGATGCCAGCGCGGATCTGCACAGTGTCCACTTCAGAAGAGAAACGCCACCTGATTGCCCAGGAAGCCCAGTCAACAGGCTCTATATAGAAGGAATTGGGAATATGACTGCGATACGTCCTAAGCAATTTCTGAGTTATCTTTCTTCCACTCATGTATATATGATTCATTGTGCTTTAATGTGCAACTATATGGATATAAATCCATACAGAAATGCATATTCAAAAACCAGGGGCAGATTTACCATGAAGTTAAATAAGCTTAAGTTTCAGGAGTGTTAGTACCTCTCAGCCCCTCAAATGCACAGGTCCCTTCCAAGAGGGAAGGCCCAGGGGCAGATGCAGATTTGTTGGGCTTGAAACTCAAACAAGTTTCGAGAAAAAGAATATAAAATTACATATATAAAATTGCTAGAACTCCTCCCAAGACCTTGAACGGGGCCCCATAAAAATGAAGGACCTGACACTTATGCTTCACTAGCTTCACAGTAAATCCACACTGTTTTTTTTAACAAAAATAGCATTTTTCATCAAACACATACTGAGAAACATTAACAACTCAAAACATCCCACTTATATCAATTTCAAAATAAAATTATATACAGTCAGGCAGTACTACTGCGCTGCACAACCTGGAAGCACTACTCACAAGGTGTTCTGTGTGAATGGTGCCCCTGCAGCACAACCCAACCAGAATGGTGCTCCCTGGAGTCATGCAATACAGACGGCCTGAAGTGGAGCCTGGGCATCCCCCCCAAACCACCAGCTCTGCAGAAACTCTACAGTAATTCTGAATCTGTCCTTTAGAGAGCCCAGTAACTGTCTATTTGTTAAAACCCCAAAATATCAGCACCTCCTTCTTGTTTTTGCTGAAAGTCACAGGCAGTAAGATACTATTATTAATTTAAACAATATCTGTGGTCTAAAACCACAGCAAAACCATGGAACAAACAGGAACTGCACAGGTCTAGAAGTCAGAACCACGCAAGTTTTCTCCAGGTAGAATATCTAGGTCTCAAAGGGCAGAGGGTCTGGTTCTGACACATGCAAAATAGAGAGAGCACCATTCGTCTCCCAGGAAGACTACTGGAAAGGAAATTAGTTGATCAGAATCTCTGAATGACATAATCCCTAAAGCACTTATATATTTAAATAATAATAACACTACATATGCATTATGAATAAGAAAAAATAACTTGACGAACAGTCACCAAATTGTGATGCTCATGGAGAGGGAGACCACAGAGGACTTTCATTTTCTAAATCACACGTGTCTATATTGTTTACAGAAGCATATATTCCATTTGTAGCCAGAAAAAAAAAATGTACGTTGTGAGCATAAACCTCCTCATTATTAATGTAAGAGCTCTTACCCATGATAGTAGCAACCAATTCAGTTTCAATTCTCAAATTTTATAAGGTGCTTCACTGGGGTGGGGAGAGATGGGGAAAACCTAGTAGACAATTCCAGTATACAGGAAATGTATTTATTTTAAAAACATATACTCTGAATGTTTAGCAAGAGGACACTACAGAAATAAATGTATTTGAAAAAAAAATCTAGTTATGCAGAATTATCTTCCACAACTACCTAGGTAATTAAGAAACTTTAAAAATGGTTATCAGAGGAGGAAAAGGCAACCTACAGTTACTGAGTTGGCCCTGAGTATATTCCTTCAAGAAGAGGATCATTATGCTGTATATTCAAATGATTTTGATGACTTCTGCTAAGCAGTAAAGATTTCAAGACAAAAAATTGGGACAACGAAAGAGGTAACCAGTCTTCTTGGCTCAAAGACATCCTTAGAAAGAGAGAGCCTCACTAAAAATATGATAGCTCTCCCCGGTGTCAGTACATGTGACAACACTACCCCAAAGAACAGCACATACAGATATTGTTTCCCATCCTGCTCACTGTATCCCTGCAACGTAAAGTCCCTACCAACCCATGGAGTATCTAATTTATTTTGCTGTAGTGTAATTTTTGTTAAAAGGACATTATGCCAGACACAAAAAGCTATATACTTCCATTTATATGACATTCTGCAAAGGCAAAAACTGCAAGAGACAAATCAGATTAGTGGTTACAAGAATCTGGGAGTGGGGGGAGGGGACTAGTGACTGCAAAGGGGCATGAGGTAACTTTTTGGGGTGGTGGAAATATACTGTATATTGATAGTGGTGGTAGTTACATGACTATGTTTGTCAAAACACATAGAACTATACACCAGAGAATGGTGAATTTTGCTACATGTAAATCATATCTCTATAAATGACTTTATTTTTAATGAGCAAAGGCTAAGCAAAGGAATAAGCAATTTACAAAGAAATATATATGCAGGTGGTATAGGAAACCAATGAGGAAAAAAGGCCATTGGTGCCTTGATAATAATACAATATATAGGGATACACCGTGTGTGTATATATACACGTATGGATGTGTCTGTGTGTGTGTAGACTTCCTTAAAACGTGTGACATTGTGATAGTCTCTTCCCAGTCATACATGAATGATTTTATAGTTAAGAGTGTGTGTGAATAACAGGGATACACACTAAAATGTTAATAGTAATTATCTCTGGGGAGTATGATGACTCTGAGTGACTTTTATTTGCCTTTTTTTATTTGCCTTTAATGGGCTTTTCTGAATTTTGAAATTGTTCTATAACCATTATGTTTTACTTTCTAATTAAAAAAAACAAAGTTAGAAATGGGGGAGTAGTGGAGCAGGGGAGAGAGGAAGACTGATAGGAATCACCTGACCAGTCTCCAGGAGCTGAGCCACAAAGTGAAAAGCTCTCTGAGTGCAAGGAGGACGAGTAAGGGGTGGCAGTCTGTGTACAGTTTCACCCCGACCTCTGACCTTCCGTACTCCAGAATGTTCGGTT
Organism: Aethalodelphis obliquidens; assembly: GCF_003676395.1. Classification (NCBI taxonomy): domain Eukaryota; kingdom Metazoa; phylum Chordata; class Mammalia; order Artiodactyla; family Delphinidae; genus Aethalodelphis; species Aethalodelphis obliquidens. Next base: position 37,656,834 of record NW_020837953.1, read on the forward strand.
TGATGGACTGTTTGGGAGACTAGGGTACTTTAGAATAGAATACCAAAGGTAAAGGAGGGTAAGGAAGGCCTAAGCGACTCAGCAGCAGCGTGCTCTGCCATCCCACAGCACAAACGCAACATTTGTTGTAAAATCTTACTTGCTGTAGAAAAACCATTGGAACCGCTATGTATAGCCGGGCAGGGCACAGAAATAGAGCTTGACACCCTAGGCCATGAAATAAATTTTGTTGTTCAGAAATTCTTTTTAGCAACAGCTATTATAGTGAATTTGGTCTTTGTTTTCCTCCATCTAAAAAACAAAAACATATACATGGAACAGATATATTTCAAACTAGAATATGTACGCAAATCCTTTAAATTCTCACTGAGGTATTTTTACAAAATTATCTAAGTTATTTCCACAGGAGGCTCTCCACCCCAAACTACCCAGTTAACTGACTGCTGAGTGACATTTCTGGCAGTTTAAAGGTTTTTGAATTATACTTCAGACTCCATTTGTAATGCAGGGTTTAATTCCAAGCCACCACAAGCTTCCCATCTTGGGTTAAAGTTACCCTGCATAGTTCAATATCATAAGTCAAGCCCCATCATCTGAGGACATCCCCAAAGCTAACTTATAAACAAGAGCTTCACATAAATTCCTGAATAGGCGACCTACCTGCCACAAAGGGGCATTAAGTTGATGAATCACCACATTCAACTGATGATTTCTTGCGAAGGCGACAATTGCATCATTGCCAGCAAATGTTCCAGGCTTTGCCAAACTGGCCACTGCATGGAAAGAGAGAAAGAAAAATGAAGTCTTTATCATAGAAAAATCCAAATGCAAACATGCTTTGGTATAATTTAGTTCTAAATAATGAGAAACAGTGAACATACCTGAAAAAGTCCATTAGCTTTGTCAGTCTACGAATTGAAGCTGGTTAAACAGTACATAGACTCCTACTCAGAAGGGCACCAATCACTCATAAAGAAAGGATTCATTTATTCATTCCTTCAATAGACATTTTCTAAATGCTTCCTAAATGCCTAACTCTATGAGAGACATTGGAAATGTGACAATAACCATAACAGTTTGCATTAATGATGCTTATTATGTGGCAAGCACCGCTCTACTCACTTCTCATATTCTTTCAGATTTTATTAATTTCTTCTCACAAATCACTTTTTTTAACGTTTTTATTGGAGTATAACTGCTTTACAATGGTGTGTTAGTTTCTGCTACATATACATATGCATATATCCCCACATCTCTTCCCTCCTGCATCTCCCTCCCTCCCACCCTCCCTATCCCACCCCTCCAGGTGGTCACAAAGCATGGAGCTGATCTCCCTGTGCTATGTGGCTGCTTCCCACTAGCTGTCTATTTTACATTTGGTAGTGTATATATGTCCATTTATACACTACCACTCTCTCACTTTGTCCCAGCTTACCCTTCCCACTCCCCGTGTCCTCAAGTCCATTCTCTAGTAGGTCTGTGTCTTTATTCCTGTCTTGGCCCTAGGCTCTTCATGACCTTTTTTTTTTAGATTCCATACATGTGTTAGCATACGGCATTTGTTTTTCTCTTTCTGACTTACTTCACTCTGTATGACAGACTCTAGGTCCAACCACCTCACTACAAGTAACTCAATTTCGTTCCTTTTTATGGCTGAGTAATATTCCATTGTATATATGTGCCACATCTTCTTTATCCATTCATCTGTCGATGGACACTTAGGTTGCTTCCATGTCCTGGCTATTGTAAATAGAGTTGCAATGAACATTGTGGTACATGACTCTTTTTGAATTATGGTTTTCTCAGGGTATATGCCCAGTAGTGGGATTGCTGGGTCGTATGGTAGTTCTATTTTTAGTTTTTTAAGGAAACTCCATACTGTTCTCCACACTGGCTGTATCAACTTACATTCCCACCAACTCACAAATCACTTTTAATCCTCAAAACAATCCCCTGAAAAAAGGTATTATCATGTACACCATCTTATAGATGAGGAAACCAAGGCACACAGTAGTTTGCAACTGTGTCCAAGGTCACGAGCCGGTAGAGAGCAGAGCTGAGTTTCACCCCAGGCATCCTGAATCCAAGACCTTGGCTCCTGGCCACTCCATTATACAGCCTGTCACAGTTTGCCCTGAAGGAGTTTATAACCAGTGGGGAACAAACAACAAGAAAAGGGACACTGCTGACGTGTAGGTGCTTTAGGAAAGAACCATGGAGGAAAGAACGTGGCCTTACCCAAAGAGAGGTCTGGCCTTTACCCCCCCTCCTGGGAGAGAACCTCTAAACCCTCGGGATTTCCCAAGTGACAGGGGTGTCTTTGTTATCCACAGCAGGCCCCTCAGCCTCAGCTGACAGCTGATGCTAAGTTTATGCACGAGGCGACTCATGGTGGACCTCTCTGGCCGTGTGATATTAGAAAGACCTGGGGGACTGGGGAGCTGGAGACTGAGTTGAACCACTTAGGCAATCGATCAATGACATCTACATAATGGAAGCCCTAATAAAAATTCTGGACACTGAAGTTTGGATGAGGGTCCCTGGTTGCCAATACTTTTTGTACAGTGTGTAACCTTCCCAGATTCTACCATCTGACTAATTTTGATCTGTATTCTTTCCTTGTAACACACTACAACTGTGAGTATAACAGCCTTCAGTGAGCTCTCTGAGTCTTTCTAGCAAATTATCAAACCTGAGAGTGGTTCTGGGAAACCACAAACTTGCAGCTGGTGTCAGAAGTCAGAGAAGTCTTGTGTAAGACCGTGTCCTTAAACCTTGCAGCTTGGCTAACTCCAGGTGGGGAACATAAGCCAGTCTGACCAGTGGGGAGGGGAGGCAAGGTGTACCAGATAAGCTGCTCAGCTGAGACAACTACGCTGCTTCCCAAAGGGCAGGTAAAAGACAGAAGAGGAACGGATGATGTTCCAAGCAGAAGTGAGAAAGAGCATGATGAGCTTGTGGACTACACAGTATTGGCAGGGACTCAGAATGCTGAGATGGCAGGGTGCGGAAGCAAGAAAATATATTGGGAAATGACAAGAGAAGAGGGTAGGGAAAGAAGAAAATCACAGATCAGAAAGGGCTAAAGAGTTGGTACTTTCCTGGGGTCAACGGGGAGCTGCCAACAGGCATTAGACAGGGGAAGACCTATTCGATGTCCATTTAGATTACCACTCTGGCTGCAATGTGGAAAACAAACTGAAGGGGTCAGGAGGCAAAGAGTATTGAAGAAATCTAGGCAAATGGCCAAAGAGGCCTGATTCTATGAGACAGTAGAATGAGAAAAAAAACATTGAGGTAGAAGTGACAAGACTTAATGAATGACTGGGTATGAGGAGGGAGGGAGAGAAGGCATTAAGAACATTCAGGTTTCTGATCTGGGTATCTGTTTAGTTAGGGAAAAGATGATGCCGATTCTCCAAAGCCACAGTCTAAAGGAAAGAAAGAATCCTAAAGACACAGCCAGATGCAAGGGTAACCAGGTCCTGAAGAGTTAAGTGAGCCATTCAATGATTCAGTCAACAAATATGAGTGCCTACCATGTGCCAGCCATTGCCACAGTGGGGAAAAGACACAGTCCCTGCCCTCAAGAATATCATAGTATAACAAGGTAGGTAGACATTAAAAACATAACTTGGGGCTTCCCTGGTGGCGCAGTGGTTGAGAATCTGCCTGCTAATGCAGGGGACACGGGTTCGAGTCCTGGTCTGGGAGGATCCCACATGCCGTGGAGCAACTAGGCCCGTGCGCCACAACTACTGAGCCTGCGCGTCTGGAGCCTGTGCTCCGCAACAGGAGAGGTGGCGATAGTGAGACACCCGCGCACCACGATGAAGAGTGGCCCCTGCTTGCCACAACTAGAGAAAGCCCTCGCACAGAAACGAAGACCCAACACAGCAAAAATAAATAAATAAACTCCTACCCCCAACATCAAAAAAAAAACCAAACATAAGAGTAATAAATGTAACAAGTCTAGTCTTCAACTGACACACAAGTAGAATGTGCAGACTTCTAGGTTTCTTTTCCCTTCTGCTATGGCAGTCAGTCACTTCCCACTTCTATGATACTCACTCTTATAAAGCACCAACCAACCAGCAGGCACGCACAGCGACATTTCTTGAAAACACCTTCCCACCGTACACCTAGGGTCCTGCCATACCCCCAAATCTACCACGTGAACATCACTGAAGATGTTCAAAGTCACAAACTAAAAACTCTCTTCACCTAAAATATTTTAATTGGATCAATGACACAACTCATTTTATATGGCATTAAATTCCCAAACTTGCTCCATACACCCACACTTAATTTGTAAACTGGTGACCATCTGATTAACCAGTGTCTGCTAGACAAAAAGTGACCCAGGAAGAGACCATCAGAACTCCGTGACTATGACTAGAATAAACTAATCGCTAGGAGTTTCGCTACCGTTTCTCTTTTGCTGCTTGTGCCTAATGAATGAGTTCTTCCCCAGTGAGGAAAGAGAAAGGCTTTGGGATCACAGATAGCTTCCCTCCCAAATGTCTTCCTCCTGCTGCCCTCTAGTTTATTAACAGTACAGCAACTTGGTCTTTCCCCAGGCAGAAACTTCAGAATCGCCTTTGTCTCCCCCACCCCTCCCCTCCCCCCACCACCTCCCAAGTCCTGTCAATTATATTGCCAGACTGTGTCTTGGTCTGGACGCCACTCATCATCCCCAGTAGCTGCCTTGGTGGAGACACGCTTATGCTTTCATCTGGCCAGTGTGCAGAGCTCTCTAACTCATCTCCCTTCTCAGTCTCTCTCCCCATCCTCTCCTGACATGGTTCCCCGAGTTAGCGCTCTAAAACGCAGAATGAGTCTCTTGCCTGATAAGAGACAGACAAGACCATGAGACCTGTAATGAAAATGTTATTTGTAAAACATAAATATATCAGCACCCAGCACAGTAGATTCTCAGTAAACATCTGTCAAAATCAAAGCTTAAAAGCTAGTATTTTCTTACTAGCTTTGAGCCTATTAAGGAACTAATTTAAGTCACTAACTGACGTGCCTCAAAGAAACCAGGTTGTGTTTGGGTTTGGGGGGGAAAATTTAAATGACTTCATTGATTTTTCTGATTATAAAAGTAACGCATGATCATTCAAAAATCAGAAAAATCTACAGAAGATAATTTGAATACTCACAGTCCCATCATCCCCAGATGGCTGACACTTATTAAGAACTTATTTTAATTGTATTAACTAATTTAATCTTTACCAAAAACCCCTATAAATTAGGCCCTATTATTATCTCCCCTTAATAAGAGTTGTTGAAAGAGTGAGTGGTTTCTGAAAAATAAATGGAGCCAGGAATTAACCATAAAATGTTAGTATCTTTCCAGACTTCGTAATTTGGTTCCGTGTGCACACACCTCTTAAAAATAGGATCAATCTATACACACTATTTCATAACCTGCTTCCCCCCTCCCTCCCCACCACTAAATAAGAAGTCACGAATAGCTTTTCAGGTTAATTAACATCAACAATTTTTTTTTTCAGATTTTACTTATCTATTCATTTATTATTGGGGCCACACCACACAGCTTGGGGGATCTTAGTTCCCCAACCAGGGATCGAACCCGCATGCTCGGCAGTGAAAGCATGGAGCCCTAACCATTGGACCACCAGGGAATTCCCAACATCATCATTTTTATTAATGGCATCTACATCTAAACCTAATGATTCCCAACTGCCTAGCGCGCTGCCTATTATGGAGCAGACAAATAAATACTTGTTGAATAAATGAATGCCATAATTTATGTAATCAAACCCCCAGCTGGAAGGGTAGGGGATCCTGATGGATTTAATTACCCAATGCATTTACTCCTGGAGGATCCAGTGTCCCACGGTGAACCTACCATGTTTCTCAAAAGGAATGTCATCTTCTACAAAGGGTTCAAAATCTTCTCGCTGCTTTATCATGTAGTCCACTGTCTCTTGTCGGTGCTTGAGGTGATTTCGTGAGTGTCCCTCCAACTGATCACCAAGAGCTCTGAAGAGGCAATTGCTATCAAAACAAAACGCTGGTCAAGACCTTTTAAAAATGAACTTAGTTCATCTAAAACAATGATGCTTCATGCTAGGCCATCCATGGAAATCTTTCCACAGAAAAGAGATAAAGCCTCAACTCTGACTGTCCAGGTTCCTCCCAGATACCAGAGGGGAGAGCACTAGGGAAGATATTCAATCACATTACCTTTTTGAGAGGCATCAAATAAGAATCCTATTCCCCACTTACCAGCTGGCTGACTCAGGAGAGATACTGAACTTCTCTGTACCTTTGCTGCTTCAACAAGTGAAGTTTGGTGATGTACTAACCACCTGAAGACAGGGTCCAGACACTACAGGCCATTCCACACCTAAGGGCTATGACTCCCAGATCCCCTTCCAAAATAATAAATCATAGCTACTGCCTCTTTTCTGAAACCCTTTTCACAATGGCTGCTCAGCTATTCACCTAACAAGTCCCAAAAAGATAGCAATTTGTCAAGCTCCCAATAGAAACAGCTGAGCGGAACATCCTCTTTGAGTCCTAAGGACACAGTGGGGAAAGCTGTGGGAAGAGCACCTGGACAACACACAGGCATAGTTCACAAGGACACTCTCCCTCCTCGGCTCATCGCCTCTCACCCAAGGGCCACAATGCTGTCCTTATTCCTGCCAAATGGAAACTCTCCAAGTTTTCTTTCTGTTTTGTTTCTAAAATTAAAAGGCTGGTAATAAATTGTAAGAGTTATCTTTACTTTCAAACCCCTTAAAGGCTTCTAAAATTCCAAACTATACCACAAACACAGAGCCCAGATACACAGGGACTGAAACAAGACAAACACTGGTATCCTCAAAACTAAGGAAATAGCCATTCTGAAGCCAAACGTTTGTCCACTTTCACACCAAACTGTTTACTCTTCCAAATGAAAACCTATGATATTCTAATTCCAAAATATAAACTCATCACACTTCTGGAAGGACTTCAAACCTAAATGTATAGGTGACGGAGGTTTTCTGTTTGTCAACTCAGAAAAGTGAGTTTTCAACAGAAAGTTATAGAAAGGTAGGAATCTCTTCAAACATATAAGGAGATTTATATATATTTTGTTTGTTTGTTTGTTTTGGTGGGGCGAAGGGGAGAATTTAGACAACAGATTCTACAAACTAGAATCCAAGAAACTCTACATCAATCTGGGGCAACATTCTAGAAGGGACTGGAACATAACAGTTCTATGCACTAGAATGAGGGGTCTGTTGCTAAAATCTAACAATGGCAGTCTTTTTTCTACCACAGGAATAAAGTAAGCTAATGGATAAGATGTTCTCAATTTTAAGCTTCTCTCTCAAACTTTTCTTAAAACTTTAACACCTGCCACCACTAGTTTATTCTTGAATCCAGTTTAAAAGAAGGCATGATTTGGTGCAAAATTACATATTTAGTTGCTTTACATTTGATATCTCAAAATTCATGGTGTTCTGCAGAAAGTAACATGCTTTCCATGAACTTTCAGCAACAGAGGCAAATGTTCTCCACATAAGCCAAAAAAGTAGGCATCACACTGTATGTACTGCATGAGCGCAAGCATGTTCGTCTGTATACTATATACACAGATGTAGAAACACATACAAATGTATGCAAAGAAAAAGCACTGAAACCATCACTTCAACAGCTCTTACAATGTGCCAGGGACTGTTCCAAACACTTTATATGTATTAAATGTGTTTAGTCCTTACAACTCTATGAGATGGGCACTATTACTATCCCCCTAAGGTAACTTGCCCAAGGTCACAAAATCAGTAGGTAGTGGACCCAGGATTCAATCCCAGGCACCAAAATGTTAGTAACAGTTATCCCTGGGGAGTGGAATTAGGATCATTTGTTAAACTTAGTTTGATATACTTTTCTATATTTACCAAACTTTCCTTGAGCTCACTAAAAACAAGTAGTCAAAATGAAAAATCAAGATAGACAAATCACTTCCTTTTCTGACAGAGTTACAAGATAGTAGCACATGAAATGTGAACAAACTCTACAAACAACCTAGGTTCCCTTAGGGAGCCCAGCAAGCGCACTCACGATCCTCGTGAGAACAGTGCGGCCAGGGCCCAAAGGGCCTCTAGGAGATCCCAGCTGTTTCCTGAGTCCACACCCTCACCCAATACACTAGAGCAGGGCTTCTCACCCCCCCCACACACACTGTTGACATTCTGGAATAATCCTTTGTCCTGTGCACTGGAAGATGTTTAGGAGCATCCTTGGCCTCTACCCACTAGACGCCAGTAACACCACTACCACCATGTTCCCGCCAGTCGTAACAGCCAAAATTATCTCCAGCCATTGCCAAATGTTCCCTTGGGGGAAAAATCATGCCCACTTCAGAACCACTGCACTATAGGGATATATATAGTCTTGCATTTGAGTTCACAAAACTAACCAATTACATGAATTAAGGGTTTTGGGTGCTCAGTAATTTAGCATGAGACAATACTGCAACGTTAGGTGTTAAAAAAATTAATGGGCTCTTAGGCTGCAGTAGTGGCAGTAAGTATGCAGAAGTCGGGGGAGAGGGGGTCAGATTTTGTTCTGTTCTTTGAGGTCAGACCCCAGCTAAAGTACTGTATATGATTCTAGTTCCTACATTTTAAGATAGGTTCAGATGAGTTGACATGGCTTTAAACTAAATAATATGAAGAACATAAACAACGAGTGACTTCTAGCCTAAAGAAAGCTCAGGGGACATGATAGCTGCCTCCAACTATCCATCATGGTGAAAGGGGTGTTATCCTTGTACAATAAAACTAAACTAAAACAAGGAAGCTACAGGGACACAGATTTTGGCAAATAAAAGGTAATTTTATTTTAGGTCTAGAGAGATGGACGGCACAGACTAAGGATTTTGTACATTTCTACTGACAAGCCTCAGGAACTGCCTACATGTGTGTTATACAATATAGTTGCCACTAATCACAGGTGATTACTAAGCACTTGAAATGTGGTTAATACAAATTGAGGTGTGTTGTAATTGTAAGAGACTTACACTTTTGGACATTATTTTAAAAACTTGTTTCATTTTACCTTTTTAATGTGGCTAAGAGAAAAATTTTTAATTATTGTACATATGTGGTTCCCATTTTATTTCTATCAGACAGTGCTGGTCTCAATCACTGATTCTCCAAGTGTGACCCCTGACCAGCAACATCAGCATCACCTGAGAATTTGTTCAAAATGAAAATTCTGAGCCGCCTAGCCCAGCCCCAGCCCTACTGAATCAGACACTCTGGGGTTGGGAACCCAGCAATCTCTTCCCTCTGAGGGTTTAATTAGCCCTCCAGGTGATTCTGTTGTATGTTAAAGTTTGAGAAACACTAGTCTAGACTCTAGACTCTAAATCAGCAGTTCTCAATTATACTGCACATTAGAATCACATGTGGACATTTTTAAAAATTATCCCTAACCAGGCCCCACTGCCTGAGATTCTGGTGTGGCTGATCTAAGGGAGCGCCCAGGCGCTGTATTTTTTCCAAAGTTCCCCAAGTGATTCTATTGTGACACCAAGGTTGAAAACCACTGAGCCAGACACAAAAGATGAGGCTGCTGTACAGGTGATGCAGGTACTAACGGATAATCAGACAAGATGACAAAGTGTGAATGCCCTTCTAGCACTAAGATGTTACGATTATAAAAATAAGGTAGAACTTTCACAATAAAACAACCTGAGACAGAGACAAATGGCTAAAATTAGTGATTCTTTAATGCTTTAATATTGGAACACTACTAATTAGCAATGTACTTTGAGGCTACATTTAGGAAGATACAACTGGATATAGTTCAGAGAGATGTTAATATTGTACTGCCTAATCCAATTAGCGATTCTTTTCACGCTACACCCAATCATGTTTTTAAGGACAGCATCAAGGTTAAAATATTTCTTGTTTTGAAACGGAATCCAATTTATGTCCACCCTCCAGATAACACAACAAATATGAAGGCGGGCCATGATGCATTACAAAAATCCATAAGTAGCTCCCTGATTAATCTATGCTACATTGATTTCACATAAAGGCTACATTAGAGAACACCAGCTAATTTCTTCCCAAGTACCCGAAGGTTCCAGAATGCTACAAGTACCATACTGCCAACAATGAATACGCCTATATAGTGTGAGATGCTATCGCAGGCTACTCAATATTGTAATCAGACCAGAATGGAAAGACAGAAGACTGGAGATTGTCAACTATTTTTTTATTACTGTAACTTTATATTTCACCAAGAGTACTCAATAAATGTTAACAAAAGAATCTGTTGATGCCCACTAACCTGTAACATACACAGGACGCACCATCCACTGCACAGTGATAAAGCCTGTCATCACCATATCCCAAAGTACCACAATACTAAAGAGGGCTGAACAGTCCATGGCACCCACGGGAAGAATTTGTGAACAGAAAGGGGTTAGCTTCATGGAGCCCCCAAAGGAGAAATTATCATTATCCTTTTATCCATCTAACATTGTCCAAAGAATAGGGACGTCAGAAGTGAGAGACATGAGCATTGCAGTCAAGCTGGCCTCAGCCTCTGCAGCCTCATTGCCGCTGACTTCCACCCTATACTCCTGTCATCCTAAACAACTTGCAGATGTCTCAAAAATAATGTGCTCCTGTGCCTTTACATGTATTACTCCTCAGCCTGGAATGTTCTCTTGGCATATTTTTTTTTTTTTTTTTTTTTTTTTGTGGTATGCAGGCCTCTCACTGTTGTGGCCTCTCCTGTTGCGGAGCACAGGTTCCGGATGCGCAGGCCCAGCGACCATGGTTTACGGGGCCAACCGCTCTGCGGCATGTGGGATCTTCCCGGACCAGGGCACGAACCCATGTCCCCTGCATTGGCAGGCGGACTCTCAACCACTGCGCCACCAGGGAAGCCCCTCTTGGCATATTTTTATTGGATTTTTATTGGTCCTTCATGACCCAGTCTGAGTATGACCTCCTCTGAAAGGCATCTAGCACACGGTAGGTTTCGATGAACGTTTGATGAATGAACAAGGTTTCCCTGACCACTTCTGGGAGTGTTGGCAACTTCCTTCTCAATAGTACCACTATAATCGGTCACTGTTAAGAATATATCAACTTGCATTTTAATTATTTATATCATCCATTCTTAAAGTGTGGCCCAGTTTGGGAAGGGAGGGTATCTCTGAGAACCTTTCAGGGTATCCATGAGTCCAAAACTAAGATGTTATTTATCTTTTTCACTCTCATTCTCTCACAAGTGTCCCGTGGAGTTTTCCAGAGGCTACCTGATATATGATACTCGATGTTATCACTCTGAAAGTTAATATAATGGGTGTTTGTGTATTATGTTTTTAATTTTTATTTTACTTTCTAATACAGTAAATATTGATACCTATAACCCACATAAACAAAAGCTCTTTGGAGTTCTCAGTAATTTTTAAGAGTGTAAAGGGATCCTAAGACCAAAATGTTTGAGACCTGCTGTTATGTCTCTCTTACTAAGCTTGAACGTTAGTCATCAATGTGTTCCCAGCATCTCTGTGCTGCAATTCCTGCTCATAAGCAATCTTCTGTTGAGTACTTCAGTTTCCTGGATACCCTGCCAGTGGGAAGCCCATGCCCAGTACAGCAGACACAAGCAAACCAATCATTTGCAAGGAAGAAGCAGACCCCAGCCCAATCCCACCGGAAAGTACTCAACTGGTATTTCGGTTTATAGAGCAATGTCTGTGCTTGTGAGTTTGCTTAGGATAAATAAGGCCCTGAATATTTATTAACTATATTTGACAAAAATCAAGGTACTAGGCTAAAAGCAAGACCCAGCAAAGCAAGCTTTTAACTGTAGCGACTCCACTAAGAAAATGCCTCTTTGAGGGGCCCTGCTGAGGGTCTAGTTGGCCTCCCTCTATGATATTTTTATCATTCATTCATTCAACAAAAATGCCCAAATGAAGGGAGGAACAAAAACAACCAGGCTGTTATTAATACTATCTCTTCAAGAGTGCCACACTCCGGCCTCCAGACCCCCTTTTACCTACCCCTGCAATGGGGATGCTAACTTATCTCCTGCCCTCTCCCCTACCCTTTTTCTTCTTCCCTCCACGCTCCTGGATCCATATGCCCCTTCCCGAGGCCATTCTTCCTTCCCCTCGCCCAGTCCCTCCCTCCCACCCCGTTTATTTATCCCGTGTTCCCTAAAAAAGTTGGACACAGATTCCAGTCTAAACCCCAAGCAAACTTGGGTAAGCGCCACTGCTTACAGAGAAACTGAAGCCCATATAAGTAAGAATTAGAGAAGCTGCCTTCAGCTCAGTAAACAACAGGCCCTCACAGACCTAATTTCCCAAGCGTAAAAGGAGGGCAATATCCAACAGTAAGGACTCAAAGGAGGCCAAGCGTTATACCAAGTGGGGCTTACGCCTTTCTATTCGTCTGATGGTCATTATGACCGCTCTCCGCGCGGTCCTGCTCTTCGGCTGACTGGCTCCAGCTCATTCGTTCAGGTCTCAGCTTAAATGTCACCTTCCAGGGGGGCCTTCCTGAGCACCGATCTAAAGGAGACCTGCTCCAGTATTCTCTCTCAGGACCCCTTTACAGTTTGCTTGGAGCCTTTGCCACGATTAGGGCAACTGGGGATTACTCGAGCGTCTCGAGGGGAGGGGCCTGGCCGCCTCGCTCGCCGCCGGACCCCCTGCATTAGGAAACGGCTGGCTCGCAGCTGGCGCTCGGGGCCGCCCGATGAATGGATGGGCGAGAACCGGCGACGGTCGCCATGCCCGGCGGGTCCCCCGGCGCCGCCCCCCGCGCTCCCGGGCCCGCCTCACCCGTCCCCCGGCACCTCCCGCAGCTTCAGCCCCAGGGCCTGCAGCTGGTTGGCGAAGCTGACGAACTCCTCCTCGCAGCCGCCGCCGCCGCCGGGCTCCGGCCGGTTCCGTCGCTCCTTAGCCAGGGCCCGACGCGCCGCCCGCTCGTCCCGCTTGCGCTCGGCCTCGGCTTTCCGGCTGCCGCTGCCCGGCCGGCTCTTCGCCGCCTGCTTCCGGGACATGGCCTTGGCCCCGCGGCCCGCAGCGGCAGAGCGAGAGCCGCAGGACCGCCGGGCGGCCGCCTCAGGTGCCGAGGAGGCGAAGCGGCGTAGACTACGGAAGCCGGCGACGGCGACACTGCCACCCCGCCTGCGCCGGCGCCGGGGACCCAGGTCATGTGATGGAACCCCGCCCCTCCGCCCGGCTAGGCTGACAGGCGCCATAGAGAGCTCGCCTGGGAGGGCTAGAGGGGAACCCATCTTTGTTTGTTTCGCTCCGCCCTCTATCGGTGGGTGGTACTCCAAGTGAGCCGCCGGTGGGACCGGAGAGAACAAAGCAGGAAAAGGTCGAGGAGAGCCGGGGAACAAAAGCGCATACACTTTATTTAATCCTGGCGTTCTCTGCTTCTCTACCTTCCCTCATAACTCAGGGGGAGGTAGCCCTTGTCCAAAACTGGCTCCTCTTGTAATCTTGATTCCACCGTAAGGTGACCAGCCCAGGTTTACCTGGACTAAGGGTTTTCCAAGGCTGCAGGACTTTCAGTTTTAAAACGGGGACAGCCCCAGGTAAACCAGGGTAGTTGGTAACCCTAATCCACATCCACGTACCCTGGAAGCTAACTCCAGCAGTAATCCCCTCTCTCCTCCTGTAATCCCCTCTTCTCCCTCATCCTGGACCCTCTTTCTTAACTCTCTCTTCCCACGGTGATGCCACTGTCTCCTCCACGTCTTGACCCTCTAACCAGTCTCTTTCACCATTTCTGGGAATGTTCCTGATGTTTCTGCCCTTAATGATGTTAGTTTCCCTACCTACAAGTTCCCCTTTGGGAATAGCCTCCATTTCCTCAGTTTCAACTAATGTCTGTACTTATCTTCAGTGTGTAAGTAACTCTCACTTCAGCCCTTGTGGTAGATACCAGATGTAACACTGAATCAAAGAGACTTGGCGATTGCCCTCAGGGAGCCCAGATTCCAATGAGGCATATGGGCAAGGACACAGCAATTTCGACACTGCATGACAAATTCTATCAAGGGTGCAGTGGGGCAAAAAGTGGAGTGAAAAATGCAGAAAGGCTTCCCAGAAGAGCTGGGTTCTAGGCTGAAGCTTAAAGGATGAGTAGGACTTGGCCAGACTAAGACAGTTAAGAGAGAGGGGATTGTGTGTGCAATACCAGAGCTCCATTTTGAGGAGCTGAAGAAAGTTCAATCTGACAGGAGCCCAGGACTTGACCTATGAGACAGGAAATGAAAGGAAGGCCCAGATCTGGACCAGTCTTGCGGGCCCTGTGAACAGGTTTAGTCCCAGTTCTCAGAGCCATGGGGAGCCATTGAAACACTTTAATCAGGAACTAACCTGAGCAGGCTTATGTTTTAAAAATGTCTTTGGCTCTAGTTAGGAGAATGGGTTGAAGGAGGGATGCCAGGTAGGAAGTTCCTGTAGCTATCCAAGGACAGGTGATGGTGATGGGGTTGGGGATGTGGATCGGGATGGGATGCTGAGTCTGGGATGGAAGGGAAGAGAAGTAGATCGGAAAGATAAATTCACATGCTAGTAAAATTTCATGAAATGGAACTGGACTGAATTGTTGTAGAATGTTTCACATGCTTCTCTGAAGTTGCTGAAATTCCTCCTCTACAGATCCCTCTTTTAGTCTCAGAAAGAAAGAATGTGAGTTATGCCTGGCCTCGCCTTTTCTTACACAGACATCCCAAGGCCTGCAACAGCCCCTCTGCTTGTATTTAGTTAAGTTGGGAGGCAGTGCTAGGAGTGGAAAAACCACTGCACAGGATGGCAGAGCCCCAGGTACCAGTTCAGGTCTATCGCTAACTCATTCCATGATCGTGGGTGAGTTGCTTAACATACTTTTCCTCATTTGTAAAACAGGAATAACAGTGAAGACCACATACGATCATAATGATAATAATGACAAACTTTTATGGTATTGACCGTGTTCAAGGCACTATTCTAATTGCTTTACAAATACTACCTTATTTAATCATTACAACAACCCAGTGAAATATGTGGGGTTTTTTTGAAAGTGGACTTTAAAAAAATTTTTTAATAATTTTTATTGGAGTATAGCTGATTTACAATGTTGTTTTAGTTTCAGGTGTACAGCAAAGTGAATCTGTTATACATATATCACATATCCACTCTTTTTTAGATTCTTTTTCCATATAGGTCATTACAGAGTACTGAGTAGAGTTCCCTGTGCTATACAGTAGGTCCTTATTAGTTCTATTTTATATATAGTAGTGTGTATATGTCAATCCCAGTCTTCCAATTTATTCCCCCCCCCTTACCCTCTGGTAACCATATATATTTTTTTTACATCTGTAACTCTATTTCTGTTTTGTAGATAAGTTCATTTGTACCCTTTTTTTAGATTCCACATATAAGCAATACCATATTATATTTGTCTTTCTCTGTCTGACTTACTGAAATCTGTGTTATTTTTAATTCCCACCATCTAGGTGAGAAAACTGAGGCACAGAGAGGTTAAGTAACTTGCCCAAAGTCACATAGCTAGTAAGTGGCAGAGCCAGGATTTGAAGCCAGGCCACCTGGCTCCAGAGTAACCACCGTGTTATAGGACACATATAACTTTTTCATAAACTACTCTATGAAGAGTCCTCTACAAAATACCTGAATTTATTTCATTATTAACTCCCTTACACTGCCCATAATTGTTGTCAATATAGTCTTTCTACTATGTCTGTTGTCAGATATCACTATTGTCTGACTTTCTAGTTAACTTTCTCTGCATTAAAGCGGATCACAAAGGTTTAGAGCCTGATAGGCCTGGGTTTCTGTCCTGGTTTCATTTTAGATGAGTTATTTTGACTTCTGAACATCATTTTTCTATTCTATACAATGACTAAGATAACATAAGAATGAGAAGGAGAGTTGTAAAGATTACATAAAAGTGTAAAGCTCTAGGCCAACAGTCAGTACCAGCTTAGTGAAGTTGTTTGAATCATTCTTCTGACTGTGGAAAACCCCTGGGCTCAGGGCAGTGACATTGCAAACTTCAGACACTAGGGAGGAAGGTTTTGTCACCACAAAACATGTGGAAAGGTGGGTGGAACATGTGAAAATATTGACAGAAATGCAAAGACTTGCCCTGTTACCGAACGCAAGTTCATGTGCCCGACGCACAGTGAGGCCAAACAAACCGAAATGTTGGAGTTCAGAGCAGAAATGTTTATTGCAGGGCCATGTGAGGAGACGGGTGACTCATGCCCAGAAAACTGAACTCCCCAAGGTTTCAGCAAAGCATTTTTAAAGGCAAGCTGAGGGAGGGGCATGGTTGGTTTTTGCAAGCTTCTTGGTGTAGGAATCCTTTGTTCTTGCAGCTGTCCACGTAGGTCAGGTCATGATGTAAACCTCCAACAAGATAAATGTTTTTCTCTGTTCTACAATTTTTTATCACTGTATGAATGGAAAAGTGTTATACCCTTAAAAGTCAGAGCCTTGAGAATGGGCTCTCCTGTATATTTCAGACTATAGGCCACATTCTTAACTGGAAGCAAAAGCAATAGAACACAAAGGTTAAAGTAAAAGAAACAGATCTAATATGGAGTCAGGTTTGTTCTTCCCGATTACAGTCCTTCTTGTAAAATCTTTTCTTGCATAAGCCCTTGACCTGTCAGGCCATGCCTAGAATTTTGAATAAGCTCATTTCTCTTCTGTCATCAGAGGCCTGTCTTAAACAATGTCTCCCTTTGCGGGCAAATCAATACTGCTTATAAATTACATCTAAAGGCCGAAGGGAGGGAGGACTTGTGAATTAAATGAATTAATTAAAAGAATCATCAAACCTCATTGAGTGGCATTTAGTTCAAATTTAGTTCAAATTAGTTTTTTAAAAAAAGTGTGACTAGTAGAATTTTAGTGAAGAAATGCAGCTTTAAGACTTGTAAGAACATAGTATCAAAGATATGGGGAAACGAGAAATCTCACACACTGCTGTTGGGAGCTAAACTAGTCTGGCCACTGGGAAGGCTGTTTGGGCAGTCTCTGGTAACATTTTGAATGCCCGGTGACCCAGAAATATCACATCTCATTAACTGTCCTAAAACAAATCTTGCACACATGCATTAGGAAGTCTGTCCAAGGATATTTAAGGCATAGTGGTGAGTAAAATAAAATCATTATAAATAGTGTAAATATCCGTCAATAGGAAAATGGCTTCTTCAATTATGAAACAGCCATTTATGAAATACTCTGCAACCATTTTAAAAAATGGTGAAGGGGAAAAGAGGTAGGTCTAGATGAGTTCAAATGGATAGCTCTCCTGGATGTGTGTTGGAATGAAAGATCACGTGGTAAAGTGATCCACTCCATGTAGCCTTTATGTAAGACAGAACAACAAAACAGAAGAACTATATGTTTTCTACAGGTGCACATGTGTACGGTCACCCCTCAGTATCTGTGGGAGATGGCTCCAGGACTCCTGCAGTACCAAATCCATGGGTGCTTAAGTCCCTATATAAAATGGCTGTAGTACAGTTGGTCCTCTGTAACCACGGGTTCCCCATCTGTGGATTCAACCAACCTTGGATCCACCATTAGTTGAATCCATGGGTGTGGAACCCCCATTTACAGAGGGCTGACTCTTCTAAATATGTAGAAAATGGTCTAGAAAGGTAAATACCAAATTGATAAAAATGAGGAGGGAGGAAAGAGTGAAAGTGAACTTACATGTTTTTTTTTAAATGAGTGCAATATGATTGTGTATTACGTATATAACAAAATTAATAAAATTATTTTTACTAGACTAATAAAATCTATTCTTTCCTTCAAACTGAAGCCAAATAGACTTCTTTGGGGGACCTCTTTATCAGCTAAGCCAAATTTGTAATAAGCATATTGCTTTTCCCAAGAAGTGGGTATTTCTTAAGTCTTTAAGTGTTCTCAGGGGCTTCCCTGGTGGTGCAGTAGTTAAGAATCTGCCTACCAATGCAGGGGACAGGTTTGAGCCCCGGTCCGGGAAGATCCCACATGCTGTGGAGCAACAAAGCCCGTGCACCACAACTACTGAGCCTGAGCTCTAGAGCCCCAGAGCCATGACTACTGAAGCCCACGCGCCTAGACCCCGTGCTCTGCAACAAGAGAAGCCACTGCAATGAGAAGCCCGTGCGTCTTGGCATCTTGCTTTCTTGCCTTTCTCACCATGTCACCTTTGGATCAATCTCGTTTTGCTGTTAATTTGCTTTTCCTGTAAGGACAGGGCTTCCTAAGCAAAATTAAATATCAACTCAGCCATGTCCAAACTGTCACAGACTGTGTAGTACTAAATTTGAGTTAATGATACATCGTTCTATTTGATGGACATAAAGCACATACGTATACATCAAATACTCAGGACAAGGATAATCCCCCCACCCCACCACCCAGAACCCCTCTGCATGTTCACTTGGGCATATGTGCACACATACACGTGAAGCTTTGTCACCCCTTCACCTCTTTTTCCATTTGTGGCTCCTGTTCTTGGTGGTGGTTGGGCTCAATGGGTGCCTCTGTCCCTCTTACTTCCCCACTTGTCCTCTTTCTCTGGATTTCCAGCGCCCCCTTTGTCTCACCCACTCAGCATATGGCGGACCGAAAAGAAAGGACTTTTGGAGTGGTCAGACTGAATTAAGTCGCAATCCCATTTCTGCGGCCCGTGTGACCAGCACTCTTTTCCATAATCTTTCCAAGCTGCAGTTTCCTCATCTGGGAAATGAGAGCAGTGGTGGTTCCTTCTGCGAGTTGTTCTGAGGAATTAATATCACGACCCTAACAAAGTACCTGATCCATTAAATATTAGTTTCCTTCCTCCTCTCTCCCTTACTTCTCTTTTTTCTCTACCTCAGCACTGCCCATTCTCTCCACTTTCCCTTAAGTGGCTATAAAACCGAAATATATTACATACACCAAATTATTTATATATGTAAAGTGAACAGTTTCATATCCTCCATTGCTAATTTTTCCGGCAACTAAATAGACTATTTTACCCTGCTCTTGAGGGGATTAAAAGACATCAGTTTCTGTTTTCATGTGATCCTCGCTTGATTTCTGTTTCATCAATGACCCTTGAAGAGAGAAGAAGGTGATCAGTGTGGGAAAGGGAGTTCCCGTCCCTGAACTAGATGCCCATACTCATTCAAAATGACTTTGCTAGTCCTTGAGCTGCAGGATTTATCTTTACGGCTCCATAATAATTGCTCTGTCTGGTATCTCTGTGCCAAAGATCCTAATTGCCCTCAGAGTCTGTTGTTATCATCATCCTGCGCAAACCACCTGCAACTGTTCCATCAGCACACGTGCCAGGCCCCCACCCTGTGGTGCAGATTAACTAACCTGGCAGGTGAAAGGAAAGGGAGCCCTGTGCTATAGGGCACACAAGGGGGCAGCAGAAAGACAGCTTTCTCTCTTTCTTTTCAAACGATCCACATAGAAATTTTTCTGATATGGAAAATATAACCTGTTCATGGGAGAAAATCGGAAAAGACATTAAAGAATTTTTTTAAAAAATCATCCATAAATCTACTCTCAGAGATAGTGATTGTTGCCATTTCAGTGTATCAGCTTTACCCATATGAGATTGCTGATAACCATTTTTTAACCTACAAAAATGACAATTTCATGTGGTTTAACCTAATATTTCCTGCTATCTTTTCTCTATGAGAACATAAATGAACTTTTAAATATAAAATTGAGATGGGACTATATGTGTGTATATTTTTAAAACCTGCCTCTTTAAATGAAATATTAACAGCTACAAATATGGATAGGGAATTCCCTGGCCATCCAGTGATTAGGACTCGGTGCTTTCACTGCTGTGGGCCTGGGTTCCATCCCTGGTCAGGGAACTAAGATCCTGCAAGCCACGTTGTTTGGGGAAAAAAATGGATAAAGAATAATGCAATTACACTAACACGCCTAAAAAAATGTCACGTAAAACTGAAGCCCCACATACACTGCTCCCCAACAGCTGCCCCCTCCCTAGCTCCTTGGGGCAGCCATGCTCATACATCTGGTGTTTATCATACATAGGTTTGTATCATTACACAAAACACAGTATGGTTTAGCATTTTTAACTTTACGTAAATGATACCAAAGTAAATGTATCATTCTATGACTTGTTTACTGAACATTGTATTTTTAATGTATTATTTCTTATTGAAGTATAGTTGATTTATAACATTGTGTTTGTTTCTGGTGTATATCAGAGTGATTCAGTTATACATATATATTCGTTTTCATATTCTTTTCAATTATGGTTTATTACAGTATATTGAATATAGTTCCCTGTGCTATACAAGAAGGACCTTGTTATTTATCTATTTTATATACAGCAGTTTTTATTTGCTCATCCCAAACTCCCAATTTATCCATCCCCAGCCCCTTTCCCCTTTGGTAACCATAAATTTGTTTTCTATGTCTGTGAATCTGTTTCTCTTTCGTAAATAAGTTCACTTGTGTAATATTTTAGATTCCACATATAAGTGATATCATACGGTGTTTGTCTTTCTCTTTCTGACTTACTTCACTTAGTATGATCATCTCTAGGTCGATCCATGTTGCTGCAAATAGCATTATTTCATTCTTTTTATGGCTGAATGGTATTCCATTGTATATATGTACCACATCTTCTTTATATATTCATCTGTCGATGGACATTAGGTTGTTTCCATGTCTTGACTATTGTAAATAGTGCTGCTATGAACGTTGAGGTGCATGTATCTTTTCAAACTATAGTTTTCTCCAGATCTATCCCCAAGAGTGGGATTGTTGGATCATATGGCAATTCTATTTTTAGTTTTTTAAGGAACATCCATACTGTTCTCCATATTGGCTATACCAGTTTACATTCCCCCCAACAGTGTAGGAGAGTTCCCTTTTCTCCATCCTCTCTCCAGATTTGTAATTTGTAGACTTTTTAATGATGGCCATTCTGACCGGTGTGAGGTGGTACCTCATTGCAGTATTGATTTCTCTAATAATTAGCGATGTTGACCATCTTTTCATGTGCCTATGGCCATCTGTATGAACAGTAAATTTTTTAAAGTTATCCATGTTTATACATGCAGCTTTTGTTGTTTCATTCTCAAGTTTTTGCTATTAAATATTCAGAGTTGCTATCTGCCTCTCTCCACTAGACTAGGCTCCTCCATGCTAGAACTCTGTCTTAGTTATCTATGGCCTAGGAGGCTCCATTAATGGGAGTGGACTGGACAAATGCAGAAAGTGAAAGAGTGAGGACCACTGTGCTAGAAAATCAAGCCTAGACCCCTTTGTTGGGTACCCAAGGCAGAGAGCACTGGTGACAAGAAGGCTCTCATGTCTGGGAGAGGCAGACATCAAAGGTGAACATTTCATTGTGATGTCACTTCTCTAGTGCCAGGCTTAGAGTTCTAGGGCATCCCATCCAGACTGAAGGGGCAGAGCAAGAGCATCTGGGAAAGCTTCCAGAGAGGGTCCTGAGCCCATTCCTGAAAGATGGTGGGTCCCTTTCACCATGGCAGCCAAAAGCCCACATTTTTAGATAAAGGCATTGACATGTTCTCAGGATTCTCTGAGTATTTATCTCCAGTTTTTTTGGACAATTAAAATGTATGATTGGTAGAAAATGGCATGCTGGAGTCTTAAAACATAGACAACCAAAAAACACAATTCCTTTAGTAGTCAAAATCTTCCTAACCCTGATGAGTTTAAAGTTTACCTGTAAAACACAAGGATAACAATAAATCAGAGTAGAAATGAGGCGTAGCAGAAAATTTAGGGGCTCTGGAATCACTGAGAGTAGAGTTAGAATCCTGACTCTTTAGCTTCCTGAACATGTGATACTGGGTAAGTTAGTTAACCATTCAGTTCTTGTCTCTTCATCTGCAAAATAGAGATACTAATGCCCACCTTGCAAGTTGAGGATGCAAACTGCCTGGTCTATACCGAGCATCCCGTAAATGGGAGCAGCTTTTATTGGCAGGCTGAGTTGGCAGGGAACTGTCTTTGACACTTGAAGCTGGACCTGGTCACTGAGAGAGAAAGAAAACTCCTCACAGATACTAAACCCCAGAATCTCACGGTGACAGCTGCTGCCAGCTGCTGGTCCTGGAAGTCACTGTCCCCAACCCTCCTCAACAACACGTCTGTCCCTTGAAGAAGATACATCTCTGACATCCCAGGAAGCTGCCTTTGGTTCTGTGTCCACTTCTCTTCTTGGAGAAGATGGAGGGAATAAAAAGGTGTGTATCAGCAAATCTCAAAAAAAAAAAAAAAAGTGAATGTTCCCAAGCTCACCTAAGAATCCTCTGTGAAACCTCCAGGTGCAAAAGCACAAACTCAAAAACATTTGGGAAGTGAGAAAGGCTGGGACCTGGAACCCTTTGCTGCAATGCTTGCACCTGGACAAACGTCTTTTCCTCGAATTCCAAAATACAAAGAAACTTAGGGGACAAATTCTGGACAACAAGATACAAAGAGACCAAAAAGTCCAACCGCCACTCCTGAAGATCCGGGAGCAAAGCAGTGTCCTGCGCATGCCCCCGGCACACAACACCACCAAAGGGGTGGGCAAACCACTTAAGCTACCCCTCCGGCCCGACACCTGGGCACAGCCCTACCTTCACCCCATATAAGGAATCAGCTTGACCTCCCTCCGAGAGCAAGCCAGTAAGGGAACCTGTTACTTGTTCTTGCTGCCCCCTGCTGTAGCAGGGGTCCCAATAAAGCCTGGCCTGAATTTCTTGTCTGGTCTCTGATCAATTTCTATTGATTAAGGAGGCCAAGAACACTGGTTGGTAACAAAAGGAAGTAAAATCTGGTGGTTCCATAATACCTACTACTCCCCTGGCAGACATCTTTATTTTATTTTATTTTTTTGGTTAGATGAAAAAGGAATTGGGGCCAAAATGACCCCGGTGGAGTAGATCTATTTAAGGAAATGAACACTTAATTTTTGTATTTACAGTTAATCTCTCTCCCTCTGTCACACACACACCCACTTTATTTAAATTAGTCTTTATTTTTATTTGTTCAGCTAGAGCCGCTAGAACTTCTCTACTTTGCTGGTAAAGAGCTAGTCATGCTTTTAAAAGCATGACTTTTAAGGTTAGGCATCGAGTCACCATTTGACTCGATGCCTAACGTTAAAGATAATCATTACAGCATTTGTTATCATGGGAAAAAATGGTAAACAACCTAGATATCCAGCAAGAATGGGTTTTTCAAATAAACTAGGGTGTCACCGTACCACAGAATATCCCTCGCCATTCCAAATAGTCTCGTAGAAGGTGATCGATCCAATGAAATGGAATGGAATAATGTATACAATGTGTTATTAGGTGAAAGAAAGCAGTTTGCAAAGAGATAAGGATCTTATTTCTGTTAAAAAAAAAAAAAGAAAAAAGAAAGACACACATACGCACAGAAAGAATGGAAGAGTAGATATCAAAATGCTACGCTGATGACCTCCGGGCTCTTGAAAATGGAGGTGATTTTTATTTTCTTTTGTTTGTTTGTATTTTTCTGGATTTCAGACATTGAAACCTTATTACAGTGGGAATAAGAAAAACATCCCCCAAAAGATGTGAACGGTCCTCGGAACACCTGGTTCTTTGCTCTTATCCTGTTTCCTAAAGCTTCCCACTGGCGTCAAAACTCACAATGCCAAGGCTGGAGCAGCCTCTTACGGGGAAAGGTCAAATACATCATTCTCCAGCAGCCGACCCTAACTTTGATCCGTGCCAGACATGTCACTTGTGACATTATCTAAGCATATTCATTGTATCAGGAATGGAGTAGCTGCCATACCCACTGACGTGACTTACCCAAAAAGAAAATAGGAGTGTAGGCGCTCAGATTTCTAAGAAAAACATTGAGTACCTCTCCTTAGGGACACTGATGCTTACAGCTGTAACATTTGCATTGCTGTGACATCAGGACTTTGAGATGGGCGGACCATCATATGGATGGCTGGGTCATTTTTATTTATAGGCTAAAGAAAGGTGCCAGCCCTTTGCTATGAACTAGCATCTGCCCTTGGCCCCCTCTAAGAAAGACAGAAAGAGCAAGCCCACCTTGTCCCATTGTGAGTCCATTCTCTACTCTTTATATTGTGTATAGTAGAGGTCCCCAGCGTTTTTGGCACCAGGGACCAGTTTCATGAAAGACAATTTTTCCACAGACGGGGGTGGGGGGTGGGCAGAATTGTTCAGGTGGTAATGCGAGCGATGGGGAGCGATGGGTAGCAGCAGGTGAAGGTTTGCTTGCTCGCCAGCTGCTCACCTCCTGCAGTGCAGCCCCATTCCTAACAGGTACCGGTCCGCAGCCCGGGGCTTGGGGACCCATGGTGTACAGGGTTCAGGAGCTTTGCCATCATAAAGTGGTAGCCGGGCTGGTCTCCTTGCTGAACAATGATAGTTTACAAAGCCCAGGGAAGCAATGTATTTGGTTACAGACCAAATGAAGGTGTAAAAGCATCAAGAGAAGTAATATGACACCCCCTTCTCTGAGGCACAATTAAATACTCCCTCCAGCTCTAATATTACCACCTACAGGAAGCCTTCCAGGGTTTCACAAGTCACCCTTAGACCAAGGACTATCATCTCTCTATCCTTAGATTAGGCCCTGGCATTTTAGAAAGAGTCTATGAATGAAGGAAGGAAGGAAGGAATGACTAATACATGAGTGAATGAATGTGAGAATGAATAAATGAATGCATCTGCACTTTGTGGAGACGTCTACTCATTCTTTTCACAACAATTTATTGAGGATTTACTGTGTGCCAGACTCTGTGATGGTCACTGGGATACAAAGTGAGCAAGACAGACAAGCTCCTTGCTTCCAGGGAGCTTATATTATAGTCAAGGACACAGTCGATCCACAGGAAACAAATATGTGCCTGATTTCAGATAGACAGTGCTACAGAGAGAATACACAAGATTACACGAAATAGCGTATCTGGAGGAGCAGGGTGGTTGGAAGAAAAGGGCAGCAGGGAAGGCCTCTCTGAGAAGGTGGCATCTGAGCTCTGAACGACTGTGAGAGCACTTGTTTTCAAGTACTTATTTAGCTTATTTCAAGAGCTTTTTTTTTTTTTTTTTTTTTTGGCCACACCACACAGCATGTGGGATCTTAGTTCCCCAACCAGGGACCAAACCCGCACTCCCTGCAGTGGAAGTGCAGAGTCTTAACCACTGGACCGCCAGGGATATCCCAAGAGCTTTAATCTTGAAAATAAAATTTCAAGGGTGTGTCTGACTTTGTCTTTTTCTTGACAGTGGAGACTACATCTTATTCATCACTGTGAACTAGCAGGATACAATGGCAAGCACATGGGATTTGAAAATGGACTACCTGGGTTCAAATCCAGCCTCTACCACTTATCAGCTTTGGACCTTGGGGAAGTTATTTAAATAAGTCTCACTTTCCCCATCCCAAAATGGGGATGACGATGATGATACTTTTACAAAAGAGATAACTAGCTGTCCACCAAAAACCTATGCTTCCTCTTCCATAGTGTGAAGTTGAAATTGTTTTATCAACAACTTCAACTGCCCAACCATGGTTTCCATTTTCCAGCCCCTTTTGCACCCAGATGCAGCCAAAGACAAATTTTTGCCACTGAGATGCGAATACAAGTGATGTGTGTCATTTCCAGGCCTGGGTCCCCGAGTCACCATAAAGAGGAAAACCACCCATTGACCAGGAACACCCTCTTTGGACTGTTAAGTGAGGGGAAAAGCAAACTTTGATTGTGTTAAACCTCTGAAATTTTAGGTTATATTTGTTAGAGCATCCAGTATTATAACACTAACTAATACAACCTTAAAGCATTACGAATATTGAATGAGTATGTCATACAGTGCCTACTCAGAGTGCTTGCTGGGTAAACATAACCAAATACCGGGCTTTGAATCCTTTGAAACCAGCCTCATGAGAGTTTTGACCCTCTGCCCCCCTCACCTTTCCAGAAAGAGATGGTTTTTACTATGATATTTATTTCTGAAAAGGTTAGTGACTATAGGATGAGGAATATTGGGACCCTGGGACCTTGCTGACTTGTGCTGTCAAAAATTTTTTTAATTGCCTGGGGATACAGGAGGAGAGAATCTTGCTCAACAAAGTAATCTCTCTCTTCCTTGAGATCAGACTTTGCAGTGGAACTTGAAGATCAAGAGCTTCTTGGGACTTCCTGGCGGTCCAGTGGTTAAAACTCCCATGCTTCCAATGCAGGGGACTTGGGTTTGATTCCTGGTCAGGGAGCTAAGATCCCACATTGCTGCAAAGTACGGCCGAAAAATTTTTAATAAACAATTTTTTTAATTAAAAAAAAAGAGCTTCTCCCAAAATCTAAAACATCTTTTCTCTCTTCCTCTTCCTCCTCCTCCAGGACACTTCTGCGATGAGATCCCTGCAAGGTTTTTAGTTCTCAGGCATCTAAGAGAGAAGAAGAGAACTATATGTCTCATGTTTTCATACGCCTTAAAATAAGGTAATGAATATAATGCTCCTAGCACAGCAAATGGCACATGGTAGGAATTCAACAAATGGGCCTGGCCTCCCTTTAGCTCATTTAACTCCCATTAGCTCACTGTCAACTGTGACATGATGGATAGCCTGTCTCAGCCTATACTAAAAACAACCCAACTGGAATTATTTTCCTCACTAGACAAATATGAAAACAGAGTCTTAAGGTGTTCAAATATATAGCGTTATTGTATCAATAGAGGTCTGGTACACGTTTTATCTAAACTTAATTCTTACAACCATATACAGAATGCATGATATTGGTATTATTGTACCCATTTTCCAGATAAGAAAACCGAGGCTCAAAGAGTTTAGATGACTATCATTCTTGGACACACATTTTTTTAGTGCTTTTCTGTGTACCAGGCTCTGTGCTGGGGTGCGGGGGTCAACAATGAGTACCGCACACACATTCTCGCTCTCATAGACCTCACAATCTGGTGTAAGAGGCAGCCGGATAAAGAGGCAATTTCAGGTATGATAAGTAAAAAAGTCTGAGTAAGCCCAGGATGCTGTGGGAGCAAAGAAGATGGACCACCTAACAAGAAGTGGAGCGAGAAGGAGGGACATGAAGTATTTTAATTTACATTAAATGTAAAATAAGATGTGACTTGTAGATAGGATTTAGCTAGAATGGGCATTGTGGAAGAAGGTTCCAGGAATAGGGAATCACTGGGGCAGTTTTACCATTAGGTGTTCCCATGTGAATTTCTTTCTGTTTACCTTGCTTGGGAATGTTTGGGCTTCTTGTGTCTTTGGAAAGATGTGTCCTCATCTCTGGAAATTTTTCTGTCATTTTTTTCAAATATAACCTGTGCTCTGTTCTGTTTTTCCTTCTGGGAAACATACTTTTCTGGAAAAGCCAAATTCAATTAATCCTAAATTAGACATTCTGCGTCACTTACTTCTCTTCTGTAGTTCATGCCTTTTTGACTCCCCATGCTTTTTTCTGGAGATACTCTTTTTACCTCTCTTACAGTTTCTGCTGTTAATTCTTTCTTTATCTGTGTCTAATCTGATGTTAAAACCATCCATTGCATTCTTAGTTTTGGTTCTTATATTTTTCAGTTCTAGAATTTCTATTTGGTTCTTTTTCAAATCTGCTATGTCACTTTTTATCACTTCCTGTTTCCTGACAGAATTTTCCAGTTTTAATGTGTATCTCTTTGAACATAGTGAGTGTAGTTGTTTTATTGTTGTTTTCTGATCATTCTAACAACACTAGTCCCTATCGATCTGTTTCATTGTCTCTTGTTTCTCTTAACTCTTGTTCATGGTGCCTTGTCTTTTAGTGTGCTTAGTTATCTTGAATTAACTGTAGAATATTGTAGTTTAAAACATCTTTGTAAAACAATTTGTGGCCAGGATGATGTTATATTCTCTCAAAAGAGGATTTTCTTTAGCTTCTATCAAACACCTGAGGGCACTAACCACCTAAGATGATTTAACCAACCAAATCCAAAAGACTGACGTTTTTCTGGACCACCCTGATGACTCAAAGACTGGCTACAGTCTGAGATACAGCTTGTTTATTTCCATCTCACCCCTTCTCCTAGGGTATAGCCCTTTTGAGTCTCAGCTAAAAGTGGAAATGGTTTACCAGGATTCTTACCCTTGATGGGATTCAATATTTTACTTTCGTTCCACCGTGTCTGAGAGAGCTGCCTGCTTGATATCAGCAAATGTATGGAACAATACAAGTGGCCCTGAGTGTAATGCTCACCTCTCTGGGATCCTGTCTTTTCCCAGATCTCAAGCAGTACCCCTCACTGGCTTGTCAGCTATTTGATACTTTTAAGATGTTTTTGTATTTTATACAGCTCACTTAAGTATCTCCAGCTTCCAGCCATTACTGAATACAAAAACTTGAGAACAGTTGTATCCAGAGATCACAGAACTTTTGAGTAGTACAGGCAAGATTGGAATAAAAGGTATATATGCTTCAAATCCTAGATTCTTTCCTCTACATTGCACTGTTCAGTCCAGATGATAATGATATTGATAAACAGATGATAGATAGATAGATGATAGATAGATAGATAGAAACTAACACTTATCAAACCCCCTACTCTGTCAGGAACTCTGTTCTAAAAGCTTTAATTTTTTTAACTCATTCAATTTTCACAACAATCCTATGAGTTAGGTACCATCATTATTCTTGTTTTACAGATGAAGAAACTGAGGCATGGAGAGATTAAGTAAATCAGCCCAAAGCCACACAGCTAGAAAGAGTTGAGCTGTAATTCAAACCTGAGAGTCCAACTCCAGAGTCTGTGCTCCTAACCACGAAGTTTTAAACAAAACTTTCCTGTTGCCAAGGGTCTGAGAATCACTTATCCTACCACATCGATTCAGACACAAACATCAATTCTAAGACTATTGGTTCTTCAAGATTGAGCTGCATGCTACTTCCACCTATACCTGCCTGAGTCTGTATAGAACAAAGTCTTCAGTTCAGGTATCAGGAAGTGTTGCTCTGAAAACAAATCTTCATTTCTGTAAACTGCAACCATCCTCATCGCTTCTTTTTTTTTTTTTTTTAACATCTTTATTGGAGTATAATTGCTTTACAATGGTGTGTTATTTTCCGCTTTATAACAAAGTGAATCAGTTATACATATAGATATGTTCCCATATCTCTTCCCTCTTGCGTCTCCCTCCCTCCCACCCTCCCTATCCCACCCCTCTAGGTGGTCACACACCACCGAGCTGATCTCCCTGTGCACATCGCTTCTGTTAGATATTTTTCTCCAAGGGAAACCACAGCAGTTTACAGGCTAATCAGTTCTCCCGCCAGCCTCATAAACTGGGAGAGAGGGTGGGGCAGTGAAGGGGAAAATGTTTTATTGTCCCCATTTTGCAAAGGCAGCTTTCAAGCAAAAGCAGGTGAGTCATCCACAGAGATCAGATTCCAATGCCCACTCCATTCCACCCCCCTGAATTCCCTCCAGCAGTGGGGGACATTACCCTATAGAGAAAGCTACTTGTCTTCTTAAGAAATATGCAAAGTAGACTCTGGACCGCCAGGGAGAGGTGATAGGAGACAGATGCATGCCGGGTCCATGAGTCTCCCTAAGGATTGGATGATCCCATATCTTTCAGCACATTAATAACTATCCAAGTTACTATTTTTTTATATATAAATTTATTTATTTATTTTTGGCTGCATTGGGTCTTTGTTGCTGCATGTGGGCTTTCTCTAGTTGCGGCCAGAGGGGGCTACTCTTCGTTGCGGTGCGCGGGCTTCTCACTGCGGTAGCTTCTCTTGTTGCAGAGCACAGGCTCTAGGCACTCGGGCTTCAGTAGTTGTGGCACAAGGGCTCAGTAGTTGTGGCTCGCAAGCTCTAGAGTGCAGGCTCGGTAGTTGTGGCGCACAGGCTTAGTTGGCTCCGCAGCATGTGGGATCTTCCCGGACCAGGGCTCAAACCCGTCTCCCCTGCATTGGCAGGTGGATTCTTAACCACTGCGCCACCAGGGAAGTCCCCAGGTTACTATTAACTGAGCATTCACCACTGTGTTAAAGCACCTTCGTGAATTACTTATTTAGTTCTCACATAACCCTGTAATGAAGATTTTATCATGATCCTCCCTTTCAGATTAGGAAACTGAGGCTTGGGGAGGTTAAGGCACTTGTCATAGCCATCCAGTTAGGAAGCAGCAGACCTTTGGTTCAACACTCCGAAGTCAGTGACCTTCCATTGCCTTTCCTTCCCCACCTACAGATGTGTTTCTAGATATTGAGAGACAGAGTAGGGACAGATGGCTTCCCTGAGGCCCAGGCTCACTCAGAGACATAGCTGAGGAAGCTAAAACCCAGAGCAAATGACACCAGGAAGAGGAGAGGGTTTCTCTGAAAACAGCAGGGTGGGTGCAAACTGACGTACTTGTCCACATGGCAACCTGGACACACCTGGAAACACCTGCTCCACCTCTCAGATGGGGCCAGTGCCGCTTGGGTCATGCTCTTTCAGTTGTTATTCTCTTCTTATTTCTTCAGAGTTGTACAAAGGTCAAGTCCCACCAAGGGGGCTCCCAAGGACCCCTAGTCCCACTTTATCTTAGGAAGAACCTCAGAGAATGTTTTGGCACTGAGGCCCACGCATTGGAAAGGCCTCTCCAGGACAAGGTAGTACCGCCTCAATTGCATGGCTTTGGAAGGGTATCCTCGCCTCCAAAGAGATCTCCTATCTTGAAATGTCACACGGCTTAAATTCCACAATTAGAGCTACCTTTGTTGGGTAAAAAGAAGTGAAACCTCTTTCAAAATGTGAACATTCCCAGAAAGGTTCTAAATTTTTGTCACTCTTAATTTTTTCTCACATAAAGATATTTTTTCCCCCAGACTTTTGGAACTTACTACCATTTGTCTACCGAGAATCTGACCCATAAAAGGCCCCCAATAAGTATAGTATTTATTTACTATCTGATGAATGCTCATAAATGACTAAACAAATAAATAACAGATTAAAGTTAGAGAGAAAGCTAAAGAAAGACATGTTTCAACCACTCTTTTTATTTTAGTGAAGTTGAGCATATAGCATAGTTGCATTAATTTGTTCTTTGGGGGCAGTATATATAAAATTTTTATAATGTTCCACAAAGAGCACTGTGACTAAAGGTGCTTTAGTTGCTCCGCGGCATGTGGGATCTTCCCGGACCAGGGCTCGAACCCATGTCCCCTGCATTGATAGGCGGATTCTTAACCTCTGCACCACCAGGGAAGTCCCCTGAACAATTTTTAAAACAACTGGATTCAGGTGATTGGTCTGGCTAGCATTCACCCATCCATTCTTTCTTTTTCTTTTTTGCGGTACGCAGGCCTCTCACTGTTGTGGCGTCTCCCGTTGCGGAGCACAGGCTCCGGACGCGCAGGCTCAGCGGCCATGGCTCACGGGCCCAGCCGCTCCGCGGCATGTGGGATTGTCCCGGACCGGGGCACGAACCCGTGTCCCCTGCGTTGGCAGGCGGACTCTCAACCACTGTGCCACCAGGGAAGCCCCATCCATTCTTTCGAATAAACTACTTTGTGAAGCTGTCTTTCTTCAAACACCTTTCTGGGTGTCTCAGCATCAACAAGAAAACGTATCAAAAGGGCTCAGTACAGAGCCCGGCACAGAGTAAGCACAGACAATATTGCAGCTGGTATTATTGATATTTGGGGACTTGAACTTGGAGACTCTTAAAATTTGGTCTAGAGTATTTTAATGCCACCCCATTCTGCCTCTTAAAGAGCAAGAGCATTGATGGAGAGGCAGTAAACACCTCCATGCAAGATTCCCTGCAGCCTGTGGGCACAGAGCACACAGCAAGCCAGCAAGAGGAAAAGCACAACCAGAAACTTCTCTTACCACCACAGACTCATCAAGATTGTGTACAACGAGAAGAAAAGTAGAAGTGGAGTGTCAGGGGAAGAAAGGAAAAGAGAACAGAAGAAATGGAAAAGACGGTGGGAGAGGAGAGGAGCTGCAGTTTGATGCTCCATCTGTAAAGTCGATAGGCAATGCTAGACGATTTTTAATGTCCCTTTCTAGTACTTTATGATGGGAAAGTAGTGAAAGAAGTTGGGGGGTGGGGGAAGCAGAAAGAGGGTTTGCGATAGTGAGGAGTCATCCAAAAGCCTAAAAGAAAATGCTGAGCCCACGAGGGCTATGTTGCTTATCCCGGGCATCGTATCCAGTCTACAAATAGTGCAACGCAAAGAGCGGGAGGGAGAACAGCAACAGCGAAGATACCATGCTGTCATCTCAGCCTGGATTTTCCACGAAGACCTCATCCGTTCTGAATTTATGCCAAGTCACCAACACAGCACCCAGGACCTGGTGGGTGCCCTGCAAATATTTGTTGTTTCAAACGTTATTATGCTTTCACTTTAGAAAATAGGAGAAAAAAGACCAGAGTATAAAGAAAAAAATAACCATCATTCATGAGCTCATCACCAAGAAATAGTAATAGAGAATGATAGTTAACATGTCTTTGAGTGACTATTACGTGATAAGCACTTTACAGGATCTGCCTCATTTAGTCGTTTACTTAACTACTGTGAATATTTCTGTTTGCTTTCCAAGTGTTTTTCTATACATGATACATAAATCTTTCCAACAGTTGTGCAAGCCTTTTACATGTTTTCTTATTATCATTCTTCCCACTATTATTGCTTATAATCCTCACAACAAACTTGTGAGATATCTGTTTTCTCTCCAATTTTACAGATGGAATCGCTGAGGCTCAGGAGTTAAGTTGCCTAAGATCACAAGGCTCATAAATGGCAAGGCTGGGATTTGAAACAAGTTTGGACTGGCAGTAATGCCTATATGTCATTTATTACTTGATTTGTTTCTCTCTCTCTCTCTCTCTCTCTCTCTCTCTTTCTTTCTCTCTCTCTCAGCTTCCCAGATTTTCTTCACCATAGGATGTGAGTGAAGAGTGATTGGCTGAATGTTCCCAAGGGGTCTTAAAGACACACCTTCAAAACAGTACAAGGGTTAAGCACGTGTAAGGTGTGTTTATTGCTGTAAATGGCCAAAGAGACCCTTGATTCATACTGCCTTTCTGCCAAAGAGATAGTCTTGTGATATCCAGTGACCCAAGCAGAAAGGTGTGGGCAGTACCAGGGTCCATCCAGGGCTTCTGCTGTGGGAAGCAGAGATGAAGTTACCAAGATCTATAATCTGATCGACATATGTTTACAACTGCCTGGACAATTCAGCCAGGTAGAGGAGAGAACTCACCAGTGTCCTGAGTCTAGAATTGCCAGATAAAATCCAGGATGTCCAGGTGAACTTGAATTTAGCCATTTATTTAACCACTGTCAACATGACAGATATACTCATAAGGCTAATTATGGAGATATGATTACATTAAAATATTACCTGTTCTTTATCTGAAATTGACGTTTAACTGGGCATATTTGGAACATATACTAAAAAATTATTGTTTAACTGAAATTCAGATTAAACTGGATTTTTTTTTGTTTGTGAAATATGGTAACCCTAGTAAATTTTAAACCCTTTTAAATTTTACTTTATTTTTTCCTTTCCCTTTCATCCTCTATTTCCTCTTCCGTTCTTCCTCATTGTAAGCACTCAAATTGATTTTATTTAAGTCCATCTAATTTACCTTCCATTTGTTTATTTTGATATATACATACATTTGAAACTGTATCCTACTGATTTTTTTAATTCACACAAATGGAATTGCACTATAAATCTAATTCTGTTCCTTCTTGTTTCCTCAACACTTTCTTCTTGAGATCTCTCCATGTTACTACATATACATCTGGATCATTAGTTCATTAGTTCTGCATTCTATGTAATATTTCATTGCATGCATAGACCAGGTTTT
Organism: Aethalodelphis obliquidens; assembly: GCF_003676395.1. Classification (NCBI taxonomy): domain Eukaryota; kingdom Metazoa; phylum Chordata; class Mammalia; order Artiodactyla; family Delphinidae; genus Aethalodelphis; species Aethalodelphis obliquidens. The sequence goes on from NW_020837953.1 coordinate 37,690,735, forward strand.
ACCTAACAGTCCCCCTCTGGGGGACACCTAGGTAGCTTCCACCTCTTGGTTCCATAAATATTTTGGGGTCAAATTGTGTGCATATTTGTTGAGTGTCAAGTCAGTCATGTTGTATTTATTTGTATTTCTCTGGTTATCTTACAGATGTGCATGAGAGAGTTTCTCTGGGGAGCATTCTTAGGAGTGGAACAGTGGGTTCACAGGGTATACACATATGGTATTCAAAATATTTAACAACCATCAAGATACAGACACTGATCACTCAACACACTCACTGCCCATGAGCCATATAGGTGCCCACAAACTGAATCTCTGCCTTGAATATCCACAAACATAGTTTCACCAGGCAACTAGAGTTACTTGGGGACAGCTCTGCCAGTCTACACTCCCACCAGCAGTGCATGAAGATCCTCTTTTATTTATTTATTTATTCATTCATTCATTCATTTGGTTGTGCCAGGTCTTAGTTGTGGCAGGCAGGCTCCTTAGTTGCAGTTCACCAGCTCCTTAGTTGCAGCACGTGGGCTCCCCAGTTGCGGCAGGCAGGCTCCCTAGTTGTGGCATGCGAAATCCCAGTTGCGGCATGCACGAGGGACCTAGCTCCCTGACCAGGGATCAAACCCCAGCCCCCAGCATTGGGAGCACAGAGTCCTCTCCACTGCGCCACCAGGGAAGTCCCGAAGATCCTCTTTTTTTTCACATTGTCCCCATTTGAAACTAACTTTTGACTTTTGCTGATTTGAAGGGCGTTGAGTTACTCTCATTGTTGTACTTTACTTGTATTTCTCTGGTTATTATGAGGCTGAACATTTCTTCACACACTTTTTAGCCATTTTGGTTTCCTTTTGTAAATTGCGTGTTCATACCTTCTACCCATTTTTCTCTTGGGTTTCCACTCTTTTTTCCTCCAACTATATAGGAGTTTCTCATATAGTCTAGAACAGCCCTGTCCAATAGAAATATAATGGGAGCCACATATGTAATGAACATTTTTTTCTAATAGCCACATTTAAAAAGTAAAAAGCAGATGAAATGAACTTTGGCAATATATTTATTACAACATATTTAAAATATTATCATTTCAACATGTAATCAATATAAAGATTATTGAGATGCATTACATTCCTTTGTGTATGCTAAGTCTTTGAAATTTGGTATGTATTTTACATTTACAGCACATCTAATTTGTACTAGTCACATATAAAGTGCTTAATAGCCACATATGGCTAGTGGTATATTGAATAGTTCAGGTCTAGAACCTAGACACCACATAATAGTTCCTGCTGGTTTAAGACTGAAAATACCTTCTTCTGGTTCATCTATCTGTTAACTTTGTTTAAGGTATCCTTTGTTTAGAAAACATGTTAATTTATATGTAGCTAGGTCCATTTTTTCCCCTAAAATTTGTGTTTCATGTTCTTATTTTTGAAATCCATACCCATGTCAATGTGTCCAAAATATACAATGGCACTTTTCTTCTATTAGTTTTATAATTTTTCTTTCACTGGTAGGTAGTAAATCCATTGGAGGATTTTTTTTTCATATTGTAGGAAATAGAGATTCAACTTTTTTTTAATAGAGTAGGCTGATTTCCCCAACACCATCTACTAAATAATCTGTTCTTTCTCCACTCATTTGTGAAGACACGTCTATCATATATCAATATCCCATATATACAATCTGTTTTATAGTTCTCTATTCTGATATTTAATTATCACCATAACCCTTGTTTTTTAAAATATGACAATAACTTGCAGATAATTTGGGTAAATGGCCCAAAGTTATCCAGATAGTGTTAGAGTTATGATTTGAACCCACCCAGGTATGTATGATGCTGTACTAGTTAGGATTGTATTTGGCCCCATGTAACAAAAGCCAGACTAAGTGGCTGGAACAAAGGGGTTTATTTTTCTCAGATACCAAGAACTCTAGAGATCATCCAGTACAAGTGTAGTGGCCCCATGATGCTGCAAAGGATCCAGGAGTCTTCTGTTTTTCCAATCAGCCATATTTATGTGTGGTTTTTTCCTCATGGTTGCAAGATGGCTGCTGCACCTCCTAGAATCTGTCCTCATTTCCAGAAGGTAGAAAGGGGAAAAGAAAGAGCAAAGGCAAAGGAGTGTGTCAGCTGAATCTATGCCTTTTAATCAGGAAAACAATTGTTTTTCTACAGGTTACACCTACTTGGCAAGAAGTAGGTCACACAGGCATGCCTTGCTGCAAGAGAATCTAGAAAATGGAAGCTGTTATTTTTTCAGCTGGGACCATGTCTACCTGTTCTAGTCTGTTTGGGCTGCTGTGACAAAAATACTATAGACTGATGACTTAAAAACAATAGAAATTTATTTCCCACAGTTCTGGAAGCTGGAAAGTCCAAGATCAAGGCATTGTCCTATCCAGTATTTGGTGAGAGCCTGTTTCTTAGTTCATAGACAGCTGTCTTCTCACTATGTCTTCGTAAGGCAGAAAGGACTAGGGAGCTCTCTGGGGCCTATAAGGGCACTAATCTCATTCAGGAGGACTCCACCCTCATAACCAAATCACCTCCCAAAGGCCCCATCTCCAAATACCATCACATGGGGAGTTAGGTTTCAACATATGAATTTTGAAGGGACGTAAACATTTAGTCCATAGCACCACCCAAACAAAATTTGGGTTCTGTTAAAAATTAAGTGGAGAATGGATATGGGGTAGGCATCAGAATAGGTTACTGAAGAGCTAATGAAGCATAAGGTTCAGAGTATCTCATTCATCAGGCCCTTTCCAGTGCCCTATACCTAATTTTATATACTTAGTTTTATATTATTTTTCTTAACACCACACCCCCCAAATTGCATAAGCTTCAAGTTCCATACAACTTGCATCTACCCCTGGTGGGCACCTAGCAGTACCTGCCACACCTGTCAAAGCCAACATTCTGCTTTTTGCTTTGAATTTTTCTGGTTTTAGTGGGTGATAAGGTGAAATGTGTGCTTAGGTTGTCGAAGTGAAGTACACATTTCCAACTAATTCCCCCAGGATCTACCTTAATGCTTTTTTGGCCAAGACGAGACCTGAGAAAGAGCATTATTTTAAGCAAATGATGACAATAGTAATAACTGCCACTTCTGAGTGCCAAATACTTGCCAGACACTGTGCTAAGAACTTTCCCATATGTGTTTTTCAATTAATTCTTACTAAAAGTCTTTGCATTTCAGAGGGGTTAAGTAACTTGCCCCAGATCGCAGAGTCGGTAAGTGGCCAAATTAGTATGTGAACCTAATTTCAAAACCTTTCCATGTTTTCCACTGCATTATAGCTAAAATTTTCCTAAGGGCTTTGGACTCATGCAAGATTGTAAGAAGATTGTAAGTAAATAAAAATACAGTTACAAAATGAATAGTTTTTTAGTATAATTATTATCTGTTGTTTATCTGAAGTTCAAATTTAACTGGCTGTCATAATTTAATTAGGCAATCCCATGTTTTACAAACAGTTAATTGTGCCATGAAATGAAGAGTATATGAACTGATTCACTTTGTTATAAAGCAGAAACTAACACACCATTGTAAAGCGATTATACTCCAATAAAGATGTTAAAAAATAAAAAGAGTATATGAATTCTGTGCACATATCTTTCTTACAAGTGAAACAAGATGAAACATGTGAAGTGTCTGGAACTCAACGCAGTTTAACCCCTTGGTATTGGACATCAGGATTTCAGGGATTGTGGTCTTGGCTGGGTGATCTAGGACAAGTTGGTTTCCCTTTCTGGGCTCAGTTTCCCCTTCTGTAAGATGAGAGGTTGCTCTGATCATCACTTAGGACCCCGAAGCTGCAGTGTCCAATGGTGACTGGTCATCGTCTTTGCCTATGAAATTCCACCATCTTTGCATGTGAAGAGAGAGGTTTGATGATCAAATAAGTTTGGGAAACAATATCATATATATCCACCCCATACTTCCCTCAGCAATTCAAAAGCATGTGTTTGTATAAGAAGAAATGGAGAATCGAGTTCTAGTCAACTTTACTTAACACCCAATTTCCGAAGATGTTTGACAGTAGAATTCCTTGTTTGCAAATCATCCTATGCAATAGTTGTTCCATGGGACTCACTTTGGGACACTGAGCTGCAAGAGCTAAACTTGCTATTACAATGATGTGTCTAAGATAATAGTCAAAACTGAGTTTCTACTCCTGGGTGACTTTAAATCAGGGCAGGTCCTAACACTTCAGTTGGGATTGAGAAGAATACAGCATCGATTTCCTTTTAACATTTGTCTTATTTTCTCTTTGGAAATGGATGGAGAGCCTGGCAAGGACGTAAGGCAACCAGGTGGGGTTAGTAGGCTCAGACCCAGAAAAGGAAGGTGTGAATCCCTGTTCTACAACTTTCTAGCTGGGTGACCTTGGGCACAGTTCTTGACCTTTCTGGATCTTAGATTCCACATCTAAAAATCAGGCACAGGTATACTTCCCAAATGAAGTACCATAGGAGAATATCTCCCAGCATGCCTGACCCAGAGGACGTGCTCATTATGTCTGTTAGATCTGAACCAATTGTTGAAGCAAAGAAACAGAAGTGTCCCCATGTTGAAAAGATTAGAATTGATGGGGATAGCAGCCAGGCATGGAGTACCAATGGAGGACAGAAACAGAGCATGGGGTAGTCTCGTACGTATACGGCAAGCAGATCAAAGGAGTGAAAGTTAGAGAAGCAAAATGTTGGCAAAATTTAAGGCCAGTAGGAGCCCCGAAGCCAGAAGTGCTGGTAGTCAATCTCGAGGTTGAGTGACCCAGCATGGGGCCCAGCCCAGGCCTCCCTGGACATAGGAAAGACCCACGAAAGACCCATCTACGAATCAGCTTTCTTTCTCGGCTTCAGCAAATTAAACAACACTTGCCTTATTCACCATCAAAGTGTAATGTGAGGTGAAATGACATTTTGCATGTGACAGGGCTGTATTGGAATCTCATAAAGTACTCAATCAATAGAATACACCAAAATTTGAAAGTAAAGGAAATATAAAAATTGTTATGTGGATCAAAGTCAGTATTTATGTAACTGAACTCCCTAACAATCTGGCATAAGAAAAATGCTCATTCTCTAATGAGCCCCACCTGCCTGGCTACCCAGAAATTCCATCTCGATCATGTTTGGGGAGTCCCTCTTCTCTCCAGGTTTGTGCAAATGTCCTTGGGAGCTTATGCAATCTAGAACATTTGGGGAGAGACACTCCGATGATCAGCTCACACTGAACTCTGCTAGGTCCACCATCCCAGCCTACCTTGAAGGTGGCATTTATACTGCCTCGGAGCCAAGCTTGAGCACAGGAGGTCATTGCCCAGGTGGAGAGTCTCTGTGCCTGGAGTCAGAACTCTCTCTGCTCAGCCCATCAGAAGTCCTGCCAGTCCATTTTTCTGGAACCCATAAAATCTCTCTGTCCTGCCTTTCCTATTCTCTGAGGAAACTCTCCCCAATTCCTCCTCTTTCCTCTTTTCACTGAGGACTACCTCTCCCAACCCTGGGAGACCTGTCCCAGACAATCCCACTCTGGTCACCCAGGGGAACTCAAGTCCTCTGTGGGGGGTGGCTCTGATTGAAGGGGCCTGGAAACTTCTGCTCTGGCTACCTTCTTGGGATGAAGGAGGGGAAAGTCTTCACCATGATGAGAACAAAAACACAAATCAATATCTCAGTAAATGATCACAAATACACAAGTATTACATCCTTCACACTCTTAAATAAGGATTTAAGGTGAATTGTTTGGATTGAGTTTCATTATATTTTTAGTAAGAGATCCATTTGTTTTGTAAGCAAACCACGCCACTGGCAGAAAACTTACACTGCCGACCACATGCTCTGACCTCATTCCCATCACCAAATGCACGAAGGTCTCCCTAGCTGCTGACTCGGTTGTTTTAAGAGTCAGATAAATTCCTTGAAGATGAATAGGTGACAATGACCCCATAGTGTGAAGACAGTCCCCAAAGAAGGTGAACAAAGAAAGGAAAATACTCCAAACCCCACCCTTTGCCCCCTCACACCTCACATTCTTTCTTACATTTGGAAAATATTCTGTCTCTCCTTCTTCCTCTTTTTGGATTACAGCTGTTTATTTTAGAGCACAAGGTCACTGTCAAGGAACAGCTGAACAAGCCTGGTGATTTTTCCTGCGACATGGGGACAAGGCTGGGGCCAAGTCTACAAGCCAGGACTTTACCCTGAGATGGAAATAAATTTTCTTGAGGCCTCTGTACAGAGGAGGGTGGCTTGATCGCTGGGGACATGACTGCATGCTTTTATATGAAAGAGAGGAGGAAAATCAAGGTCGACAGAAAGAAGAAACAGAGGAGGTGGGTGGAGCTCACTCCCAGGGAAAACACGAATGCGCCAGCATTGTCAAAGCTGGCCATGAACTTGCCACCCACTATGGTTCAGAGGGAAACACAAATACATTGAAATAGGTCTGGAGGAGGAGAACAAATTGATACGAGAGGCTACCCCTGTAGAGGGGATGCGATGGGGGCCATGGAGGGGGCTGTAAATGTGGTCAAGGAGAATTTAAGCTTACCTGTAGTGCATTAAATTTTAGGATGGATTTATAGTCATGTGATACATGTGTAATCAAAATTACTGTTTAAAAGTTTAATTTAGCAGAAAAAAATATGTGAGATTTGGAGTTGTAAGTTTTGGATTTGAGACCTATCTTTTCTACTTGGAGATATTCTGCCATCATTTTTGATGCCATTTTTATATGCCAAGGAATATGCCGGGCACTGAGTGTACAAAGATGAAGAAAAAGAGTCATTGTCCTAAAGTCTAAGAACATGACTTATCTAGATCTCAATTCACTTGTCTCTATAATGGGTATGATAATTTCTACTTCACAGGATTGTCAAGAATATTCAATTAAAGTATAAAAATATACTTCTGTTAACTACAAAACACTATACAAATGCTCTTTATATATTTATTGCAAGTCTTGTTCAAAGGAGGGCTTGAAAGAGTAACATTAAATCTTTTCTCTTTTTTTAGTTTAATATTTTTTTGAAACAATAAAAACTTTACAAAAAAGTTTGAAAGATGCTACAAAGAATGGCGTTACTGATACATGTTCAACAATCAGCTCTCCAGGGTAAAAAAAAAAGACCTGAGTTGTAACATTTACTAATTTCCATGGTGTAAATACTCCCACCACAGCCAATTTCAAGCTACCAACATGATGTCACTGAGTGCAGAGTTGGAAAGATATAAGCATAATGGACTCTAGCATACCACTGACAAAAAAAAATAAACTTTTTTTCCTGAACCATTTGAGAATAAATAGCCAATCTGATGCATCACCCCCAAATACTATAGTATGTATTTCCCACAAACACAGACATATCTTTATACAACCACATTAAAACTCTAAAAATCAGGAAATGAACACCATCTAATCCAGAGACCCCATGCAAATTTCACCAATGTCCCAACAACGCCCTTTATACCAAAAAAGATCCAATTCAGAATCACACGATGCATTTAGATATCAAGTCTCTTTAGACTCCTTAAATCTGGAAGTTTCTCAGTTTTTCCTTGACTTTAATTACCTTGACATTTTTAAAGATTACAGGCCATTTAATTTATAGAATGTCCCTCGATATGGATTTGAACTTTATTTCCTCATGATTCTACCTAGGTTTTGCATCATTGGCAGGAATACTAAGGAAGCAGTGCTGAGCTCTCATTGCATCCTATCAGGTGGAGCATCATTTAGTTCTATCCCTTTATTGATGATGTTCACTTTAATCTCTTGATTATGGTGGTATTTGCTAGGCTTTTCCACCATGAGATTATTCTTTTCAGTTTTGCCATTGCTAAGTATTGTGTGGAGAGGTACTTTGCAACTATGTCAATATCCTGTTTTCCATGACATCTTCAAGTTATTCCTTTATTGATTTAGATCTATATGGACTCATGGTTTCCTATTTTATTTCATGTGTTTGAATCCATTATTATCATTACTTATTTCTATACCAAACTGTCCCTGGCTTGGACAGTGCGACATTTTTCTTTAAGCACTTCCTTACTTCCTGGCATATGATGTTCCAGGCTCACCTTGTACTGTTTCTACCCCAGCCTTGGATTCAGCCATTTCTCCAAGGTGTCCTGTTTCCTTGGACTCCTTAGCAGAGTCCTTAGTGGAAAACGGTATTTAGAAACCAAGATCTGAGTTGGCTAGCTGTGCTCATTGCTATGAGGATGTCACTGCTCCCAGGCCCTTTCAGCAGACAGAGATAAGGAATGCACACACACACGCGTGCACACACACACACACACACACACACTTAAACCTATATTTATTTCTGTATCTAATCATCTATATATACTGAAAGCCATGAGTTCACATGTGACCTGAAATTCCAATTCAAAACCTCAGAGTTTATTCTAATTTCTCCCTTTCCATACTTGTATCTCCTCCGACAGTGAGAAATTAGGTCCCTTTTTTTTTTTAAGATATAACTCACATACTATAAAATTCACCAGTTTAAAGTTTACAATTCATTGGTTTTCAGGATATTCACAAGGTTGTGCAACCGTCATCATAATCTATACCTAAAGGGTTTTTTTGGTTTTTTTTTTTTTTTGTTACGCGGGCCTCTCACTGTTGTGGCCTCTCCCGTTGCGGAGCACAGGCTCCAGACGCGCAGGCTCAGCGGCCAGGGCTCACGGGCCCAGCCGCTCGGCGGCATGTGGGATCCTTCCGCACCGAGGCACGAACCCGTGTCCCCTGCATCGGCAGGCGGACTCTCAACCACTGCGCCACCAGGGGAGCCCAGTACCTAGACTATTTTTATCACCCCAAAAGGAACTCCAAATCCATTAGCAGTCTCTCCCCAAAGCTCTCCTCTCTCTAACCTTTGTCAAACACTAATCTACTGTTATAAATGGGATCAAACAATATGTGACCTTTTCTGTCTGCCTTCTTTAGTTTAGCACAGGGTTTGCAAGGTTTATCCATGTTGCGGCACGTGTCGTTACTTCATTTATTGTTATAGCTGAGTAATATGTCATTGTATGGATATTCCACATTTTGTCTATCTATTCATCAGTTAATGGACAATTGGGTTGTTTCCACTTTTTTGGCTATTATGAATAAAATGCCTCATTTACAAGTTTTTAGGTGAACATGTTTTTGTGCAGTTGCTGAGTCATGTGGCAATTCTATGTTTTCGTTTTTGAGGAACTGCCAAAATGTTTTCCAAAGTGTCTGCATAATTTTACTTTCTCACCAGCAATGTAGGAGGGTTCCAATTTCTCCACATCTTCCCCCAAACAGTTATTGTCTGCTTTTTAAAAAATTATAGTCATTCTAGTGGGTGTTAAGTAATAGCTCACTGTGGGTTTGGTTTGCATTTCGCTACTAACTAATGATATTGAACATCTTTTCATGTGTTTATGTATATGTCTTCTTTGGAGAAATATCTATTCAAATTCTTTGCCCATTTTTGACTGTGTTCTTTGTCTTTTTACTGTTGAATTATGAGTCTTATATGTTATATGTTCTAAATACTAGACCCTTATCAGATATAGAATTTGCAGATTATTTTCCCAATCTGTGGGTTGTTTTTTCACTTTTGTGATCATGTCTTTGATGCACAGAAGTTTTTCGTTTTGATGATTTAATCATCTGTAGATGATTTAATCTATTTTTTTTCTTTGTTGCTTGTGCTTTGTGTGTCATATCTAAGAAATTATTGTCCAATCCAAGGTCATGAAGATTTGCATCTATGTGTTCTTCTAAGAGTGTTATAATTTTAGCTTTTACATTTAGGTCTTTGATCCATTTTGAGTTAAGTTTTGTATATGATGTTCAACTTCATTTTTTGCATGTGAATATCCAGTTGCTCCAGCACCTTTTGTTGAAAAGACTATTCTTTCCCCACTTAACTGTTTAACATCCTAGTAGAAAATTAAATTATCATAAATGTATGACTCTCAATTCTATTCAGTAGATCTATATGTCTTTCCTCATGTGAGTACCACAGTGTCTTGCTTACTGTAGAATTGTATTTAGTTTTGAGATCAGGATGTGTGAGTCCTCCAACTTCACTCTTATTTTCTTAGTGGTTGCCCTGGGAATTACAATTAACATTTTAACTTATCATTATCTAGTTCAGGTAAATGCTAACTTAATTTAAATAGTATACAAAACCTTTGCTCTTGTATAGTTCCATTTCCTTCCCTTCCTTTTGTACTGTTGATGCCATACAAATTATGATTTTTTATGTCCAACATGTATTTATAATTATTTTCATGTAGTTGTCTTTTAAGTCAGATAAGAAATGAGTTACAAACAAATAATACACTTTATATTGTCTTTTATATTTCCCTATGTAATTACCTTTATTGGTGCTCTTTATTTCTTCATGTGGATTTGAGTTACCGTCTAGTAACCTATGTCACTAGACACTAGACAGTGTTTAGTGTCTAGTGTACTTTCATTTCAGTCTAAAGTACTCTCTTTAGTGTTTCTTGTAGGTCTACCAGTGAGAGTTCTCAGGGTTTATTTTTTAATCTGAGAATGTCTTAATTTATCCTTCAGTTTTGAAGGATACTTTCGCTGAGTATAGAATTCTTGGTTGATAAATGTTTTTCTTCCATTACTTTGAATGAATATGCCATTCCATTGCCCTCTGGCCACTATGGTTTCCGATGAGAAATCAGCTGTTAATCTTATTGAGGATCCCTTGTATGTGATAAGTACCTTCTCTCTTGCTGCTTTCAAGATATTCTCTTTGTCTTTGGCTTGTGGCAGTTTGATTATAACGTGTATAGGTGTGGAACCCTTTGAGTTTCTCCTTCTTGGAGTTCATTGAGTTTCTTGGATGTGTAAAATATAGTTTTCATCAAATGTGAAAAGATTTCAGCCATTGTTTCTTCAAATACTCTTTCTGCCCCTTTCTCTCTCTCTTCTCCTTCTGGGACTCCCAGTATTCATATATTGGTATATTTCATTGCGTTTCACAGCTCTCTGAGACTCTGTTCATTTCCCTTCCTTTTTTTTCTTTCTGTTCCTCCAACTGACAACCTCAATTGACCTATCATCAGGTTCTCTGATTCTGTCTTCCACCTGCTCAAATCTTCCAGTCAGGCCCTGTAATGAATTTTTAATTGCGATTATACTTTTTGACTCCAGGATTTCCATTTGGTTCTTTTTTTATAATTTCTTTTAAAAAAATTTTATTAACATTCTCTATTTGGTGACACATTGTTCTCATGCTTTTCTCTATTTCTTTAGTCATGGTTTCCTTTAGTTCTTTGAATATATTTAAAATAGCTAACTCAAAGTCTTTGTCTAGTAAGTCTAATATGTGGGGTTTCCTCAGGGAAATACTCTATTATTGCTTTTTTCCTTGTGTATGTGCTATACTTGCTTGTTTTTGGTTTGTTTGTTTGCATGCCTCTTAATTTTTGGTTGAAAACTGGATGTTTTAAATAATATAATGTGGCAATTCTATATATCAAATTCCTCTTCACTTCTCCAAGATTTGTTGTTGTTGATATTTGTTATTTTTGCTATTGTTGTCTGTTTCACAACTTTTATTAACTAATTCTGTAAAATCTGTATTCTTTGCCGTGTGTGGCAACTGAAGACTTTGCATAGTAACCTTAATGGTCAGTCAACGATTAGACATAGATTTCCTTAAACACTAGGAACCTATAAGTCTCCCAGTCTTGGCCAATGGGCTCTGTGCATGTGCTGAGGCATGCCTTCAACATTCAGCCAGAGAGATAACAGCTCTGCCTTAGTCTTCACTTCCTGCTTGTGCAGAGCCTCAAGGACAGACAGAAGTAAGAGCTTAGGGTTTTCCCAGATTTTTCCTGAGCACATGCATAACCCTTCACATGCTCACAGCCCTCACATGCATGTGGTTTTCTAGATTCCCAGGAATACGCCAGGGCTTTTTATAGACCCTATGAATATCTCATTCCCTAATTTTTCCTTTCAAGCTTTTTGGTTAGCCTATTGTTTACCCCAACTCTTATTCACTACCTCAGGCAGTCACAATTCACCCTAAATGTTTCTGACAAATACCTTTGGAAAAAAGGCTTTTCAAACTGGGTGAGCTGCAAGTTAGGTCAAATAAAGACAGGCTTGCAAGTGGCGTCTTCCAGTTAACCACCAGACAAGTCAAATAATGACAAGTCTCTGAGAGTAATACTTGGAAGGCTCTCCACCTCTATTGTAACCTCTCCATTGGCTGCCTGGCTGCAGGTTTTCACTGAGATCGTAGGCTGTTAATTTTCATGGCTACCACAGAGCTAGAGAGACTAATGGGGATAGAATACATTAAAATACCATAGGGAATTCTCTGGTGGTCCAGAGGTTAGTATGTGGACTTTCACTGCCATGGGCCTGGGTTCAATCCCTGGTCAGAGAACTAAGATCCCACAAGCCACGCAGCAAGGCCAAAAAACTATATATATACCATAGAGCTTATTATTCTTACCAAGAGTTAGCCATTTTTCTTGAATAAATGCTCCCTGCACTGCTGCAAGCCTTTGGTTAATTTCTAGAGTTCTGCAAAAATTATTTCTGACAATTGTTGCATATTTCCTTTTTTCCTTTATAAAGGAAAGAAATTTCAGAGGTCTTTACTCTGACATTTTCACTGACGTCACCTTGATCTCATAATTTTTAATATATTTACTTATTTGGGCAATCTTCATTTGTCAAAAAACTCCCAAGCATACCAACACCTCAACCTGTGCAGATGTCTCCCTCACCCCACTAGGCTTTGATATCCTGTGCTAGAATATCCTACTCACCCTGCTTGGGCTCTGACAACACACGCCAGGTCATACCTCACACAAATAGTCTCCTCTCCTTACTGACCTCTGACTCTTTGTACCAGGCTGCACCTGTGTGTGATCACCCTCCCTACCCTACTCCAGGTCATTGCAGCTTCCCATCTCACCTTCTACCAGGGCAGACACCTACCTTGCTCTGCCCTACATAATGATTTTAGAACTAAATTGTTCAGGAAAAGAAGGTGAATGGGAAATTTTTCTTTCTAAGAAAAGAAAACAAGGAATTGGAGCAGCTGAGTGACTTGCTCAAGGACACAAAGCAAGTGAGGGCCAGGAACAGACCCAGGTCAAATTACTGTTGGTGACTCAGTTCTTTTTCCATTATAATACCTAAAAACAATGGCTATTATATGACTGAACACTTTCAAGATATTCAGATCTCAGCATAATTGTCACTTCCTGACCACCCAATCCAAACAGCCACCCAGTCCCTTATGACCATGTATGTCACCCTGTTTTAATTCTCCTTATTTCCCTCACCACTAACATTTTTCTTTATTTGTTGGCTCCAAGAACAAGGACTGTGTTTTTCTTGTTCACCACTGTGTCCTTAATACCTAACCTGTTGGCTGTTTCATAGTTGGTGCTCAATATATATTTGCTGGACAAATGAATAAACCATGTGTCTGACACAGACTAGTTTCTCTTATAGTTGTCAGAAGAGAGGCTCAAAGAGGTTAAGTAATTTTCTTAAGGTTACATGCAAGTAAAGGCCTTATTAGTTAAATTAGGTTTCTATAAGTGACAGTAGTAAAACTGAAATTTTAACTGGGCCCATGGCATCTTATACAAAGACACATTTTCCACCCTCTTTTATAGGTAGGTGTGGCCATGTGATTAAACTCTGGCCAATACAATGTAAGTGGCATTGGTCTGTGCAACTTCTGGGAAGTGTCCTTAGTGGTGGGACCAGTGCTCTCTGCCCTCCCTTTCCTCCTTTCTTCAGGCTGGAATGCAGACCTGAGCAGCCATCTTGGAGTACGAGGTGAACTTGGGGATGGGGGCCACTAAAGGTAGAGAAAGATGATAGACATCCTTGACACTGTGAAGCACCACACCAGTCCCAGATCACCAATCAACACTTCATGGGATAGAAAAATAAATTTCTGTTATGAACTAAATTATGTCCCTCACCTCCAAATTCATATGTTGAAGCTGTAACCCCCAATATGAATGTATTTGGAGATAGGGCTTTTAAAGAGGTAATAAGGTTAAATGAGGTCAAAGTGGTGGGTCCCTAATCGAACACAATTGGTATCTTTATAAGAAAAAGAAGAGACACCTCATTCCTCTCTCCTTGCATATGCACAGAAGAAAAGCCATCTACAAGCCAGGAAGAGAGGCCTCACCAGAAACCAGTTTTGAAGACACCTTGATCCTAGCCTTCTAGACTCCAGAATTCTGAGAAAATTAATTTCTGCTGTTTAAGCCACTCTGTCTGTGGTATTCTATACATTATGGCAGTCCTAGCAGATTAATCCAACTTCCATCTTGTTTAATCCCTTGAAATTTAGCATTTTGCCAGCAAGCAAAAAAGATAAGGAGGGTAATGGCTATTCAACAACCAAGAAAAACATGATCTGCCACAGAGACACATAGAGCTACAGCTACATGCTCATCAACAAATATTAAGTGCCTACTATGGGCCCAACTCTGTTCTAGGGATGTAGGATACTTGAGCAAACCAAAGAGACAAAGATACCTGCCCTCTGGGAAAGCTGCAGGTAGATTGGGTTCTGTGGCTGGAGTTACAGGAGTTTAGTTTTGGACATACTGAGTCTAAGACATCAATCAGACATTCAAGTAGAATGGGGAATAGACAAACAATAAACATAAATTATATAGTATGTTAAAAAGCAATAACTATGAAACAGGGGTACCTAGAGCAGGATAAATGGAAAAAGGAGTCCGAGGTGGAGAAGACAGTTTGTTGTAATAAATAGGATAGTTAGGGAAGACTTCATTGAACAGATGACTTTTCAACAAAGACTTGAAAGGCAATTCGATATCTGGGGGAAAAGAAGTCCAGGCAGAGGGAACAGATAAAGCAAAGGCCCTCAGTTTGAATCAGTGTGCAAAGTGTGGTGAGAAGGAAGAGAGTGGTAAGAGAAAGTCAGAGAGATAACAGGGCCACTCATGGGGAGCCTTGTGGGCTATTGGCCACTCATGGGGAGCCTTGTGGGCTACCACAGGCCCTAGGCTCACGGGCTTCAGTAGTTGCAGCACGCAGGCTCAGTAGTTGTGGCTCACGGGCTCTATACCACAGGCTCAGTAGTTGTGGTGCATGGGCTTAGTTGCTCCACAGCATGTGGGATCTTCCCGGACCAGGGCTCAAACCCATGTCCCCTGCATTGGCGGCAGATTCTCAATAACTGCACCACGAGGGAAGCCCAACAATCATTTTTAAAGGATAACTGTGGAGACTTCCCTGGTGGCGCAGTGGTTAAGAATCCACCTGCCAATGCAGGAGATATGGGTGTAAGCCCTGGTCTGGGAAGATCCCACATGCCACGGAGCAACTAAGCCCGCAAGCCACAACTACTGAGCCCAGAAGCCACAACTACTGAGCCCACGCACCTAGAGCCCATGCTCTGCAACAAGAGAAGCCACTGCAATGAGAAGCCTGAGCACCACAACGAAGAGTAGCCCTGTTCACTACAACTAGAGAAAGCCCGTGCACAGCAACGAAGACCTGATGCAGCTAAAAATAAAAGTAAATAAATAAATTTATATATAAAAAAAAGATAACTGTGGCTGTTGTGTGAAGAATGTGCAAGGGAGATCAGTTCGGTGCTTTGTGACCACCTAGAGGGGTGGGAGAGGGAGGGTGGGAGGGAGGGAGAAGCAAGAGGGAAGAGATATGGGAATATATGTATATGTATAACTGATTCACTTTGTTATAAAGCAGAAACTAACACACCATTGTAAAGCAATTATACTCCAATAAAGATGTTAAAAAAAAAAAAAAAAAGAATGTGCAGAACACGGGTGGGAACAGGAGGACTTATCGGGAAGCTATTGCCAGGAGTCCAGGCGAGAGAAGATGGTGGCTCAGACAAGGGGGCGGCAGTGGCAATGGTGAGAAGTGGTTGGGTTTGGGATATAGTTTGAAGATAGAGTAAATTAGACTTCTGACCAATTGGCTGTAAGTATGAAAGAAACAAGAACATCAAGGACAGCTCCAAGGTTGGGTTTTTTGTTTATTTGTTTGTTTGTTTGTTTTTGTCTGGGCCATGCAGCATGCGGGATCTTACTTCCCCACCAGGGATCGAACCAGTGGCCCCTACAGTGGAAGCGCGGCGTCTCAACCACTGGACCGCCAGGGAAGTCCCAACTCCAAGGTTTTTTTATCTGAGCATCTTGAATGGAGTTGCCATCTACTGGAAAAAAGGTTGAACTGGGGGAAGGTTGCAGGTAGATTGGGTATTTTGGGGGTAGAGGGAGAACAGGAGTTTAGTTTAGGACATGTTGAGTTTGAGACGTCAGACATCCAAAGAGAGACGTAGGCAATTGGTTATGCAAATTTAGAGTTCAAGAGTGAGCTTCAAGGCTGGAGACATAAATTTGGGGGTTGTCAGCATCTAGGTGATATATAAACAATGAAATGAATGAGATTCCCAAGTAAGTGAATGTAGGTGGAGAAGGGAAGAGAACCAAATCCTCTTGATACGGAAGATAACAGAGAAGGCTGAGAAGTGATCGGTGGTACTGAGAGCCCAGTAGAGACACGAGGGAGTAATCAACTTGTGTTAGGTAAGTAAATTAAGGACTAAGGATTGCCCATTGGATTTAGCAATATGGAGGTGATTGGTGGGATGGTGGAGATGAAAGTCTGATTCAAGCAGCTTTAAAGGAGTATAGAGCTAAAATATGTGCATTTCATCATATGCAAATTATTTCACAAAAGAAAAAATCTGTAAACAAATATGTCTTAGGTAGTAATATGCATACTGAAGTATTTAGAGGGAAGTATACTTATATCTGCAATTTACTTTGAAGTGTATTAAAAAAATCAAATGGATTGATGGATGGACAGAAGAATGGATGGATAGTTAGATATATAATACAGTGAGTACAATAGAATATTGATGGTAGAATCTAGGTGGTGGATATATAGGTGTCCACTGTAAACTTCTTCAACTGTACAGTATTTTTTTTTCCATAATAAAATGTTGGGGGAAAAGAACAAGGGACAGATAGTACAGATGACTTTTTCAGGGAATTTTGTTCAAAGGAAAACAAAGAAATAAGATGGCAGCTGGCTGGGGAAGTGAAGTCAATATAAGTTTGATTCTTTTTTTAAGATGAAAAAAAGAATAGATGTGATTCTGTCACTAGGAATGATCCAGAAAAGAGCAAAAGAAGTTGTAGAAAAGAGAGGAGTGAATTTCCTATGCAGTGTCCTTGACCAGACCCAAAGGGATGGGATCTCACAAGTGGCGGGGCCAGCTTTAGCCAGAGCACAGTAGTTCACGACAGGAGGGGAGGGAAAAATGTTGGCGGGGGGCGGGGGGAGATCCTGGTGGGTGGGCAGAGCAGGAGAGGGAAACTAGGGAAGTTCTCTTCTGATTGCTTCAATATCTCAATAAATGGGCCACAAGGTCAACAGTTGAGAGTAAGGATGGGGGAGGAGGCGGGGGTTTCAGCAGAAGATGTGAACTAGCCATCCTGGAGAGGGGAGAATGAATGGACCAAGGGCATAGCAGGTCCTTG
The DNA here is from genome assembly GCF_003676395.1 of Aethalodelphis obliquidens. Lineage (NCBI taxonomy): Eukaryota > Metazoa > Chordata > Mammalia > Artiodactyla > Delphinidae > Aethalodelphis > Aethalodelphis obliquidens. The sequence goes on from NW_020837953.1 coordinate 37,708,289, forward strand.
CCTGGAAGCATTAAAGCCTCATTGTAAGATCATGGTCAGCATGGCCGTGCATTTGTCTTCAGCCTTGTTTACCTTCACTGAGACAGGCGCAGAACAGGTGGAGAATTGGATTTTATCAAGGAGTCAAGTGATTATAATAACTGACCATGGCATTGGAGCTGGGGAAGGACATTAAGAGATGAGGGGCCATGAAATGCTGATAAGACCACTGGAGGGTCTAATGTCCAAGGACTGTCAGAGTTTGGATACTAAAGGGAGAGAGCTAGAAAGACAGGAAGTGGTAGGTAGAGAACTGGATGCCTGAAATTGTGACTTATTGGTAAAAACTAAATATGATCAGGGGAGTGAGAGGCTGAGATTGCACGGAAGTCAAGATCGCGGAAGGAGAGGTTGTCGAGGAACCAAGAGGCCTGGGGTTTGGAAGGATCATCTCCACGTACATTGCCACCATATGAATTCAGTCTGAGTCAGGGGAACAAGCAACAGTGAGCCAGGAGCCCAGATCGCTGGGAAACGAGGGGCCGGAAGTCACTGGGAGACAGTGACAATGAGGGGCAGTAGAATGGAGAATCTGATGATGTGAGGTTCAAAGCCAAGGAGTTTTAGGATGAGGGGCAGGAGAAGGGTCTGTACATGACAGTCAGGAACAGGAGGACAGCTGCCCACCTCCACACCCAGCGGCACAACGGCAATGGGAGGGAAAACAGCCACAGCTCCAGAGACAGCAGGTCCCGAGGGGGAGCCAGGGTCCTTTTAGAGCACATGGGTGATGGGAACTTCCAAGGAAGAAGTCAGGATACGGCGGCTTTTGCTGATAACCAACCGTGAACTCCAGAGAGCACAGTGGGAGGTTCTGGGGAGTCGGGGAGGGGCAGAGAAGGGACAGAATAGGGCATGATAGAGCCTCTTGGAAATTAGCAAGCCCAAGATGGGGGGTGACCTGGGAGTCTGGAGTCCCAGTGGTTGTTGATAAACACCAGGATAAAGGGCCACATGAGACAAGTCCGGGGGCTCAAGGCAGATCTCGGAGGCCAGGTGAGAGTGTCAGAAGAGGGGAGGGCTGTATGTTTGGGACTCCCTCTCTACACGAGGGTGCAGATGTTCACTCTCATGCCCTACCAGCAAAAGAGGAATCTAACTCAGCATGGTGTAATGGGGTAGAGTCAGACTTCCCTGACTGCATTCTAGCTGCCACTTGCCAACCATGCAATGCCACTTCACCACTCTGTGACCTAGTTTCCCCACCCACAATGTAGAAATAATATTTCTGTCCTACGTGCGTTGTGAGGAATAAATAACTAATCCGTGCAAGCCTTCAGGAAATGGTAGCTCTTGTGAGAGCCACACGGTCTGACTCACCTAAAGCCAGACCACCTCTGGACTTCTCAGTCACATGAGCCAAGATATGCCCTTTCTTTGTGGACTATGCTAGCTTGAGTTGAGTTTTTTGACTCTTATGACCAAAAGATTTCTGGCGCAGACACTATTTTTGTAACAGGGATGAACAAATCTGACTCCATATTGGATCTGTTTCTTTTACTTTACAAGTTAATCACTAAAGGCTTGTTGCCTATAAGCTTAAATTATGCATAATGGTCCATCTCTGGGAACCCTGCCTCCCATGTAATGAGTGTTAAGCTAAAATACCTTTGTTTAGCTCACAGGAAACATCTTGCCCACACCTACCTGTGAATGGCTGCAGGAAGGAAGAAATTAACACATCCCCTCCAGAGTCTGACCAGAAACAGGAAATGTTTGACTTTACCCTCTTCCCTTTTAATATAAAAGAAGCCTGAATTCTAATTCAGGCAAGATGGTTCTTTGGGACACTAGTCCACCATCTTCTTGGTCTGCTGGCTTTCTGAATAAAGTCCTGGCCCCAACAACTCGTCTCTCAATTTATTGGCCTGTTGTGCTGTGAGCAGTACAAACTTGGACTCAGTAACATTTGGATCTCCATTAGGCAGATGAGGAAACTAAGAATCAGAGAGGTTAAGTTGGTTGCTCAGAAACACACAGCTGAGATTTGAACACAGGTCCATCTGACCTGCCAGTCTGCTCAGAAACAGCCATACTACCACCAACTCAAAGTCCAAGTGCCCAGGATCCTTTATTATTTCTAGTCAAGTGTCTTCCTCCCAGGGGAACCCTGCAAAGGCCAGGACTCGACATTTTGAGAAAAAAGGGGAGCTGGTTTGACAGCTTCCCAACCTTGGGCAGATCACCCTGGAGAGTAGTTTAATGAGTCACAGGCCATGCTGGGGAGGATTAATTTTCACATAGTTCAGTGTTACAGATCGCAGGTCCACACTTTTGTGGCGAGCAGAGGACAAGTGGAGAGGTATTCTGATAGGCACACATCGTATCCAGGACAGCATGAGTCGAAGGAGGCAAGAGCCCAAGGGTTTAATCTCAAGAAAGGGATGCCAGGTTACACACCCACACTCTCCCTGCCACCTCCACCTCCCATCTTATACAGGCATACCTTATTTTATTGCACTTTATTGTACTTCACAGATAATTCATTTCTTACAAAATTGAAGGTTTGGGGGCTTCCCTGGTGGCACAGTGGCTAAGAATCCACCTGCCAATGCAGAGGACATGGGTTCAAGCCCTGGTCCAGGAAGATCCCACATGCTGCGGAGCAACTAAGTCCATGCACCACAACTACTGAGCCTGCACTCTAGAGCCGGTGAGCCACAACTACTGAGCCCACGTGCCACAACTACTGAAGCCCGCGTGCCTAGAGCCCATGCTCCACAACAAGAGAAGCCACTGCAATGAGAAGCCCGTGCACCGCAACGAAGAGTAGCCCCCACTCGCTGCAACTAGAGAAAGCCCGCACAGCAACGAAGACCCAACGCAGCCCAAAATAAATTAATTAATTAATTAATTTTTTAAAAAATTGAAGGTTTGTGGCAACCCTGTGTCGAGCAAATCTATCAGCACCGTTTTTCCAACAGTATTATTTTTTAATTAAGATATGTACATCGTTTTCTTTACATGTATGCCATTGCACACTTAATAGGCTACAGTATAGTGTAAATGTAACTTTCATATGCACTGGGAAACCAAAAAGGTCATGTGACTTGCTTTATTGCCGTATTTGTTTTATTGCAGTGGTCTAGAACTGAACCCTCAATATCTCCAAGGTCTGCCTGTATTTTCCAATTCTTCCTTATTATTCTATCATCATTTCTTTTCTTCTTCTTTTCCTACCTCTCCTCTTTCCACAAACATTTTGGAATCATTACAAAAAATATATAAAAGTGAAATCTAAATACAAAGATAAAGCATCAGACTTCAGGACTAGGTAAACCATTAACTAGACTTAGGGAATGGGAATGGACTGTAGCACCACATGCCAAATGTGATATTCCAGAGTTGCTATGGTTGAGCTTCCTGGTGGCCAAAGCAAAACGGGAAACTACAATTAGGTAGTTCAGAATAGCTGAACTACAGCTCGTCGTGTGAACAGACACAAACTGCACTCAGAGGAAACAAAGCTTTTCCTAGCACTTAGCCCCAAAATAAAATTTTCACACATTTATACATATGACATTGAATAGTGTCATGCACAGGTGTCCCTGGCCACATTCCTGAATGTACATGCAGTAATGGGTTTCCTAAGCCTATTTTTTGGAGTATGCTTTGAAGAAGCCGGTGAAACAGTTCTAAAATACAATTCAATGAGAGCCTTTAGAAAATAGAGTCAAATGCAACTTTCTAATGGCTTAGCTTGATCCAACAGCATTTCCCAAACTGTGTTCTTCAGAAGCCCAGATTTGCACACAGTATTAATAAGTGTTCTGTAAGAAAAGGGTTCCATAGGAAATAAATCGGATATAAAATCAGGATTAAACAAAATCAAGCAAGTTTTTAACTGCAGAATTTCTACAAGTGTTTAATACTCAAGTGTCCATGTGAATCTCCAAGGTCAGGTGAAGGATGAATTATTTTCTGTCTTCATGGAACCTTCCTCTCCACCCATCCCCAATTTTTTCAGGAGTTCCTTTTAGAAGCTTACAGAAAGCTAGAGACGCGAGGACCATAATTTGAGAGGTGCTGATATGGAGGAATGGATGAGCTAAACTCCTCCAAATCAAATTTCTCTCAGCCAGACATTTGACAGAGTTAGCCATCTGATGGTTTAAGGCAGGGGTCCCCAACCTCCGGGCCACAGACTGGTACTGGCCCATGGCCTGTTAGGAACTGGGTCGCACAGCAGGAGGTGAGCGGCGGGCAAGTGAGCAAAGCTTCATCTGTATTTACAGCCGCTCCCCATCACTCACATTATCACCTGAGCTCCGCCCCCTGTCAAATTAGCGACGGCATTAGATTCTCACAGGAGCGTGAACCCTACCGTGAACTGTGCATGTGAGGGATCTCAGTTGCGCGCTCCTTATGAGAACCTAATGCCTGATGATCCGAGGTGGGGCTGAGGCAGTGATGCTAGTGCTGGGGAGCGGCTGCAGACACAGGTTATCATTAGCAGAGAGGTTTAAGTCAGAATCCGACACTTATTTTAGTCCACCCGGGGCCCACCCATTATTTTATTTACCACTTCCGTCCGCGCCTCTTTCCCTCCCTGCGCACTTGTCTCAGTCACAGTTTTGGTAAGCCCACAAGCTAACCCTAGCCAAAATGAGGAAAAAGCAAACTTCGCTGGAGAGCTTCTTTGTAAAGGGGGAAAGACCCAATGATGAAATGGCAGGCTCTAAGTCTGCCAGCAAAACGAAAGCTGCATTTAAAAGAAAATACCGAGTCCTACTTAAATTCCAGGTTCATTGCAACAGGTGATTCACATTCTCCAAGCCCGCTTTGTATAATATGAGGCAACCGGCTAGCCGACGAAGCCATGAAAACCTCAAACTGCTTTGCCACTTGGAGACCAAGCACGCTGCGTTCAAAGACAAGCCTCTGGAGTTTTTCAAAAGAAAAAAATGTGAACACGAAGAACAGAAGCAATTATCGAAGGCCACCACTTCATCAAACGTGTCTGCACTGAGAGCCTCATTCTTAGTGGCTGACCACGTTGCTAAAGCTAAGAAGCCCTTTACTGCTGGTGAAGAGCTGATCCTGCCTGCTGCTAAGGACATTTGTCATGAACTTTTAGGAGAGGATGCAGTTCAAAAGGTGGCACGTGTTCCTCTTTCGGCTAGCACCATAACTAGACAAATTGATGAAATAGCTGAAGATATGGAGGCACAACTGGTAGAGAAGATTAATGAGTCACCATGGTACGCAATCCAGGTTGACAAGTCTACCGATGTTGACAACAAGGCAACAATGCTTGTTTTTATGCGATACGTTTTTCGGGAGGATGTGCGTGAGCATTTGTTGTGTGCACTTTTGTTGCCAACCAACACCACAGCTGCAGAACCATTCAAGTCTTTGAATGATTACATATCAGGAAAACTGAATTGGCCATTTTGTGTCAGTATATGCACAGATGAAGCAGCTGCCGTGACTGGACGGCTTTCTGGTTTCACTACCCGGTTCAAAGAGGTCGCTTCTGTGAGTCTATGCACTGTGTCATCCACAGAGAAATGCTGGCTAGCCGAAAAATGTCACCTGAACTTAACGATGTTTTGCAGGATGTGATTAAAATTATCAGCCACATTAAAGTATGCCCTTAACTCACGTCTGTTTGTGCAGCTCTGTGAGGAGATGGACGCAGAGTACACACGTCTTCTCTTATACACAGAAGTGAGATGGCTTTCCAAAGGTAGATCACTGGCCAGAGTTTTTGAGTTATGAGAGCCGCTCCAGAGATTTCTTTTAGAAAGACAGTCACCACTGGCAGCACATTTCAGTGACACAGAATAGGTCGCAAAACTTGCTTACTTGCATGACGTATTCAACCTGCTCAACAAACTCAATCTGTCACTTCAGGGAGAACAACAACTGTGTTCAAGTCGGCAGATAAAGTGGCTGCATTCAAAGCCAAACTGGAATTATGGGGGGGACAAGTGAACATTGGGATTTTTGACATGTTTCAAACATTAGCAGAGATTTTGAAAGAGACAGAGCCAGGGTCTTCTTTCTCCCAGCGGGTGCATGATCACCTATCCCAGCTTTCTAAAGAGTTTGAGCATTACTTCCCAACCACAAAAGACCCCCGAACTGGGAAGGAATGGATCCTCAACCCCTTTGTGGATAAGCCAGGTGAATCGACTTTGTCCGTGCTGGAAGAGGATCAACTGCTTGAGATCGCAAATGACGGTGGCCTTAAAAGTATGTTTGAGACTTCAGTCTCCATACGTTCTGGAGTAAAGTCAAGGTGGAATAGCCTGAGATTGCCACAGAAGCACTGAGAAGCCTGCTTCCATTTCCAACGTCCTGTCTTTTTGAAGCAGGGTTTTCTGCAGTGATGGCAACGGAAACGAGATTACGGAGTAGATGGACAGAAGCAACACACGTCAGGTGTCACTGTCTCCCATCACCCCCAGATGGGACCATCTAGTTGCAGGAAAAGGAGCTCAGGGCTCCCACTGATTCTGCATTATGGTGAGTTGTATAATTATTTCATTATATATTACACGTAATAATAATAGAAATAAAGTGCACAACAAATGTAATACGCTTGAATCATCCCGAAACCATCTCCCACCCACCCTGGTCCGTGGAAAAATTGGCTTCCACGAAACCGGTCCCTGGTGCCAAAAAGGTTAGGGAGCGCTGGTTTAAGGCAATGGAGTCTGACAGGGGCCAGACTCGAGGTCTCCCGATACTCTCATGGTGAGATGAAAATGCCTCTTCCACCAGATCCTCTTCCAGGACTCACATTCTTAGTCCAAACAACTAGAGAACGTGCAAAACAGGTTAAGAGGGTGAGGATGAAAATTTCTCACAACCTGTGAGATGCTCTGTCTCCACTAAGGGGGCCAGGTGCGCTCCCTGGGGCCTGGGCCAGCGGCAAAGGTGGGGGTCCCTATGCTTAGCTGCATGGAATTGAGGGGGCAGTTAAGGGAATGCAGACTCAAAGACATGCCAGATGTTTCCAAGGAGATATTCAGAAGGGGGTCAAGGGAGAATTCCAAGTTGAAGGGTTAACTAGAGCTAGCCAGAGAGATAGGGGGAGGGAGGGACAGGAAAGGAAGTTTAGAGGTGGCAGTGAGAAATGGGTCTAGACTGTAGAATCATTCCAAATTCAAAGAAAATGTGGTCTTAGGGGATCACTGTCTGATTTCTGTAATCCAGGCGTAGACGCATTTTGGTAACTCTGAGTCAGACGGAAGTGGTCTTACCTATTGCTCATGAGCTGATGGTTCCAACCTTCATGGCTTAAGTCAGGTTCATAAACAACTCAGCATAGATCCAAGTTTAGGACCTGAACCAGCAGATGCTCCTCAGCCAAAAAGGCAGATCAAGAAGATATCGTAGGGGCTTCCCCGGGGCTTCCCCGGTGGCGCAGTGGTTGAGAGTCCGCCTGCCGACGCAGGGGACGCGGGTTCATGTCCTGGTCCGAGAGGATCCCACATGCCGCGGAGCGGCTGGGCCCGTGAGCCATGGCCGCTGAGCCTGCGCGTCCGGAGCCTGTGCTCCGCGACGGGAGAGGCCACAACAGTGAGAGGCCCGCATACCGCCAAAAAAAAAAAAAAAAAAGCAGAGGGGGAAAGCGCTATTTCCAACCTCCCACAGTTGATACCTGAAGCGCTCACTTTCTTGCATGGTCTCTCCCTCTCCATCCTTATCTTCACTCTCCTGTTATTGTCGTTTTGGTTCCAAGTTCTGCCTCTCCAACTCCCCCACCCATCCACCCTCAGACACACTGACGCTTTGAGAGGGGTGGAGGCATAGCCGGCTGGGCTCCGAGGAGCACAGAGGCAGGAATTCTGGGAGAAGAGTCTGAGCTAAGACACCAGCCAGCCTGGGGTGGGGAGGGGAATGAGGCTGATGGGGTGTTTGCTGGGACATGGCTCTCTGGGGCCACTGGGGTGTGGAGCGAGGGTGGGCTGGTCAAGATCAGAGGCCAGGCAAGGGTCAGGCAGCTTGACTCATGACAACACCGCCCTCTCGCGCCTTTGCTAGTGAACTTGATACAGGGCCTAAAGCTCACATCAGAAATGTCTTTGTAGGGTGAGGGTCTGTGACGACCTGCAAAGTGGGGTTTCCAAGGTGGTCCATCAGGAGACCTGAGTCTGGTTTCCCCACTCACAGGAGGCTATGAAATTCTAACCTCACTGAGGCTGTGCTTCTCAGATTCCTTACAACCCAGGGGCTGTGTGAAGCCACAGGATGGAAGAAACTGCATTTCAAAGGGGGAAAAAAAAGTTTTACTGAGAATTAATGAATTCGCATTTGTATAGCAATTTTAAAATTATGTTTTATTTGAAGATTTGGAAGGACTCAATTTTCTAATTGTAATATTACTGCAAGTACACATGTAACACGGAGTAGAATAAAAAACCTAGATGAATTGAACATTTTGAAGGCTCCAGAGACATTTTTTCCTTCCCCTGGGATAGATCTGCTTCAGGCTATGCTTCAGATCCTGCCCACTTTCACTTCTCTTTAAGAAGCACTGGCTGGGAACTTCCCTCGTGGCGCAGTGGTTAAGAATCCACCTGCCAATGCAGGGGACACGGGTTTGATCCCTGGTCCGGGAAGATCCCACACGCCGCAGAGCAACTAAGCCCGTACGCCACAACTACTGAAGCCTGTGCGCCACAACTACTGAAGCCTGTGCGCCTAGAGCCCGTGCTCCGTGACAAGAAAAGCCACCGCAGTGAGAAGCCTGCACACTGCAACGAAGAGTAGCCCCAGCTCACTGCAACCAGAGAAAGCCCGCACACAGCAAAGAAGACCCAACACAGCCAAAAATAAATAAAATTAAATTAATTAATTTTTAAAAAAGAAGAAGAAGCACTGGCTAAACAGATCACCCAAGTGTCTTACCTCTGTGTCCCTGTGTGCGGTCAATTACACTGAGGTCAGTTAGATGGCAAGGTGTATAAATTACTGTCTCCCCTGAGAAGGGTTTGATGGAGGCGGGAAGGGGTGCTTAAGTAATCTCCCACAATTTCCTACAGTGTTACTGTCTCCATTTTATCAAAATGAGAAACTGAGCTTCGATGAAGTTGAAAAGACTTGCCGAAGGCCACGCAGCTGGCAAAGTGACGAGAGCTGGCTGTCTAAGTATAAAGCCAGTGCCATTGATGTTTAAACCAAGGCACCTTTAAGAAACACAGTAGCTCCCAAGCCCCGATGGTAGGATGGGGGCAATGTGAAGGAACGTGCTGTTAAATGCTGTCATTTCTCAGAAGACAGAAGTTTTTCAAAGGAACTTTCACGTTCTCCTTTATTTCTATAATATTTGGGTTGTTATAACCAATATATATTTTCTTCATGGTGGTTGCCCCCCAACATCAAAAAGTTATTTAGACACTAACCCCAAATAACTTCCCTTGGTCTGATCACAACCTCATCCAGCTACCTTCCTGATTATTTGGCTTCCTGTAGAGCTGGCTAGCAGAGAGGGGGTCAATGGCCAAGCTGACCAAACTGTGTTGCCACCTGATTTTCTATTTCTCATTATAAATGAATGCAGCTCAACAAATTTTTTCTTCTCCTATCTCAACCCTTCCTCGGGTCTAGCAAACAGAAAGGAGCATTACATAATGCGGGTCAAAGCAGGAAGGAGACACAAAGTCTCTTTCGGCATAGTAACCCACAGGTGTTAGTTCTCCCTTGACCATGTACAGCTCGATTGTCTTGTGTCAGGTAGCAATTAAAGGCTTCTTTTCTTCATCTATTGCTGCATTACTCAGATGTCTTTCCCTTGCAAGGGACAGAAATCCAACTCAAGCTGACTTAAGAATAAAAATCAGAGTAAATTTTATTGGTTATTATAACTAAAAAACTCCAAAGAGCTCTGACTTCAGGTATGGCTGGATCAAGGCATTCAATGTCATCAGGCCTTTTTCCGACTCTTTTCTCATCTTTCTTTTGTGTCACACAGTGTGTTCCTGGCACTTCCAGGGTTCCATCCTCTAGCTTGGAAACCCAGCAGTGAGAGAAACTTGTGAGCCGTTCCAACAGAACTCCCAGAACTGAATCTCGTTGGTTTGGCTTAGATCACATACCTGTGTCTGAACCAATTCTTTTAGCCAGCGGGGTGGAATATGCAGATTGGTCTGCCCTGAATTACATCGCCTCTCTCCTCCCACAGAGCTTCGAACCACACACAATGACAGTGGAGAGCAGTGGTTGCCCAAAAGGAAAACAGGCCACTGTAGAAGGAGAGATGGATGCTGGGCTTGGGGAGAAAACAGATGCCCAGTGCTAGACCTGAGGCACCTTTCAGCTTGATCTGGGGGAGAACAGAATAGAAAGAAATAAGTGATTGTCAGGCTGATGGCTGAGGAGGAGAAGAGATGTGATGGCGAGGGTAGAGGGTGGAGAATTCGATTTCAGAGACAGGGGACCCAGGGGGAGGGTGAAGCAAGAGAGCAGAGCCTGTCCCTTAGGGCGGAGGAAAGCACTGGGTCAGAAGAGCTGGACTCTGTGGACCTCAGCTGGTGACAGAAGCTGCAAAGGACGGTGCAGCTCGTCCTTCTGGATTCGGCGTGACGTAGGTGAGGCATTACTTTGAGGAGGTGGATTGCACCACCCCACCCTCTGATGTTCAGGGCAAAGTGAGGAAATCGCATTTTCTTTTTTAATTTTAAATTTGCTATTAAAGCGTAGTTGATTTACAATGTCTTGTTAGTCTCTGGTGTACAGCAAAGTGATTCAGTTATACATATATATTTTTTTCCTTTTTCCTATTCTTTTCCATTATGGGAATCACGTTTTCTTAACTGCATGCTGTGTATGTCTTTCAGTCCCACATGAGTCCTGTTAGCTTGAGTCAGCTGCCTGAAGGCCAACTGCCTCTACACCAAAGGACGAGATTGAGTTCCTGGACGCAAGAGGCTGGGAACCTGGCCTTGGACGCCGGTCGATTCCACGGGGTCCTGGCCCCATGAAAGGCCCCTTGACAGGCAGCTGGCAGGCCTGCCCTGACCACACCCTGCCTTTGCTTCCAGACCTCGGTAGCACCTTCCTTACAGGGCTGTGCCAGGATGCAGGGAGATGGCAGGTGAAGATTCTGTCTCGAGGCTCGGCTCCAAGCAGGCCCAAACAGACAGCAGCTGTTTTTATTACTACTGACTCTGCAGTGTGCCCGGCACACAACAAATTGTACCTGTTAGTAGGTATGTGAAGCGCACAGCTGGATAGGGATGAGATGCTTGGGAACCGGTAACGGTTAATACAATTATTGTGACTGTAAAGGAACAAATGGCAGTAGCAGGTGACACATACCTATGAACTGTTTCGGTTTTACTGTTTGGCTGGACTTTTTCTCCCCTGCTACTCAGAATACTTTCCCCATCACTTCTTTCTCCTTCACAGGGCCACCTGCTTGCAAACATTCTCAAAGCACAAATAAACTTTTTCCCGCTGATCCTGACATCCAAAACCTTTTGGGAAACACCCATGGCCGTGTTTCTCAAAGTGAGGTCCCCCTGGTCCACCTGGGTTAGAATCATCGTGATGTTTGTTAACTGAGCAAATTCTAAGATTCCCATCCAGACCTTGCTGAATCTCAGTCTCTGGGTTTGGGACCTAGAAACCTGCATTTTAAAAGGCTCCTGGGGTGGGGGGCAGGGGGTGGTGGTGGTGATTCTAATGTACCCTGAAGCCATAATCCCGCGGGCACTCATGGGGCACCAGGTGCCACAGGAAAATCCTGATTCACGCACTGGCCCTGCCCGCTTGGCCCTGCCCCCTTGGCCCTGCCCCCTTGGCCCTTCCAGGCCCTCAAGTTACTGATTAACCCCAGGTTTCAAGGAAAGAAATAATAATAACTGAAGGGACAACGTGAGCCGAGAAACAAGCTGAGCAGCCCTGGAAGAGCCGTGATAGATGGCTGATGACGACGAGAAGGAAACAGAGGCTTGAGCAGCCCAGCCCGAGGTCAGACCACATCCAGGTCCCAGTGACACCGGCTGACACTTCCCTGTCGATGCCCAGGTCCTGAGCTGCCGCGTCCCAGTGGCTCCTGTGCCCAGAATGGCCTGCACTGAGCTCCTGCAGCAGCCCCAGCTTACGTCCAAAGAAGCCACCGCCTCTGACACCGCGGGCCCTGCTGGGGGCCATCGCGGCTCCGCGGATAGCAACCTGGAGTGCCTGGTGTGCCGGGAGTCCTATAGCCGTGCCCGGCTGCCCAAACTGCTGGGCTGCCAGCATACCTTCTGTGCCGTCTGCCTGAAGCTGCTGCTGTGCGTGCAGGACGACACCTGGTCCATCACCTGCCCACTGTGCCGCAAGGTCACTGCCGTCCCCGGGGGCCTCATCTGCAGCCTGCGTGACCAGGAGGCCGTGCTGGGGCAGCTGGCCCAGCCGGGCCCGGAGGTGCAGCTCTGTCCTCAGGGACTGGTGAATCCTGCTACCCTGAGAGCAGGGCATCCCAGCTTAGCCAGAGAGGATGAACAGGACACGGAGAGTGCCAACTGCGTGGCAGCGCGGCGCCTGGCGGCACACCTGTTCCTACTGGTCTTGCTCCTCGTCCTCATCCTGCCCTTCATCTACCCGGGCATCATCTGGTGGATGCTCACCTTCATCGTCGCACTGGCCCTGCTGTTGTCCATGCTTTTCTGCTGTCGCCGCAGCAGCCAGGCCGGCTACTGGTCCTCCCCCAGGACTCTCTTCTGCAGAGAGCAGAAACCCAGCGAGATCTCTTCCATCGCCTGAGAGCGCTCCGACCAGGCAGTGTTTGGGGACTTCTGTCTCTGCGGCCCGTTTACTGTCACAGTGAACAGGGTAAGGGGCTCTGCATCAGACTGGCTCCCTTGGGACAGTAAACGCCAGCTGGACCTGCAAGCCAAAGCCAGAATGGCAGTCTTGGGTCAAGAACCGTGTGTCTGGACGATAGACTTACCCCTGCTCAGGGAACAGCATAGCTAAACTGTTTGGGAACGGGGAAGAGGCACAGACTACTTGAATGCTACAGGGGTGGGGGGACCTTCTGTTCCGCTTATTCCAACGCTCCCGTTTTTCCTTCTATACCTTGATAAAAGTGTTACAAATATTGACGTTATTGCACAACAAATAGAACCGGAACTCCTTTTTCTGCAGTTTATGTATCTGGTTGTTTCTTGCTTGCTTTCGGTTTGGTTTTGTGTGTTTGGGGTCATTTGTTTCTATTTCTGGCTGTGACACATTTTCCCTCTGGGGAAGTCAGAGCCCACAGGAAGTCCTCCTGTGCTCCCCCGGATGTTGTCCATCTCGTGCCCATCCCACCTCACCAAAGGTCCTGGGGGTTCGGGTCTCCCATTGAGCTGCCCCCAGGAATGGAGAGGGAGAACTTGTGTGGAGGAGTGGGTCTTCTGCTGCTGCCAGGGGATGCCCACATTTGGTTGGCAGAGTTGGGGAGGGTTGGACACAGGTGGGTCTGGGAATTGCTCTCAGCAGCTCCACCAGGATTTCTCAGTTCCATGTCAGCAGGCCCTAACTTAACAGAGAATCACAGCGTTACAAGAACTACCCCCAACCCCCCACAGCGGGTCCAGCTGCCCACTGGATGCCCACGATCCCACACTATAGAACGAAATCTTTATGGGCATTGTTTCTTTCTTACCGCCTCCCGATGCCCATTTGAGCTTTTGTCATAAAGATAAGAGGCCCCATAAATGAAACAGTCCTCTCCAGTAACCCCACATTTCCTGCCTCTCCCTGAGAGTCACAGCCATCTGAAAGGCTTTTGTGTCTTTTCTCCACCGTTTCTGCTCCATAACAGAGAGGAGACTTCTGCCAGAGTCAGGCGTCAGCCATGGGGGGACCCATCAGGGTGCAGGGGAGTAAAAGACAGGAGATGTCACATTATTTCCTTCCAAAGACCCTGTAACTGGGAAGCAGACTTGAAACCTCAGAAGGGTTCGTTGAGTACAATCCATGGTCCCTCCTTGCCCGCCTTTCCTCCTGATAGGATGACAGCTGCAGGCTGGATGTGAAGTTCGCGGTGACGGTCCCTTTGTCAGGGAGGGATGAGAGAACACCGCCACTGCAGCGCGTGGAGGGGGCTGGGGGGGGGGGGGGGGGGGGGGTGGCCCCCCCCCCCCCGGGGGGGGGGGGGGGGGGGGGGGGGGGGGGGCGTGCAGGTTGGCCCCGGCCCAGCCGTTGCGTGTGTGTTGTTGAACAGGGCCTTCTGGCTCTCTGAGCGTCACTTCCCCAGAATGAGCCAGTAGCACTGGATTATTCCTAAGTCCCCTGAAGCCCAGAAGCTGAGGATGCTGTTGGGCTCCCAGATAATGAACGTGGGGTCACATCCCCCGTGGAGTCACACCCAGAAAAGTCAAAATGTAAGTCTGTATGCAATTACCTGTTCTTGCAGTCTGCACACACACAAAAAATCTTCCTTTTTCTTATAAGGTACCTTCGGGGCACACTGTGACACCCATGCTGTTGGCCTTATTAACTCCTGATGCTGGGAAAGAGTGTGGGTGAGTGCGTGTGGGTGTACATGTGCCCATGCTTTTAAGCCAACGCCAAGCAGGCCTGGAGGACACCCTGTCTCCATAGGATGGATAAATGACAAGAATTGTTTGGCATTTCCAGAGCTGGCCTCGGGCATGTGCAGTTTGGGATGGTTGCCCGTAGGAGAAGGAAAGAACATCCTTTCCTCACTCACCTCCACTCCCATTCCATCTCATTCTTGGACCCTCCACCAAGAAGAAAACCTCCACCAAGGTTTCAGTTGCTAATGACAACACCATTTCTACCAAAGTAACGGTGGGCTCATGTTTACGGAGTGCTTACTGTGCACCCAGCACTGCATTAACAGCTTTATGTCCATTATCTAGCTGAATCTTCATAACAGCTTTATGAAGAAGAGACCATCTTGCCAATGAGGATACTGAGGATCAGAGAGGTCAATTCATCCACCTGAGGTTGCACAGCCAGCCACTGCCAGAGCCCCCTAGGAAATCAACCCATTGTTCTTTCTGCTCCCACATGTTTCCTCCTTTGTGTGCAGTTTCAAAACAACCAGGAAGCTGGTCACTGCTTGTGGGCTTGCGAGAGAGAATAGGAAACTAACCACAGGAGCCTCCAAATTCCAGTAGTCAGGTGCTCAGAGAAGCCCGAGAATTCTGGAATCTATTGTCTATGCTAAAGAGAAAGAAAAGAGAATGATAAAAGTGGGATGGCTTTCCTGACTTTTACCACCAAGTGCCAGCCTCCCCTGAAGGGAGCTGTGTTAGCACATGACCAACGTGCCCTCCATCCCCATGGGCAAAGATGTCTCGACACTTCTGTCCCATTGTCCTGAAGCCCAGCTGGTCCCCGAGTACTGTTGGCCCCTGGCAGTGTTGGGGCAGAGAGCACCAGGGGCTAATTTCAGCCCAGGCTGCCCTGGAGAGGAACAGAGGAAACAGGCAGTGCTGCAAAAGGGTGTAAGTGGAAGAAATCGGAGGGGCAGGCCAAGGCTCAAAGGCAGGCTCTGACCCAGTGTGTGGCCAATAGGAGTAACAGAACTTCTCTGAGCCATGGTGTGCCCACCTGTAACGCAGCGTGTGTGGAGGATGCCACACACCTCCCAGGGCCTCCGTGGGGATTCAAAGTGCTGCTGAATGAGAATTCCGTGTCCTAACAGTCTGCCTTTACCATCAGACATTGACCCCTGGGGGTGAACGGGTTCCACGGGGCCTGTCCGGTGTGATAGAGCAGGGGGCCAGCCTTGGTGATGGGGTAGAGAAGCCAGTCCGGAGTAGGTGTTGTCCAGGACAGGCCGATCTGGTGGAGAACCTTGTGCTTAGGTCCTAAGGATGGAGAGGAATTGCAGGGGGAGGCCACGTTTCATCCCCATCAGCCCCATCACCCTATTCTGTGACCTGGAAGTCAGACATACCTGGCTTGAATTCCAGCTTCACTGCTTAGAAGTCACCTCGCCTCTCTGAGTCTCAGATTCCTTATCCATGAAACAGGTTATATACCTATTTCACAGGGTTGTGGGGGAATTAGCAAAATAAGCCATGGTTGAGCATTGAGGACTGCAAGGAAGTAAAGAAGGAAGGGAGAAGACAAGGAGAGATGGGTTGAGTTCTAGAAAGCCCCAACAGGAATGATGAGAACAGACTCGTCTTATTTTATTCAGTCTTATTAATAAGGAAATATATTAAAACCCAGGCACTAGAATTTACCTCCCCCATTAACCAGCCTCAATGGCAGCAACATCTTCATTAATATAAGAAAACAATCATCGCTAACATGGTTTGAATGCACCACGCAAAGTGTATTACATATGTTATTACATCTGCTAGAACGTAGATGCTATTATCAATTACCCTCAAATTACCAACAGGGATGCTGAGGCAAAGAGAAGTTAAGTAACTTTGCTCAAGATCACACAATGAGGTGATGGTGAGGCCAAGACCAGGTCCAGCTCCAGAGTTTAGGCTTTGAGTCACTTTGCTGTATCAGATGAAACATTCCCAGCACACTGTAAGCACGCAAGATATGTGGGCCCCTGGCCCCAAGGGTGAAAAACTAAGAAGAGACGGCATCCCCTCTTTGGATGGGGGACTCAAAGGTAGAAGTTTGTGGAGGTCACCTGTCCCGTTACCCACAGCCGTGTTCTCGTCTCACCCTAAAGCACCTGTTCATTATTGGAAGCCCTTTTCAAATGACTGGAGGAAGGCTTGCAGGCTTTTCTGGAACAATGAATTCTCTGTGGTGATGGAAAACATTTCCGAGGATGAAGGACATTCCCACAATCTCTCAGGCTATGGGAACAGCATAGAGCATAGTCAAAGAGAGGTGAGATCCAAGCTCTTGAATCTGCCTGGAGCTATTCATACGAACTTTATATTCTTGTCCAAAAATCTCGAAGTTACTTTTTTTAAGGCAGAATATTTCCTGGGTCAGTAGAGAACTCTCTGAAGAATGCAGGACACCATGGAAGCTAAGATCCATCTGAGCATTTATTCAACAAATATTTATTCAAGGTCTTCTCTGTGCCAGGTACTGAGCAAGACATTTCATCTTATTTGATAAGGAATTTTGATGAAAAAGGAAAACTAATAAGTGCAAAGTTGAATTGTGTCCCCCCTCCCCCCAAAATATATGTTGAAGTCCTAACCCCCACTACCTCAGAATGTGACCTTATTTGGAAATAGGGTTTTTACAGAGATAATCAAGTTAAAATGAGGTCATTGGGGTGGGTCCTAATCCAGTATGACTGGCATTCTTATAAAAAGGGGGAAATTGGACGTAGAGACAGACATACAAAGAAGAAAGACAATATGAAGATACACAGGAAGAAGACAGCCATGTGAAGGTGAAGGCTGAGACCACGGTTATGTTCCTATAAGCCAAGGAATGCCAAAGATGGCCAGGAAATGACCAGAAGCCAGGAGAGAGGCCCGGAAGAGATTCTCAGAGCTCTCATCAGGAACCAATCCTACCAACGCCTTGATCTTGGACTTGTAGCCTGCAGAACTCTGTGAGACAATAAGTTTCTATTGTTTAAGCAACCAGGTATTGTGGCATCTTGGTATGGCAGCCCTAGGAACCAATACAGCATCTATCCTGTGCCTGTGCTTGCAACAGGCCCCTTAGCTGGGCTGCTTCAAGTTCAGCTAAATAACTTGCCCAGAGTCATACGGCACATACATAGAAATGTCAGGCTCAAAATAAGCCATGCAGAGAGAACATGGAAATGGAGAGAAACAGTCTGAATGAAGCCCCATACCTTAGTTTCATCGTTGCCAAGACCATCGTTGCCAATCAAGTCTGATTGATTCCCAAGATTAATTCCTCACCCCCATTGTGTAGATAGGAAATCGAGGCTCAGAGAAGCCCTGTGATTTCCCCCCAGACAGAGCCCAATATGTCAGAGATGGAGTTGGAATCAGAGCCCACAGTTCCTAAATTATCCTTAATCTTAGCAACAACCATATGAGAATTACTGAGTTATTGTCCCCATTTCACAGATTAAAGAGTTAGAACCCAAGTCATTAAGACACCTGACCTTCAGGTCACAAGCGAGTAAGTGAGATACTAGAATTTGAACCTACTGTTTGACTCTAAAGCTATGTCTGCACTTCCCACTGCCCCACACTGCTTCTTAGCACCCTGTCTGCATTGAGAAGCAGGAAAGCGTATCTTTCAGGATGCTTGAGGAACCCACCATAAGAGCCTGTATGCTCAAAGAGGGCAGGACCAAAGTGGACCTTCGTCTTGTTTCCTTTGACTGTCTTATATTCAGCTGAGCCCCCCTTGTTCCCCCACCTCCCTTACTAAGGAAACTGCCCTGTAGCTCATCTTGCCCAAGGGGGAGTTCCACCAGCAACCACTACACCAGTTGGGGCGCTTGGTCCTTCCTCTACCCACCTCCCGTTTCACCTGAAGCAGTCACATGATATATGTCATATGATCTTTTCCAGAACTGGAATCTGGAGCTAGGGATGAAGGAGAGATGAGTGTTTAAAGTGGCAGCAACATGGGACTTCCCTGGTGGTCTAGTGGCTAAGACTTCATGCTCCCAATGCAGGGGGCCCAGGTTCGACCCCTGGTCAGGGAACTAGATCCCACATGCCTCAACTAAAAGATCCTGCATGCCACAATGAAGATCCCAGCCCGCATGCTTCAACCAAGAACCGACGCAGCCAAATAAATAAATAAATACATCGTTTTTACATTTAAAATAAATAAAGTGGCAGCAACAGAGCAGATGGTACCCATAGCTTTTGGTCCTTGAGGGTCAGTAAACCCTCAGGTTCCTTCCCCACAATTATTATTTTTTTCTTTAGATAGCCAGAATCAGTTTCTGTTGCTTGCAACCAACATTCGTGACCTAATACAGGAGCTGTCCACGCTCCTGCTTGCTGAAAAATCCCACCATGAACTTCAGCCCCTCCCAAGCCTGGGAAAGGAAAGCTACAATGCCACAGGCCAGGTAGCGGAAGCCCTCTGGTACCCCCACCCTCAGCCCTCCTGAGAGCCAGCCTGACCTCGTGGCGAGGCTGCCCTGATATCAGGCCCAGGAGAACGGTGCCCAGGTCAGCTCTGCTCAGACGTGGGGTCAGATGGGAAAACACGGCATTGGATCTCAGGCCAGCCACTTTGGGAGGAGGCTGGTCTCTGGTCTATGGGCCTCAGAATCCCCAGAAGAAACAAGCTCTAGTAGACAATCAGCCAGAGGTCCTTCACTGGAGTCAGATTGCAAAAGAAAACAGCCTGCAAAGTAGCTGTGGGTGCAGCAGTTCCAAAACAACTGCGGCAATCATCCTGGCTAACGTTTATCAAGTGCTCACTACATTCAGGCCGCTGTTCTCAGAGCTTCCTTAACCTTTTGTTCTTCACAACAGCCCTGTTATTCTTTATGCTAGACATTTGACGCGTCATCTCAGTGAATTGACACAGAGCTCCTATTTAGGTAGGCGGCTGAGGCAGAGAGAAGGTAAGGAACTTGCTTAAGTGGCAGAGCTAGGGTTTGAACGCAGACGGTCTAATCCAGCTCTGCCTCATTCAGTCCCTGCATTTACCATCCCCCTCCTACCCTCACCTCTCTCCCTTGCTTCCTCACCTTCCCTGCCCCAATCAAAATGTACCAAAAGAAAAGAAGGAAGAAAAAGAAAAAAAAGAAAAGAAGGGCCCTCAGTAACAGACACACCTGGGTTCAAAACCAAGTCCCTCCATTTATTCTCTGTGCGACCTTGGGTGTGATACCTGCCTTCCCTGAACCTTAGTTTCCTTGTTTGGAAATGCAAGCTAATCAAACCTACCTGAGGGAAGTTCTGTGACAATTCGATGAGATAATGCGTAAAACACGTGGCACAGTTCCCGACATAGAGTAGGTGCTCGCCCATTCCAGTCAACCTGTCAACAAATGTGTGTGAGCACTTATTACTCACCTGGCAAGTGGGGGAAGCAAAAAAATACAGGGGAAGTGATGGTCCTTACCAGCAACACCCCTGTCAGCCTCTCCCTAGCTAGGGAAAGAGATATGCACATAGGTGCTAAAATCAGACCCCAGCGTGAGATCTGGACCGTCTAAGACAAAGGGTAGCCCTAGAGGAGGCGGTTCTCCCTGCGGAGAGGCAGCCAGTGGGGCTCTGGAATGCTGCTCATGTTCTATTTCTGGACTTAGGTGATAGTTACACCGATGAGACTTATTTTCTAATTATTTATAAACAGTGCCTACATCTTGGATGTGCTTTTCTGTACATATTTCATAGTGAAAAAATAAAACTTTAAACCTAACTTAACAACGCTACAGAGTATAAGCAGCTTGAGGGCAAAGGCCGGGCCTGAGGCTGGTACCCAGCGCTACTCCCGCATTCGGATGCCTGCCCCATCCACGACCAATTCACCCCGGGTTTTAGAGCTTTGTGGGTTGCTCTGTCGATGGTCTGTCTGGTTTGAATCCTGACTCTGCTACTTACTGGCTGTATGAATGAGTCCCTCAAACTCCCTAATCCTCGTTCTCACATCTATAAAATGGGGAAATAATGATGGAGTCATGAGCATCAAAAGAGATCACCTGTAGAGACCATTTAGCACCGTGTACCAGCACACAGGATGGGCCCAAGAAACGCTAGCTGCCCAAGTTAGGCAAAAAGATGAACGTATTGGCTCATTTAACCAAATGGTGGCAAAGGCAGTTTCCTGTTGGGTCTTGGCAACGATGAAACTAAGGTATGGGGCTTCATTCAGACTGTTTCTCTCCATTTCCATCTCCTGTTCTCTCTGCATTTGAGTCTTGTTCTCACCGACCAGCTTTGTCCATGAGATTGGAAACTTGGCCAGCTCCTACTCATGTCTTCCTAGCTTCACCTCCAGAAAGAAAGGAGCAGACGTTCTTCCTTTGGTTAAATGATGAAAAATCCCAAAGAAGGAGTCTGATTGGTCATCTTGGGTCACACGCCCCTCCTCTGTGATCAGCAGGGCTGTGACTAGCAGCCCCAAGAGAATCTTGTGATTAGGAAGGAGAAGGACCTCAAACAAAGGAGAATGCTATTTGCAGAAGAACAAGAGGTGTTGAGTAGAGAGAGCAGCAGCAGGTGTGAGTCAATCCCCACCCCGTCACAGCTAATTAGAGATGAACTCCAACTTGATTGGGTCTCTCTTTGAGAGGCCTGCCTCCTCCCCACCCGATCTCAGTCCAAGTGGGTTCTGATAGTAGCAATACCATATTCGTCTTTTATGGGTAGAGCATGTGTCTCAAACCTGCCAATCAAAGCATCATGTCCTCTGGCCACAAGGTCTGGTTCAAAGCTAAGCCAATGTCAGCTCTACCCAGGAATATTACTGGAGCTACCTGGAGGAAGTATTTTCTCTGCCAGAGTCGCTAGGCTGGTAGAATGTTTGGACTTTCTGGTCACCATCTTGCCCCACTAAGGGAAGGATTTTTCTGTGGGTGAAGCCAACCCAGAGCAAAGCTGAGCCCAGTGATAGAGAGAGGTTCCTAATCACATTATTTGAGTACCTAGATCTGGACACACCTGAAACCTGACTTCCCTCTGAACTTCTCAATAGTTACATGGGTCAACAAATTCTTTTTCTTTGCTTAAACCCTTTTGACCATGTTGTTTCACTTCCAGGCAAAGGAGCACTGAATCACTCATGGGTGCTTGAGTTGTGAGGTCATAGAGAGGGAAAGCTAAGATAGCCAGTCCAGAGCCAGATTTATGTCACAGTACAATAGAGAGTTGGATGTGAGTGATGAATGAAGCTGATACAGAGGCAGACAAGAGGGGGCACGTGTCCTCTGAGAGGCAAAGAAAAAAGCCTCAGGTCCTGATATCCCAAATCGCCTGTCTCAGTGAGGCCTGGCCATTTGCCCGTCTTGTCCTGCCTGTCCACGAGACCGCCTGTCATATCCTTCAATATCCCTCTTTTAAATAAGCTAGCTAGGGCTTCCCTGATGGCATCATGGTTAAGAATCCACCTGCCAATGCAGGGTACATAGGTTCAAGCCCTAGTCCAGGAAGATCCCACATGCCACGGAGCAACTAGGCCCGTTCGCCACAACTACTGAGCCTACGCTCTAGAGCCCGTGCACCACAACTACTGAGCCCACGCATCACAGCTACTGAAGCCAGTGCATCTAGAGCCCGTGCCCCACAGCAAGGGAAGCCACCGCACTGAGAAGCCTGCGCACGGCAACGAAGGGTAGTCTCCACTTGCAGCAACTAGAGAAAGCCCGGGCACAGCAACGAAGACCCAACGCAGCCAAACATATACAAATAAAATAAATTTTAAAAAATAAATAAGATAGCTACCCAGAGGATTCCGGTACCTCCTCATCCCCTCCCCTAAGACCCGGTGCTCTGTGAGGTCTACAACCTCTGTTGAATGTTAAATGGAAGAGTGCCCCAGGGCAGGACATGGCATAGGTGAACTCCTAGGGAAGACATAAGGAAGGGGGTTTTGGTGGCCAGGGCAAGCCTCAGGAAGGTTGTGGGAACTGGCTGGGTCTTGAAGGAAAGGTTTGATTTGAACAGACAGCAAGAATGGGGTGAATGAGGGTATTGCAGGAATAGTGTGAGAAAAGTATGGAAGTTGGAAAATACAGAGTATATTCAGGGACAGAGAGTGGGCCTGTCTAGGTCAGGAATTTGTCAGGAACAGGGAAGAAAGCTGGGCCTGGCGGCAGAGGGTCCGGTGTACCAGGCTGTGGGGTCCACTACGGCACATGAAAGGCTTAGCATGGAAGTGCTCAGAGTCATCCAGCAGCACTGAAACTCTGAAATAGCAACAGCAGACTCTTGCTGGCAGACCCTGCAGCTGTCCACCGGAGGTGAGCATGGTAGTGGGTCGGGGTGCAGCGGGAACGGTGTCCAGAGTGCTGGGGTTTGCTTTGCTGCAGACCCCAGATAAACTTCCTTGGGACTTGGCCTCCAACAGCATCCATCCCTGTGGGAGGGGATGCAGGACAATTTCAAGTGGTACTAACACAGATATTCATTCATTCACTCACTTATTCAATCATGTAAGCATGTATTAAACACCTACCATACACTAGGCATTAGGTTAGGTCCTAGGGAGATGAGGGTCAATAAAACATAAGACCCCTGGTCCCACTGAGCTCACACTGGGGCACTAAGGGCTGCCTGCTCAATAGCCATTCCACCTTCTCCTTCAGAGGAACCTGATTTTGTCTGTGCAGCAATGTGTCCCATCAATACCGGCAAGAGCAGTCTCTGCTCTGGGCCCCATCCTTTACAGGGCCCCCCTCTGGCCTCTTCCATCCTGATGGAGAGAGGAGCCTACGAGGCCAAGAGGATGTGCCCACCTAAGCCCACACTCTGGGTACTTGGTACCCCAATAGTCCCTGTCCAAACTGCCCCAAATCCACTTCCAGACTGCAGGAGTGAACCTCTCCCCTGACCCATTCTCCTAAGGGTGCAGCCACTACACACATTCCTAGGTTTGAGGAGTGGCCAAGTGGCAGCTGTTTGCATGAGGGGTATTCAGAGCTTGGATGCATGGGCTGGAGTGTCCACACACCTGTGTGGGAGACCTCATGTGGTACGGGATGGAATTGGGGCTGGGAAGAGAAGGAAGATGGACAGTAAACCAGGAGCCACATCAGGGCGTGGAACTCTGAGGTGCTGAAGGATTTCTAAATTCACACCTGATATTCCATGTGATTTGAAGGTGTGTCTGTCTGGTTGGAAGGTTAGGACATGTTTTTTTTTTATCACTTTGTGTTCTTGCCCTGAGCTCTGCAAATGTTAGGACTGGCCTGAGCCAATCCCCTTTGCCAGATTCCTTGCTTTCCCAGACTCCCTTGCATCCACGGGTGATCATGTGATCCAGACATGTGATCCCAGCAAAGGGGCTTCTGGGAAATCGTTTCCACCTTGACTATGGGCGAGAAACCATGAGGAAAGGCTCATGAGGAGAGCTCCCTTTTTCTCTTTTCTGCTTTTGAACACAACTGCTTAAGAATGCTTGACACTGAGGGAGCCATTTGGGCCACAGCATGACACAGTGAAGGGCAACAGCCAACATGCTGAGGACAATGAAAGATGGAAAGAGCTTAGGTCTTTGAGCTTTGAGGCCAACTCTGGAACCATCTACCTCTGGATTTTATGTTCCATAAATCATCAGTGTCATTATGATTTTGGCCACACATTGGGAAGCGTTGGATACAACAGTGGCCAGACATCCTAACGGAAACATGCATTCTTTTTTTTTTTTTGGCCGCTCTGCCTGGCTTGCAGTATCTTAGTTCCCCGACCAGGGATCAAACCCAGGCCCCTGGCAGTGGAAGCGCAGAGTCTAACCACTGGACCACCAGGAAATTCCCAGAAACATACATTCTAATGACTAGTGAGAGAAACCAATCTGGCCATCTTGACAGCCTATGGGGAGGATTTTCCCATGGGTGAAGTCAACCCAGAGGAAACTGAGAATTTTTTGCTACATCTGCATGTTACTTTTACTATTACTGTCTTTTTAAAATAATCTCATTTTGCTTAATGTTTTAAAATGATGTCTCTATCATAAAGAAAAAGCCAAGGTCATTTGCTGTTGCAGAAGGTAATAAAAAGATTTTTGGGGACTTCTCTGGTGGTGCAGTGATTAAGAAACCGCCCGCCAATACAGGGAACACAGGTTCGAGCCCTGGTCTGGGAAGATCCCACATGCCGTGGAGCAACTAAGCCTGTGAGCCACAACTACTGAGCCCACGTGCCACAACTACTGAAGCCTGCATGCCTAGAGCCCGCGCTCCTCAATAAGAGAAGCAATGAGAAGCCTACACACCACAGCGAAGAGTAGCTCCCGCTCATCACAACTAGAGAAATCTCATGCGCAGCAACAAAGACCCAACGCAGCCAAAAGTAAATTAAATTTTTAAAAAAAAAAGATTTTTTTAAGTGAAATCAATGCTGAAAACAAACAAACAAACAAAAACATTAAGTGCATTGTGGTATCCCAGATGGGATTCTGGGACTGTAAAAGGACATTAGTAGAAAAACCAATGAATAAAGTCTATACTTTAGTTAACAGTAATGAACCAATGTTGTTACCAAGTCCAAGTTCGTACTGCTCACAGCACAACAGGCCAATAAATTGAGAGACAAGTTGTTGGGGCAGGGAATAGTGACTTTATTCAGAAAGCCAGCAAACCGAGAAGATGGTGGACTCGTGTCCCAAAGAACCATTTACCAGAGGTAGAATTCAGGCTTCTTTTTTATTAAAAGGAGAGGGGGTGTGTCTGGTTGCTGCAAACTTCTTGGTGTCAGAATCCTTTATTCTTGCAGCTGTCCACATAGGATAGATCACCATGTTTCTGTAAACCTCCAACAAGGCAAATGTTATTCTCTGCTCTGCAACTTTTTATCTCTATATGAATGGAAAAGCGTTAGACCTTTAAAGGTCAGAGCCTCCAGAATGGGCTATCCTGTGTATTTCAAGCTATAGGCAACATTCTTAACTTGTAGCAAAAGCAATAGAATACAAAGCTTAAAGTAAAAGAAACAGATCCAATACAGAGTCAGATTTGTTCTTCCCTATTACAACATTGGTTTCTCAGTCTTGAAACATGTACCATAGTTATGTAAGATGTTAACATTGGGGAAACAAGGTGAAGAATTATTTGATTCTTAGGTAAGAATTCTGTACTGTCTTTGGAACTTTTCTGTCAATCTAAAATTCTTCCAAAATAAAAAGGTTATTAAATAAATAAATAACAGGATGTTTAAATCCTAACTCAATATTTTGGAGAGTCGAAGACTCTGAGCTAAGGCCCGTTCTCCCTTTGTTAAAAAGGAAGATTAGCAAATGTTACAGGAGTACAATGGCATACTATTCAGCCTTAAAAAAAGAAGGAAATTGCCCCACTTGCAACAACGTGGATGAACCTGGAGGACCTTGTGCTCAGTGAAATACGCCAGACACAGAAAGACAAATATTGTATGATCTCACTTATGTGTGTAATCTAAAATAGTCAAACTCATAGCGGCAGAGCGTAGAATAGTAGTTGCCAGGGTTTGGGTGGAGGGAGAAGGGAGATATGAGGACATGTTTGTCAAAGGGTACAAAGTCTCAGTTATGCAAGATGAATGACTATGAGTTCTGGAAATCTAATATACAGCATGGTGACCATAGGTAACAATACTATATTGTATCCTTGAAATTTGCTAGGAGGATAGATCTTAAAGCAAATCTTCTCAACACATGCGCGCGCGCGTGCGCGCACACACACACAAATGATAACTACGTACACGTGATGGATTAAGTTATTTAGCTTGACAGGGATGATCTTTTACAAGGTATACATATACTATCAAAAATTCAAATTGTATACCTCAAATATATATAATTTTGTAAGTCAAAGATACCTCAATAAAGTTGTTTTTTTTGTTTTTTTTTTTTTGGCGGTACGCGGGCCTCTCACTGTGTGGCCTCTCCCGTTGCGGAGCACAGGCTCCGGACGCGCAGGCTCGGCGGCCATGGCTCACGGGCCCAGCCGCTCCGCGGCATGTGGGATCTTCCCGGATGGGGGGCACGAACCCGCGTCCCCTGCGTCGGCAGGCGGACTCTCAACCACTGCGCCACCAGGGAAGCCCAATAAAGTTGTTTTTAAAAAAAGAAATATATATACTTTTTGTGTGTTTGTGAACCTGTAAGTCACAAAGAAAAATGGTTTAAATATGAGTTTAATTAATGGCCTTGATTATTAGTTTATCAGAAACAAATAAAAATTGTACCTCAACAACAACAAAAAAAAGATTCCATAGCATCAAACTGTGTTCTCAATAGAATAAGGATTAAAGGGAATAACTTTCTCATGCATCATTCAAGGTGATTTAATGCAAGTTCATGTACCAGCTGAAGATACCTTGTGTACCACCAGTGATATGGGTCTCATGCACTGAGGTCCATATCAGTGCAGATCAGATCGGGGTAAGTGCAAAGCGTTCTTAGATGAGAAGCAGGTAGAGGGTCATCACTCAAACTTCTGTGTAAGAGATAAGGCAGAAGACTACAAAATTATTACCTAACAGACAAGAACAATGGGGGAAAATACTAACCCAAGTGTCTTTGACCCTAAATGACTGCCACTTAGACTGGCCAATTCTAGCTGATAGTCCCATCAACAGACAGATGTTTAGTTCTTTGGGTCAAAGACACCTTAGAACAAACAAGAAACTGCTCAGCGATGTAACAATAGCCATAGTAAACAGAAACCATCCACAGCACCCTCCACCCTGACCTTCCTCTGTGGTTGTGTCCAGTCCCTCCCCACGGTAGCCCTGTTTATTTGAGTGTCATTAGGAAAGAAGTGACCATAAACGAGCTTCTGTGTCATTCAGTCTCAAGTTCAGCACAATGGCATCATAAGGATATTCTACGGGAAGGGATGTGGGGTTGCTTTCAGTGACGTCATCCCCAGAATTCAGTACCATTCAACAAAGGCTCATGCCAGGCCAGCCCCCACTCACATCCCGGAAGGACAGACATCAGTGGAGCATAGCAAAGGAGCCTCCTCCTTTTGGGGAACCATCATCCAAAACTCATCTAAGTACCTTTGAACCTGTACTGATGTTTGAGCCTATGGGATGGCAGGATAGCAGAGTCAACCAGATCTGGGATTAAATCCTGGCTCTGCCATCTTGTAGCTTGGTGATCCTGCCCAAGTTATTTAACCTCGCTGAGCCTCAGTTCTTTCCTCTGTGAAGTGGGGCTAATAATAGCACAAACTGCATAGGATTAAATGATACAAAGTATGTATGGGACATGGAGAACCAGCTACAAGGATAATGGTCCCTGAACAATATTCATGGTTATTTCTGTAATTTCTGGAAGAATCAAATCCAATCAATTGGTTCTTCTAAACCTGATGGAACACCAGAATCACCAGGGCAACTTGTTAAAAATATAAACTTCTAGGCTTCCACACCCCTGAGAAATTCTAAACTGGTTTGGTGAGGGGCAGGACCCAGGAACCTATGTCTCCATGATATACTTTTATTGTGCCTAGCCCATAGTAGGCACTCAACAAATACAGGCCCCTTCCCCGACCTGGACCGTTGAAACAGCTTCCAAAGCAGTCACCCGCGCCCACTCTTATCCATTAGTCCACCACCAGGAGCCAGTGGGATCCTTTGAAAAGGTGAAAATATGTCACATTGCTGCCCCAAGCCCTATACAACTCTCCATTTTATACAGATTAAAATCCATAAACAAGGCCCTACATCAGTGGCTCCTGGGCACACGTTAGAAATACCTGGTGAGCTTGTGAACAATAACTAGGCCTGGCCTGACCCCAGACCAACAGAATCAGAATCTCTAGGGGTGGGGCCCAAGCAGGGTTGCCAGATAAAACAGAGGACACCCAGTTACATTGAAATTTCAGATACCCAATGAATAACTTTTTAGTATAAGTATGTCCTGGGAAATAGTGGGACATACTTGTACTAAAGAAGTATTTATTTCTTGTGTATCTGAAATTCCAGTGTCACTGGGTGTCCTGCATTTTCACTGGCTAAGCCTCGCAACCCAAGGCCCAAGCATCAGCCTTTTTATAAAGCTCACAGTGACATGGCCCTCGTTGCCTCTCTAAGCTCATCTATTCCTCTCCCCCAGCTCTCTCCACTCCAGCCTTTTCCTTGAAAGTGTCAACCCCCTTCCTCCTCTCCACAGCTTTGCAGTTGCTGGCTGCCTGTGAGACAGGCTGGGACCTGGGACCTGGGACCCTTTGCTGCAGTGCTTACACCTGGACAAACGTCTCCTCAAGGAACAAAATACAAAGAAACTATAAGGGACTAAAAATAACTGCATGCATGTGCAGTTGGGGCAAATTCTGGACAACAAGATACAAGAAGACCAAAAAGCCCAACCGCCACTTCTGAAGAGCTGGAAGCAAAAGCAGGGTACTGCGCATGCCCCCTGCACACACCACCAAAGGGGAGGGCAGATCCCCTAAGCCACCCCTCCGGCCTGACCCCTGGACCCGCCCCTACATTTACCCCACGAAAGGAACCAGCTTGCCCCCGCTCAGGGATCGAGCGAGGGAACCTGTTGCTTGTCCTTGCTCCCCCCTGTTGCAGCAGGGACCCCAATAAAGCCTTGCCTGAATTTCTTGTCTGGCCTCTTATCAATTTCTATTGATTAAGGAGGCTGAGAACCCTGGTCAGTAACACCTGGGATGCTCTGTCTATGCCAGATGCCAGCAAGCCTCCCTGACCACTGCACCCTCTCCCCCAGGTTCCCCTCCCCTTGCTTTACTTTGTCTTTATAACACTTACACTGATGGATTATCTACCTGTTTGGTTATTATTGTCCATCTCCCCTCCCTCACAAACTAGACTGTAAGCTCCGTGACTTTGCTGGAAACACTCTGGTTCTTTCCTTGCTGTATCTGCAATGCCTAGAACCTCACCAGCTACTCAGTAAATTCTGGTTGAATTAGTTAATGGTGATGAAAAAGCTTTTCCTTCCAGCACGAACCCCTAACCATTCCTTCCGGAGGAGCTGACAGAAGACCTCTTAGCAGAAGTATCTTTTACCAAGAATGAAAGCAGCTAATTCTTACTGAGCATGTCCTGTGTGCCAGACACCATTCAAAGCACTTTACCTGCATGTCCTCATTTCATCCTCATGACAGCACTGGATGGGGTCATAATTATCCTCATTTTACAGAGGAGGAGAGTAAATTCTTCAGTGTCCAACACCAAACCTCAAAAATCTCAAAGGCATACACCAGAGGGGTAAATATACTTTCTCCACCTTTCCTTCCTGTAGCCTTCATTCCGGATTAGCTCCCGTGTGCTGTTCAGTGGCGGGGACTGAGGTGAGGGATGGGCACTGGGCAGGGCTGTAACAGATCCAAAGTCTGGAGTCAACAGTGTTTAACACAGAACCTCTCTCGAACTAGAGACGGGGCAAGGCTGTTGTGCAAAATGGTGCCTGGTCCCACAAAGCCAATCCGGCTAGAAGGGGCCAGCGGACACTGAACGAAGGAGGGATGGCTGGAAGTTTTCTGCTGGCGTCCACTTCCATGTGGTTATTAATACTGCAACTGACAAGACCCACGTGCTGAGATATAGCCCCTATGCCCCTGAAGGGTGCACGCTACTAACCCATTTGACCCTCACAATGGCCTTGTAGGTAGGTAGAGCTGCTGTTCTTGGTCCTGAGTGGCCAGTGGAGAGACGAGGAGACAGAGGCCTAGAGCATTCCACAAGAAGCATGAGTCACAGACTTTGTATTGGAAGCTGGTCTCTGACCCTGGCCAGTGCCTTTTCTGTTTACGGTACTGGGCTATCTTTACCTGGAGAAACAGTAAAAACCTTGGGGCCACAATGATTCACACTCCAGCTCTGGCACTCATCATTAGTTCTGTGGCTTCTGCACAGCCTCGACCTGAGCCTCGGTTTCCTTTCGTGTAGCACAGGTGTGATGAGATTCACAGGATTGCTAGAGGAATGAGATGCATTCATGCATTCATTATACGATTCTGAGCACCTATCAAGTGCCAGGCACGGTCCCTGGGGCTGGGCACACAGCAGAGGACTCTCCAGGCTTTTAAATTCTAGTGGGGATGGCAGGCAATCCACTGCCAACAGGAAGATAAACCAAACAATTCCACAGAGTGAGAAGTACTGCGATTGACACAGAACAGGACTGCGCGCCTGGAGTGGGATTCCCCAGAACTTAGAACAGTACCTGGCACATAGTAGGTGCTCAGGAAGTATTTGTTCTCTGGCTGAACGTGCTGGGTGGTCAGGGAAGCCTCACAGATGCCACCCTGCGTGGACACCGGAGTGGAGAGCTGGGGCCACAGGGCCAGGCACGGGAACCTCAGACGCAAAGGCCCTGAGACCAGACCAAACTTGGTGTTAAAGAAACTGAAAGAAAACTCAGGGAGCGAATGGATATCTCATCACGCAGTAAACTTCCAAGCACTGTATACACATGCGGGAAGGCTGTTTCTGTGCCTGGTTCTTTGATTGCACCTGATTTACTTTTGACGACCGAGCCCCTGGCAAGCAGTTTCCGCAGAGCCGAAGCCCTGTGGCTTCCCCGAAGGCGAAGAGACCCACAAACCGAGTCTCGCGCCGGGCTGGCCCGTCACTTCCTGAAGCCGGCACCCTCTGGCGGGCTGGCGGCGGGGCGAGCAGCTCGGGACACGCATTTCGGAGCCCGGAGCCCGGAGCCCGGAAGGACCAGGCGCGCACGCGGCGGGCGGCGCGGCGTCAGGACCAGTCGGGCCCCGCGCGGGGGGAGGGAGGGAGGAAGGGAAGGAGGGGCGGGGCCGGGGCGGCCGGGCCGCCTTCGCCGTCGCCTTCGCCGCTACCTTCAGGTAAGAGGCCCGCTCCCCGCCGCCACCGCGCCGGCTCCGCGCGGGGAGCCCCAGTCCCGGCTGGCTCGGCCTGCAGACTCTTTGCCCCCGCCCCGCCCTCCGCGCCGACCTCCCCGGAGTCAAGGCCTCCGTGTGGTTGCTTGTTTTCCTTCCGAGCCGGAAGTGCACGTAGGAACCACACGCCCGGGCAGCAGATGGGGAAACTGAGGCCGGGCGCAGCACTCAGGCGTCCCCTGCCTCCCTTGATAAATGAGGACGCTGGTCCGGGCCAGGGAGGGGAAGGGACTTGCCCAAGGTCACTCGGGGTCAGTGGGCTTCCACTTGGCTCACGCGGCCCCTCCAGCGCCCCTCACCCCCCTCTCCTTGCCCCTCCAGACCTCTGAGCTCACAGGACACACCTAAACTGAGAATTCCCCGGGGGGCGGGGGAGGGAGGTTGGGAATAACCTCTGCAGAAAAGCCCCGGCCCCAGTGTCACAGGGAGCCCAGGTCGCCTCATCCTGACCCCTGCTGTTAGAGGAGGATGAATTACTGATACTAACTTTGGAGTGGATTTTATACCTGGGTAAGCTGAGGCTCAGAGAGATGAGGGAATTTCCCCAAGACCACACCGCTGGGAAGGAGGTCACGATACGAACCTGGGTTCCCCGACTCCACAGCCTGGCCCAGTGCCTGGCACAGAGGAGGCCAGCACAGTGCCCGCTCTCTGCCCTGCTCGGCCCGGCACAGGGAGTCGGGACCACAGCTGGGCTAGACTGGGGGCCTTGGTCTAGACACTACTGCCTAACATGGAGTAGGAGTCAGCAGTTAGTTCTCTTCTCCCCTAACTCGGTGTTCATTTCAGGGCAGAAACATGAAGCCTTCTAAGCTTTGGGGGCATCCAGCAAATATTTATTGAACACCTGCTGTGTGCCAGTGTGTGCACTGTTGTTTGTTTGTTTTTAACATCTTTATTGGAGTATAATTGCTTTACAGTGGTGTGTTAGTTTCTGCTTTATAACAAAGTGAATCAGTTATACATATACATATGTTCCCATATCTCTTCCCTCTTGCGTCTTCCTCCCTCCCACGCTCCCTGTCCCACCCCTCTAGGTGGTCATGCACTGAGGAAACAGCAGTCAACAAGACAAGTGGTGCCCTGGGGTGCGGGGGTGGAGGGGGGGTACATTCCAGAGGGTGGAGTAAAACAGGGCCCTTCAGCCTGAGGGGCAGGCGGGGAAAGGCTGAGCCTTGAGGAGGGACCTTTGGAATCTTCTCTACCATGAAGTCTGAGAAGAGGGCGGAGAGAGATCAAACCTCACAGCCTCAAGCCCTCTGAGCCTCCAGCCCCCCTGGGCCTGGTTTGAGATGCTCTGTCAGCCTGAGCTCCCCCGACCCACCGCCCAGGGATTTGGGGGAGAGGGCCTAGGTGGGTAGAGAGTGGGCCAAAGGGAGCCCTAAACTGACCTCAGAGCCTGGAAACCTAGCTGTGTGATCTTGGGTATGTCATTTTACCTCTGTGGGCCTGTGTTCTTATCATAGAATGGGGGTCATAATACTTCATAGCATTGATGATGGTATGCCAGAATGCTTCAGAAATGGGAAAGCAGGGTCCAGAGTGTGGCCCCTATCAGAGGCCTTTTGCCAAATCAGGCATAAGCGAGGGGGTAGTGTTTACTTAGAGCATATTTATTTAGAGACCCTAGTGACCCTGTTGATAACCTGCGAGTGCTCTCAGTAAAGAAGTACATGAGGCAGAGGGAGGGTGGCTGAGTTCAAGGCGAGGAGGTTGAGGCTCCCTGCTCCACTCTCTCCGGAAATAGAATGCTTATGTCACTGTCAGCATTTCAACTTCTTATTTTTTTATATTTTTAACATCTTTATTGGAGTATAATTGCTTTACAATGGTATGTTAGTTTCTGCTTTATAACAAAGTGAATCAGTTATACATACACATAATGTTCCCGTATCTCTTCCCTCTTGCGTCTCCCTCCCTCCCACCCTCCCTATCCCACCCCTCTAGGTGGTCACAAAGCACCGAGCTGATCTCCCTGTGCTTTACGGCTGCTTCCCACTAGCTAGCTATTTTACGTTTGGTAGTGTATATATGTCCATGCCACTCTCTTGCTTTGTCACAGCTTACCCTTCCCCCTCCCCACATCCTCAAGTCCATTCTGTAGTAGGTCTGCGTCTCCATTCCCATCTTACCCCTAGGTTCTTCATGACCTTTTTTTTTTTTCTTAGATTCCGTATATATGTGTTAGCATACAGTATTTGTTTTTCTCTTTCTGACTTACTTCACTCTGTATGACAGACTCTAGGTCCATCCACCTCACTACAAATAACTCAGTTTTGTTTCTTTTTATGGCCGAGTAATATTGCATTGTATATATGTGCCACATCTTCTTTATCCATTCATCCGATGATGGACACTTATGTTGTTTCCATCTCCTGGCTATTGTAAATAGAGGTGCAATGAACATTTTGGTACATGACTCTTTTTGAATTATGGTTTTCTCAGGGTGTATGCCCAGTAGTGGGATTGCTGGGTCGTATGGTAGTTCTATTTGTAGTTTTTTAAGGAACCTCCATACTGTTCTCCATAGTGGCTGTATCAATTTACATTCCCACCAGCAGTGGAAGAGTGTTCCCTTTTCTCCACACCCTCTCCAGCATTTATTGTTTGTAGATTTTTTGATGATGGCCATTCTGGCCAGTGTGAGATGATATCTCATTGTAGTTTTGATTTGCATTTCTCTAATGATTAATGATGTTGAGCATTCTTTCATGTGTTCGTTGGCAGTCTGTATATCTTCTTTGGAGAAATGTCTATTTAGGTCTTCTGCCTATTTTTGGATTGGGTTGTTTGTTTTTTTGTTATTGAGCTGCATGAGCTGCTTGTAAATTTTGGAGATTAATCCTTTGTCAGTTGCTTCATTTGCAAATATTTTCTCCCATTCTGAGGGTTGTCTTTTGGTCTTGTTTATGGTTTCCTTTGCTGTGTAAAAGCTTTTAAGTTTCATTAGGTCCCATTTGTTTATTTTTGTTTTTATTTCCATTTCTCTAGGAGGTGGGTCAAAAAGGATCTTGCTGTGATTTATGTCATAGAGTGTTCTGCCTATGTTTTCCTCTAAGAGTTTGATAGTTTCTGGCTTACATTTAGGTCTTTAATCCATTTTGAGCTTTGTTTTGTGTATGGTGTTAGGGAGTGTTCTAATCTCATACTTTTACATGTACCTGTCCAGTTTTCCCAGCACCACTTATTGAAGAGGCTGTCTTTTCTCCACTCTATATTCTTGCCTCCTTTATCAAAGATAAGGTGACCATATGTGCGTGGGTTTATCTCTGGGCGTTCTGTCCTGTTCCATTGATCTATATTTCTGTTTTTGTGCCAGTACCATACTGTCTTGATTACTGTAGCTTTGTAGTATAGTCTGAAGTCAGGGAGCCTGATTCCTCCAGCTCCATTTTTTGTTCTCAAGATTGCTTTGGCTATTTGGGGTCTTTTGTGTTTCCATACAAATTATGAAATTTTTTGTTCGAGAAGAGCTAACACCTATCCTTCTCAAACTCTTCCAAAATATAGCAGAGGGAGGAACACTCCCAAACTCATTCTACGAGGCCACCATCACCCTGATACCAGAACCAGACAAAGATGTCACAAGGAAAGAAAACTACAGGCCAATATCACTGATGAACATAGATGCAAAAATCCTCAACAAAATACTAGCAAACAGAACCCAACAGCACATTAAAAGGATCATACACCATGATCAAGTGGGGTTTATTCCAGGAATGCAAGGATTCTTCAATATACGCAAATCAATCAATGTGATACATAACGAATTGAAGGAGAGAAACCATATGATCATCTCAATAGATGCAGAGAAAGCTTTCAACAAAATTCAACACCCATTTATGATAAAAACTCTGCAGAAAGTAGGCATAGAGGGAACTTTCCTCAACATAATAAAGGCCATATATGACAAACCCACAGCCAACATCGTCCTCAATGGTGAAAAACTGAAACCATTTCCACTAAGATCAGGAAGAAGACAAGGTTGTCCACTCTCACCAGTATTATTCAACATAGTTTTGGAAGTTTTAGCCACAGCAATCAGAGAATAAAAAGAAATAAAAGGAATCCAAATCGGAAAAGAAGAAGTAAAGCTGTCACTGTTTGCAGATGACATGATACTATACATAGGGAATCCTAAAGATGCTACCAGAAAACTACTAGAGCTAATCAATGAATTTGGTAGAGTAGCGGGATACAAAATTAATGCACAGAAATCTCTTGCATTCGTATACACTAATGATGAAAAATCTGAAAGTGAAATTAAGAAAACACTCCCATTTACCATTGCAACAAAAAGAATAAAATATCTAGGAATAAACCTACCTAAGGAGACAAAAGACCTGTATGCAGAAAATTATAAGACAATGATGAGGGTTTCCCTGGTGGCACAGTGATTGGGAGTCCGCCTGCCGATGCAGGGGACGCGGGTTCGTGCCCTGGTTCGGGAGGATCCCACATGCCGCAGAGCGGCTGGGCCCGTGAGCCATGGCCGCTGAGCCTGCGCATCCGGAGCCTGTGCTCCGCAATGGGAGAGGCCACAGCAGTGAGAGGCCCGCGTACCGAAAAAAAAAAAAAAAAGACACTGATGAAAGAAATTAAAGATGATACAAATAGATGGAGAAATATACCGTGTTCTTGGATTGGAAGAATCAACATTGTGAAAATGACTCTACTACCCAAAGCAATCTACAGCTTCAATGCAATCCCTATCAAACTGCCACTGGCATTTTTCACGGAACTAGAACATTTCAACTTTTAGAACCCTTGCCATCACATGTACTACATCAGACAGATGTGGCTAACTTTGCAGCTTCCTGAGTCATCTTGAACAAGCTAAGTGACCTGTGCCTCATCTGTAAAATACTTGTCCCCAAGGTTGTCATGGGGGTGAAAGCGGCCAAAGCCACAAACAGCCCTGTGTAGAGCTGCCACTCTGGGAGCCTTTCAGTTTTTAAGCCCAAGGCCTGGGAGTGGTTGGATGGGCACAGTTGACTGCATAGGTTGCCATAGCTCAGCATGTACCAGCATGAGCACTGTTTAGAAGCTGGAGGTACAAGTGGTCAACAAGACAAGTGTTGGCCTGGTTGGGGTGACGGGGAGGTGCATCAGGGTCAGAGCCTGGAGAATTTCTCACGAGCCTGAAACCGTCTCTCCCTGCACTGGTACCACCAGGCTACAAGTGGCTGGATCAGGCTCCTGGGCCCACACATGTGG
The DNA here is from genome assembly GCF_003676395.1 of Aethalodelphis obliquidens. Taxonomy (NCBI): domain Eukaryota; kingdom Metazoa; phylum Chordata; class Mammalia; order Artiodactyla; family Delphinidae; genus Aethalodelphis; species Aethalodelphis obliquidens. The sequence continues at coordinate 37,744,869 of NW_020837953.1, forward strand.
GACCTGAAAAATGTCATTAGGTGCTTTATCATCACTCTGTCCTTTATGACCTGAAGGTTTTGTAAATATTGCCGTACGTTTTAAACTGGGGCTACAGATGAAACGGGCCTCAATGCCACGTGTTACAACGGGCAGAAGGGGACTGGGGAGAGGATATTATCCACTTGCCACTCAGCCGCCCTCCACTTGGCAGCCAGACCCATCTTTGGTACCGCCATCCACTCAGAATCCTTCTGTGGCTTCCCACTTTCTTAGCATAAAGAACAAAACCCTTAACACGGCCCATAAGGCCCTGCAGTCTGGGCCCCACCTACACCTGGCCTCCTCCTCCAGCTGCATCTCTGATCACTTTATCAGCAGCCCTCTGTGCTCAGGCATGCTGCTCCCTCCAGCCTCAGGACCTTTGCACGTGCTCTTCTAGACCGTTCCTCCTCCCTCATCTCCCTATTCCCAGGTTAACACCTGCTCATCCATCAGATCTGAGCCCAACCTAGACTTGCATTCCAAGTTCCTCAGGCCACAGGACATCCCCAGGTGTGTGGGAGGTTTAGCTCAAGGTGGAATTATACACTATATATTGCTGGGATTAATTTCAGCCTGTACCCTGTCACCCCCCCCACCCCCCCCCCCACACACACACACCTTGCAACTGTAACCCTCATGACTTCCGGGACTGGTCTCAGTTTGCTCATAGGTGCTCAGTAATGAAGTCTACCTTTGGGAGTAGCTCTTGAGCAAATATTGGGACCTTGCTTTGTATAAAACCGTATTGTCCTTCATCAAAAAAAAAAAAAAAAAAAAAACACTGAAGTCACTTCTTAGTTTTGGGGGTAGGTGTTCATTCATTCATCCTTTCACTTACTCTGCCAGGCACTGTTCTAGGAGCCATCAGGGAATGTGCCACAAAAGCCACTGCCCTCAAGGAGCTTTCTGTAGTGGGGCCACAAACAAATAAACCTGTAACCCATTGTCAGGTGGTAGCAAATTTGATAAAAGTCACGCAGGGTCTGATGGGAGCAGGCAGTGGTGGCACCTGCTGTCTTAGACCTGGATGAATAAGGAGGGAACTCTGCTGGGGAGGTGGGGAAGCACAGATGTTCTGAGTGGCATCCACTCCCACCCTGAGCCTCCTTGTCGGGGAAACAGGCACAGGGGCAACCAGCCTTTATACCTGAGAGGAGGTGAGGCAGCCCAGAGAAAGCCTGGTGGGAGGTTGGGGGTGGCTTCAGAGGTGGCAGGCTGGACAAATCCAGGAAGCCTCGTGGCAGCTCCTGAGGCCCTTTACTAAAGTGGAGAAGAACTTGGGTTTGAAGTCACACGTGCCTGTGGAGGGTATGTCCTACCTGGTCCTGCCTTTTGCCAGCTATGTGGCCCTCACCTCTGTGAGCCTCAGTTTTCTCGTCTGTAAGATGGGGACAGTGTTAATCTCTTCCTTGTAAGGTTGTTGTGAGGCTGAAATGGGATCAGGATGCTTTTGAAGAAGGGCACCATTTGGACATGAGGACCCACATCAAGAAAAAAAACAGCATGAGGTGAGGCCCTAGATGAGAAACCCAGCATGGGCTGGAAGCAGCAGATGGTTCAGTTTGGGGCAAGGCTGGCTGGAAGAAGGGAAGTGGAAGAAAACAAAGTTGAAAAGTAGGGTTGTTCCTGAACCAAGCTCAGCTCCGCTCACCCACATGTAGTAAAGGCAATCTACTGACACTGGGTTGTGGTGAAGGAAAGCTCAGCGTTTATTGTAAGGCTCCAGACAAGGAGTCTGAGGAAGTCAATGCTCAGAAAAAGCCAAACTCCCCGTTGGGTTTCAGGGAAACTTTTTTTTTTTTTTGATATATAGTTGATTTACAATGTTGTTAGTTTCTGGTGTATAGCAAAGTGATTCAGTTATACATATGTGTATATATATATATATATATATATACACACACACACATTCTTTTTCATATTCTTTTCCATTATGGTTTATTACAGGATATTGAATATAGTTCCCTATTATAGTAATACCTTGTTGTTTATCTATTTTATATATAGTAGTTTGTATCTGCTAATCCCAAACACCTAATTTATCGCTCTCCCATGCCCATTCCCCTTTGGTAACCATAAGTTTGCTTTCTATGTCTGTGAGTCTGTTTCTGTGTCGTAAATAAGTTCATTTTAATCATATTTTAGATTCCATGTATACGTGATACCACGTGGTATTTGGCTTTCTCTGTCTGACTTATTTCACTTAGTATGATCATCTCTAGGCTATCCATGTTGCTGCAAATGGCACTATTTCATTTTTATGGCTGAGTAGTATTCCGTTGTGTAGATATATCACATCTTCTTGATCCCTTCATCTGTCGATGGACGTTTAGGTTGCTTCCATGTCTTGGCTGTTGTAAATAATGCTGCTGTGAACATTGGGGTGCATGTGTCTTTTTTAATTATAGTTTTCTCCAGATATATGCCCATGAATGAGTTTGCTGGAGCATATGGCTACTCTGTTTTTAGGTGTTTTGTGGGTTTTTTTGTGGCCGCAGCATGTGGGATCTTAGTTCCCTGACCAGGGATCAAACCCACACCCCCTACAGTGGGAGCATGTAGTCTTAACCACTGGACCACCGGAGAGTCCTATTTTTAGTTTTTTAAGGAACCTCCATACTGTTTTCCGTAGTGGCTGCATCGATTTACGGAGAAGGATTTTTGAAGGCAAGATGAGGAAGGGGAGTCACAGGGTGTGTGACCAGCTCGTGCACAGTTCTCTGATTGGTTGATGGTGAGGTAACGGTGTCACAAGTGTTAACGTTATCAATCCTCAGGCTCCAGTGGGTCTGGGGAGCTACATGCTCAGGGTCATCAAGTAGTTAACTTCTTGCATTTGGTGGGGGTTTTAGCATCTGTAAAACAACTCAGGAAACGTGCATCGGATACTGTTATCTAGGTACCTCAGAGAGGAGCTAAAGATTCTGTGACTGCCGTATGGCTGATTTACTGTTTAAATTATTACCCGTTCTCCTGGCACAGCTACTACATTTGTCACTACACAATCCTTTCAATCATTAATTCTTGAGCCAGGCTTTTGTGACTCAGGGGAGGCCTGGGAGACTACCGCTTTTCCATAAACAAGAGGCAGGCAGAGGACATGGGGGAAGGCGTCTGTCGCAGGAAAGCCCCACGGGGTCCTGCTCGGTTCAGGGTGTTAACCTGTGGACAGATGGAGCTAGTGAGATTCTAATTCGGACGTTCTCAAATTGTGTTTGAAATCTTTGGGGCCACCTCAGTGTATAAACTAGACCAAAGAGGAGCAGTGTAGCCTCGTAGTTAAGATGGCTGCCCTTGGGCTAAGACCCAGGTACAAGTTTAAATCCCACATCACTTATCCAGTGACCTTGACATTCATTTCTCAGGGCCTCTTTCTCCATCTGTAAGACAGAGATAATAGCACCTACCTGGTAGGATTATTGGGAGGAAATGAGATGATGCATGGAAAGGGGTGGCATTTACTAACATTGACCAAGTATTGACTGGTACGATTTTTTTAATTAAAAACATTTTTAATGGTGATGAAATAGACACAACATAAAATTTGCCATCTTAACCATTTTGAAGTGTGCAATTCAGAAGTGTTAGGTATAATCACATTGTTTTGCAGTCGATCTCCAGACCATTTCAACTTGCAAATCTGAAACTCCGTACCCACTAAACAACAACTTCCCATTCCCCCTCCCCCAGCCCCTGGCAGCCCCCACTTTACTTTCTGTCTCTATGATGTTGCTTACTCTGAGTACCTCATATAAGTGGAGTCATACCGTATTTGTCTTTCTGGGACTGGTTGATTTCACTTAGCATAATGTCCTCAAGGTTCAGCCATGTTGCAGTGTGTTAGAATTTCCTTCCTTTTTTAAGGCTGAATAATGTTCCATTGTATGTATATAACATTTTGTTTATCCAGTCATCCATGGATGGACACTTGGGTTGCCTCCACCTTTTAGCTATTATGAATAATGCCACTATGAATATGGGTATACAGATATCTTTTTGAGACCCTGCTTTCAGTGCTTTTGGGTGTGTAGCCAAAAGTGGCATTGCTGGGGCATTCACTGTTGAAATTTGGAGCTGGGCGTGGATGGCTCCCCACTGTCTCTCCTCTTCCGCATCAGAGTAAGAGAGGTCCCTGGGACCTTGTGGAGCAGTTTGAAAACCAGTAGGTCAAATGAACCATTAGAGATTTTGCCATTTCTCCCCCTTCCTTCCCAGGAAGACTTCCCTCTTGAATTGTTTTTTAATTATCCCTAGTGGAAACCACCCTTCATTCAGCAAATGTTTATGAGTGCCTGCTGTGCTTCCACGTGGGCAGAGGGAGATATAAACAATAAGCAATAAACATAAACAAGGAAAGGATGTAGTGTGTCAGACAGCGATGCGTGCTCTGGACCAAGCAGAGGAGCCAGTTAAAAGCGATTGGGATGAGAGGCTGGGGGCAGCATGGCTTCCCTGAGCTGTGAGATTTGAGCAAAGACTGGAAGGAGATAAGGGAGTTGGTCATGTGGTTATCAGGGGAAGAGCACTTCCGGCAGAGGGAACAGCCAGTGCAAAGGCCTTGAGGTGGGAGCATGCATGGTGGGATCCAGGAGCAGCAAGGAGGATGGTGTGTCTGGAGCAGAATGAGTGGAGGGGAGGGGAGGAGAAGGGTGCGCTACATATGGCCCGGGTGCCTTGATGGTGACTGTGGGTGAGAAGGGAGTCACTGAAGGTTTGGAGCAGGGAAGGCACATGATCTGATTCTAGTCTGAGGTGGAACTTTCTGGATGCTGTGGGGTGGATAGCTAGGGGTGAGGGCAGAAAGAGGCGGGAGACTGGTGAGGAGGCTCCTGCCAGAGAGATGATGGCAGCTTGTACGAGGATGGGAGTCAGGGAGGAAGGGCGCAATGATAAATGTGGACAAAACGTCCTGCAGCCTGGGCATCCACCCCGATAGCACACTGTTACCCTCCCTGCGCCAGCACCCCGCCCTTCCTCCAGGCCGCTGAAGTGAGGTTGGGATGGGAACTTGCCCTCCATGCCAACATCCCTTTTTTTTCTTTTGGTCTGTAGTGGGATTGTCCAAAACCCTCTGGGTTCTTCTATGTTGGAACTGTTGCCATGGAAACCTCCTGAGTTGCTGCAGTTACCACTGACCTCCAGTTTAACTTCCAGATAGAGGTATAGAACGAATGGGTTTGTCTCCTGAAATGCTGAGAGTGGGGAGTAAATTGGGCCTGCGTAGAATCTCCACTTCTAGGACCATGTCAAGATTGTCTTACTCTGTGTGTGTGTGTGTGTGTGTGTGTGTGTGTGTGTGTGTGTGTGTGTTTTAACTTCGGACTACAATCTTCAGAGTTTCTGGCTTAAGAACAGTGCTGCAGCTGTATTTGTTATAAAGGATTTCTTCAGCCAGATGTTCTTCCTTCTCCTTCTTGGCTCCAGAATAATTAGTCCTCAGCCCTCCTGTGACACGGTAGCCCTCTCTCTGGTAATGATTATCTCACTGTACTGCAGACTCATTAAAAAATGCAGCTGTGGCCAGTTAACTCAGAAAAAGAGGAAGAGAGAGAGAAAAAGAACGTCACCCCCGACCCCCACTGGGCTCCCCCCCACCCCGCAACACACACACACACACACACACACACACACACACACACACACACATCAAATTTGACCTTGGCCTTTACTGACTGCTCCAAGTTAAAAAAAAAAAAAAAAAGCCACAGCTGACTCACGTGTAAGAAAAACAAAAGAAGTTCATTCTTGCATGAGATCTTCTAAAGACCCAGGTCCCGGAGTTTTAAGGATGATTTAAAGGATTTTCAAGGATGATACTGACCACATTTGATTTTCTCCTTGGTGCTGACTTTGGAATTTTTTCTTGTTCCGAGAAGAAATCCCACTGCATCGTTTATGGTGTCCGTCAACAAATGTGGGTTGAGCACCTCCTGTGGGTGCCTGCAGAACCCAGGTCAGATGTTTGGGAATGACCGTCTACCTCCACTACTGACAGAAATAACCCAGTCCGTGTTTTCTTTGGTGACAGATAACGTGACTGGTGAGAGAAAAATCATGATCGTGGTGCATCAAAACGTGGTCCCGCTCCAGACGAACCGCTTCCGTCCCACTTCTGGGCCTTGCAGCCTAGCCGTTGACTGGTGTCCTCACCGTGTACATGTTGTTTCCCTGAGAGCTGGGGCCCTTCTGGGTCAGGTGTGGATCTTTCTCAGGGTTCCTTGGTGTCTTCACGGCACTTGGGCAGAGACAAGACCCCCAGGGAGTTGGGACTTACTCCATCCATTAGGGATGTCCTGAGCCCCGGGTGCTGCTGGACTGGCCCTGTGCACACGAGGTGACCCCAGGCACACAGACACTGCTAGCCCTGATCAGCGGGGTCTTTTTCTCACCACAGGAACCCAGCTCGCTGTCTCAGAATCAGTCCAGCTTCTCAGACGTATTTGAGAATATCAGACTGGATCCTGGTCCCTAATCAGAACAAGGGGTGGAGGCCCCCGAGGACCAGCATACACAGTTTAGGTGTCACACCACCCACGGCTGCCACCACACTCCCTCAGCTGGAAGAGTCTGGGGCCCATCCCTTCCGCCTGGACAGTCCATGGCGTTGGAACCCTGGACTCCTCCATCCCACCGGCATGGATGGCTGAGAATTGCCCTTGTCCATCTTGTGGATGACAAGACCTGTTGGTCAGAGGAACGGGACTTCACTGTGACCTGAGCCCCACTGGCTTGGCTGGACCACATGGGGCCAGGGCTTTCTGAGACTAAGCACTCCCCTTCTAGGGGTCAAGAACACAGCTGTTGGGCTTCCCTGGTGGCGCAGTGGTTGAGAGTCCGCCTGCCGATGCAGGGGACACGGGTTTGTGCCCCAGTCCGGGAAGATCCCACATGCCACGGAGCAGCTGGGCCCGTGAGCCATGGCCACTGAGCCTGCGTGTCCGGAGCCTGTGCTCCGCAAAAGGAGAGGCCACAACAGTGAGAGGCCTGCATACCGCAAAAAAAAAAAAAAAAAAAAGAACACAACTGTTTTTAATTCTTTAAAAAAAATGTTTTTATTATAAAGGCTCTAATAAGCTCATGACAGAAAATGTCAAAAATTCAGAAAAATAGAAAGAATAAAAATCGATTACTTCTAGGCCCACCACCAAGAGACAAGGATCATTAGCATTTTGATGTACTGCCTTGTGATCTTTTTGCTCTGTGAAACATTTTTTAAAAACATAACTGGAGGGCTTCCCTGGTGGCACAGTGGTTAAGAATCCGCCTGCCAGTGCAGGGGACACGGGTTGGAGCCCTGGTCCGGGAAGATCCCACATGCCGCAGAGCAACTAGGCCCATGTGCCACAACTACTGAGCCTGCACCCTAGAGCCCGCGAGCCACGACTACTGAGCCCGCACGCCACAATACTGAAGCCCGTGGGCCTAGAGCCTGCGCTCCGCAACAAGAGAAGCCACCGCAATGAGAAGCCCGCGCACCGCAACAAAGAATAGCCCCCGCTCGCCGCAACTAGAGAAAGCCCGCGCGCAGCAGTGAAGACCCAACACAGCCAAAAATAAAAATAAAAAATAAAATAAAACATAACTGGAATCGTACTGTATATCCAGTGATGTACTGTTAACCACCTCCCTGGAAAATAGAATCCCTTTGTTTGTAGCACTTTCCATTTCTGTGGTGGAAATACTCCCTCTGTGGCCCATTTCAGGCTCCCAGCATCACTGAACACAGAGCTGGGAAGAGATGCCAGTATGAACCGGCATCAGTACACCGTATTATAATTTAAAATCGTATCTATTTGTTCTGATCTTGTAAACAATACACAGTCATTATTGAAAATTCATAAAACTTGAACATATAAAGAAAAAATTAAAGTCATCCAGAATTGGATAACCACCACCCCACCCCCCCGGCTTAGAGACAGTCACTGTCACCATCCCAATGTAAGTCCAGCAGTCCCCTCTGTACAGATGGAGACATAAACAAAATAACTGTCTTCAGAGTTGAAAAGCAATACGTATCTGTGACAGAATATTGGGGAAATCCAGAAAAGTCTCTGGTATCTCACCTTTCAGAGATCACTATAGAGGCTATTCATCTCGACATTTTTCTTCTCTGTGTCTTTTTAATATGGGTGGACTTGTGGCTTGAATCTCCTGGTTTGCAGGCATAGTATATACATTCTCATGCCTCATAAGAAGGTAACCTCCAGGGGAAGGGTGTTATCACTACTAATTGATTAAACACCCTACGGAAGCTTGAGAGGCAGAAAATATTCTGGTTCCTTGAACATGGCAAATGGCCCATTAGGATGAAGCTCAGGTGATTTGAAGTTTGAGGTGGTCCCTGAGCATCTTTCTGGCTCTTCAGAAGCATCTTCTCTCTTCTCCTGCTGGGCTCTGGGACATCCCTGGGTAATTCCAGATGCTTGGCCCTTGTTCCATTCTCCCTTTCTCATCTGATGCTTGATGGGAGGGTAAGAATAGGAGTGCCTTTCCGGAGGGAATAACCTAGCTCTTGCTTAAGTCTGAACACTAGTTCATTCGTCGTGTCACGGGCAATTTCTGAGCACTCACCCTGTGGCAGGTAAGAGGTTGGGCACCAGAATACTGATATGGAGTAGATCCGGTGCCTGCCCTCTACTGCCAGGCTAACCAAGGAGCCAGTGCAGCACCCACGGCTCAGGGTAAAAGGACTTAGAACCGACAGTCCACGCACAGCGCCAGGGCTGTGCCCAGTGAATGATAGCTGACTGCAAACCTGCAGGGGCAGAGGCCCAGAAGAGTGGTAGTGGTGGTAGTAGGGTTAGCCCTGAGCCCCGGGCTAACCGATCCCTCTTTCCCACAGGCCTCCTCCAGATCCCACACCCTATGGACCCATGGGCTTGTTTTTCTCGTTTGCTCCTCCAGGGAAATTTGCATATTTCTCCAAAGAACCTTCAAGAAGCTGGACGGCCTGTTTTCAGACTTAGAGGGGAAGCCCACGGTTGTTTCTTGAAATCTGGGTAAGTATTATTTAAGGTTTCTTTCTCTTCAGAACCCTTGTCATTACTTAAAATGATCTTAATTTAAATGTCGTGAGTTTACATGTTGTCTGTCTCCCCAACTAGAATGTATCTCTATGGTGGAAGGTGGTTGTCTGTTTGTCTTAGTCACCGCTGTGTCCCCAGCATGTAAGACAGCACCTGGTACATATTTATTGTACGTATCTGGTACATATTTGTTTCTTTATTTATTTATTGGTTTTTGTGGGGGTTTTTAGCTGTGCTGTGTGGCATGTGGGATCTTAGTTCCCCGACCAGGGATCGAACCTGTGCCCTGGAAGTAGTGGAAGCGTGGAGTCCTAACCACTGGAACGCCAGGGAATTCCCCGGTAGATGTTTATTAAATTAACTAACTGATTGGTTTGGAGTGGAGGCGAATATCTATTTTGGATTTACTTAGAACTTAAGGTTTTCATATTCTCTAGTGACATCCCACCTTTCCTTTTTAAATAATTATAGATTCACAGGCAGTTGCAGAAGTCATACCAAGGGCTCCCGTGTACCCCCACTCAGCTCCCCGCATGGCCATTGCCTTTGAGGTTAAGTCGGACTCCTTAACTGGGAGGACTTGGTCCTGCAGGGTGTAGCCTCTGGCAGCTTCCCCTCCAACCTCATTTCTTCCCTCCCAACCTCTACACCGACCCATTGTCCAAGGCCTGGCTACACTAAGCATCCTTTTGGTTCTTCAAAAGCATCCTCTCTCTTCTCCCTCTGGGACTTGACAGATGCTATCCCCTCTGCCGAGAACATTCTCTCCCCACTGACCCCATCCCTGTCTGATGTCACCTTCTCTGGGAAGCCAATTCTGGGTTCCCCTCTTTGTATTCCTCTATCTGTGTTTTCTCCATCACAGCATTTATCCCACTGGGTTGTCCATCTAGCTCTACCACTGTCCTGTTTCTTCTACTGGAATACCCTGTCCCATCCATCTGCAGGGCTGTCCCCCTTACTTCCTGCAGGCCTCTGCTGGAGTGGCACCTTTCATCCGATACTGTTGTCACCACCCGCCGTCCTGATCACTGCATATCCCCCTCTCCCTAACTGTTCACTGCCCAACTGAATGTTTATATATTTATTTATTTACTTACTTACTTATTTAGTGGACTGTTAAATCCAGATCCTCTGAGTGCTAATCTCAGTTCCACCACTTAATAGCTATGTGATTGTGGCAAGTACTTAAATGATTTGATCATGATGTATTGGTGTATTATTGCCTGTCTCCCACCAGAATGTAAGCCCTTTGAGAGCAGGGAATTTGTCAGTTTTGTCCCCTGATTTGCCTCAAGGCCCTTTTCATTCATCCAGCAAGTAGTTATTGAATGCCTGCAATACTCCAGGGCCTGTTCAGAAAGCTAGGGTTACAGCAGTGAAAAAACAACCAGGGGCTGCCTCGAGAAGTTTATGTTCTACTTGTTTACACAAGTAAACAATATAATTTAAAAATATATTATTTAAGACAGGAGTAAGTCTTACAGAAATAGAACAGGGTGCTACGATAGAGAGGCAGAGTAGCGTGGCCTGGGGAATCAGGGAAGGCCTCTCAGAGGAGGTGACATTCAGGCTAAGGCCAGAATGATGTGAAGGTCAAATGTAAATTGTCCCAGGCTGGGGGGAATGGCCGGTGCATAGGCCCAGAGGGAGGACCAGCTTGCATATTTGAGGAGCAGAAAGACAGCCAGCATGGCTATAGTGTAGTGAACAAGGCGGGTGTGAGGGCATGAGCTGGAGTTGAGAGGCGGGCAGGGGCCAGATCAGGACTCTGTAGACTATCATGAAAGGATTGGTGTTCATCCTGGGGTGATGGGAGGCCTTTGGAGGCCTTTAAGCAGGTGAGTGACGTGATTGGTATATAGGACAGCAAGGCCACTCAGGGTACTGTGTAGAGAATGGATTATAGGGCATCAGGAGAGTATTTTGTTGAATGAATGAATGAATGAATGAATTTGGCCTGAGCTGAGCTCTTCGTGCACTCAGCGCAACCCCCTGTCCCCTGTGGTTAGAGACAGGCCAGATCATGCTTCTCTGATTAGAAGGCCGTTTCTTCTTGAGCTGAGAACTAACATGGGGCTCCCCAAATACCAGCCCAATAAAATACCATCTTGGGTTCTTCTGGGTAATAGGGACAATTACCCCAGCTGCCAAGTGGCACATGGAGTTGTTTAAAGGTAGTAGAAATTGCTAAGCCTGCTACCATCAAGGCCAGGCGCTGCCCCCGGCGATGTCCTCAGTTCTTGGCTTGTCGCCGTCCTCTTTGCCCACTGACATGGTCTGCGCTGATTACCTGAGCCAGGGAAATCTGCTACAAACAGATCTCCAACTTGGGTTCCTGGAGCAACCATTGGAGGCCAGTCTTGCTGGGTGACATTGGGCATGGTCTTAACCTCTCTGGGCCTCAATTTCTCCATCTGAAACACCCTGTGCGGGTGTACAGGAGAGAACACGGGGTTTAGAACCAAAGTCTGGTTTGACTTTCATCACATACTTACTGTGTAACCGTGGGGAAATCGCTTGGCCTCTCTGAAGCTTATAGTTAAAGGAGAGAATCATAACGCCTCACGTCCTACTTAACCTTACATGGTAGTTGTAAGAATTAAATGGATTTAAAGTGCTCTGTAAACTGTTATGTGCTGTCCAGATGTTGGTTTGTGGCTTTTAACTACCTCAGAGTTATTTTGAAAAACTGATGCAATATTAGTTGTGGACAGATTTTTAAATAATCCCTCCACGGAGGTGATACTTTGAGAACAAAAGATTTTATTGCTCAGTTGGATGAGAACAAATTTGTGGACCAAAGTCAGTGTGGAGTATGGGTATTAGACTAGAAATCTCTTGGCGATAAGACGAGTGTTCGAAACAGAGATGGTGGCCAAGAGCTCTGGCTTTGGGCTCTGGTCTGCCATTTACTGGCATGTGACCCGGGCCCAGTTCTTCTCTGAGCCTGTTCCCCTCCGGTTTGAAAACTGGATGCTATGGTATCAGTAGTACCTGGCTCGTAGAGTTGGCTGGGACCATGCATGTTAAAAACTGTAGCCCCAGGGCCTGGCATCCAGCAATGGCTCAATAACGTTGCCTCTTACTATTATTTATACACCTTTGCTGTGTGCCAGGCACTGTGCTGAGCATCTTATTTACTTGTCTGTTGATTCTTTTTACGCATTTATTTCTTCACGGCCATGTCATTTATTGCTTACACAGCTCTTCCAGACACGTACTGTTATAGTCCATTTTTAGGCAAAGGAATCTCAGTGCAGAGAGTTTGAGTTGCCCAGGGTCCCACATCTATGAGTTGGAGGCACTTAGATTCACACCCTGTCTGTCTGGTCCTGAGCCCGCATTCGTATCCACAGTGCCCTATGGTCACGGCTGGTACCCTTCCCAGCACCCGCTCCCAGGGCCCTTGGATGCCTGACTTGGCTTGGTTTGTCCCTTCCCCAATCCTCCCCACCCATCCCTTCCCTTCTTCCCCTTCTGCCCCTGGGAAGGAAAGAGAATAAAAGGAGGGACAGAGGAAGGGGAAGGAGACCTTGCTCCCTCCCTTCCTTCCTTTCACTGAAGTATAACATACATAGAGTACACAGATCGTAAGTGTACAGCTCAGTGAATTTTTAAAATATATTTATGCCCATGTAATCACCACCTGGGTCAAGATATAGAACATTTCCATCACCCAGAAGCCTTGCTGTCCCCCTTCTAAGCCAATATTCCCTCCCACTGGCAACCTCTCTTCTGACTCTTCTCACTATAGATTGGTTTGACCTATTCTTCAAGTTCATGTAAACGTAATCCTACAGTATATATTCTCTGGTGAATGACCATCTGCTTACCATTGAGATTCACTCATGTTGTGGTGAGCCAAACTTCATTCTTTTCATTGCTGTGTAATATTCCATGGTATAAATCTGCATAGGTTGTCCATTCTGCTGTGGGTGAATGTGTGGGTTGTTTCATTTGGGACTATTATGAGTGAAGCTCCTATGAGCGTTTGTGTCTTTTGGGAGACATAAACCTTCATTTCTCAGGAGTGGAGTTGCTGGGGTGTAGGGAAGACACATGTTTAAATTTAGTGGATAAAGTCAAACCATTTTTCACAGGGTTGTACCAATTTACACTCCCACCAGCAGTGTATGAAAGTTCTATTTGCTCCTTATTCTCTTAGGATTGTAGGTCTTTTTAATTTTAACCTTTCTGATAGGTGAATGGTAGTATCTCATTGGAGTTTTAATTTCCATGTCTCAGATGGCTAATTTACACTCCCACCAGCAGTATATGGAAGTTCTATTTGTCCCTTATCTTCGTCAGCACTTGGTATTGTCAGTCTTTTAATTTTAGCCATTCTGATGGGTGAGTAGCCATGTCTCATTGGGGTTTTAATTTCTGTTTCTCTGATGCCCAGTGATGTTGAACACCTCTGCATGTGCTTATTGGCCATTGGATATCTTTTGTGAAGTACCTATTCAAGTCTTTTGCCCATCTTAAATTTGCCTTGTTTCTTTTTCTTAGTGACTTGTAGGAGTTGTTTTTACACTATGGATACAAACCCTTTGTGATATACACATTGAAAATATCTCCCCCAGCCCCAGTCTCTTAAAGATAATGAATAGAAGTTTTTAATTTGAATGAGGGCTAATTTATCTACCTTTTCTTTTATGATGAGGTAGTTTTTTGTGTCCCGTTTAAGGAAGCTTTGCCTACCTGCTGAAAGCATTTTTCACTGGGATTTCTCCCTGCAGGGCTGGAAATGGCCACAGGGGACGGGTCGAGCCAGAGGCTGCCCCAGGTGGCCGAGCCAGGTGTGGAAGGGGAGCCACATCTGCCCACAGGCCGGGAGCTGACCGAGACCAACCGTTTTGCCTATGCCGCCCTCTGTGGCATCTCCTTGTCCCAGCTCTTTCCAGAACCTGAGCAAAGGTGAGTGCTTTTCTCTCACAGAGGGATGGTCATGCTTCTTCAGGGAGATGATTCTTGGCAGCCAAGCAGCCTGCCAGGTGTTACTGGACACTACAAAGAGGAGAAAGCCATTGTCCTTGCCTTCAAGGAGCTCACAGTGTGGTAGGGGGCTAGGGCATCCCTCATTCAGTACCCACTTATTTATACCTTCACCAAGCATTTAAGGAGCACCTACAAGCATTTCACCAGGCACCGTTTGAAGTACATGGAAAGTGGACATGAGTAAGACAGACAAGGCCGGGGCTTCCCTGGTGGCGCAGTGGTTGAGAATCTGCCTGCTAATGTAAGGGACACGGGTTCAAGCCCTGGTCTGGGAGGATCCCACATGCCACGGAGCAGCTGGGCCTGTGAGCCACAACTCTTGAGCCTGCGCGTCTGGAGCTTGTGCTCTGCAACAAGAGAGGCTGGGATAGTGAGAGGCCTGCGCACCGCGATGAAGAGTGGCCCCCGCTCGCCACAATTAGAGAGAGCCCTCACACAGAAACGGTGACCCAACACAGCAAAGATAAATTAATTAATTAATAAACTCCTACCCCCAACATAAAAAAAAAAAAAGACAAACAAGGCCAACACTATCCCTGCCCTCAAGTAGGACACACCCTAATCGGGGGATAAGATATCTACATTCAGTGAGCACTTACTATGTGCTGAGTGTAGTACAAGGCCCCGTGGAGAAAACAAGGAAAAGCAAGGCCTGGCTTCTACCCTCCTGGTGCTTACAATCTGGTGGGGGGCGGGCACCCAAATGAGTGATTTTAACAGTGGACAAGTGGGCTGAGTGCCACGATGCATCTCAGGTTCAGTGACACTCAGTATATGGAGTCGGAATAGTAGAGTGGCTAAGAGCTTGGGCTTGGCCTTCAAGCCCTTCAAGGATTTTGCAGGGAGAGAGTTTGGAGACCAGAGGAGGGAGTTGTTTGGAGAAACCAGGACAGTGACCCAGAGGTGGAGGGACACAGGTGAGCTGGAGGGACACACGCAGTTTTGCTCAGGGAGAATGCAGTTGACCTGGAGACAGCTTGGGTGCTGTGGATGGGGCAGAGGGAGGAGCTAACTCTGGCCCCAAAGGTCCAGATGGGGAGGGGTCCTGGGAGGACAGAGATATCATTCCTGAGACAGGGAGTGATGGGTTGGGGGCAGGAGATGGCATCTGCAGTGTTTTCAAGAACCGCAGCCCTCAACCCCAGCCATGGTCCCCAGGAGTAAATTTCCCCATGCCTTGGGTCTTACCTGGGTTTTTGTTTGTTTTGCTTTTTTTCTTTGTCCCTCCCACTGGCCCAAACCTTGAGCGTTTTCATCTCCTTGGGAGTCACTTCCAGGAAGCCTTCCCAGACCCTCCTCAGCCCCCCAGACAGGAAGCTTCTCCACCTGTCTGTCCAGTGACCTGTCACCACAGCCACCATGCTGCACTGTAACTCTTCCCTGAAGGGCAGGAGCTGCCTCGTTCATCTCTGAGTTCCCAGTGCCTGGCACACAGCTTGGTGTAACACACGCCCTCGGTAAAGGTCTGTGAAAAGAAGGGATGGATGAATACTGACTTTCTTGGCACAGGAGACATTCCATGGGATTTGGACTTAGATCTGGGTTCAAGTCCTACCCCTGCCACTTTCCAGTTACATGTGGCCTTAGGCAGTTTATTTAACTTCCCTATGCATCAGTGTCTTCATCTGTAGAATAGGGCTAGTGATACCCACCTGCTGAGTGATTACAAGAATCAAATGAGATGATATAGTTAAAGC
The DNA here is from genome assembly GCF_003676395.1 of Aethalodelphis obliquidens. Lineage (NCBI taxonomy): Eukaryota > Metazoa > Chordata > Mammalia > Artiodactyla > Delphinidae > Aethalodelphis > Aethalodelphis obliquidens. The sequence goes on from NW_020837953.1 coordinate 37,760,617, forward strand.
ACATAGCATCGTGTTTGGCCCACAGTAGGTGCTCAATAAATGGCGGTGCTTGCTGAGTCTGTGACGTAATTTATTTGTTCAATTTCCTCATCTGTAAAATGAAGACAATCCTGGAACTTACCCCTACCATTCAGGGTACTTTGGGCTGCAAGTAACAGTACACTGTACTAAAAGAGATTTAAATAATAAAAGTTACAATGACCATCATCAAAAAATCTAGAAACAATAAATGCTGGAGAGGGTGTGGAGAAAAAGGAACCCTCCTGCACTGTTGGTGGGAATGTAAATTGATACAGCCACTATGGAGAACAGCATGGAGGTTCCTTAAAAAACTAAAAATAGAACTACCATACGACCCAGCAATCCCACTACTGGGCATATACCCTGAGAAAACCATAACTCAAAAAGATACATGTAGGGACTTCCCTGGTGGTGCAGTGGTTAAGAATCCGCCTGCCAATGCAGGGCACAACGGGTTCGAGCCCTGGTCCAGGAAGATCCCACATGCCGCGGAGCAACTAAGGCCGTGCGCCACAACTACTGAGCCTGCGCTCTAGAGCCTGCAAGCCACAGCTACTGAAACCAGCGCGCCTAGGGCCTGTGCTCCACAACAAAGACAAGCCACCGCGATGAGAAGCCCGCGCACCGCAACGAAGAGTAGACCCCGCTCACCGCAGCTAGAGAAAGCGTGTGCGCAGCAATGCAGACCCAACACAGCCAAAAATAAATAAATAAATAAATTTATTTTTAAAAAAAGATAATGTACCACAGTATTCATTGCAGCAGTATTTACAATACCCAGGACATGGAAGCAACCTAAATGTCCATCAACAGATGAATGGATAAAGAAGATGTGGCACATATATACAATGGAATATTACTCAGCCATAAAAAGGAATGAAATTGAATTATTTGTAGTGAGGTGGATGGACCTAGAATCTGTCACACAGAGTAAAGTAAGTCAGAAAGAGAAAAACAAATACCGTATGCTAACGCATATATATGGAATTTTAAAAAGCAGTACTGATGAACCTAGTGGCAGGGCAGGAATAAAGAGGCAGACATAGAGAACAGACTAGAGGGCACAGGGTGGGAAGGAGAAGCTGGGATGGAGAAGCTGGGATGAAGTGAGAGAGTAGCATTGACATATATATACTACCAAATGTATAATGGATGGCTAGTGGGAAGCTGCTGCATAGCACAGGGAGATCAACACAAAGCTTTGTGATGACCTAGAGGGGTGGGATAGGGAGGGTGGGAAGGAGGTTCAAGAGGGAAGGGATATGGGGATATATGTATACATATAACTGATTCACTTTGTTGTACAGTAGAATTAACACAACATTGTAAAGCATTTATATTCCAATAAAGATGTGAAACAAATTTTAAAATCTAAAAATAAATAAACAGTAAGAGATTTGTTTTTCTCACTTAACAAGAAATCAAAAGGAAGAGAGTTCCAGCATTGATACAGCACCTCAAAAAGCCTTTGGGTTGGCTTTTGTGCAGTTCTCTTAGCCTCCCCCTCCTGATCATAAAATGGCTGCTGTAGTGCCATACATCACAGAACAAGACCCAAGGCCAAGGAACGAACGCCCAAGGAAGAGGAGGTCAGGGATTCTCTTCAAGTCTCTCATCAGGGAGGAACTCTTTCCCGGGATACCCTGAGAAGGCTTTCCCTTTTGTGTCATTGGCTAGGTCTAGTCAAATGCCCTCGCCTCACCTGCAAGGGAGGCAGGGAAAAAAATAAAGGCACTTGACATACTCTGTCTCCGTCATGGGAGGGGGCTTCTACTGGTCAGGAAGAAGGGGCTGGGGAATCACTGCTGCTGAGAAATGGCCATCCATCAGAGAGGGTGGTCTTGAGGAAGGAACGTGTTGATGGCCCCTGCAGAGCCCAGCACAGAGCTACTGCCAAACAAACGTTGGATGTTCTCATTATTAATAATGAAACCACGTTCTCTATCTAGAGGTTAGAATATATCTCGTTGGATGTTCTGTTCCCAAGCAAGCCAGGGTCCCATCTCCTGCAAGGGTCCAACTCTCTCCCTGCTCTAGCCCATACCTGTGCCATGCATGGGAAGCTCTGTCTTTCCAGAAGCTTCTCAGATCTGATAAATCCCTACCTGATAAGCTGGTAGATAGGTGGGGGAAGAGTTCTGCATACTTTGTTCACATAAACAAATATTTATGAACCTGAACTGTGTGCCAGGCCTGTGCTGGGCACCGCCTGGGAGGGCACGTGGAGAAGTTGTTCTGTGTCCCCCACAAAATCCAAGTATGGTCTTAAGCACATGTGGCTGAGCTGGAAGCATCTGCCTTGGGAGCAGTTTCCTTCCTGTAAGTTACAATGCTCTATGCCACCTCTTTCCGCTTGGTTGATCTCAGTCTTCTTAAGGCCCAAAACATTTTAAAACCAACCTCAATCTGGGTTGTAAATCCCAGATATGCTGTTGGTTTCAGTAATCTTTAGAAAACATTCTGTGTTTATGTCCACATGGGGCATAAAAGCAATTCTTTAAAATATTTATCTCTCTTCCATGCTGTAAGCGTCACAGACGCTGTTCCTTACAATGAACTCTGTTTATTAAACATGGAGATATTAATGGTGTAGAGCAGGGGTCAGTAAGCTTTGTCCGTGAAGGTCTAGATATTTTAGGCTTGCAAACCCTGTGGTCTCTGTTGCAGTCACCCAGCTTTGCTGTTGCATGTAGGCTAAAAGCAGCCGGGAGACAGCATGTAAAGGAATGTGCGTGCTGTGTTCCAATAAAACTTAGTTTCAAAAAAAAAAACAAGGGGCTGCAGCCCCCTGGTGTAGTTTTCCAGCCCCTAGTGAATAGGAGGAGCTTTGGACTAGGAGTCGGGAACCTGGATTCCAGATGAGGCTTTGCCCTTTCCCAGCCAGGAGACCCTTGATATGGTGTTTAACCTCCATAGCCCAGGGGCTCCATCTCAAGACATGGCAAGGATGAGAGGGGAGGGATGCACCAGCCTAGCTGATGCCCAGCACTCGGTGGATGCCAAGGAATGTGACTGCTGGAGAGGGACGATCTCTGCAGTGGTGAAGCGTGGCCTCTGGAGTCAGAGAGAACCCTGGACCCTGGAGCTGTCACTTAACCTCTCTGGGGAATACCCTGGCAGTCCAGTGGTTAGGACTCCACGATTTCACTGCTGAGTGACCTAAGATCCCACAAGCCATGTGGCATGGCCAAAAAACACAAAGCAAACTAACAAAAAAACACCTTTCTGGTTCCGGGTGTCTTTATCTCTAGAATGGGGGTAAAAATAGTACCTCCCTCCCTCATGGGGCTGTAATGAGAAGTAAATGAGTCCGTGTGTATGAAGCACTGAGTACAGGGACTGACAGATAGTTGCTCTGTGATCACCATTTATTATCATCATTGCTACTGATTTTTATGTGGTTCAGCTAGATCACCAGTCACGTTAGAAGCATTTACCAAGGCCCTGCCGTTCTACAGTGCTATTTCTTATTTCATAGATTGCTGTCCTGGCACTTTACATATATATTTATTAATTCATTTGTTCACTTAAAGAAACACCTATATAGGGCTTTATATGTGCCAGGTTTTGCTCTAAGCACATGACAAATGTTAACTTAGCTTTCAACAACCCTATGCAATAGGTTTCATCGTTATCGCCACCGTTTTACAGATAAAGAAACAGGGGCACAGAGAGGCTAAGTAACTTGTCCAAGATCACACAGCTTGTGGCACAGCTGGGATTTGAGCTGGAGTTCGTGCTCTTCACCCCTCCACTCTTGTTATGAGATGCTTCTCTACATCCAGGACTTCCTTCATGGACACAGGGCCAGGCCGTGCCGCTGCCCTCGGCACTACGTATATGTTTACCCCGAAGTAATGCTCAATTCACTTAGTCATCCCTCCCGCATATACACTCACACATCATCCCAGGGTAATCCCAGTAATTGTAGCGGGGTAAGTTACAGTTATTGTCACAGCAGTAGCTAACATTTATTGAGGGTTATCAGGCACTATTATCATGTCAGTTAATCTTTCCAGACAATCTATGAGACAGGCCCTATTATCATCCTCATTTTACAGCAGAGGAGAGTAAAACTAAGAGAGGTGAAGTAGGGCATGAAGCCAGTCGCCGAGGGAGCCAGGACGCCCCCGAGGGGTCAGACATTAGAGCCCGGCTCAACCCTCTTCTCCACTGCCTCTCTTGGTCACCTTGTAAATAAAATAGTGATGCTAACTAACATTAGTTGAGTGTCTACTGCATGCCAAGCCCTGCTCGGGCTGCTTTACATGTATCATCTCATTTAATCCTCAAACAATTTTATGAAGTTGGTTTCTTAGACCCATTTGCAGATAAGGAAACTGAGGCACAGAGAGGTCGAGTTACTCGCTCAGATGTCCTTCAGGAGTGAAGGACTTTCCTGGGACTTCCCTGGCGCTCCAGTGTTTAAGACTCCACGCTTCTACGGCAGGGGGCGCAGGTTTGATCCCTGGTCAGGGAACTAAGATCCCTCATGCCCCGTGGCATGGCCAAAAAAAAAAAAAGGAGTGAAGGACGTTCCCCCAGCTACTGAGAGGGCTTTCCGGCACAGCCTGGGTCTGCCTCAGCTGAAGAGAGCCACTTCACCCAAGGTTCTGCCGCCTTCCTGGGGCAGCCTTTGTCCGATGACTGTCTGAAATAAGGGTATAAAGGCCCAGCCCTGTTGCCCCACTGGGGGCAGTTCTCAAGGTTCACCCCATCTTCAGATCTCCCCACAGGGTCAGCTGAGGCTTCTGTTGAGACTGGATCTCCCTGCCCAGTCCTCCATCCTCCCTTCCCATTCACAGCCGTTGACCCCAACAGAATCCCCAGTAATCATTTCAGAGCTGCTTCCCGGGGACCTGGACCAAAACAGTGGTAGGGCCAGGATTTGAACCCAAGTCCTGCACTGCTCCTGTCACAGGCCCGGCCTGCAGAGATCTCTCTACTTGGGCTTTGGCAGCAGCAGCTCTAAAGAATGGGTTGGGTGGGCTGCCTGGGATCCACAGGAACCGGAGCCGGGCGGTGCAAGCGGGGAGCTTCCTGAGGTCGCCCTCTCTACCAGGGAGCTCTGCTTGTCTCTGGGAAGCCTCTTCTCTGCACTGGTCTAATCCCCTCTGATCTGATTCCCTTTCCCGCATCCCAGTGGTGGCTTGGAATCAAAGCCTTGTGTGGACTCTTCTGGGGTCCCCAAGATGCCATGTGTTTCCTCTAGCTCCTGGGGTCCCTTCTCTCCTGGAGCACCCCATCCATCCCCCACCCAGGGACCCCCTCAAATGACTGCTGTGGACAGAGCCCCCATGGCGGCGGTGGGCGCGGCTGGAGGACAGACTTCTCTGCACTTTACCCACTTCTACAGCAGCCAGCGTGTCTCCAGAAAGCATGTCCGTGGCCGTTTCCACAGCAGCCAATCTCCACGTGTGGGAACCTTTTCTGGTCACTGCCTCCACCTCACAGGTGGATTTGGGGCTCCGTCTCGACTCATCGGGGCTTGATTCCTGCCTCTGTCCTAGCATATCCCACGGCCCTGGATCAGTTAGTTCCGTCCAAGTCTCCACCCCCCTGCGAGCTTCTCATCCAAGGCCCATCTTGCTCATTTTTGATTCCACAGCCCCAGGGCAGGCCGGCCTCAGGGCGTATGGTCAGTAACTGCTCGTTAGCCCCGTTCGTGTGGTTTACCAGCCCTGTGGTCAAAGTTTTGGTGGAGGAAGAAGCCCAAGTCCACACACCTGAAATCAGGTTTTGGCTCTTCCGTATTCCCTGGGCCACAGTCGCCGTGGTTTTTTGTAAGTGCCAGGTCTTCACATCCTTGCACACAGCTCATATCGTGAGATGCACAGTCCAGGATCTCAGCTGCGTCTGTCTTTCAGATCCTTCTGCACGGACTTTGTGGCTGGCCTGGTGAAGTGGCTGGACTTGTCCGAAGCTGTCTTGCCAACCATGACTGCTTTTGCCAGCGGCCTGGGAGGCGAAGGAGCAGACACGTTTGCTCAGATTTTATTGAAGGACCCCATCTTGAAGGACGACCCACTGGTGATCACTCAGGTACACCCACCGCCCAGGTGGTGGCTGCCAGGGAAAGTAGAACAGAGAATTTCCTCTCAAAGTCAGCCTGAATATCGCTTCTAGTGGCATGGGGGGAATTGAAAGATTAAATATTGCATCATAATTTCATATGATGATGATGATCATAGCTAATGTTGAATTATCATTATTGAATATTTACTATCGATTTATTACTTAAACAGTACTTATTATATGCTAATACCTTACTAATATGAACTCATTTAATTCTCAAAGCAATTTTATTAGGTAGGATGATAAATGGAGGCACAGAGACGTTAGGTAACTTGCTCAAGGTCACACAGCTGATTTGAACCTTGGCAGTCTTACTCCAGAGCCCGTGCTCCTGACTGCTAAGCTGTGGTGCCCCCTTTTGGAAGTAGCAGCTTTGCTGTGTGCCCTTGGGCATGTCACTCACCTGCTCTGTATGCATTTGAAGCAGGCAGAAGCTTGACACAGGCTATCGGTGGGTCAAGAGAGCAGATTTAAAACAGCCCTTCCCCTCCTTCATCTGACTCCCTGAAATTCTCACGCACTTATTCAGTTATCTGCTTGCTTCTTTGTCTGGCTCGCCCCTCGAATGTACGGCGGACGTATTTCGTCTGCCTTGTTCTCCCACTTTTTAAGGGTCAATAAACATTTGTCAAGTGAGCAGGCTGGTTACAAATCAACCTATTGCTAATTCCTGTTACTCTTCCCTCAGGACCTTCTGAGCTTCTCACTCAAGGATGGTGAGTTGATTTCATAAGTTGTGGGGCACGTATCTGCACCTCAGCCAGTGAAGCCAGTGGTAGGTGTTGCCCCTGCGGTCCCGTCCCCAGTGGCCTTTTTGGTGCAAGAAAGGAAAGGGGGCTTCCCTGGTGGCGCAGTGGTTGAGAGTCCGCCTGCCGATGCAGGGAGCACGGGTTCGTGCCCCGGTCCGGGAAGATCCCACATGCCGCGGAGCGGCTGGGCCCGTGAGCCATGGCCGCTGAGCCTGCGCGTCCGGAGCCTGTGCTCCGCGACGGGAGAGGCCACAACAGTGAGAGGCCCACATACCGCATAAATAAATAAATAAATAAATAAAAAGAAAGGAAAGGGAAGCCAGTAGAGCTGGGGAGCTGGAAGCTCTCCATTCATGCCAAGCGCCGGGTGGTACTTCTTAGCGGTTCTGTTGATTCTGCACAGTGCCCTGTGGCTCCCCCTTCTGAGTGGCTCTGAAGTCTGGCTCCTGCCCTCTGAGGTCTGTTCTGCTGGCAAACAGAAGGAGCACAGAATTGAAAATGAAATCCCAACCACGTCTACACTGTGTAGGAAGGGAAGTCCCACCCACTCCCCACCGGAACCCGGGCTCGTGCGGGACTGGAGGGGTAAGAAGAAGAGGAAGAACAGAATGTCAGGAGCAGAAATAGCGTGTGCAGGAGGCCTGGCTGGAAAGAATGCTCGGAGGAGGGTCACGGGGGCCGGAGCTGAGCGGGTTCTCCACCTACACGAGATCCCAGGCTGTTCCCATGGAGTTTATAGTCTGAGAAGTGCAGCTCTAAGGCTCAAACCCCACTATATATTTTTGGCCCTAGTCTAGCCGCACAGAATGCTTTCACTCCATATCTCAGAGCCAGAGGAGAGCCCAAGGGTGATCTGGCCCAGTCCCTGCATTCAGGCGGGCACGACCTGAAGTAACACTTCTCTTTGGCCGGTGAGGCCACGTGGCTGAGTTGTGGTCTGAGGATGTGGTGCAGTTGGTCTGAAAATCCTCAGCTGTATCACTTGTGTTTTTTCCAAACGGAAGTAAGGGAAGAATAACAATATCCGATCGTCCTGGACGCTGTTGGAGTGAGGGGTGGGTTTGTGCGGAGGTCTGAGGCTCAGGAAAGGAAGGCAGCCCATCAGCACACACACCCTCACGTGATAATCACGGGAACAGCAAAGCACCAGTTCTTGAGCGCTTGCTGGGTGCCCAGCGTGCCGCCAAGGGCTCTACAGGCACGGAGCCCTCTCAGCCCCCTGAGGGGTGTTGGAGGTCGTTGTTCCCATTTTGCAGGTCAAGGTCATTTTGGATGGGACGCCCATATTTCCAGGTGGAGAGGTTGAGGCCAGAGAGGGGAAGGGGCTTTCCCGGAAGCACACAGTGGCAGAGGTGGCCTGGTGGTCAGAACCAGGTCTCCGGCCTCCAGGCCAACGCTCTGCCCCACGGCCTTGTCACGGGGGAGAAGAAGCTGCCCCAGCACTCCTGTGTCGGCCTCAAAAAAAAAAAAAAAAAGGAAAGGGAAGCCAATAGAGCTGGGCCACAAGCCCAGCGAGCCACGTTCATTCTAGCCTGCTTCCTGCCCCCGCCTGCCAATCACAAGCCCTCCTGAGCTCCCAGGAGCACCCAGGACACTTTAACTTACCCCCTTTGCTGTGGGTGACCTTGGCCTGGCTCTCACAGAATAATTGGAGCGGGTTTGAAACAGCCTGTCTAATGTCATCACCTGGTACTTCATTCCCTCCCAGGGGTGTTCTCATAGGCAGCCTCTAAACCGGCATTGCCTTTGAAATGTCTCTTGAGAATAACCACCACTTATGAAGCACCTGTTAACGCTGGTCATGGTACCTGACCCTTGTCAGGCATTGTTTCACATCATCCTCATAGCCATCCTTTCATGTAGACACTCCCACTTTCCAGACGAGCAAACTGAGGCCCAGAGAGGTGAAGTAACTGGCCTAAGCTGGTAAGTGGCAGAGCTGGACATTCTAAAAGAAGTGCTATCAACAAAAACCTTAGCAGATTTTACCCACAGGGGTTGAGGACTGTGGCAGCATCCCCACGGGAATATAGTAGTACCTCGTAGCTAAAGAATACCAGTCTCTGACAACATCTGGGGGGTGCCTTTGGTTTATCTCAAAGCCCCACCAGATGCCGGCATCTACGAACAGGAGGAGCTTCACTGGCACGCCGGGACCCCAATGGGAGTGGGTGCTAGGGCTCAAAAGTTCCCCAGAGGTCAGAGGTAGGTGGCCCCTCAAACCATCTAGACGACCCTCTCATCAGACGCAGACCTCAGAGATATTGCGGGTTCCGTTCCAGACCACCGCAGTAAAGCCAGTCACGTGAATATTTTTGGTTTCTCAGGGCATATAAAAGTTATATTTACACTATACTGTAGTCTATTAAGTGTGCAGTAACGCTGTGTCTAAAAAAACAATGGACATACATTAATTTAAAAATGCTGTTGGAAAAATGGCACTGATGGACCTGCTGGATGCAGGGTTGCCACAGACAAGGCAAAGAGCAGTAAAACGAGGTCCGCCTGTAGATGAGAAAAGGGGGCCCCGAGTGGGAATGGCTACAGTTGTCATGTCCAACTCTGTCTGTATTAATGAAGAACCAGGGACCAAGAACTGGGTGCATCTGGGGATCAGGCTGCCTGGTGTTAAGATGCAAGCTCTACTTTGGCGAGGTCCTGAATGTCTCTGTGTCTCAGTTTTCTCAGGTGTTAAATGGGAACAAACAGTACTTTTTACCTTATAGGGCAGCGGGGAGGATTAAATGAAATAACCCAGGTAAAGCGCTCAGAACAGAGCTGGCATGCAGGAAGCAGGCCATGAGTGCCACTGGGGCACGGTGGTGGTGGTGGTGAAATGGGAAAGCCCTGGGAACCAGAAAACCTGGACTGTCATCCTGTCTCTCAGACTCTCATTGTGTGACCTTGATCAAGTCACTTAACTTCTCTGAACTTCAATTTCAAATACAAATGAGAGGCAAGAGCCAGATGCTACTTCAGAGCAAAACAAAACTGTCTTTGGTCCTAAGAACACAGTCAAGGATCTTGTAAGGAGAAGGTCAGTGTCATAGTTGGGCCGGTTGTTCAAGGCCTTTCCCATAAGCTCCATGAGAGTAGGGCCCTTGTCTGGCTTGTTCACCATCATATCCCAGTGTCTGCAACACTGATGGACACGTGGCGGGCATTTAGTACTTGTTGGGTGAATGGATGGATGGATGAAGGGATGGAGGAATGGATGAAGGGATGGAGGGACGGATGGATAAATGGATAGAAGGTTGGATGGATAGAAAGAAGGATGGATGTCCTTTCCTTAGAGCACAAGCTCAGATACTAGCAAGGTGGTTTGTCTGAACTTGAGGGTTAAAACATCTTTTTTCTACAGAGACTGATAGGGTAGGACACACAGCACAGAAGGCTCTCTGTGCTACTGCATTTCTCTCTGGGTGTGACACAGGGTGATTAATCATGGAATCAGCCCAAGAGATCAACACAAAAAGCCGCACGTCTCTGAACTTCCTGGAAGGTTGACCCATACTGACAATATTGGGATCTTAGTCACAAAACAATGCCATCTTGGCAGCTGGGTGGAATTTTTTATGCATGCTAATCATTTCCTTCTCATCCAGTAACAACCCATGAAGCTTCTTGCCCACACAACTGGAAAAAATAAGCCTTTTATATGTTGAAGGTTAAACTACATCTGAGCCAACTCGAGACTGGGTTTCACAACTGTGGCACTATTGACATTTGGGACTGGCTAATTCTTTGTCGTGGGACCACCCCGTGCCATGTAGGAGATTTAACTGAATCCCTGGCCTCTACTCACTAGATGCCAGTAGCACTTCCTGAGTTGTGATAACCAGAAATGTCTCCAGGCTTTGCCAGGTATCCTCGGGGGGCAAAAACATCCCTGGTTGAGAACCATGGGTTCAGGACCCCAAATTTGGCCGTCTCAGGTGGGGCTGGTTTATTTGTAGTTGGTAATCTTTATAAGTTACCTAGTTGCTCTCCTAGGTCCTGTACACAGATGGTGAATTATTGCATCGTATATAATCCTCAAATCAACTGCTAGAGTAGATACTGTCATCCCCACTGGTAGGAAATTAGGCTCAGGAGGTTAAGTAACCCGAGGTGGCATTTCCAAGTAAGTTTCAAATTCCGTTTAAGGCAGTGAGTCTCATGGTGAACGTGCGCGGGACACTTAAGCTGAAGCGTGGTTCTTGCCCTCTGTACCCTGAATCCAAAGATAACCTTGACTCCAGGCCATGGAACCCGACGACATGCAGCCACATGAGGTATAACAACCTTCACCGCAAACCTGGCTCTACTTTCTGACCTGGTCTTTATTACTGAGCTGCAAACCCTACCTCCCCAATGAATCAGAAAGGTTTGAGAGGTTGGTCGTTGGTCGTGGTGGAACGCGTTGTCAGCTGGCGGCTAGGTTCTTCATCAGGATCCTCAAGGTTCGTAAAGCTTGCTGTCAGTATTGAAGCTGGCTGTTCATCCATTCAGCAAATGAGAACGGAGCCCACGCTGTGTGTGCCAGGCCATCTGCTAGGTGCTGGGAGTAGTTCTAACCAGGGCCGATGCTCATGGAGTGCCTACTGTGTGCAGGCCCTGAGAAAAATGCTTTACAATTTGTTTAAACCCCTCAACAGCCCTGGGAGGTAGATGCTATTCCTGTCCCTCATTTTACAAAAGAGGCAGCTGCGGCCCAGAAAGTGAAATCACCCGCCCGAGGTCACACAGCAAGGATTCAGACCCAGGCAGTGTGTTTCCAGAGTCCATGCTTAACTGCTGTTCTGCTTCCTACATGGAGATAAAATGATAAAGTCCTCATCCTTACAGCTGACTTTAAGGGGATTTGATGAGGCCAGAATGAAGCGTGGGCACCCCATGTGGTAGAGGCCGGAGGAGGCCAATCTTGCCAGCAGCTGAGAGGGTGGAGCTGGAGGAGGGCCTCAGATGGGCCCCCTTTGCTCCCATGACCACCGGCCTTGAAGTAAGCTCGTTGCCACGTTGAACACCCTTAACTGTCCCCCCAAAATGAGCCGTGAAGAGAAAAGGCAGGAGTCATACCTGAAACCATCTGAGTTCGAGTCCTGCCCTGAGACAGGGTGCATCTTAGAAGTCCTGTCCCTTGGGACTTCCCTGGTGGAGCAGTGGTTAAGAATCCAACTGCCATTGCAGGGGACACGGATTTGATCCCTGGTCCAAGAAGATCCCACAGGCCGCAGAGTGACTAAGCCCGTGCACTACAACTACTGAGCCTGTGCTCTAGAGCCCGTGAGCCACAACTACTGAGCCCACATGCCACAACTACTGAAGCCCGCACGCCTAGAGCCCGTGCTCCGAAACAAGAGAAGCCACCACAATGAGAAGTATGCACATTGTGACAAAGAGTAGCCCCCGCTCACCACAACTAGAGAAAGCCCACGCGCAGCAACGAAGACCCAATGCAACCAAAAATTAATTAATTAAATTAAAAAAAAAAAAAAAAAAGTCCCGTGCCTCCAGCCACACTCTGCCCACCAAAGTGAAGACCCTGGGAAGACTTGTAAGTCAGCCCAGTGCCCATGGGGGAGATGGGGGGAGGACCGTGGGACTAGAGTAAGGTGTGGTTTCCTTTATATGAAAAAAAAAATTCATTGAGGGTGAAATTGGGTATACATATTCTAAATGTTACATAAAATGTACAATTAGAAAAGTTGGGGGAATTCCCTTGTTGTTCAGTGGTTAAGACTCGGTGCTTTCAGTGCCAGGTCCTGGGTTCAGTCCTAGGTCGGGAAACTAAGATCCCACAAGGCACGCAGCACGGCCAAAAAAAAAGGCCGGTCCATCGAGGGATGGCAGTGCAGTAGGCTGGGTAATCAGTTGAATGAATATGGCCTGAGAGTGTCCTCGGACCGCAGGGAAAGGCGAGACGAAGGTTCCCCGTGCTGACACAGCAGCAGCAGCTCACAGCCTCACCCCAGCAGCCCTGGCTTCTTAGCATCTAAGGACAGAGGAAATTTGACAATTTACCATAAAAAGAGTACTATTAGCCACCCTTTCTTGATCACTTACTGCATCCCAGGTGCTGGCCAGTCTCATCACATGCATCTTCTCACTGTATCTCAACAAACGCCAGATTAAAAGGGTATTCTTGCCCCCATTGTACAGATGAGGAAACTGAGGCTCAGAGAGGTCAAGAAACTTGCCAGAAGCCATTCAGCTAGTAGGTAGTCAGATGAAAATTCAAACCCCAGTCTGTGTCCCAACAAAGGCTGAAGTTTCTGCCTCTGAATTCCTTTTTCCTTTGGTCTGGAGGGCAGTCCCCAAAGGGAAGGGATTGGCCGTGATCTCTTCCCAAAGGTCTGGGATTCTGCTGCTCTCCGAGAAGAGGCAAGCTCAACCCCAGGCAGGTCATTCTGGCTCCCGAACTCAGATCCATAGTGAGAACAGAGGCTGGTTCAGTGCCTGGCAATGGAGGTTGTACTGCTCCCTGAGGAGGTGCATTTGGAAATGCAGGGCAGGTGGTGGTTGTTGTCACAGCGCTGGGGGTGCACCTGGCGTTTAGCTCCAAGGGCGCTGTTCATCCTTTAATGCACAGCACAGTGTTGGATGGTGAAGTGCAAAGTGCATCAACTTCTCTATTGAGATGCTGGTGAGAAAAGGACCCCAGAAGTGTTTGTTCTGCCCCCGGGTCTGTCCAAACACACTGGGTGACTTTGGACATGTCCCTTGCTCTTCCTAGGCCAGAAGGACCAGTTGGGCTCCAAGGGTGGAGTCTGGGTGGGTGCTGGGGCTGCCCAGCAGTTGGAGGCTGGCATACTCCTGCCCCCTGGGGGCAGAACCAAGATCCCTGAGCCCGCCCCCCACCAAGATTTTCCAAAGAACAGGCTGCCGGGTGATGGGTCCTGTGTGTGCACCTTTGGCCCATGGCCTAGGGCTATGCCTGGGATTGTGGGTGCACCCCCCATATCCCATGCACCCAGAAGGTAGGATTCACAGCTGACCACATGGGATTGACCTGGAATCCCAAAACTTCACTCGAGTAGATTTGCCTTATTCTAGTCTTTTTTTTTTTTTTTTTTTTTTTTTTGGCTGCACTGCTCAGCTTGTGGGATTTTAGTTCCCCAACCAGTGATCGAACCTGGGCCCTCCACAATGAGAGCTCGGAGTCCTAACCACTGGACCTCCAGGGAATTCCCTCAAGTAGATTTGCCTTTAAAAGGCAGCCACAGTGAAATGAACAGAAACTTTGGCATCCTGGGTTTTAAGCCAAATTCCACGGCTCTCTCAGCTGTGTGATTTAGAACAGCGGTCCCCAACCTTTTTGGCACCAGGGACCGGTTTCGTGGAAGACAGTTTTTCCGCACACTCGGGTGGGGGAGATGGTTCAGGCGGTGATGCTAACGACAGGGAGCGATGGGAGCGGCCAATGAAGCTTCGCCCCTCGCCCACAGCTCACCTCCTGCTGTGCGGCCCGGTTCCTAACAGGCCACGGACCGGTACCGGTCTGTGGACTGGGGGCTGGGGACCCCTGATTTAGGAAGTTTCTTAGCCTTTCTGCACCCGTTCTTCCCTCTTGTGCAAAATGAGGCATCATAATACCAGCTTCCCAGGACCACTGGGAAGATTAGCAATCAGGAATGCAAGCTTCCTGAGTGGTGCCCAGCATTTGTTAGGAGCACCGTGGATGCTGGTTTCCTTTCCTGCAGAGGTAGCAGGAGGAGGAGTCATCTTGATTACACCACTTCCTCCAGGCATGAATGCACCCAGACCTCCTCAGATCAGGAGCTTGCTAGTTAGAACAAGTGCAAAGGCCCTGGGGCAGGAATGAGCTTGGCTTCTTGGTGGGACAAATACTGGTGGAAACAGGGACCAGTAGAAAGTGAGGTGGTAGAGAGTGGCAGGAAAATGTACAGTCTTGCAGACCATGGGAAGAAATGTGGATTTTATTCTAAGTGCATTGGGGAGTTTTAAGTTGGGGAAGAGAACCCCAATTAGATTTATGACTTCACCCTTCAAGCTGCCGTGTGGCAAATAGAGTGTGGGGCAGGAGGAACCAGGGCAATGGCTGGTCCTTGAAGAGCGATGGCAGTCACAGTGGCCGTGCAGCAGAGATGGGGAGCCGTGGTCAGACTCAGGATACATTTTGGAGGTGCAGCTGTCACCATCAGCTGGTAAATTGGATGTCTGAGGAGGGGCAACGAGAAAAATCAAGAACGATGCCCAGGCTTTTGGCCTGAACCCCAAGTTGGGCTTTTTATTGACACAGGGTGGATTGGCCCTTGAAGAGTGAGTTGGCTACCTGGCAAGTTGTCCTGGGTAGCCCAGGACTCCTGCCCCTCCTCTACCACTCACCACCTGCCTTAAATAGAACCTCAGCTCCAAGTCCAGCAGCCTGGCTGTCAAGGTCCTTGAAATGACCCTTACACGAGGCTGACATTCCAGAGTCCCGTGCCTGAGAATACCTTGGGAGGTTTTAATCACCTGTGCACCTGGCAGTCTGTATTCCAGAAACTGAATCACGGCAGCCTTGACCAGTGGAGTATGAATTAGTGGCTGATGATAGCTGCCATCAGTTAATCACCACGGCCAAGGCTTGTCAATTGGCACAGGTCGATTACGGCCTACGTGCAATAGTCTGTGAGCCTAGGAGGGAGCTCCTTTATTTGTGGGACATTAGCTGATCAATAACCCCAAGATGTGGCCTGTGGTGTCTGTTTCCCGACACACAGGTCCTCATCCAGGGAGGCGGCCGAGGGCAGCTGGGCAAGTGCTTCCAGACCACGGCTCGCTCTAAGGACCCTTGTTAGTGGAAGGAACTGGTTTATTTTGCAGAAGCTGAGGTTATCGTAGCTACTACGACCTTAGTATAAAATTACCATGCAGCATTGCAGACACCCAGCAGAGGAGGCCAGTTCTGCATCATTCATTAAGGACCCGTCATGGACCCAGAGTCCTCTCCTCAAAACTTTGTGAGGGCTTCCCTGGTGGCACAGTGGTTGAGAGTCCGCCTGCCGATGCAGGGGACACGGGTTCGTGCCCTGGTCCGGGAAGATCCCACATGCCGCGGAGCGGCTGGGTTCGTGAGCCATGGCCGCTGAGCCTGCGCGTCCGGAGCCTGTGCTCACGAAAGAAGCGGAAAAAGGGGGGGGGCCCCCCGCCCCCCCAAAAAAAAAAAAAAAAAAACTTTGTGAGATGACTGTTACTATTTCCACTTCCACCTGAGCGAGGATGAGCTTTGCCCAAGGTTAGACACAAATAGTATCCGTACCCAGGTCTGTCAGGTCATTAACTGAACATTTATTCTTTGTGCCGAGCACTCTCCTAAGGACTGGAGATAAAGCAGTGTGGAGTTTATACTTATCAAGTTTATACTTCACGGGGAGAGACAAACGAGAGTAAATGGATATGATGTCAGAGCAGGGCAAGCTCTGTGTGGAACAAAATGCAGGGTAAAGGGGTAGAGTAGTGGGGGCCGGGGGTCGGGAAGGCCTCTGTGAGCTGTGAGCGGGAGGCGTCTGAACAGAGACTTGAATGAGGGGGAGGAGCCTCCCAAGAAGATCTGGGGAATGAGCCTTCCCGGTCGTGGAAACAAAACAAGCGCAAAGGCTCCGCAGCAGGAACATTCTAGAAGGTGAGGTCGTGGAGTTGGCCAGGGGCCTTGTATGTCATGATGGAGCTGGATTTGCTTCTGATCGTGCTATCACGTCCTTAACAGCTTTGGGATGTGAAAATTTGATCTTTGCTGATTTGGTGGAACACGCCACCTTTCTCCTGATCCATGTGGGTAACAGTTGCACACTGTTCCACCCCAGAAGCTGTCTTCTTGTTCAGCTGACTGGTTCTCGGGGCTGTGCACTTCGGATGTATCTGGGGTTTGGGTTTCATCCGTTGTGCTGCTGTTAACATCTCTGTGCTTGGAAGCTGAACTGACCCCGTGCTCTTTCTCTCTTTGCAGGACGCTATGATGCTCGGGCCCGAGTCCTCATTTGCCACATGACCTCCCTCCTCCAAGTGCCCTTGGAGGAGCTGGACCTCCTCGAAGAGACGTTCCTCGAGAGCCTGAAGGAAACCAAAGAGGAGGAATCTGAGTAAGTGTGCCCTGCAACCCTGGCCACCCTGCCAGGAATCAAGGACTTCCACTCTTCAGATAACAGCATCCTGTGTGTCCCCTCCCCCCATTAAGAGATGGTGCACTGAGGTGGGAAGAGCACTGGACAGAGAGTCACAGTGCAGTCCTGACTCGCTGTGTGGCCTTATCAAGTCACTTCCCGTCTCTGGGCCTCCATCCTCATTTGTAGGAAAGGGGGATTGAATGGATGAATGCTAAGGGCCATGAGTTTGTGACTTTAACATTCTGTGGCCCCAACACCCCACTCCCCCTCAGTTCTTGTGACACCTTGTCTGTGGGCCAGAGTGGCCTGGGTTCAAATCCCACCTCTGACACCTGTTTGCTTTTTGACCTTGGGCAGGTGCCCCCCCACCCCTCACCCCCCACCCCTTCTCTAAGCCATAATATTCTTATCTGTAAAATAGGAATAAGAATAGCATCCTCCTAGGGTCATTGTGGAAAACAAATGCAATTGTATTATCAAGTGCTTGGCCCAGGGCTGGCATGTAGCAAGGGCTCAGTAAGTATGAGTCCTTCCCTTCCCCCACATTCCCCCATACCTGCCAGCTGTCAAGAGGCTTTGCTATCTGTGTATGGTCAGGTGTGTGTTGAGGGAAAGTTTCCTGGTAACTTGGCCAGAGCTCAGCTCTTTGCAGAACACCTTACACAGGATCTAATCCCAGGGTAATAAATCGATCCCAGTCACAGCCTAATTGCGGGCTCCTTGCACCAGGCACATCTCCCAGCCTTGGGTTTTGTTCGGCCATGAAGGCTTTCTTTGAGCAGCCAGGCTGTGCCCAGTTCAGCCCAGCTGGGAATTTAGCTTTGAAGCCAAATTCAGAACTGGAGCCGCCCTCCCGCCAGGGTTTGTAGGGCAAAGGGAGGGGGTCGATTCCTTGAGAAAGGAGGAAACTTGGTCTGTTGAAATAACCTGAAAATAGACTTGTTTTGACTCCCAGAGCTGTGTCAATAAAGAAACAGCTGGATCCAGGCCAACACCTGGATCCCTCAATTATGCCTTGAAATGAAGGACACTCTTAAGTATTGTCTGGAAATCTATTGTCAGAAAGAAACACATTACCCAGAGGGTCTGTTCTGATAATACCAGTAATGCCAGATGAGGGAATGTGTAAAACAGCCCAGCTCTGCCACTTAACAGCCGTGTGATCCTGGGCAAGTTATTTAACTTCTCTGGGCCTCAGTTTCCCCAGCTACAAATGGGGATAATAATAGCACCCTCTTCATAGGGTTCCTGTGGGGCTCAAATGAGTTTGTACACATAAAGCGCTTCGAGCAGGACTTGCACAGAGTTACTAGTTGTTAAATATCAACATTTGCTATAGTACTGTTATCATTGCTGTTATTACTGCGTGGGCCATTTCCTCAGAATAATACTCCACAGGTGTCTTTAGGGACTTTGGCAACCTCTCAGATTCTATCTATGGTCTCTGGAGGGGTCTGAGACTCAGGGAAAGCATAGGGACTGGTCAGCCAAGGCACCTGGTTCTCTGTTTGATTCTGCTGCTAAGTCCCTGTGTGGCCCTGGGCACATTGCTTTCCCTGTCCAGACACCAGCACCAGTTTTTTCACCTGTACAAGTAGAGTATCGAGTTGTATGTAGGTTTCTTTTAACTCTAAGGTTTTGTGTTTCTGCAAGGTGAGCTTCTCACTCAGCACCCCAAGGCGATCCTTTGCAACTGGAGTTCAGGGTGTGATGTACCACCTTTCTGTTCTTGGGTCCCCATCTGAGCCCTGAGGCCATCCAAGCTTCCCCTACTTGTTTGGTGACTTCACTTCTCTGTGCCTCGGTTTCTTCATCTGTAGCACAGGGACAGTGGTAGGATCTCCCTCATAGGGCTGTCAAGAGGGTTAAATTAATTAATACATATCAAAGGCTTGGAAGAGCACCTGACACATAGTAAATGTTAGCAAGTGCGGTGCTGGACGTTGATACTGATCCCATCATAATAACATGGTCAACATCTAACCTTTATTGAGCGCTCTCTAGATGCAGGTACAAGATACCATCTCACTGGGTTCTCATTACAATCCCCTGAGGCTTTTGCAGAGGAAGAAACAGAATGTCAGAAGGGTGACGTAATTCACCCAAGGCCACCCAGCTGGCCAGTGGCACCATCTGATTCAACCTCCTTATCCAGTCTGAACAGTGCTTACTGCATCCCTCAAGGCATGGTTGAGAATCCGAGGTTTCATTCTTAATTCTGAGGAAGGCGGTGAAGATAATTCTTTTATGGGGCTTTCTAAGCTTTTACTAGGAATGTGTCTCTAGACTCCCCAGAGATAAGCACTCCCTCTCTATCTACTGGAGAAGGTGATGTAAAAAAAAGAAAAGGGTGGTGGTGAGGGCAGTAAAGGTAAGGAACACCCTCTCATGGGAGATAAGGTGGCAGTGAGGGAATTTTCTTTGTGGACCCATGAGATAAGCAGTGCGGGTGTCTCTGCTCTTCTCAAGGTATCTGTGACCTCTGCCTGGGATTTGGCCCAAATCTGCATCTTGGCTTCAGCCTCTGTCTTTGGGAAGCTGACATGGAATGTCAGCCCAGGGTCACTTCTGACATCCCAGGTCATGAGTGTGGCCAGAGGCTATGTGATGACAGAGATTGCCATGGTGCCTAGTCAGCAAGCAAAGTCAGTAATAGGAACAGGGCTTCATTTGGATTCAGTGTCGTGCTCTGAATTCTCACTTCCCAATATAGGAAGCGTCATAGATATAACTCAGAGCCAGCTTCTCCTCTTGTGCTTTAGAGGTTGAAATTCAATCAGACAACTGAAGTTATCGCAGGAGTGAAGTGCTGTGATAATTAATGATTAACGGGAAAGCTGTTCGTTTTGTGTACAAAACAGTTACTAAGAGCGTTCAAGTACTTAAATAAGGAAATCGATTGGCAGTTCAGGTGCACATTAAGAGAGAGTGCCTTAGCTAAATAACTTTTAGGGAAAATATTTTATTCTTTTTTTGGTAAACATTCAAATAATAATACAAAGCAGGGACTTCCTGGTGGCGCAGTGGTTAAGAATCCACCTGCCAATGCAGGGGACACGGGTTTGCAGCCCTGGTCCAGGAAGATCCCACATGCTGCAGATCAACTAAGCCCGTGCGCCACAACTACTGAGCCTGTGCTCTAGAGCCCGCGAGCCACAACTACTGAGCCCATGTGCCACAACTACTGAAGCCCGCGCGCCTAGAGCCCGTGCTCCGCAACAAGAGAAGCCACCGCAATGAGAAGCCCGCGCACCGCAACAAAGAGTAGCCCCCGCTCACCACAACTAGAGAAAGCCCGCGTGCAGCAACAAAGACCCAACACAGCCCAAAAAAAAATTGTTTTAATAATAATACAAAGCAGAATACTAGAGATTAGAGTATATCATCAATCCAATCTTTATAAAATTGATCTGATATACTAGCATTTATACATTTAAATAAAACAGCTTCAAGAACGATATTTACTCTTTAGTTATTTTATTCCCTTTAGGCTATGAGTTTCCCCCTCCATAAACTCAGCTAAAAGTGATGACTGTCTAGTATCCCAGATGTGCAGGTGTCACTGCAGGAACAATCTAGAAGCAGACTGTGCTAAGAAATGTCAAGGGCACCCACTCGAGAATTTGACTATGTTCTTAATAATAAATCTGTACTAATCGTGAAAATGTTGTAACATCCTAGGTTTGTTCTGCTGTCCCAGAAATTTCATTCTTGATGGTGATTGGCCTACACTCTGGCTAAATATTTTATTATGTACCCCCTGGTTTTCATAGAAATGGACAGTGAGTGGGAGAAAAGATCACTGCAGCAAGATGTTCACGTCCAATTCTTGCTGTGGAATGAGTAGGTTCTTTTCAAAAAATGTCTTCTGAGCCCCATCCAGGTGCCAATCCCAGGGCCAGCGGCTGAGGGTGGAACACAGGAAAGGCTTTATCTGTGTCCCAAAGGTTCAGCCCTGTGATTCTCAAACTTGAGATAATTGGAGAGCTTGTTACAGGTGGTTTCCTCACCCAGGAAGTCGTGCTTTTAACAGCTACCCCCTGGGGATTCTGATGCAGTTGATTCAAAGCCCCCCCTTTGAAAATCAGTGGTCTAGAATTCCAGGCTAATACCGTACAGAGGGTTAGGGAGGCCTGGAGTCGGAGCATGTAGGCAACCTTGAGGTTCAGGCAGGCGAGGAGGTGACTCTGGAACGATGAGTAATGTTTAGCCAGGCAAAGGAAGGTGAGAAGGTCCTTGGCAGCCGAGGGCCAGCAGGAACACAGGACTGAGGCGTGGGCAGTGTGCCTGCAGGCAGTTCAGTGTTTCTGGAGGGTAGAGTGTAAGTTAGGAATTGATGAACGATGAGGCTGTGAATAAGGCAGGGACCAGGTCACGGGAGGGCCTGAGTGTCCTGCTGGAGAGGTGACTCTGTCCTCAAGGCAGAGGGAGGACCAGGATGGAGGGAGAGAGGGGGGCAGACAGTTGTGATTGTACTTTCCTGCTTGACACTGGTCACGTGGTAGTGCTCGCATCATCCTCCCATTTCCAGTCCCTAAGTGAGAAAATTGAGGCTCAGAAAAATCAGGGGAGCCAGCGAGATCATGGCGGAGCTGGGCTCAAAGACCTCACCCCGAATTTGCAGACTATTTCCCAGGCAGTGTTTGTCGAACAATTTGCTGCTGGTTCACGGAGCCAGCTGCTCATAGCCCCTGTGTGTTCCTCTTGTACGCCCTCAGCAGCTGGAATTTCTCCTCAGGCCTTGAACTCTGCCGAAAGCAACTAATTTCCAGCCTTCCTGTTTGCCCCGATTGGTACTAGCAATTAAGGGCCAAAGTATATCTCCAGCCTGTGGAGGAAATTGTCATAACCATGGAAGGAATGATGATAGCAGTAAACATACTGAACGATGACAGTATGCCAGTCACCATAGGTTTAGCCCTCCTAGTACCCCTGGAAATTCAGCGCTATTATCATTCCCACTTCATGGACGAGGAAACTCAGGACAAGTCATTTGTACATAGTCCCAAGGTTAGTAAGTGGCCCTGTCCAGCAGGATAGCCTAGGTTTTGCTGCGGTAACAAATGACCTCCACGTCTCGATGGCTTACAGCAACACAAGTGCATTTCTTGCAAGTTGGCTGTGGCTTTAGTCCACACTTCCTTGGTTCTGGGTCCCAGTTGACAGGGTGACCTCTATTGGGAGTGTTGCTGGTCTCGGGGCAGAGCAAAAGGAGACTTACCAGGCGCTGCACTGACTCATAAAGATTTTGCCAGAAGTGACTCATATCCTTTCCAGCTACTGGCTAAAGCGGGTCGTGGAACCACTCAGCTCATCGGGGCAGAGGTGTGTAATTGTTCCATAGGGAGGACCAGTGCAGGAGGGATAACTGAACACCTGGAGGACTGTCATGCACCACCACAGCAGAGGGAGGATTCAAGCCTAGTTTACAGGATTTGAAACCTCACACCAGAACCCACGCCCTTCGTCGCCGTCCTGCCTTCCGCTTTGCTAAATGCCTGTGGTTCGGCCTCTTCCCGCACATCTGAGGGCGTGAATTTCAGTCGTGAAAAACCAGCACCTGTGATCATGGAGGATTGGTTTCCGCTCAGTAGTGAAGCAACGGAGAAGTGCTGTGCTGTACCCCCAGGAGGTGCTTAGGGGAAAGCTGGTTGAGGTGAGCGGGCAGACAACCAAAAAGCATAGCGGGTCTCCCAAAGCCCATCTCAAATCCGACTTCTTTTCACTGACCGGAGGATGAACTGTTTCTTGCTATCATGTATGGTTCAGGAGGCAAGAGATGGGAAGGAAACGGCTCCGGCTGAGTACTGCGTTGTTCTGCTCGCCGACACACAGACGTTCCAGCCTGCTGTCCATTCTCCATAAAAGTTTGTTGATCAGAGGGATGAAGAAGGAATTAATTTAAGCTTTACAAACCAACAGCCTTATGAGGGAGATGTTATCATCCCCATTTTTACAAAAGGGGGAACTGAGTTTCAGGGAGATGGAGTTTCATGGCGACAGCCACTGTCTCGGTCCCCGCTCGCAGGGCCAGCTGTCAAGCTCTGCGCTTGACAGACATTGTTTTTGCTGATCCCCACTGCCACTCAGGAGGAGGGCACTCTTATCCGTGTCCTCGTCTGTGATACGCAGACAATAATAAAACTGCTTCTAGGATAAGATAAACCATTCGAAGTGCAAAGCACAGTGGCAGGCATGTTGGAAGTCCTCAATAAACATTAACCCTTCTTTTATCATCATCGTCATCGGCCGTCGCTCTGTACGTTGAGTTGTTGTCCAAACTCCAAGTTCAGTTCAGAGTTCCCACTGGTAGTGACCGCACTGCCCCACCCTTGTCTCCCATCCTTCTCCTTATTGCCCCAAAGCACCGGGGGCCAGATGTTGGACAGGAAAGTTGGGTTTAGTGACTCCTGGGCCATTCTCAGGATTCACCTGACCCCAGCTTACTCCATATGCTTCCCTTTTGCTACATTTTGTCACTTTCAAATTTCAAGTCTGAAGGGTTCTAGCTATTGCCCCAAGGCCAAGGTGTCCAGTACAGACATTTCTCTAACCCCTCTTTGAAAAGATAAATCTGAAGGAAATTGGTTCCCAAATTCCTTCCAGAGGGAGGTGGGCTCAGATGGCGGAGTGGGGGGAGGGGAAGGAAGGAGTGAGGTGACGATGTCTGTGACTCTATCTGGTACTCATTCTGGGTCCATCTGTATAAAGAGAGTTTTGTGCTTCTTTTGCCACTATTATTATTATTTTTTTTTTTTGTCTTTTCATTATTCAAATTGCAACCCTGTTAGGATGGATCCGTTGGGTAAGTAGCACATCCCACGTACTGGGATTCCCCAGCTGGGTTTTAGAATGTTTTCAGCTTTTTAAAACCATAGATGGGTCCAAGGTAACCTTGGTACCTCGCTCTGCATGACAGAGCACCCAGCACTGATCCCAGTTTGGGGCTTGGTGAGGCGGGGAGGTGTCAGGGGATCCCACACACAGCCAGTCCTAGAGAGCAACCTCTCCCCCCACCCACCCCCAGAACGGCCGAGGCATCCCGGAAGAAGAAAGAAAACCGGAGGAAGTGGAAGCGCTATCTCCTGATAGGCCTGGCGACGCTGGGAGGCGGGACAGTGATCGGTAAGATGAGATGGTGGCACTGGCCAGGGCAGCACGGAGTGAGGGATGATGCCAGGCTGGGAGCAAGAGTGGGGAGTGCAGGGGGATCAGCTGGGAGCCCACCCCTCCTCGCATGCGCGTAGTAGGTGTGTTCACTAGTATTGTCCGTGAGAGGCAGTGGGAGGGAGGCCGGTGGAGGAAGAGCGCAGCAGGCCCCGTCCGCGCTCCCACCTCTACCCACCACGGGCCGCTTTCCTCGCAGGCGTGACCGGGGGTCTGGCTGCCCCTCTTGTTGCTGCCGGAGCCGCGACAATCATTGGCAGTGCCGGGGCAGCGGCTCTGGGCTCAGCGGCCGGCATAGCTGTCATGACCTCGCTGTTCGGTGCAGCTGGAGCTGGCCTGACAGGTAAGGTTCCAAAGGAGTGGTGGCCCAGATTCTCACCAGTGAGGGCTCCCTGGGAGACGGAGGAAGAGGACATGGCTTTTCTCACTCTGAGTCCTGGCACTGCCAGAACGTATAGCGAGCTTCACAGAGAACTGGGTGGATGGCTTGGCCTGGCTCGGGACAAGGCTGAGTTTGAGAAACCGCACCTGGTGTAGACTTCTTAGAAAGGGTCTGATTGGACCTGCTTGTCACCATCTAAGAAGTTTCCAGGCAGGCTGCCTCAGAGACGGTTGAGCTTCTTCTTGTAAGAGGACATATGGCTACCCCTCATTTACCAGCATCCCGTGGGGGAGTGTTTCCAAATCATATGTGTCAGTAGCTCCCCAGTCACACAGAGTTTCCTGTTAAGTGGCATGTTGCTTCCCACATTGAGAATCTTGGTCAGCTCAAACCACTTTCACTGAGAGGAGTGTGTTACACTCCTGAAGTTCGTGGGCGGGAAAAAAATGTAGTACCCACGGAATCAGGCCAGAGCGGTGGTTATGAGCTTGGGCTCTGAGTTTCAGCTCTGCCAGTTGGGGGCTAGCCAGCCTTTGGAAACCTGTTACCTTCATCTGTAGTCAGGATGATAACGGCACCGACCTTAATGAGTTCAAAAACGAGACGTTTGTCAAGGGACAGGGCACACGGTCGGCAGTCACTGTGAGTGTGTGAGTACACAGAGCCACTCTAACGTTCCCCAGGGTCCCCAGTGACCCCCATTCTCACTTTTGTATCTGGTTCTTTAGGATACAAGATGAAGAAGCGTGTCGGGGCCATTGAAGAGTTCACGTTTCTGCCTCTCACAGAAGGCAGGCAGCTACACATCACCATCGCCATCACGGGATGGCTGGCATCTGGCAAATACCGTGAGGACCAGGGGCAGAAAAGGATGCAGAAGCGGGTGGATGTTGGCTGAGCTGGGTCTGTTGCTGTGGGCCAGACCCTGGCCTAGGCTCTTGCCTGTGTATGTCTTTAGGGGGTGGGTAGGGGAGACCTATTTTTCAGAGGAGGAAACTGAGACTCGGAGAGGTGAGATGACTTTATCCCACATCTGTCTTCCCATCCACCCATCCATCATCTGTTCATCCATCCATCCAACTATCTATCCATCTACCCATCTATCCATTATCCATCCATCCATCCATCCATTCACCCACGCATCCACCTATCTATCCATCCATCCATCCATCCATTCACCCATTTAACCACCCACCCACCCACCCATCAACCCATCCTTTCCACAGAGTTTATAGAGCATGTGCCAGACACTGAGCCAGGTCCTAGGAATTCAGCGGTGAGCAGCACAGTCATGGCCTCTGCTCCCATGGAACATGTGGTCCAAGGCAGAAGACAGATCACTGAGCAAGTAATTACAGGGAAGCTTTATGGAAGGCACGATAGGGGAAGCACAGAGTGCTTCTGGGGAGTGAGGGAAAAGTTATTGGAGGAAGTGTCATTTAGGCTAAGGACTGGCTGGGAAGCAGCCAGAGAAGGAAGGAGAAAGAAGTGAATACCAAGCAAAAGGGCAGCATGTAGAAAGGCCTAGTGGTGCAAGAGAAGCACAGGATGGCTTGAGCAAGGAGCTAGAAGACAGGAGTGTGGGTGACACCGGATCACACAGGAGCATGTGAGCTGTGGCAAGGAGTTTGAGTTTATCCTCAGAGCAAGTGGAAGATAGCAAAGGAGTTTCAACACATAGGTGAGAAATCAGTACATCTTGGCTGTGTGACCTCAAGCAACTTACTTCACCTCTCTGTGCCTTGGCCACTTCATTTGTAAAGTAGAACAAATTATCCTTGCCTTTCAGGGCACTTACAAAGATTAAATTAAACAAGGTAACGTGTGGAAACACCTGGTTTTTAGTGACATTCCACAAACGTTATTTCCCTTTACTGCTCTAATTTGAACGTGTGTGTTTTGGGGGGATTCTAACCAGGGTGGCACTGAGGAATAAGGTCATGGTCCGCTTACTGTTGGCTCGCTTTTCCAAGTGCCCAGTGTGAGGCTCAGCAAGCAGGTCGTCAATCAGAGAGAGAACAGGGTGGGCCGGGGAGTCTGGAGCATCCTGACCAAATACACAAGCTCAGAGCCTCCTGGGTTCCCAAATTGTTGGGATCCGAGGGCAGAAGCCACAGCTTTTCTAAACAGCACAGGAGGAGGCAGGTGAGGAAATGCCCAGGCTCTGTTGAGAGGCATTACTGGGCGCCAGAGTCTTATTGGTATGTGTGCACCAGGGCCAGTCCCCAAACAGGGGACTCTCGAACAGTGACTGAGCACCTAGCACCATGAGTCAGGCGTTTCACCCACACACTAGGAGCTTGACGTACGTTACCTCGAGTGACCCTCACATCCATGCTCTGAGGTGAGGGCTGTTCTTACCCTGATCTGGACGAAGAGGAAACCTAGAGGGATCACATGGCAGACAGGTGGCACATGCAGGATTCGAACCCAGGTCTCCTGACCCAGAGTTCATGGGTTTCTCTTCATTTGTTTCATGATACCATCCATGCCACAGAAAGACTGAGACAGGAAGGAAGGAGCAAGAGTCTAAGTGAAGGAATTTGCAGTTCTGACCAGTGTGGAAAGCAAAGCCCTTATGGTTGTTTTACCCACCCCCTTGCTGGGCTGGCCCCAGGGCAAAATCAAGTTCATTTGCGGCGGGGCCGGGGGAGGGGGGCGGGGGGGCCATTATCGTGCAATATGCTCCCTAGGCAGAGGCGGTGGTTACAAGAAATGTAACCAAGGTAGGTGAATGAAGTTCAGGAGGGAAATGAGTCACCTTGTCCTGCCTCCTTGATGGCCAGGAAAGAAGTCTCGTGTCATCACAGGCTGGCTTCCGTGTGTGATGGGAATATATGGGCTTTCTTGCCCCTTTATTAACTAGGATTGTTTGTAATCATGATTATGGCTCTGTAGCTCACCACTAAGCCAGGCATTTTTGCATGCATTGGCTCACTTAGTCCCTCACTTCAAGCCACGGATGTGGGCATCATTATCACCCCCATTTTACAGATGAGGAAACCAAGGCTGATAAGGGCTGCCCAGGGTCGCCTCGCTAGTCGGGAACTGGGGCACGACTCACCCCCATTCTGTCTGGCTCCATAGCCCATGTTCTTGGCCACAGGGTGATAGAATGCAGTACTGCACTTTACAGTTTACATAATGCTTTTCGTGTAGCCTCTCACATGATCCCCACAACACCTGTGAGTCAGATGCCATCGTTCCATTTTAACAGGTGTAGAAACTGAGGCTCAGAAGGGCAGCGTGCCTTGCTTGTGAGTCTTGCAATTCTTGCAACCACCACACACACACACACACACACACACACACACACACACACACACACACACACACAATATCTGTGCCCGCATCCTGTCTCGGGCTGGCCGTCTCCTCCTCCATAACTAGAGACAGTTAATCCCTGAGCTGCTGCAGACCTGTGACAGACTCTCTGCAGAGCGGGGAGCAGCCCCTCAGTGGTCTGCATGTCAGCGGAGCACCCTCGGGTAGGGACGAAGCCTTCAGGTCGGGCAGGTCGAGGCA
Organism: Aethalodelphis obliquidens; assembly: GCF_003676395.1. Classification (NCBI taxonomy): domain Eukaryota; kingdom Metazoa; phylum Chordata; class Mammalia; order Artiodactyla; family Delphinidae; genus Aethalodelphis; species Aethalodelphis obliquidens. The sequence goes on from NW_020837953.1 coordinate 37,788,624, forward strand.
TGTGGCTGAGCCAGAACCCGAAGCCTCTGGGAAGCTGGCTCCACTATTCATTCATTCATCCTGTGTTCATGAGGCTTTGGGAATCGAGGCTTGGCAGACAGACTGCAGGACAGACGTGCACTAAACAGATGACACAAAAATAAATGGAAAATTGCAGACTGTGACGAGAACTCAGGACGCAAAAGTGCAAGGTGCATTAGATCCCCCTTGTCAAAGGGGCCGGGAAGCTTCCCCGGGGATAAGGCGAGTGAGCTGGAAGCTCAGAGACAAGTAAGGGTGGAAGGTCACTTGGGCCATGGGCAGAAATGCACGGGGCCCCTCGATGCTCCCACGGCCCAGAAATGAGTGACTACATGATGTTTGCATGGCCCTCTCCCTCCCCAGGCTGAGAGCACTTTATCTGGATGGCTCAGCCTCCTCAGCTATAAAATGGGGCTAATTGTGGAGCCCCATTTCAGAGACTGTGTTGAGGTAAATCAGAGAGTGCATGGGAAATCCCTCAGCACAGAGCTGCCCAGCACTTAGTACTTGCTCACTAAACGTTTCCTACCATGATGGGTGTCTGTATCCTCAGGGTCAAGCGCCTGGCCTGGCATAGTCTAGGTACTCAGTTAAGGTTTGTGGTATGAATGAATGAAGGAACGAGTGAACGAACACAATCAAAAGCATGTGTTTCTGGAGGGTAACCTGATGGTTGCTGAGGCTGTGAAGGAGGCAGGGGCCAGGTCACAGGGGGTCTGAGAGTCCTGCTGGAGAGGTGACAACATCCTCAAGGCAGAGGAAGGACTAGGAGGGAGGGAGAGAGGGAGGCAGACAGTCATGGTTTTATTTTCCTGCTTGACGTTGGTCACGTGGTTGGTACTGTCATCATCCTCCCATTTCTAGTCCCTAGGTGAGAAAATTGAGGCTCAGAAAAATCGGGGGAGCCAACGAGCTCATGGCAGAGCTGGGCTCAAACACCTCTGCTCCAGATTTGCAGACTATTTCCCAGGCCGTGTCTGTTGACTGAGATGCGCCCGGTTCAGGGAGCCAGCTGCTCGTGGCCCCGTGTGTTCTTCTTGTGTGCTCGTAGCATCCTCGATGCCAGAATTACTGCAGAGTGAGAGAAAATAACACTTGACACACACGGTAGTTGGAATACTTGGTTCTTATAACTACTCTATGAAAAGAGATAAATACTAATCTCCCGACTTGACAGCTAAGCAAAGTGAGGCTTAGTGTGGGATAGTGACCCAGGGTGCCCGGGGTCGCCCAACTGCTAATGAATGCAGGAGCTGGGTCTCGAACCCCAGCCTGCTGTCTCACAGCGCGGCCCTGTGCTCTGTCTGGGAGCGCGTCTGCTCTGCTGTCAGCTGCCGTTCAGTGGCGGGGGTGGGTCTCTTGTCTCCCCGCAAGGGTGAATGGGCCCCTGTCGCCGACCGTCTGGGAAAGGGTGAGAGGCCTCCTCTGTCACAGGAGAGACCCCACCTACCTGTGCTCTCCCCAGGCACCTTCAGCGCCCCGTGGGCTGCCCTGGCCCACAGCCGTGAGCAGTACTGTCTGGCTTGGGAAGCCACGTACCTGATGGAGCTTGGCAACGCCCTGGAGACCATCCTCAGTGGTCTTGCCAACATGGTGGCCCAGGAGGCCCTAAAATACACAGTGTTGTCTGGTAAGCCTCCCCTCACCCCCACCAGCAGCATTCCCACCACTCCCAAGCCACACTGGTTCTGTACCTTTGCATGCCTGAGGCCCCCAGTGAGCCAGGCACAGTGCTGGTCTCCAAGAACACAGAGAGACAAAGTTTATGGTCCTTATAGGGAGGAGACAGATAAACAGCCCATCACATTATCACATAGTGTGTCAGTTAGCAATTGCTGCATAACAAACAACCCCATAACCCAGTGACTTAAAATAACAACCATTTATCACAGTAGCTCAGAAGTGTTGAGGCTTCATTTGGCTGACCTTTGCTGGGCCTGCTTATGCATCTGTGGGTCAGCTGACTGTCCACTGATCTAGGCCAGCCTTGCCTGGGGCAACCAGCACAACTCGGCTCTGCTCCATTTGTCTCTCCTCCCCGTCCTGGGATCGCAGGCTATCCCACACCCACAACAGAAGTGCACTAGAGGAACAAGTCCATTTCAAGCCTCGCATCCAGTAACATCTCATTGGCCAAAGCAAGTCACATGATTGAGCCTAGAGTAGATGGGCAGGGCAGGAGCAGGGGGCATTGCAGAGTTATGAGGCCAAGCAGGAGGATACAGGGTGGAGTGACAAATTGGGGCCATCTCTGGAATCTCACACATGGCAGATACTTAAACATAAGGGATCTAGGCCATGTATCAGAAATGCGTGAGCTTCAGTTTTCTTCTGTACTACTTAGCAGTTTGACCACACGTGGAAAACTTACAGATTCCAAGTTAGAGACTCTGGATGCATTCACTCAGGCATCCGTTAGCCAGCTGATCACTTCCCTAGAAGGACCCCCCCCCCGCCCGTGCCACCACGGCCTTCATCACCGATATCCCTCCTCCCCAGGCCTTGTGGCTGCCCTGACCTGGCCAGCCTCACTCCTCAGTGTTGCCAATGTCATCGACAACCCCTGGGGTGTGTGTCTCCATCGATCAGCAGAGGTTGGCAAGCACCTGGCCCACATTCTACTCTCCCGGCAGCAGGTACCTGGGAATAGCTGGGGCGAGGAGTGGGGGGAGCGGGCAGGGGGCGAGGAAGCAGGGAAGCATGGGGGCTGACTTGTGCACAGACGTCATACCTGAGACAAGCCCACGTGGGGGTAGCCCAGTGGCTTTGGGGGGTGGGGGGTGGTCGTCACTGCTCCTCCAGTTCAAGTCATAAAAGCACCCTAGGGGGCCTTCCCTGGCGGCCCAGTGGTCAAGACTCCACGCTTCCACTGCAGGGGCCACGGGTTCGATCCCTGGTCAGGGAACTAAGGTCCCACAAGCAGCACAGCGTGGCCAAAAAGATAAAAAGTGTCCTAGGATGGACCAGTAAGAATTACAGGCTGTGCATCTCTAGCAAGCAATCAGGTGAAAACTAACAGGCCTCTGCAGGTGTGGACAAGGCCAGCTCTTCCTTTCCAGAAGTATAGAGCTACCCTCTGAGCAGATCTACAGTGGCCCAAATACCACGTAAAACAGTTAGGCTTCCATCCACATTCCAGACAGTCCGAGGCAGGAAAGTAGAAGGGAAGGGCCTTTCACATCCCTTGGCCAGGACTCAGCCCTGCGGCTATCCCTGGCTACAGGGCAGTTGGAGAAACTTCCTTTTTGGCTGGGTAGCTGTGGGCCCAGAAAAACTCAGGAGTTCTGTTACCAAGGACAGAGGGAGAATGGGTGTAGGGTGATGACTGGTAGCCTTTGCCACAGAGTTCCTGCAGAATTGGAATATTGTCTAATGGAGGGTCTTCCATGGCAGTAGATGGAGGTAGGGGGGAGGGTGGGGGGAGGGTGGGTACATATACCGGCCCAAAAGCAAGGGAAAGGAATGGAGTACTGAGACCAGCTGGACCTTTGGAACTCATCTGCCCTCTCCCTCCATGTAGAAGTTGTACCCAAATACCTTTCATGACTTTCTTTTTCAAGTTGCCTTTCCTACAAGTTCTTGAGTCAGAAAATTCCTCTTCGCATCTAACTTACAACCTCCTCTTATAGCATAAGGCCAACATTTCATGTCCCCACTTCCTATCTAGGAACAGAACAGTTGTGTCCCCCCACCCCATGTGACTCTTTGCCTTTTTCTCCCATCACACCCGGGGTACCTCCCGCCTCCTCTCTCGGCTCCAGAAGGGCCCCGCTTCACTGCAGTCATTTGCCACAGGTGGATGGGGAAGGAGCGACGGCCACTGGGTAATGGTTTGAGATAAAACCAGGGAATTAACCCAGCCAGATGCTGCCTGTCAACCTGGGAAGAAGCCGGTTCCTGAGCAGGTGCCCTCCTGCATAAATGAAGCCCCAGACTCTCCTGATGAAGACATCAGAGCCTGGGGCCGGGAATAGCACAGGCGTGATTCATTAAGCGGGAGGCAGGTGCTGAGAAGTGTGCAAGGGCCACCGTCATTGGGGCTGATGTTTTTCTAGAACTGGCTGTGCACCATGCCCCCAACACCTGTGTCCTTTCTCCCCCAGGGCCAGCGGCCTGTCACCTTGATTGGCTTCAGCCTGGGAGCCAGAGTCATCTACTTCTGTCTGCAAGAGATGGCTCAGGAGAAAGGTAAGGCTGGCCCATTGTCACAGGTGAAAACACTCCGGAGTCCATCCCCCAGGCCAGAGGTTCTGCACTAGAGGTCGCGAGTCTTGTGACTGTGTTCCCAGATCTTAGAGTTTAAAACAGCTTGAAAAAGAAAAAACAGTCATTTGGAAAATTGTTTATTTCTTCCGTACGTAAATTAGAGTGGGTGTGAGACAGTTTTATAAAAATGGCCTTTGCGTTCTGATGCGGGTTCTTGAGTGGGAGGGGAGTGGAAGAGTCCGAAATCGGGGTGTTGGCAGGGCCGCGCTCCCTCTGAAGGCTCTAGCGGAGAGCCGCGCCTCTTCCAGCTTCTGGTGGTGGCCGGCAGTCCTAGGCTAGCAGACGCCACGTTCCATCCTGCCTCGTCTTCACATCACCTTCTCCTTTGTGTCATCTCTTCTCGCCTAAGGACAGTGTCAGTGGCTTTAGGGCCCACTCAAATCCAGGATGGCCTCATCTCAGGATCCCTCACTAATTACATTTGTGTGATTTAATTACATCTGCAAAGACGCCTTTTCCAACACCTGTTACCAAGGACAGAGGGAGAATGGGTGTAGGGTGATAACTGGTAGCCTTTGCCACAGAGTTCCTGCAGAGGTGGAATACTGTTTAATGGAGGGTCTTTTCCAAGTAAGGTCTCACTCCCAGGTTCTGAATGGACACATCTTTTGAGGGGGCCACCATTCAACCCACTACAGACACCTTTGGGAGTGTGTCATGCCATCCGAACACATACTTTCAGTGTTGATGCAGTGGAAAGCCTGGTCTCGGGTCGGTGTGGCCTCCAGGACTGAATGCCGGTTTGGGGCAGATCTGTCACGAGGGGCTGCCATAGCAAGGGGTTAGGGGGGTGAGGTGCAGAGCTCAGGGCACTTGGGGTGGCCCACCGTGCGTGGGACCCGGGCTAACCTCTCTCCTGGTGTAGCACAGCAGCAGCAGAGAGAATTCCTTCTCTGGATGGGGGGAAGTAGCAAAGAATTTTCAGCAGTCTTTAACGCACATTTTGCTGGTCAAAGCAAGTGACAGCCAAGCCCTAGGTCAGTGGGGTGGGCAGTGCCCGCTGCCCCTTACACTCCTTCTGTCCACAGCGGAGGACGAGGGGAGCAAATGTTTGCCAAACGACTGACTCGGGGATGAAGGAGGGCATGGGCTTTGCAGGCAGCCGAGACCTGGGTCTGAGTCCTAACTCTGCTCACCTGGGGAGCCTGGGTTGGGTAAGGACTCAGCCTCCCTGGACATCGGTCTCTCCCTTTGCAACAGGAGGTTCTTGTCACCTCTGGGCAGTGTCAAAGGCCAGAGAGCATGGAGGTCAGGCAGCCGGCCCAGTGCTGGGTCCTGGTCAACACAATTGTAGCGGCTTTTAGGCTGAAGTATCTCTGCCGGTGTTGGGGGTAGCTGCGCTCGCCCCCTGCGCTCTAGAGCTGTTGCCGCCAGGGAGGCCCCTGGCAAGTTGTCACGCTCTGCGCTGTCATCGTTTTGCTCCTTTCCTGGTCATCCCTCCCCCAGTCCACGCAGCAGACCCATCTGCCAGGCTCCTTATCACCTGGATGACGTGGTCTGGGGGACAAAGGCGTGTCTTTGGCTCCAGTTAGCATAAATTACATGTTAACTTCAGATCATTAATATAAGCCAAGTCTCCAGTTCCCCTCCTGAACAAATTAATTACCATTGACCATCTGGACACGGCCATTGGAACTGATGTCCCCATCAGCTGCCTCCGGCAGCTGAGGCCGGAAACCGGTGGGAGGGAGATGCTCCGCCCTCAGCCCTTGGCGGGTGGTTCTCAAAGCAGCTTCCTTCCCGCCTCTTTCCTGGCCGCTACTCCCTCCCCTGGCTCTTCATAGCCCACCACTGAGAACTGGGGCTTTGGTATCAGGCAGACCTGGATCTGGGTCCCAGCTTCATCACTGACGAGCTGTGGCACCTTGGGCAAGTCACTTAACCTCTCTGAGCCTCAGCTTCCTCATCTGAACGTGGGACTTAGTACACTTACCTCGAAGGCTCTTCAAGTGATTAAAACGAGACGATGAATGTGAAAGTACCTGCTGCAATTTGGGTTCACTCGGTAAACGCTTCTTCCTCTAATCTGAGGACCTACTGTGCACGGGGAACTGTGGTGAGTGTCGTGTAGACGGAGGCGCTTGTCGTTTTCTGTCTACTTTCTGGCGCACACGTTAGATGGTGAATTCCAGGCAGGCGGGATCTGCCTGTGCCCCACCACCTCTCCGGCACATGGCACGTTCTGAGAGCTCGGGAAGGTGGGTGGACTTGACTTCGGGCTGACAGGCTCAAGAGCCTGGTGCAGACTCCCCGTGTGCCGGGCCGTGCACTGTGCAGGATCTCGGTCTCCCGGCAACCCCCTGGGAGGTTGTTATTCTTCCTGCTTCCGGGATGAGAAACTCAATGAGGCTGCGAGGGAAAGCCAGGCGGATCCTAAGAGCCAGAGCCGGGATTCGACGCCAGGGTGTCTGGCTCCAGGGCCCTCGCTCGTAACAACTGTGCTATACTTTGCAGAGGACCCAGACCTTGAACGTGGGTGGGGCTCCTCCAGAGGATCTAGAGGGAGGGGAATTCCAGAGAGTCCGGCCCGCAGGGAAGAGGAAGGGCTCTCAGAGTGTCTGAAAACGTTGAGTCTAGTTTTTCTGCAGCCTGTGAGAGGGGACCAAGGTGGAATGTGGGAAACGGTTAGGACAGGAGCCTGGCACAGGTCTCGAATGCCGGGTTAAAGTGCTGGAACCGACTGGTTAGACGCTCGGCCTCTGAATTGTGGGACGAATGAACAGCTGAGCATAGTCCTGCAGAGGGAGGCGCTGGGGGCAGGGGGTGGTCAGTGCTGGGCAGCTTGTGGTTGACCCCCCTACCCCCGTGCACACATTCTCTTTCGCACACACACACACACACACACACACACACACACACACACACGGCAGCAACTCAGCCGACCCCAGGGCCTCTCCTGAATGGATGGGAAGCTTCCCAAATAACAAGAATTGGGTAGGAATCTGAATAGAAGCCCAGCGGCCAAAAGTGCAGCTGGTTTTCTCCCCATCCGGTCACCTTCCGAAGGAGGAACTCACGGCCAGAAGACTCTGAACAAGAGTCTTTATTCTTGATCAGCCTGATAGTTTCCCCTACTTAATAACATCCCATCCCACCCTGTGTCTGGACGGGAGGTAATAAAGGACCCTGGTAACCTTTGCCCTGACCTTGGTCAAGAACCCTCCAAGAAGGGGTCTGCCCCTCAGCTGGTTGAGGCTTATTCCAGATGTAAACAGCAGCTGCTCTCACGTGGGGGGAGCTGGGGCCCGCTTTCTCTCTGGGGCAGAAGAAGGCTCCCCGTGCCATGGGGCACAGGCACACTGTCTAACCCTGCCGGCCTTCTCAGCTCCTCCAGGTGGACGGCAAGCCCCTGATGCCAGGCCTCAGAGCCGTTTATTTCCCCAGTTTCCCTCTTCCTTTCCGGAGATTATGTAAGGTAACTCCTGGTGGCTTATAGAAATGGGAAGTTGGAAACAAAACACACCCACGTGCAGAGGGGAACTGAGGGGTCCTGAACCCGGGAGCTGGGCGCTTGTGCGTGGCCTCCCTGACGGCCCCCTGGGGGGCCTGGGCCCAAGGCCACCCAGACCACGAAGTAAAATGAATAAAAACATGGACGTACACACACTCATAAAAAGAGGCTCAGATTCCTGCGTGTTGAGTGTGGCCCTCATCTTCCTGTGTTCTCTTTCTCTGTCATCCCCCGTGTCCCCTTGCCAGCCATCCAGGGAGCCTCTGGCCTTCAGGGCTTTACCACTTACCCCCCGGTCCCCGCCCATCAACAGACGGGGGACCAGACACAGCTGGAAGGATGGCACAGATGCAGGCCTTTGCGTCATTAGGTGACGGGGCCACACAGCTCTTCCCCACCGAGAAGATACCAGCTCAGGTGCTGCAAATATGTGGGCTGTGGAGCCAGGGCATCTGGTTTGAATCCCACACGCACTGCTAGGTTCACCTACCCGCTCTGAACTCCAGGTGACTCGTGTGAAACACAGGGAATGATAATAGTATTGCCATCAAGGTTGTAAGGATTAAATGCAATAGTGCATATAAATGCTGGCATATAAGAGCCTGGTAATTCTTACTGAGCATTTATATTATGCTAAAATCTGTCTTAAGCTTTATAAAAGGGAGCTGGCTTGGAATTTCCTGGTTGTCCAGTGGTTAGGACTCCACGCTTTCACTGCCGAGCACCTGGGTTTGATCCCTGGTTGAGAACTAAGATCCCACAAGCCATGCACGGCACAGCCAGAAAAAAAAAGGGCGGGGAGCTGGCACCTAGGGTTAGAGCACCACACACACACAGGTGACCTTGTCCCTGGACCTTGTTGAGGGAAAATCAGCCTCCCACCAGCGTGGGTGCCCACAGTGTCTGTTCCTTTCTGTTCCTACACCCGCCTTGCCCCCTCTTCCTAGACAACCCCCTCCCAAGTCCTGGCCTTGTGTTACTGATGGCGCACCTTCAAGTCTCCAGCTGGCTGTCTGTGGTTGTGAATGAATTATTCACCCTTTGCCCGGAGCTGCTCTTTCACAGCTAATTCATTCCAGCTCAGCTGTCTGGTTTCAGGCAGCCGTGCTTGTTTAACACCCAATTAATCTGCACACCAAGGAGACCCTCTCCTAATTGCAGGAAAGCTGTCATTATCTGAGTTAGGGGAATGTAAAAGAGGAATTACTCTAATGCAGTTGAATCCACTAATTGTTTTCTGGGTTCCCTTGAGACCAAGTAATGAAATGTAGCAATAAATCCTAGAGTCACACAGAGTACAGAATCCTTCAGCTAGCCTACCCCCACCCCCTGCCCCCTCCTAGCTGCAGCCCATCCTTTTTCCCTCCCCCAAGAAAAGCTGCCTGTAGCATTAACTATCTGACAGTTTCATTTCCTTTTTGGGCCATGTTGCAAACAGCAGGGGGTTACTGCTTAGGGGATATGCAACCATTCACAAGGTGTCCCTCACCCGGGCCTGCCCCTCCCTCAAGTTCAGTGTGGGCAGCTTCCTTACAAATGGGTGTCTAGACTACAAGCCCCTTGAGGGCAGAGATTGTGTCTGACCAACCTCTATGCCTCCTGTACCTGGGATAAAGCCAACAGAGAGTGCTCTATAAGTGAATTGTCTAACGTTATAAACATTCACATTGTATCAGTCAGGATAGGTGAGGTTATGCTGCAGTAACAAACATCCCCCAAATCTTAGCAGTGTAACACAGCAAAGGTTCATTTCTCACTTGTGCCATCTGTCCACTGTGGGTGGGCAGGGGGTTCTGATCTTTATAGTCACTCACAGATCCAGGCCAATGGAGCCTCCTTCAGTAGGAGACAGAGATTGTGGTGAGTTACACACTGGCTCTTAAAACACTTTCACCTGGAAGTAAACGTCACTTTCACTCATGTTTCATTGGCCAGAGCAAGGCACGTGGACATTTCTAACATTCTTGAAGGGCCAGTGAATGTATTCCCACCATGTGCTCCAGCCAGAACACCTTACTTGGATTCTGGCCTCTGTAATTAATTCTCAGCTGAAGCCTCAGTTTCTTTATCTACAAAATAGGGAGTTTTCTCTCTTCCTCCACCCTGCCTCACAGCTTGCAGGATAGACATACACCTTGATGGAAAGCCAGAGTGGGGCAGAGGATGCTTGGGTGAGAGCCCCAGCGATGGATGGTACCCAGGAGCCCAGGAGCTCGGCCAAGGGGCCCACGCACAGACAGAAGCAGCAAAGATTCCCCAGCACGTTACCCACCAGAGGACCAGAGCTGGTTCCAGTCTGGCTGGGAGCAGGCTCCAGGTGGACAAAGCTCTGAGCTGTGTTGATGGTGATTGGCTCCAGACCGTGCCCAGGGCCCAGAGAATCAAGGGAGATGACCTGGTGAAAATGCCTTGAAAAGGTAGAGCTGCCCACAAATGGGAATGACTGTCATAGCGATAGTGTAGCAACGGCTGCCACTTACGAAGGCCCAGCTCTCTGGCTGGTTCTTGCTCACGGATTTATGTACATTCTTGTCAACCCTCACAACAACCCCATAAGATAAGTAATCCTGCCCCGCTTTTCAGATGAGAACAGTGAGATTTAGAGAAAGGTGGAGTAGCTTGCCCTAGAACTAAGATTTTGATACCTTCTCTGACTCCAGAGCTCCTATTCATATTGTTGTTTTGAGCCCTTCTGGCTGGATGTTTTCACTCAAAGCAGTATCTCAGATCAGACCTTCCCCGTGGAGAACTAGTCACAATCAAATTCACTCCATTAACTCATATTCATGAAGCACCTACTGTGTGCCAGGCAACATGCTGCGCTTTGGGGAGATGACAACAAACTAGCCAGTGCAGCCCCCGTCCTCATGGAGCTGACAGTCTGTTAAATAATCTGCCCTCCCTGAGACATGAGTTGGGGTCTTGCAGAATGGCTGTGGGGGTGGGCAGTGATGGACGTCAGTCATCTGAAAAGCACTTGGCATGTAGTAGGTGCTCAGTAAAGGGAGCCTTACTGTACTTGCATACCAAGTTCTAGGGTAGCCGCCTGGTTGGGGCTGACACCCTTAATGTGAACCTCCTGCCCTTAGGTGGAGACATCTGTCTCTACCACTTAAAGCCCGTAAGTACTTGGCTTACGAAATAGAGTCACAAGAAGCCAGCCCCCCGGGACACAGTCAGATGCTCAGCAAGGCTTCCAGGCCTGCTGTGCTCCTCCCACAGCCCAGGTAGGTGGTTGGGGTTTGCAGGGGTACCTCGGGGGCTGGACGCACCTGCCAAGCTTCCTCCATCAGTTAATCGGATTCTCAGAGCAGTCTTGCCACATACTCAGACGTGGGTGGTGGGAAGGACTGACTCCCAGTGGGAATCCCTCGCCTTCTGGATGAGTATTTGAATGCTTCGTGTGGCTGAGGAATCTTCTCCGTGCAGAAATAGACAGACCCAAGTTCAACGGGAGTTTACTGAGACCCCGCCTACCTGCTTCCATGATTGATTCATTCTAATCATCATCATCATCATCATCTCAACAGCTAACGATTTTGGGGCACTTACTATGTACCAGGCACAGCTAAACACTTTGTGTGCCTTATTTTATTTAATCCTCCCAATAAGCCCATGAGGTTTTAATTAGCCCCATTTTACAGATGAGGAAACTGAGGCTTGCTTACAGAGGGGAAGTAATTAGCTCATGCTTACAGGATTAATAATGATGAAACTGGAATTTGAGTCCACAATGGCTGAGCCATGCCTCTTTCGTGACATGGTCTCTAATTCTTACAGTAGCCCAAGGTCAGGATAATTATCTCCATTTTACAGCTAAGGCTCAGTGTGAAGCAAGGCGATGTGCCCAAGTGGGTCCATTTGGATTTTTTGGTTGCAGGTCCTGAGAGTTCCATCAACTGCCCTTCCTTCAGCCACACCCAGAGCTCTTCTCTCCCCAAGAATGAAAAAAGGGGGTTCAGGGTGACTCCTGTCTGCTAAGGTCCAGGCATCCCTTGCCTTTACACATGTTCTCGTGCCTTTACACTTGTTCTCGCTATCCAGAATGCTCTCCCCTCCCCTGACCCCAGGCATGGAGCCAGTTCAGACACATCCTTCAAAATGTGGCTCGCAAGTTCCCTCCTCCATACTCCACGTGGAAGGAAGACTCAGACTCGGGAGCATTTAGGAAAGGAAAGTAGTTTTTGAAAAAAGGTGTAAACTAATTAGACTTCGGAAGGTCTGGTTTGCCAAATTACACACACGCACGCACACACGCACACAGCGGGTTCTTAAAGGAAAACACACACCTCACAATCACCAGGGTTGCCAAGTTTTCATCAGTTTGTTCTTGATGGAAAAGCAGGCATTTCTCCTAATGTTATTCTTTCTCATGAAGCCACAGGGACACCCAGAATCTTCAGACATCAGCGTTCCTTCCAAACACTGGGGACAGGATTCTCATTAGGGAGTCAACAACTTACGCGAAATGCTCCTTCATTTGGGAACTCGCACCGGACAAGGTGCCCCTGTTATTCTTGCTTTATCTCAGAGGGTCAAGTGTGGGTTTGCTTTTGGTGTCGGTCGCCACAGATGGGATGCCTGTGCTGATGCCTGACGGTGACGGTTTTATTAACGCTGATCCTCACAACATCCTCATGGGGCAGGCATTTGATTCAGCACATTTTACAGGGAGTCTCAGACAAGGACACTGAGACTCAGAGAGTCTAAGGGATTTGCCCAAAGTCAGAGCTGGGAGGTGGCAGAGCTGGGAGGTGGCAGAGCTGGGATCTGCGCCCAGCGCCCGGCCCCTAAATCTGGGTCATTCTTCTTCGTGCAGCCACGTCCCTGCACCCTCCCTCACCCTTACTCAGCTGTCTGTCTCCACACTCACTCACAGCTCTGGGTCAGGCATTGTCTGTTGTACTCACCTCTGTATCACCAGCTCCTGGCCTAGGCTTGACACATACAAGGAACCCAGTACATGTCAGTAGTTGATGCATTAACGAGGGATGTGAAACCCATGAAGTTTGCCGTGAGCGCTGCCTGCAGAGAACGGTGCTGAGGCCTTTGGGTGATGAAGGGCTCAAGCTGCCTCATCACAGTGGACCCCACCAACTCCGAGACCGCGGCCAGCAGATCGGCGTGTCGCCCAAGCCTCCTGGTGACCCAGGGCCACTCCACTCTCCAGCTTCCCGGCAGGCATAATCAGCCAGCATGTGCACGGCCCGTGTAGGACTCCTGCCCGCCCAGAACCAAGACAAAACGTGCGCCTGCCAAACGTGATACTTTGGGCAGGAAATGAACATCGCCAGAATTCCCAGAGATGAACAGTCCGCTTCCGACCATGGTCCATCTGCCAGCCGACAGGATGGATTTGCTTTGGGAGCGACTGATCCTCTGACCAAGAGTATTTTGGGCCCCAGCAGGTGGCAAGAGTGGTGGGCCGTGCCTGATGCCAAGAACTGCCACAATCCACGTACTCACCAAGAGACTCTGGGCCCCAGATCAGTGGATTGTTCGTCTTTCTAGGTATTTACTTTCAAAGTTCTCAGAAATTGAGTAGTTGGAAAGAGAGCTCCATTCAGACTGACTCGTGGTAGCTGAGCCAGGAGATGACCACATGAACCGAGAAGTCAGTTCTGCTTCAGCTATTCATGCATCGATTCTCTCCCTCATCCCCAGAAGATGTGAAGGGAATTAATAGGTGACGTTACATGTTGTCTCTGGCTGGTGGCCCTGTCCATGCAGTTGGCAAGACATCACGAGACAAGCCAGCTCGCCTGTGCGTGTTCTCACTCATCCAGTGAAAGCCTGCGGGGCCCGCTGCACTCTGGGCGCCGGAGCCCATTCATGACATCGGTCCCGGTTCCCCCGTCCCTGCTCCATCTGTAAGCTGGCTCCATTCGATTACTTCTCCTTGTGTCTTCAGGATGCAAGGGACTGTGACCTGAGTTCAGATCCAGCCCCTGCCAGCTACTGTCTAGATGCCCTTAGGCAAATCGCTTCACCTCTGAGCTGCAGGTTGACGAGTCAAGTGGGACCCCCTGAGGCCTTTGGGGCTTGCTCTGGACTTAATAACTACTGTTTATTGAACATACTACGTACCAGGCACTCTGCTAAGTGCTTTGCATATTTTCCCTCCTTTAATGTACAGACAACCCTAAGATGCAGGTATGGGTATTCCTTTTGCTAATGAAGAGGTTGAATGCAGGGACTGTGTCCGTTTCCTTCGCCCCTGCGTCCCCAGCACCTGGTGTGGGTCTGGCACAGAGAAGAGGTATAATAATGTACGTATGGAGGGCCTGGGACTCAGCTTGAGCCAGTCTGATGGCACAGCTGGCCTTGCGGTATGGTAGATGTGACCACACAGTGCTTGGCGTGTGGTCAACCTCCAGTAAATTAGAGTCCCTCTCTCCCGCTCTCCATCAGTCTATCCAGATGGATTTTCCAAGGCTGTGGCTCTCACTGCCTCTGAGCTCACTAAAAGACAGTAACATCTTCAGTCTGGCAGCTCCTGGGAGGGAATGGAGCAAAATGTGGGATTCATTTGCTGCTTTTTTTTTTTTTTTGGCTGCTCCGAGGGGTTTGCGGGATACTAGGTCCCCGACCAGGGATCAAACCCGGGCCCCTGGCAGTGAGAGTGCCAAGTTCTAACCGCTGGACTGCCAGGGAACTCCCTCATTTGCTGCTTTAATCTAAACTAACGGGGTCTTTCTGACAGGCCTGTAGCTGCAGACCATGCCAACCCCCTTTGAAAGCCATCTGCATCCTCTTGGTGATGCAGAGATCCTTGACCTTAGCAGTCACACCTGCTGAAATGCATTTGCTCACACATGGAACCTGGGTCGTCTCAGCTGTGTAAAGGCAAGGATTCAGGAGCTTGCTCCGGCCTCTCGGGGGCCCGGCCTCGCTGCTCCACCATCAACCCTCAGGGCTCAGCCACCAGTTGACCCACGTCACCCTCCTCCCGCAGGTTGGCCGTCGACCCCCGTGCCTACTAGATAAATCCACTCAGCTTCCGGGGGCCCCAGGTCTGAGCTGGAAGAGCCTCCAGAAATGGCTTTGTTTAACATCTTCATCTTACAGGCAAGGAAAAGGAGACCGGGAAAACACGTGGTCTAAAGGCAGTGATGACCGGTGTTTGTGTTGGGAGTTTGATGTTGTTATGATAGAGGAACCCAGAAATGCCCAGATCCTAGCCCTGGAAAAGATCCTGTCTCCCCACAGGATTCCCAAGAGCGATGAGCACGTAGATTCTAGCTAAATGTGGCCAGGGTACCTACCGCTGACCACCACCTAGGCTGGCACCAGAAACCCCTGGGGAAGAGCTTGGCTGAAGCTGTGCTGGGTCACACCGCAGGCTCAGCCCCCAAAAGCTCCACACCTGATCCAGGGACCTACCTCATCCTGGCCGGCGGCAGCAGGGAGGAAGGGAGTCAAAGGAGAGAGGGGGACAAAGTGGGCACCATCCCCACCAAACGGGATGGAGACGGGGCCACAGAGAGAATATGTGGGCCTGGTCCTCCTCGAGGGACTCAGCTTGGAGAGGCAGCAGAGCTGCAGTCTGACTTCCCGATGTACAGTGACCTGCCCACAAGTATATCAGTGTCCTTGCACTTGACCAGTCAGACCAGCACCCCCTCTTCCCTTGGGGGCAGTAGTGGGAAGAAGGTGGGCAAAGATGTGCTGGTATAAAAGGAGGAGAGGCTGTGAATTTCACTGCTCCTGCAGCTGAGACCAGACAGAGCCCAGGTCCTTCACTCCAAGGCCAGAGCCTGTGCCCTCCGTCCAGCCATCTCAGGACCATCAGCATGCCCTGGACCTGTTGTGCAGAAGCTCCCCTGGGCTGCTTTATTCCAAGACCTGTCTCCCTAGCCTGCCTTTCCTACCACCTGTCTAGCCATCTATAGACACACTTCTTACTCCTAGCTCAAATGTATACGGGGCGTGAGGAGTGGGTTAACCCCTCATTAGGAAAGTCATAGAAAAGTCTGCTAATAATTACGCAGAAAGCCACAATTCCCCACGCCACGGGGGTCAAAAAGGCCTGGTTCAAATCTCAGTTCCACCATTTATGAGCTCTATGACCCTGTGCAAATTATATAAGTTCGTCAAGCCTCCCTCATAGTAAAAGTAGATCTAATGACACCCACCCATCAAGATACTTAGGGGCTTCCCTGGTGGCGCAGTGGTTGAGAATCTGCCTGCTAATGCAGGGGACACGGGTTCGAGCCCTGGTCTGGGAGGATCCCACATGCCGCGGAGCAACTAGGCCCATAAGCCACAACTACTGAGCCTGCGCGTCTGGAGCCTGTGCTCCGCAATAAGAGAGGCCGCAATAGTGAGAGGCCCGCGCACCGCGATGAAGAGTGGTACTGTGAGGACAGACAAAATAGCACGTGTAAGGCACCTAACACAGGGCCTGGCTCACAGTAAATGCTTGGTAATTGGCTAAGGTCGTTGCACAGCAGGTGGTTTGCAGTCTTGAAAGCATTAGAACACTGTAAAGGACACTTAGCACTCAGTGTAATCACAGTTTGATGATCCAGAGACACTTCAAGAACATCACCTTGGGGTCAGTCAATACGATGGGCCTTGGTTCATCCTTTTATCCCATGGACATCAGAAATTATGGAGTCTTAGACTCAGGGTTACAACGGACATTTGGAATCATCTGATTCAGACCCCTACACATACAGGATCCCCTTAACATCATCCATCAGAGGTCTCTACTAGTGTCTGCTTACTTGCTTCCAGGGACGGGAAGCTTAGACTCTGCCCAGGGTAGTTAGGACCTTAAGAACAGATCGATTTAACCTGAGAGTCAGTGGCTTGTGGGCTGTGCACCATCAGGCCCTGCTCAGAGAGTCTGTTAAGGTGGCTCATGTTCATCTATTTCCAGGGAGGCCTGTGGCACCGCAACAGAGCCCCGAGTTCTTCAGTGCCTGCGTGGCCAGCATGTCCTCAGATCTGCTGTTGGCTTTTCAGAAACATGTTTTTATCCATTTTGAACTCAGAGCTGATCAGAGTCCCATTAAGTTCACAAAGACAGTGTTGAGAACTGAATGCTGATTCATTTCAGTCCACCATAATTGTCACTTTCAAGCAGATGGAGCAGATGTCTGTGTTCACTGTCCGAGCTCCTGGGGAAACATTATCTGCCAAAGCTTCTCTCCACAGGGAGAGGAAGGGAATTCTTTTTCCTGGCCATGGTGAGCCCTGATGACCCATAAACATGTCCCTTGCGTGAGTCCCAATTGATAGTAACTGAAGAATCCAGACCCTCTGCAGTGAAGGAGCATCCCTCTGGGGCTTTGAGGATTCCAGGAGGGGAAGAAATCATAAGTCTCCTTAATTTACATATTACTGAAGCATCTCAGTTCACAGCATTCTGTAATGGAAACTGTTGGGGTTTGTTTCCTTGTATCTAAGATATCCGTGACCATCGAGCCTGCTTAGCCAATATCACCAAAACGGTTGTCTTTTAGAAAATTGCCAGGCCTGTTTTGCAGGACAGAAGATTAGAACATTCCTGCCTGTGGGTGGTATGTTCCCTATACTTTGTGTTTTAATGACAGGGTCTGAGTTTGGGGGCCTCCATCCCTGCCACCCCAGCACAGATGTCCCTGTGTGAAATCTGACCTTTCAGGTCTCTATTATGTTCCTCTTCAGTGTTTGTGTCTTCCATCTTTGGTTCACTCATTTACTCAGACATCCATTTATTTATTTATGCAAAGCCCATCTCCTGGATTTGCAGAACTTCTCAGGAAATACAGATAAATATAAAACATCAGGACCAAAAAAACACAGATGTGAACAGGAGGCATGAGCCAGTTGGGAAGCCCAAATACAGCAGAGTGGACCCTGCAGCCAGGCCTGGACTTGAATCCCAGCTCTGCCACTTACTAGCTGAGCACATGTACCCAGTCACTGTGCCTCAGTCTCCTTGCCTGTGAAATGGGTCTAGTAATACCTTCTTCAGAGCTTGATTGAAAAGATTAAGTGGGATAATATATGTAATGCACTTAGCAGAATGCTGGCAAGTAGTAGGCATTCAGTAACCACTATCTTTGTCCCTGTTACTGTCATCACATATCCTCTTGTTATTACCCAGTTGCTATAACTGAGCTGTGCCTTTAGCTCCTCATTTCCTAGCAATCAAAGCAAAAGCAGAAAGCACTGACTGCCTGTTTCTCACTTCTGTGAGGGGACATGGAGATGCGAGCTCCAGGGGTAACAAGACCTTCCATTTCAACCTGACTCACTCTGTCTGAGTGTTGCACCCTCTCCTTTTAGGAGCTAAGTGCCCAGGTTCAGGCTTCATTAGCCGTTAGAGCTTCAAACAGCTCTGCCTTTGGCTAGCTAGAAAGGTTACAAACCCGGAACCATGAGGATGACGCCATGGCTGGGAATGACCTTTCCAAGGTGCTGCCTAATTGTCAGGAGGGTGGTAGCAGGGGGTTCTGCAGAAACTCAGACAGGAGATAACGATGTCTTCAGCTTTGAGCACCTGGGTACTTGGAAGAATGTTAAATAGGCAACAGGTCCCAAGTTGGAGTCTTATTTGGAGGATTTTACATTTTGTAATTTAGCAATTGCTGGAGATTGAGGCTTCAGGGGACTGTTGCCGAACCTGGCTCACAGCTTAGAGCGCAAGGTTTTTATTCTTCCTGCCACATTTCTCTGCAGAAGTTTGATGGAGAACAGCTGCTCATCTTCAAAATGAGAAGCCATCGTTCCAAGATGGGGAGGGGGGAAGGGAGCGGATGTTTATTGAGCACCTACTGTGTGCCAGGTAGGAACAGAATCCACCTTGATCTTCTTCCCAGTCACCTTGAGAGGTGTGAGCATTACTACACCTGGATGCAGGTGTTACATTTTCCATTTTTACGAATGAGGAATCAGATGCCCAGGGAGGTTTTGTGACTTGGCCAAAGGCACACAGCCAGTAATGAGCAAATCTGGGATTCTAACCCAGATGCATCTGACTCTAAACCACTTCCTATTGACCCTTCTTTTCTGCTGCCTCTTATGATAAGCTTGCCACCCTCAAATTGCCTGTAATCTAGGTAAGAGAATGGAATCCAGCCTTAAAAAAAGGTAGATTAACAGTACCACATGCTTCACTGCAAGGGCCTAGACATTGAGCAGTTCAGAAGAGGGAGCCTTCTCCTTCCAGGTGGCAGGGAAGGCTTCAGGGAGGAGGTGGCAGGCCTTGAGGAACAGGTAAGCCTTGAGAGGCTGTGAGGGAGACAGGAGGCCTTAGAGCCAGAGACTGGCAACAGCAAAGATCCAGAGAGAGGAAGTGAACGATATGGGGAGGGCAGGTGACCTGAGCCAAGATTGCTGCTGGGAAGTTGGGAGAAGTAAGCTGGGAGAGATGAACAGGGTCCAGGATTCCAGGGCTTGACTGTTGAGCGGACGCAGGCTCTGACTTGAGTCTTTCATGTCAGCACTTTCTCTTAATGTATTTATCCATCAATCAGCAGACATCTTCTGAGGGCCTGCCAAGTGCCAGAACCTGTGCAGGGCACAGAGGGGTCAGAGATCAGCCAGACCCCATCCCCGCCTGCAGAGAATTCGGGTGGGGAGGGACTCCCTTCTGAGCGTGCTCCCCACTCCATCCCCAGCCATCCTGCCTGCAGCTGCGCAAATCCGCCCATCTGCTCGTCCCGGAGGCCACTCTTCTCTCTCATTCTACTTCCTGAGGCCAGGATCTCCAGCCCCCGGTTCGGCCCAGCCTTAGATGCCCCTTAAGAGTATTTGTTGAACTGCAGCAAATGAAGCCAGTTGATTGAGTGCCCTTCCTGCCAGGCCCTTCCCATGAAGTGTCTCTTTGATGGTCACAGCCAACCTGGGTAGGCCCTAGGCCTGCCTGACTCCCCCAGCAGGGCTCTCTCCACTGCCCCGTGGGGACCGTGGACCTGTCCCTTTCATTGTACAGCTGAGTGTTTACCCAGCTTGTCCATGCTGCACAGCTAGTAAAAGGCAGGGCCAGGGAAAAAAAGGCAGAGTCAGATCTAGAGCGGGCTTCTCTCAGGGACCCCGGGGAGCAGCGGGCGCTCTAGGCTGTGGTCAGCCCACCCCTTGGCAGGTGGCCTTCCAGCAAGGTCCTGGAGGAGTGCCAGGCACAGGAGGCGCCTGGAGCATTTGTGGTTGCCACAGCACCACCTTGTGGTCACTCTTGGGGCGTGCACTTCACAAGCCCGGCATGGAGTGGGTTTCCAGCAAGAGCTCGCTGGGGAGTGTCTACCGGCTGCCTTCCACTGAGGGCTTGTGAAGAACTGAGCAGCTGCTCCTGCTTTCTGAGAATTTCCATGTCACCCAGCTACATTCTCCTTGTTTGCATTTATTAGGCATCAAAGATACAAAGTGGTGGGTAGGGGAGCTCCCTGGCGGTCCAGTGGTTAGGATTCGGCACTTTCACTGCCAGGGACCTGGGTACGATCCCTGGTACGGGAACTAAGATCCCACACGCTGCACGTCATGGCCAAAAAAAAGAAAAACAAGATACAAAAAGGAGGAGGAACTAATATTTACCAAGTACCTGCTGTCACAGGTGGTTCCAGACATCATCCCATGGCCCCTTCCCAACAGCCCTGCAAGTTAGCAATTCTTGGGCCAGTTTCCAGATGAGGAAATGGAGAGGCGTGGTCTGGCCCAGCCCAGGCAGTGCAGGGCCCATCACACCCCTGCTCACACGTTATCAGAGCAGAAGTTCTGCCCGCCTAAGTATGGCTGGACCTTCCTGGCAGCCGCTGCCCAAAGTGTGCTGTTATTTCAATGAACTTTTTTATCCCCAGATGAAAGTCAGGAGGAAATGATCTGAAAAAGAATTTCTTATAAGAAAAGAAAGAAAAATCAGATCCCATTAGTGATGTCATCTTTTTTTTAAATGACCAAAAGTATACAAGATCACGGTCCTGTGGCACTTTTTTTTTTTTTTAAGATGGAAGGGAACTCAGATGGGGTTGTTTTTGAGAATTCCACAGCATCCCAGACATCACTGGGGGGGCCCCTGCCATGTGGCAGACCTATGTGGAGAAAGTCATTGGCAGAGAAGAGGAAGAGCAATGGGTATCTCCCATTACCCGTCCGGGGACCTGGGCTCAGGCTAAGGAGGTCCGTGGACACACACTCATGCTCACGGGGACATTCAGAGATGCAGGCTGCTGCCAGGTCTGAGCCGCTTAGCGATCCGGGGCTCCACGGGTTGGCAGAGCTATTCATGCAAGGAGATGGCGGAGTTCGTGAGAAAGACATTACTACCAGCGGCCTTATCAGTGATCTCTGCCCTGACTGTTCCTTACCAGCAGTCACTGTGCCATCTGTTTCAGGAACGGAATAAAGGGTTGTAAAGCTTGGGAGGGGGTAAGAGGAAGCAACCATGGGGAAATCTTATTTTGTACCTGGATCCAGTCACATTAAGTAAATGACCCAGTTGAAACATGACCACCTTTTAAAATAACTGCTGTCAGAAAGCAAACCTGACACTGTAGCCCAGAGAACATCAAAAGTTCAGTGGACTCAGACTTGCTAAACTATAGCCAATGCTGTGGACACCAGGTTGTAACCGCTAGCAGAATGATAATAACCACTGTGGATTCACAACCAGGTTCCCAACCACAGGCGTTATCATACAGGATCATGACTTGTGTTGTTTCTATTTAGCATGGGTGTTCCAATTTAATATTTTTATATCAATTCATAATCTTTACCTAAATGTATTTATTTTGTAAGGAATCATTACCTCAGCTGGAAACCGAGTATTATCATACATGAAAAGAATCATTAAAAAATTAAAACATTAAAAATAAAACAATCATATTAAGATCTAGCATGATGTTGTCACCTGCCAAAGACCCTGAGCCTGAGACCTATCCTTTTTCTTTTAAAGAGGAGATGGTTAACATACAGTGGAGAAATATTATAGCTATATTAGCAATTTCTGGAGTGGCAATAGTGTGAACTAATCAGCCTGAAAATTCTCTCACTACAAATACTCCAGAAATGCTAGATGAACTATAGCAAATACCTCTTTAAATGCTTAGCTGGGCTCCCAAAAAGTAAAGGAAATCACCAGAGGTGAGGAACAAGGAGGGAGCAGAAAACCAGATTAATAAGCATGTTGCCCTGACTAGGGGGAAAAAATATGTCTTCTTGGGGAATTCAGAGACACAGGGCCATGCCTCACTCGGGTTTAGGGTTCACATTTATACCACCTGCGTGATCCAGGAGTTCCCCAAGTCAAAAAATTGACACCAGACTAGTCTGGGGAAAAATAGGTCCTCAATCCAAACTACACAGATTCCCATGTAAGAGCAGCTTTAAAGATGAGCTCGTATTCCAGACTTAAAAAACACAGAGGGGGGAAAAAAACCCATGTGGGAAAGTCACAAACAAACATCAGGATTAGATGCTCAGTCTAATAGCACAGCTTGAAAGAACTCCCCCTCAAAAAATAAGCAGGTTTACAATTATTAAAGATATAAATTAAAACATTGAAAAATAAGTGGAAAGAGTAAGGCATTGGAAAAAGAACAGGGAGATTTTAAAATAAATCAAATGGAACTTTTAGAAATGAAAATACAGTCATTGAAATTAAAACCTTGGTGGATGGGGACTTCCCTGGTGGCTCAGAGGGTAAGAATCCGCCTGCCAATGCAGGGAACACGGGTTCGAGCCCCGGTCCGGGAAGATCCCACATGCCGCGGAGCGACTAGGCCCGTGAGCCATGGCCGCTGAGCCTGCGCGTCCAGAGCCTGTGCTCCACAACGGGAGAGGCCACAACAGTGAGAGGCCCGTGTACCGCAAGAAAAAAAAAAAGAAAAAAAACCTTGGTGGATGAATTAAACAACAGATTAGACAAATCTGAAGAGAGAAATAATGAACTGGAAGATTGATTTGAAGAAATTACAATGCATCACAGAGAGATAAAGAGATAGAAGATAGGAAAGGGACGTTAAGTTCAACATTTGCCTAATACCAACTCCAAAAACAAGAGAGGAGGAGAAAGATACAGTTTATTGGCTGAGAGTTTTCCAGACTTGATTCCTGAGGTTCAAGGAACATGAGTCTTGAGAAGGATAAATATTTTACACCTATGCACATCATAGTGAAGTTGCAGAACTCCAAAGATAAATTATTTAAATGATTACTTTAAAAATGATTTTTTAAAAATGATTCTTACAAAGAAAGTTCAACTAGACTGATGAGACTTCTCAAAACAATAGAAGCCAGAAAAGAAAGAAAAAGAACTGTCCATCTAAAATTCTATATCCAGCTAAACTATCATTCAAAATGGAAGCCAAAAGGTATTTTCAAAGACTGAGCAAGTTTACCTTTAAGAGACCCTTGCTGCAATACCTACTCAAAGATCTACTTCAAAAAACAATGAATATTACTGTGATAACACAGAGAGAATAGCACTGTTCCCAGAATCCAGGGCCATGCTGGTAAACACTAGCTGCCTTTATCACAATTGACTAAGAGCCTCCAGACCCTGTTCTGCCGCTGTGACCTCTGGCCCTCTGAATCTGGTGTTTGTGCTTGATCTTGAACTTGATCGAGATCAGTACTTGAACACCCCACCTTGATCTTGCCTAAAGGATTCTCTGGCCTACTTTTCCAGTTCTCTAGGTGGATCCTGCCTTCACTCAGGGTCCCCAAACCACATCCCTGAAAACAGCCACTTGGAAACAGCCTGGCTAGGCCACCCCAGCACCCTGGCATCATTCCCACCCAGTGTTCTTCCCACTCCTTCCCCTTCTCGCTAAGTGAAAATTCAAAGAAACATTCATCTAGTACTGGTATCGTCGGGGATTTTTAACCCTTTGCTTATTGCACATGACCTATCAGTACTTGGCAGTGTTTTAGATATATTGTGTATTATCTGTGGTAGACTGATTGCAAAAACTGGCCCTACTTCTCCACCCCTCCCTGTACCCACATCCTTTTCAATATGACCCTGAAGCTCTTCCTATCAAGAAGTGGAGTCAGTTTCTTCACCCCTTGAATCTGGGCTGGCCTTGTGACTTGCATTCACTAAAAAAGGTAGAGGAAATGACATCATGTCAGTTTCAAGCCTAGGCCTCAGAAGGCCTTGCACATGGATTCCACCCTCCTAGAACCTTGCCATTGTCTTAAGAACGAGTCAAGACTAGCCCACTGGAGGATGGAGATTACATGGGGTAAAGCCAAGTTATCTTAGCCAGCCCCCAGCCTACCTACCAGCTGGTTGTAGACACATGAGTGAGCCCAGTGGGATCAAGCATGCCTGGATAATCTCAGCAGAACTGCCTAGCCCACTGGTAGGATCATGAGAAATAACAAATGGTTACTTTAAGCCACTGAGTTTGGGGATGACTTGTTACACAACAATAGCTAGCTGATAGAACATATATGACATTTTATTTATGTATATGCGTATATATAATGAAATTGCTTGTTTTATACTGGCTCACAGCCTACAGTTTACCAGCAGCTGTATTTCCAAGTTATGTCGTCTTAGTCAGTTTGACCTTTCTGATGGGGAATTGAGTTTGGGTGTTAGGGTGTAGGCGGATTGCCATAACTCTCCATCAGAAAACAGAAAGTGTGTCATCTTTCACGTGGACCCCTTTTTCCTTTTTCTTTGCATTATCTTTTCGCCCACTTGGTTTGGCAGATGTTCCTGAGATTACCAAAGCAGAAGGTCGTGTGCCTTTGGTGTGGTGTCCACATCAGGATATGAATCTTCTAGCAAAGTCTAGCCTGCTAGTGCATCTCTTGGCTCAGCCAAATTGGAACTGTTCATCTTGGCAGGGTGTGTTGTTCTGTTTTTAATATACAATTTTAGAAGATGTCACAGTTATCAAAAGACATATGTTTTAAGTCAAGATTATGTTTCATAGCAAAGGGAAGTAGGACAGGAGAGTAGGAGAGAAAATGTAGGAATAACTGAATTCCACTCTGCCACTTACTCTGTGACCTTGGGCAAGTTACTTAGTGTCTCTGAGGCAAGCTTTTCCCGTCATAAAATGGGAGTAGTACTGCTTAACTCTTAGGATCATTATGAGAAGTAAATGAAATAATATATGTATAAAGCACTTAGCCTATCCCGAGGTAAGCTGTGATGATGGTGATGATGAAGAGAAAGAAAAGAAGGAGGGGGATTAAGAAATAGAATACCAGAACTTTGTTTTAAAAAAAAAAAAAAACAACTTTGCAGCAAAATCTCTCTCTCCAATTTCATTCCCAGCCCCTAAGAAGTTAGACCAACATTACTGTCCATGATGTTTGAAGGACAAAGCCAAGGCAAAAGAGTTTGTCACTAAGCTCAGATACATTTAAACATCCTGACCCTTGAATTCCTAAACTCCCACTTAGCTGAAAACTATTTCTGGGCTGTCACTTAGATACCAGCTGAAATGCAGAACAGACTGTCATTCAGTCAACTGGCTCTTTTCATCTCCATGATAGCAGACATCGCATTTGATGGGATTTCTTTCCCTTCCATGGAATTGCATCTATCAGTTGCTTTGTCCTCAGGCAGACCCGGCTTTAGCCCACCGCTCCCCACACACCTCCAGGAGAGGTCAGGCATATGCAGATTAATTTTGTGGGTCCCGGGATGCTAGTAACAGCCTTACCACTTTGCCAGATGAAAGGGATGGAAATCAAAAGGGAGAGATGAAGGCTTACTCCTTCCATAAAGAATTCATCCCAAATCCTTATAATATATCCAAACGGGCTCCCTTAAACGATTCTTTCCAGTGTGAACCTCATTCCACTGGGGGCGTCGAGGGGTGGGGGACAGTCAGAGCCTCCCTTCATCTCCCTTTATGCCTGGCTCCTGCCCTCTCCCTCTCCCTTTGGCCACGTCTGTGTGTTTATCACGCGGGCATATGTGTATCTTTGGAATGGATTTCGTTTTGTGTTAGATGCAGTTCATATCATTTACTTCAAGGTCTGTTTTCTGGACTCACAGTCGGGAGATCATTTCCTCCCTCGTTTCCCACCTTATCACTCACTGCACACATGACCCCCCGCCAGGAGGGAGAAAATCCTTCCTTTTTGCTTCTCAAACTTTGGTCTTTGCAGCCCAGGAGAATCTCATTACTGACAGTGTGATAGGCCTATGGGAGTTTGTGATGTTGCCTTTCTGGCCGTTTGATGAGATTTCTGTGTAACTCCTAGAGGAGGGTGTTTGGAAAGACCTGGAAAGCGCTGCCTGGGCCTGCCTCACTTTCAGAAAGCCCACTGTATGGAGAGGACAGAATGACAGAGGGGAAGCTGGGACTGGTTGTTCCCAGTGACAGTTGGTCCTCCCTCATTGTACAAAAGGATTCTCCGTGGGACGCTTTGAAAGAGCTGGCCCTACTTGGTACATTTTAAGAATGTTCAGTTTAACAAAAGCTCAGTTTATATATGATTTTCAAGGCCAAGGCTCTAGTGTAAAGGGACTCTTGCCGTTGTGAAGAACAGCCTATTCTCAACTCTTGGGTTTTCTTTTGAAAAGCTAAGACAATCTCCAGACCGCCAGGAGCGCCAGGTGGTAAAAGTGTCATATCAGGAATTGGCGTGAACTACAGAAGGAGTGATAAGAGCAGCTGACAAGATAGAAACTGATTTATCTAAATTCTCAGTGATAAAAGCAAGTGAGGATGGTTGCACAACCATGTGACTATACTTAATGCTACTGAACCGTACCCTGAAAAATGGTTCAGATGGAAAATCTTATGTTAGGTGTATTTCACCACAACTTTTTTTTTTTTTTTTAATTTTGGGAATTCCCTGGTGGTCCAGTGGTTAGGACTCCGAGCTTTCACTGCCGAGGGTGTGGGTTCAATCCCTGGTCAAGGAACTAAGATCCCTCAAGCCGTGTGGCTCGGCCCAAAAAAAAAAAAAAAAATTAAAGTAAATGAGGACGTGTTTAACCATTGTTTACAGCTCTTCAGCCGCTTCTCTCTAGAGGCTGTGCTCTGAAGGAGACCGATGCTACTGTCCACTGCTACCAGATGCCTGGCATCACCACTCCCCACAACAAACTCCTAAAATAGTGCCTGCAGTTAGCAGCTGGCTAGAAACAGGCATGGTGACTATAACGGCTGAGCCATCTCCAAAGACAGTGCCTCATGCCCAGCATTTCTACCTAGTTGCCAAATTGATCGTCTGCACGGGAATAACAGTGGACACCACGGACCAAGCCGTGTGCCAGACACCACCCTGAACATACAACCTCACGCCAGCCCTGGGAAATCAGTATTATTATATTCTCTCCATTTTAAAGATGAGGAAGCTGAGGCTCCAAGTTATTAAATAACTGACTTCAGTTCACGTACAACTGAGATTTGAATACAGATTTCTCTTGTGCCAAAGGTCAAGCCGCTTCCCCTGGACTGGTGATTCCCAGCCTTTTTGAACCTAAGCCCTTTCTAAAGGCAAACACTTCACAGCCCTGCCTATGGCAGTCATCCCACTTTCAGCATCTCCTGGTGGAAAAAGTATGTAATGACCACAAACTACCGGAATCCAGGAATTCTGTGAGTTGCAACAGCATCTGATACAGTCTTAGAATCATGACACCTGCTGTGTGAGACGGGAGACATTTAATTGGACGACAGCAGTTCACAATTGTGTAGTTTCTTAGGCCCTCGAAGTTGCTGGGTCTTTGTCCCCAAAGATGGGGCACCCTGAGCTGTACCATGAATCATCTGAAGAGTCTGGAGACCCTGAGCCTTCTTATTATGTAGGCCAAGCCTAAGGGACTTTTGTTAATACAGGTGATGTCGGTGCTTCTTGGGAGGGTCACCACGAGCCTCTGGGTCACATTGTCGGAAGCCAGCAGAGGAGACTGAGGCAGAGTCAGCTTTGGAAGGACCGGCCATTATTCTTGCCCACTGCAGACTGCAGTCAGTCACAGTAGCCTCTGTTCCCCTGGAGCAGAGCTCTGGAAACCAGCAGTTGAAGAGCTGAGAACCCTGGTTAAATACTCTTCCATTTACTTTCAGCCAAGTCAGCTCTCTTCGTTTGCTTTTATCCAGTCTACAGAGATCCTCAACTAGAGCCTCTCGGAAGAAGTTATACCGGGAGGAAAATTTTTAAAATTAAAAAAATAAACTTTTTGCATGTATTCTCAACATGAAGGGTTGCTGAGTCCCACAGCTTGCTTTCATTCATCCCACAAATACTTACTGAGCAGAGCATCTGTGCCAGTTGCTGTTCTAGGCACTGGGGATTCCCTGGCTCAACCCTTGAGCTCACGTGTAGTAGGAGACAGATCATAGGAGAGACTGTGAAAGTAAAATAGGCAGTAAGTCAGATGGTCTCAAGTGCTGTGGAGAAAAATACATCAGAGAAGGGAGATGGGGCACCTGGTAGGGGTGGGAGGTTGCATCTTCCTCCCTTTGGAGGGTGGCAGTTCAACAAAGAGGTGAAGGATCAGGTCGGGGGTGAGGCTTGTGGATGTTGGAAGGAAGCGTATCAGGAGGAGAGATCAGCAAGGGAAAGGCCTGGCATGTTCTGGAACAGCAAGGCCAGTGTGGCTGGAAGAGAGTGAGCAAGGGGAAAGTGTGGGGAAGGTCATGCAGGGCTTCGAGGGCTGTTGAAATGACTTTAACTCTGACTCCACAAGAGATGGATCCCACAGGAGAGTTTTGAGCACAGGAGTGAAATGATCTGACTTTCCTGCAGTGTCATTTACATATGACACAATCCCCCCATTTTAAGTGTACAATTCAGTGATTATTAGCGAATGTGCAGAGTTGTACAAACCATCACCACGACCCAGCTGTAGAACATTTCCAGCACCCCCAAAAGGTACCTCATGCCTATGACTCAAATTTTAAAGGGATCTCTTTGGGTCCTGTGTTAAGAATAAAAAAAAGAGGGACTTCCCTGGCAGTCCAGTGGTTAGGACTCAGTGCTTTCACTGCCGTGGTCCCAGGTTCAATCCCTGGTCAGGAACTAAGATCCCACAAGCCACGGGGTGTGGCCAAAAAAAAAAAAAAAGGAATGAAAATAAGAGGTAAGAGCAAAGACAGTGTGGGAAGGTAATGTTTCTCACCATACGTGAGTGAAAAAAAGGACTGAAAGTGGAGGGATAAAGACAGGACTAATAAAGCTTTTCTTCTGAATTGCCCCAGGGATGGAGCCTCGTTAATGCCAAAGGCATAAGAATGAAAGGCCTCCAGCTTCAACAGTAAAAGTACTATATTAATAACATACACAAGACTGTTTAAAACATGAGCAATCCAAGCCCAAAAGCTGAACCTGAACTTGAGTCCTGAACTTGAAGGTGACTGGTGCACCTTGGATCCCTGACTATTTATAAAACTATGGAACTATATCTTAATACCTTAAAAATTCACAAGAAGAAAAGTTGGTGGTAGCAATATAGGAATAAATCCCAACATGTTTCAGCAAACATTCGTGGTCCCTGCAGGAAAAAGACAGTGAGGTCATCTTATGTTCGTTATTATTAAAATGTTAAATGCCAGTTTCTTGCGTTGGTCTTGAAAAGCGGGGGTATTCTGCGCTGAACTCATGTCATGATGTGACGGATCATCTGTGCCCATGCAAGGGGACTGCTTGACACTAAAAGTGGTACCTGAGTGAGGATTCTCTGTATTTTACCTGGAAGGCTGAAATCTTCTGGTATTATAAGGTTTTGGACCAAACAGTGAATTTTGACATTTTTTTCTCCAGCATCTACTTCAGCAGCCAGTTTTCCTAACTCAGGTTTCCCCTCCTGGACCGTCTCATTCCGGGAACAGTACAGGATTCTCCCTTGGGTGGGTCTAAAATGATTCTCACCAACTTTCTCTAAGCTAACACCTGTGCATTACCAAGAGCCTGCCACGTGGCTTCTCTCTAGGTATGCAACTTCCTAGAGAGCAAATCATCTTTTAAAACATAAGACAGGCACATCTGACTGTGGCAGCAGTCTGAGGATAAAGGGGAAGAGGTCTAGAAAGGCAGTTTAAAGCCAGACTTCAGAGATAGGTAAATGTGTTTCCAGCTCGCCACCTACCCTGACTTGGTTTGACTGTGTTCTGGACTGTTTTGTGAGATTCAGCTACTAGTCTCAGCTCAGCAAAAGACACCTACCTTTGTTTGCTTTTCATAACACCTGTCTGATGGCTGGTCACAGGATCCTGACAGTTGCTCAGGGTAACCTGATAGGGAATGCTGCAGTTCCCCTGCCGGCCACAAGGAGGTCCCAGCCCTCCAGGCGTCGGCACCCAGGGCTGCAAAGCTGCCCCAGCTCCTCAGATGGAGAGATTCTGGGGGACAGGGCAGGTGCCTTGAGTGGCCGGCGTCCAGAGAGAGCTGCTAAGCTCAGTCGTTGACCCTGGGCCCACAGCCGTTTGGCACCGTGGGAGCAATGATAGCCCACCTGCGATCGCTGTGCTTTGAGTTGTTACCCGTAAACAGAGAGAATGGCCCCAGGCCCCGACAGCTCCCCATGCCGGGTTCTGGGCCCAGCTGTATTCCCACTACCTGTGTGACCGTGGGCATGCCCCACCCCCTCTGAGACTCCGTGTTTCCTCATCTGCCGAGAGAAGGGGTCAGAATCAGAGCTACAGCCTTGCCAACAGCATAAGCACCTGAAACAGCCCTTACATCAAACAGTATCTGAGTCATCCTTGCAATTCAACACAAACTACCAGCTTCCTGAAGTTTTCCATCCTGCTGCCAGATTATCCTATCCCTGGAAACAGAGGAGTGAAATCAGAATTCTGTGCCCTGGAATCTTATAACTCAGGGCCAGAGAGGAGCACAGGGGTTCTCAAACTCCTGTTAGCCTGGAACCGTTTACTCAGACAAACTCTGACACAACAGCCCAAGTGGAAAACATTTAGACGCACTCTGGTTAGAAACCGGAGCCCAGAGAGAGGAAGCCACCTGTCCTGTGTCCCTCAGCAAAGAGAGTGGTGGGACTGGCTGAGCTGTCCCTCCGGGACCCACTCCCCAGGAATGACACGGATTATGCTACTCCCCAAACTTGGGGGGGCTCAGAACCTGCGGAGAGGCAGGGGCACAGGACAGGGGACGGGGCGGGGAGACACTGACTTCCACTGTGTGTTCACTATGCTGGCGTTTTCCCCACCATGATTTCATCCCCATAAAGACCACCAAGGCAGTACCATAGCCACCTGTAGGCTCAGAGAAGTTAAGTGACTTGTCTCAGAAGTCACTGAGCCGGGATTTGAACCCAGGGCTTTGCAACTGCAAAGCACATATCCTGGCTGTCCCAGGGGATGGCAATGTATTTACTCATTCATTCATTCACACCTTTACTGAGCCCCAATTATAGACTAGGCACTGTCCTATACAGCTGTGACCAAGGCAGCCGGAGCCCCGCCCTCCCTGAACCCAGATATTAGAGGAGGAGACAGACGTAAACAAGTGAGGTGTGACAAGAAGAAAAATAGAGCCGGGTCAAGGGGTGACTGGGGGTGGAGGTGCACGTGCACCCCCAGGGGTCTAGAGCAGTGCTTCTCAAAGTGCGGTCTGCACTCCCATGTGTGAGCTGTTGGTTTCCAGTCTGCAAGATGATCAAAGAGACGCTACTTTGCTGATCTATACTTTCAAGACAGACAGCCCACGGGCCAGCCCTCATCCACGAGCTGCGCTCAGAGGAGCCCTGGCCTAAAATACTCTGAACCACTAGGTCAGTGCAGCTGCTGCGTGTACTTCATGTCCCAGGATGCTGAGCCCCCCTC
The DNA here is from genome assembly GCF_003676395.1 of Aethalodelphis obliquidens. Classification (NCBI taxonomy): domain Eukaryota; kingdom Metazoa; phylum Chordata; class Mammalia; order Artiodactyla; family Delphinidae; genus Aethalodelphis; species Aethalodelphis obliquidens. The sequence continues at coordinate 37,820,052 of NW_020837953.1, forward strand.
TCCTCTCCACTCCCACCTTCCCGCCAGGCTGTACAGACCCCAGAGGAAGGCTGTGGTGTCTCCTGCCCGGCAAGTGCAATGCGCTAGGGGCCATCAGTCCCTTCTAAAGGGAGACACCCCATCTGAGTCCACGGCCAGTTGCGAGCTTCATGGAGGGTGGAAATAGACCTGGGTCCCGATTTGGGCCGTGCCACTTACTGGCTATGTGATCTTGAAAATGTCTTTGGTTTTCCTTAACTGTGAAATGGGGATGATGATGCATTGCAGGAATAGATCGGGCACTGGAGGGCCTGGAACTCAGTAAATGGAAGCCACCGTACTGTGTGGGCATGTGTGTGTCTGTGTGCACGACTGTGTTTGTGCAGGTGCCTGAGCATGTGTGTGCATGTCTGCATGAGTGTGGGTGTGCATATGCACGTGTGTGCACGTGTACGTGACATCCATTTCCTCCACCACCATTGGAGAGTCGCTCTCAGGACCCGCTGTGGCCAGGGGTGCTGACAGTCATTTCCGGGGTCTCTCTCCAGATTGCCAAGGGATCATCGAGGACGTTGTCCTGCTGGGCGCGCCCGTGGAGGGAGAAGCCAAGCACTGGGAGCCTTTCCGGAAGGTGGTATCTGGAAGGATCGTCAATGGCTACTGCAGGTCTGTCCAAACCCTGTGCCTGTGAGGAGGTGGCAGTGCTTACTGAGCACCTAGTGTGTCCAGGCCCTGTGCCCAGGACACAGATGTTGGAGGCCAGGCCCTTGTCCGGGAGGATCCCAGGGGCCGGTAGGACACCAGCCCTACTGGAAGCAAGGCCCGGGCCAGGTGTTCTGACCTGGGCAGCATCTATCCCCATAGGATGATGGGCAGCAGGGACAGATCCTAAGAAAGGTTTCCCTGTGTCGGGCTGAGACCAGTTTACAGGATGACACGAGAGGCCAGGCTGGTCACCGTGATCTGGGGGAAGAGGAGTGGGATGAGACTGAAAAGCAAAGATTGGGCCGTCAATGGGGGGGTCTCTGAACGCCGACTGGGGAGCTCACGTGTGGGTTATCTGGCCGCGCAGGAAGGGAGTGGGGAGTGTCCAGGCTGAGCTTTCAGAGCAGTGTCTTGGGGCAGGGCTGACAGCCATGGGACAGCCAGCACCCACACCACACGACAGACCCTCCTGCAAGAGAGGGGGGCTGTGAAGACTGACAGCTGTGGGGCTGGAAAGGAGGCATCCCTGGGCTTGGCTTTGAGGAGGACTTGAGAGGTTTCAGCCAAAGCCGTGCCCTCGACTCTGGGGAAGAAGAGAAGATGAAGGCCCCCGCTGAGACCTCAGGAGATTGGCCTGAGAGGACGCCCGGGCCCTTCAGCCTCCAGATGAGGCAAAGGAGCGAGGTGACAGCGTAAACACGAGAACAGGGATTTGGAATCGCACAGACCTGGGTCTTAACATCGGCCTCAGTTTCTCCATCAGTGAAGGGGGGATAATAGTAGTGACTCCCCCCAGGGTTACGATGATAGTCCAGCGATTTACAGAGTTGCCCATGGTGGGTGCCTGCTCCGTGAGTGACAGATGGTGTTACCGTTCATCAGCAGCAGCATCGAAGCGCCAACCTCGCGCCAGGCACTAGCTGGAACCTCAACAGGGACAAGCCCCCACCTGGCCCTGTGCAACCTCGCACGCAGCAGCGCAAATAGGCAGGAAACAGGCAGCTCCGGGCTTGTCTGCGACACCCAAATCCAGAAGCTCTGAAACCAAAGGCTTTTCGCCAAGTGTGGTGCACACTCATTTAGCGACAGGAGGTGAGACTTGGGGAAACGGCTGACTCACGGGGCTATGAACGTGAAGTGTCCAGCAGGGCGGCTGGAGATGCAGCGCTGGAACTGAGAGAGATGCAAACTGGAGCGAGGGCCAGTGGGAGGTCAGCTTCGGCTGAAGCCAGAAGGACAGGTGAGCTCATTTGAAAGGCAAAGCCTAGAGAAAGAGGAGAGTGCTGGGTTCCTGATTCTAAGGAATATGGGTCAGGGTGGGAGGAGGGAGAGGCTCCAGCCTGAGGTTAAGGGCAACTCAGAATCATCCCACATACATGCCCAAGACGTCCTGCTGGACGTGGGGCTACAAAGATGAACAAGAGGAGTTCACGTCTAGCAGAAAAGACACATATGGAAACAGACAGTTATTCAAAAAAAAACCATGAAAAATGCAATAATGCAGTGATGGGGGAGTGGATATGACAAGTACTAGACTCTTACCACCTGCCAGATCCTGTCTCTGTTGTCATTTTCTCCGTTAATCTAATCGTGCCCCAGACCCTAAGGGGTTTGTATTATTAAGCCCATCTTACAAGTGAGGAAACTGAGGCCCAGAGAAGTTAAGTCACAAGGCCAGTTAACTTTAATTTTGATCTAAGCCCAGCCATCCCAAGTAGAACCTGCAAGTGAATAGAAGAGATTTGGACAGTCTTTATCATTTTGATAATTTAGCCCATGTCTAGTTCAGAGTTAAAGATAAAGATCGTCTTTAGCCTTGGATAGAGGGCGTTAACCCGGACACGGGAGTTCAGCCAATCAGTATGGCTTTATCACTCATATTCTAAGCTGAGTTCTTAGAATCAGGATATGGTAGAAAGAACAAAGAAACAAAGACAAAGAGCTCATGCAAATCAATAAGAAAAAAAAAATCTGATAAGAAAAATGGCCAGAGGGACTTCCCTGGGGGTCAAGCGGTTAGGACTCCCGAGCTCCCAATGCATGGGCCCCAGGTTCAATCCCTGGTCAGGGAGCTAGATCCCACATGCATGCTGCAACTGAGAAGTCTGCATGCCACAACTCAAGATTCCACATGCTGCAACGAAGACCTGGCACAGCCAAAAATAAATAAATAAACAAAAATTAGAAAATGGCCAGGGACTTCCCTGGCAGTCCAGTGGTTAAGATCCCATGTTCCCAGTGCAGGGAGCACCGGTTCGAACCCTGGTCAGGGAACTAAGATCCCACATGCTTCATGGTGCAGCCTAAAAAATAAAAAAATAAAAAGAAAGAAAATGGCCAAAGGATATCTACACATAAACATGGAATAAATACAGTCAATAAACTTTTGAAAATGTACTCAACCTCATTATTAGTGAAATAAATGCAAACTAAAGTCAGTAAAATACTATTTATCATCCGTCGGATTATCGGACATCTGACACATGAATAACATTCAGTGTTGGTGAAGATGTGGAGAAATGGGCGCTGTCCTACCCTGTCGGTGGCAGCTGAATGCAGTGGAGGATAGTTGGCAATATCTATCCAAATTTTTAATGTGCCGATCTTCTGATCCCACAGATCCTGACTTCTGGGATCCTGCTGTACTAGATACATGCACAGAGATGGAGGCACAAAGGGGATCCTTGCAGCTTCATTTATAATTAAAAATTTAAAACAACCTGAATGACCACAAAGAGGGGAACAGTTAAGGGGAAAAAAGCAAGTGCGACAATACGTACTGTGATCCCATTTACGAAGGAAGATGTTTCTGCGTGTGCATATATGTATCTGTATGTATGAGAATGGACAGGCAGGTCCAGAGGGACCTGAGAAACTAATAAGAGTGGTCACCCCTAAAGAGTGGACAGGGATTGGAGGTAGGACTTAAAAGAGACTTTTTTTTAATTGGTATGTCGTTGATTTACAACATTGTGTTAGTTTCAGGTATACAGCAAAGTGATTCAGTTATATATGTGTGTGTATATATATATATATTTATTAATAAAAGAGACTTTAATTTTTTAAGTAAGGACAGTTTAAAAAATAAGAAAAGAGCATCCTAATGTCCATAGCAGCACTATTTACAATAGCCAGGACATGGAAGCAACCTAAATGTTCATCAACAGAAGAATGGATAAAGAAGATGTGGTACATATATACAATGGAGTATTACTCAACCATAAAAAAGAATGAAGTAATGCCATTTGCAGCAACATAGATGGACCTAGAGATTGTCATACTGAATGAAGATATTGCTTATATGTGGAATCTTAAAAAGGGGTACAAATGAATTTATCTACAACACAGAAATAGAGTTACAGATGTAGAAAATAAACTTACGGTTACCAGCGGGTAAGGGGTGGGGGGAGGGATAAATTGGGAGATTGGGATTGACATATACACACTACTCTAGATAAAATAGGTAACTAATAAGGACCTCCTGTATAGCACAGGGAACTCTACTCAATACTCTGTAATGGCCTGTATGGGAGAAGAATCTAAAAAAGAGTGGATACACGTATATGTGTAACTGATTCACTTTGCCGTACAGCAGAAACTGACACAAATTGTAAATCAACTCTGCTCCAAAAAAATCTTTAAAAATTAATTAATTAAAAACAAGAAAAGAGAAGGAATGGCCACCACATTGATGGCAGACAGCCCTCAGATAAAATCCTGGCTCCACCATTTACCACTCAGGTGGCTTTGGACAAACCAATCTGAAGCTCAGTATTCCTGCCTGTAAGATGGGAATAACAGTCCCTCCTGCACAGGGCTTCTGGGGAGATTAAATGAGATTATGTAAGATGAAGGCTGGCGCTTTATACGCGCCCAGTAAACAATAGCGGTTATAATTATTATTACTGGGCATATTCGCAGCACACGATTTTTTTGATGCTTTCATAAACAGCAAAGGGAAAGAATTAAAATTGCATGTGTGCAATATGAAAGCAGCAGAATCTTATTAAACCCATCTGTTCCGTTGAGAACCTGAGGCTAATAAGTTTGGTTTCCCATTATTTTGTGAGATCCTGAGCCATCTCTCTGGAGAGAAAAAGGAGGAGGGGGAGAGGAGGAAGAAGGAGAGAAGAGGGAAGGAATGCACAGACCAAAACAATAACTGTAATTTTTTGATTAAATTAAGCACTGACCAGGAATTCATATTCTTGGCCCCCAAAAGTGTTTTAGTTGCCGTAAACCTACTTAAAGACTGGGAGTGGAATGAGGGGCTGGGGGGAGCTTCAGGCCAACACTCCCAAACTATATACGTTTATAAATTTATCATGTACATTAATAAAGCTCTTTGCAAGTTTAACTTGCTTGGGCTTTCACGAACCCCCTGGAAGCCAACCGGGCGAGTGATTCTGTTCCCTATTATACTGTGAGGAAACTGAAGCTCAGAGAGGGTCAAGTGCCTCACCAAGGTCACACAGCAGAGCCAGGATGTGAACTCAGGTGAGACTGTCTCCCTGATAGTTGGGATATCTGCAATGAGAGGGTTTTGTTCTGAGCCCCCGGGGGACTCCCTGTGTGGTCTCTGCTCCAGTACCGTGTGGGGATAATGGTAGAAGGAGCGGGGAGGACCCCCTGCCCACAAGTGGTTCCAGGCCTGTCAGCAGCCACGGCACACCCTTCAACAGGTCATGCGGTGTGAATCAAGGTTCAGTTGTATGCATCCGCCTGGCCTGGAGGGCCATCGACGCCTGGCTTGCTGGGCACTGCACCCACCTCCCACCCCCAAGGGAGTTCCCGATTCTGCTCAGGATACAGGATGCAGCCTAAGGCACAGTCCTGCCCTCAACAAGCTCTCTGCCCGGAAAAAGAAAAGACCCAGGAACAGGCACACGGAGGACATGTAACAAAGGTCACAAGAGGAGCATACACCAGTCACGTGAGGGATAAAGGATTAATACTATCAAGTGGAAGGGCTCAGGGGCACTCCCTGGAGAGGTGGCATGCAAGCTGAATTTTGAAAAGATGGATAGGAGCCCATCAGAGCCTGGAAGAGTAGGCGGAGCAAGAGAGAGGCCACACTGCCCACAAAGGCCCAGAGCGGGAGGTATCATCGTACCCGGTACCTCCTGAGCGCTCACGTGTGTGAGCACTGGGTACACGACGTGCCATCTCTGTGCACGCTCCTGCCCGCCCCGGAAGGTAGGTTACAGCGAGGAGACTGAGGCTCAGAGGGGTCAAGCAACTTGCCCAAGGTCACACAGCTGGTAACTGACAGGGTGGGACTGGCTCTGGGTGGTCCCGAGGGTGGGCTCGTGGCCCACCCCAGGCAAAAGAGACAGATGCTGGGCGCAGAGGGTCTGGAATGCCAGCAAAGGCCCTGTGGTTTGCTTAGCACAGTTTTGAGGATGTGGAACCTTCTAACACGTTCCTGTCCTGCCCCTACATGTGTATGAATAAGTACATTTAACATTGTAAGTAGAGTGTTGTCATGTTTAAGACGGATCATTGGGAAGGAACAATCCTGACTTTGCTCCTTTGCTTTCTATGTCAGAACCGTATAGGGGCCTCCCTCACACCCCGTATTGGATGCATGTAAGTCTCACGATTAGTTAATAAAACAACTTGAGTCAGTCTCCTTTCTTCTCCCCTTAGCCATCATTCTGAGGGACAGTGTTTCTTGGGCCTTCAATATTAGGGTAACCATTGCGACGTGCAAACATTGCTCTCTGGCAGTTAGGGAATTTTCTAGAAGAGAAGGCCTGTGGGTAGTGGAGAGTCAAGGTTGGCTTCTGAGAGGAGAGGGCCATGGTCGGATGAGAGTTGAAGACCCCAGTGGCTGGAGAGAGGTGAGGCCAGGAGCGAGGAGGAGGCCGTTCCTTTTGTCCGTGGGGGGCTGGGCGGGGAGTTGCCTGATCTCAGGGCTGGAACAGAAGGGATGGGTTTGGGGGGAGTGGGGAGTAGGGGCAGGTAGTACAAATCTGCAGGATTCCGTGATAAGTTGGCCATGGCGGGAAGGGAGGCCTAGGACATGGCTTTGCTGGCTTCTGCTCGAGGGACCTGGTGGACGATTCAGGGAAGGAGTCACAGACTGATGCGCTCAGGGTGGGGCACAGCAGGAAGGTCTGTTGAGAGCCCCTCAGTTCTGGACCCCAGCCTTCTAGAGGCTTCCAGGGTGGTAACCACACAGGCACCCATGCGGCCAGAGATCCCAGAGGGTCAGGCCTGGAGAGCCCACAACACCCTGGGTCCCAGACTGCTTTGGGGCCTCGCCTGTGGGCACAGAGGGTCACGCGGGCAGGCTGGGTACTCCTGACCCTCAGCACATTCCCCTGCACGCGCGGGGAGGGAGGGCCCTTCTTTCACACAAGTGCACAAAAACGATGGGCTCAAATGGCCCTGCAACCGGAGTTGGACTCAGTCTAAACAAAAGATGCCCAGTGTGCTAAGTGGGGTCTCAGCCCTGGAGGCAGAGGGGGAACAGAGGCGTCCACGTGCATGGACTTGCTGAGGGAGGGGCCCAGCTTCACCCCGGACAGGGCACAGGGGTTCGAGGGGCAAGGCTGTCCCGTGGACCCCACAGACCACGTCTCCCGTGGACAGTGCTCGGTGTACCTGAAGAATCGGGCCACAGAGTGTCCGGGGTTATCTCCTTGCCAGAGTGCAGGGTTTATGTCTGGATGGGGGCAGGGCGTGGTGTTCACAGCAGCCATGAGAGTGGAGGAGTGTTCCAGGGCTGTGGCCTGCCTCGGGGGGCCGCACTCACCTCCTAGGTGGCTGAGGGCAGGGAGAGCTGCAGGCTGGGCCAGGCCTGTCTCAGAAAGCACAGCTGGTCCCTCCAGCTCAAAGAGAGATGGGGGCCCAGACCCAGAGTTCCAAGCCACGGAGCATGGTGGCCCCAGCTCCCTGTGATCCTCTCCCCCCAGGCCCTGCTGCCTTTCTTTCGTCTCCCAGGGAGCCCTGGACCAGCCTCCACCCCCCACCCTGGGAACTGGAAACCCTCCCCAGCTGAGAGCAGCTCACCCAGCCACATGCAGACTGTGGAGAACTTCATCCAGCTTCCTCAGTCACTCACTCAACAGATATTCGTCTACTGCCCACCAGGCCAGCGCTGTTCTCTGCTCTGGGGGCCCAGCAGGAAGCAAAGCAGCCTCCCTGGAGCTGCCACGCCCTGGGCAATGCTCCCGAAATGCTAGTGGCTGCAGCTCCCACCATCATACACGGGTGCAGTGGGGCCCTGGTCTCCCACAGAAGCTCCCGTCCCACCAGGCTCCCCCGGGGCGAGGCAGGGCCCTCCGAGGCTGACGTCCGCCCTTCTCACTCCGTCCTCTCTGCCCACAGTGGGGACTGGCTCTTGAGCTTTGTCTACCGCACGTCCTCCGTGAAGCTCCGAGTGGCCGGCCTACAGCCCGTGCTGCTGCAGGACAAGAGGGTGGAGAACGTGGACCTGTCCTCCATGGTGAGTATCACCTGTCCCTCCCGGGGCTGGAGGGCTGGGCACTTCGTTACTCCAGCCCAGCAACCCAGGTCCCAGGGACACTGGCCCGGGCTCAGTCCACCCCAGAGGAGGGAGGTCATGAGAATTCACTTGGGAAGAGGTAACTCCTGTTCACGGGCACCATCCTTGTGCTGGGGCATTGTCCGCAGGCCTCTGGGGCGGGCACTATTATCCCCATTTCACAGATTAGGAAACTGAGACTTAGAAAAGTTCCCATCACACAACTAGCAACTAATAGCCTGGATTTGGACCTCCAGAGCCCATGCTCTTGCCCCTATATTACTGCCCTCCCACTACGCCTCCCCACTCCTCCTCCCACCGCCCCCACTCACTCCCCCAGCCGACATTACTGGTCAGGACAGTCTATTTCTCCTGGAAGTAACCAAAACAACCAGAGGACACAAGTGGAGGCATTCAGGCTGGACCAGAGCAGAAGCGCCCAATTTCCAGGGTGTGAAACCGTGGAATACAGAGCAGGGAAAGTGTGTTCCCAGGTCCCCCACCTTGGAATCATCCGGAGAGTTTATTTCAAATGCAGATCCCAGAGCCCCACTGCCCAGACCTCCTAAATCAGTCTCTAGGAGGTGGAGCCTGAAAGTCTGCATTTTAAACATACTCCCCAAGGATTCTTACACATCTCAGACTAGGCAGGGCAGACAATGAAAAGAATTCTTGCTGGGAATGGAATGCAATGCGAGGGAGCCCACCCCAGCAGCTACACAAACCTAATTTGAGTTTCTAGAGCCATCTTTTGGGCTTGAAGGAACCTCGTCCACCCACCACATGTCTGTCATAGGGAGTTAATAATAGCTTCATGTGTGGACACTCACTTGATGCCCAGCTCTGCCCTAAACCTTTTGCAGTATCCGTATCCCCACTGTACAGATGAGGACCCTGAGGCTTTGAGAGGCTGTGGGACTTGCCGAGGGTCACAGAGCAGGGACAGGGCTGAGCAGGACTGAAGCCAGTGGGCATCGCCCCCGTTGGGTAGATGTGAGAACCAGTGGCAGAGGTGCCAGCTGCCAGGAGGATGAGGATATACTGAGCTGCAGTTATGTCCCCAGGCAAACTCAGCCAGTGAAAATGCCCGGGTTGCAAGGTTCACGAGAACAGGAACTTTGTTTTCCAATTATTACATTGCCGGCTGCCGTTTATCAAGTACCAAGCATTTCCTGAGCGTAACCCAATTTCCCCAGGTACCACATAAGTAATTTGAGCCAGCCGCACCATCCTACCTGAGAGCAGACAGTCCAGGCCCCTCCCTGGGCATCTGAAAACTCCCCTGGGGAGGGGCACCCCGGAGGACCCTGGCTTCTCCCTTCAGCTTCAACAGCAGCCTGGCCCAGCGACACACACACACGCACACACACACGCATGCACGCACGCACACACACACACGCATGCACGCGCACACATGCATGCACACACACACGCATGCATACACGTACGCACGCGCACACATGCACGCACGCACGCACACGCATGCACGCACACACGCACGCACACACACTGCACCTCGTGGTAGGGGAAGCCGGGCACCCTGACCCACCCCCACCAGCACAGCTAATGCTGGGTTGCATGCTTATTGAAACTTGACTGAGGGTTGAGGAGAGCACAGGGGGATTCTAGCGCAAAAACTTAAAACCAGAACGTTATCAGGCACTGCTGCCACTGAAGCTCGTGGGCCGTGACCTTGCCCCGAGGTCCCCTGGGCCTCCCACCCAGCCTGCCACCATGTCACTGGGGCCAATTTGTCCTGGCTTATATCTTCACTCCCCCAGACTCCCAGGGCCCTAGCTCACAAGTCCTGACCCACCAGACAACACGAGTGAAGCAGTCCCGTGTCTTCCTGGCCGGCAGCTTTGGGGGCTGGTATTGGTCCAAGAATAAGAAGAGTTTCTAGACTCATCCACCCATGAAACTTATCACTCCTAATTCAGGAGGCAGTCTTCCCAGGACAGACATGAACTTCAAGCCCTAGAGCCATCTCCTTAGATCATCTTTATCCCTGATAGACTTGCTTCACGTGATGTCAATCTCACAGCAATCCCGTACAGTGGGTATTGGGCATCCCCAAGTCACAGACTGGAAAACTGAGGCTTGAGAGAATAGGTTCAGTGTAGCCAGAGAGTCATAGATCTGGTCTCTGAAACCAGGTCCAGAGCCTGTGCTGTACACCTCCCTGTAGGAGTGAGGAAAGCTGGGTAACAAGACCAGGAAACAGCAGGACTCAGTGATGCCTCCTGGCCCATGTCCAGGGGTCTCTGTCCTGTTTGAGGGTCCCTGTACCCTGATGGGGTGAAGGGGAGAAGTGACTTGATGCCTCACCACTCCAGGGGTCTTCCTCTGCCACAAGAATCAAATGTGAAAAGGAATGGCTGAACGTTCCTTTCAAATGAAAATTTCCTTTAAATGCTACAAAGCCCCTGAAAGATAGTTTCTGCCCTGGGAAGCCCCTGAATGGGATACAGTGGGAAGAGCACAGCCTTTGGTGCCGGAGAGGCCTGGCTTAGAATCCAGGCTCTGCCACTGGTATACTGGCTGTGTGACCTTAGGCCAGTGACTGAACCTCTCTGTGCCTCGATTTCCTCATCCTAGAAACAAGAGATATCACCTGTCTTCCAGGGCACATGCGATATGGTTGGTGCACAGTAGGCCCTCGTTTAATGCTGGTTCCTGCGTCTCCTGCCCCTGTGTCCACCTTCAGTTCTGCCTCTGGGACCACAGCTTCAGAGACTCCTCTCCCCACTCAGACTGCCTTCACGGCAGCTTCCCAGCTCCTGCCTAACAATAGCTCTTTATCGCATTAGGAGCACATCACAAAAAGCAGTGCTTTCCTCTTCTGGGTAATTGGAGGTAATTAGCATTGCCTTTGTGCTGCCCTCCTCTTTTCCTTCAAAATTCTTGCTGGAAGAGAGGTTGCTGGCAAAAGAGTCCTCGTGACTGCTGTTGCGAAGCACTGGCTGCCCTGTGCTCGGAGCAGAAACCTACAGGACCTTCTACAGGAGAATTTCCTTCTCCCTGCTGGGCTGACGTGGGCAGAGCCCTCTGAGCATCCTCCCAGCGTCAGCCACGGGACACAAACGTGGTCTGCGGCGGCTCCTGATCTCAGGACAAGCCTGAGCAGGAGTGAGCCAGGGGCAGGCCCTGTCGCAGGCAGAGGGCATCTCTGGTGAACGGAGCAGACAAAGGCCAGGCTGCCTGCCCACCTTTCAGGCTCTCCTGTGTGGGGACTGGGTTGCAGCGGGTGGGGATTTCTGCCACCCCGGGGGCCACGTCACGAGTTTTCTCCAGAGCCCAGGGTCTCTGGAGTCTTGGTGTCCCAAAAGAACGCCAGCTGGCTTCTCGAGCTTAGCACAGGGCTTGGCACACAATAGACATTCACGAATAATAACAATAATAACAACAATAGTCAGTGTCTGCATGGTTTACAGACCTTATGTCACTTGATCCCCGTAGCTGTCCCATGAAGTAGGGATAATAACCCCATTGTACAGGGATAGAAACTTAGGCCGCAGGAAGGGACACTGCATGTGAGTGGCAGAGCCAGATGAACTAGGGAACCTACCTCCGAGCCTGGGCTCTTAACCAGTGTGTTCACACTGTCTGCATTCACGCACCTCTGTGGCTTCCAGTCAGTGACCTCCAACTCTAGGCCAATAAGCCTGTGACGTGTATTATCTCGTTGAATCCTCACAACCAGCCCACATGGTGTATGGTGTACGTATCTTTATTAGCCCCATTTTACAGAGGAGGAAACTGAGGCCCAAGAAGTAAAGGAACCCCAGGGGGCCTGATAGGCTTGGGAATTGTTGGCCAGGCAGAGACAGGTGGCAGCAGCTTTGGTTTGGGTAAGTCAAGGTGTCTTGCAAGGCAGGAAACCAGAAGCGCTGAGGCCCATTCATCCTGTGTGGCTCTGGTTACCCTGAGCACCCACAGCGTACAGGGCTGTATGTGGGGAGTAGAGGTGAGTTAAAGGTGTGCACCTCCTCAGCTCACACGGTCTATCAGAACACAGACAGAGGCAAGCAGATGGAGACGATGGTGTGTAGTGAGTGCTGTTGCAGGGGAGCCCCAGGAAGGGTCCGTAACCAGCGTGGGAAGGTCAGGGAGGCTTCTTAGCACCAGGGACATCCAGCATATCTGGACAGGTGGCAGATTTCAGTCTAGACAGCCAGGGAGATGGTCTTGGGCTGAAATCTTTATCCAACATCAGCCGCGCCAGAATGTTCCACTGCTCAGAAGGAATTCTTTTCCCATCCACTTCACTCCCGCTCTCCCATCCCTCTGGCTACCTGTACAATTGGAACTCTGCCAGCCAGTTCTGCCTCTGGGTCTTTGCAGAATGGCAGATCAGGGACTAGGCTTAGCTGAGACCTGGACCAGCTTGTAGCCAAGAAGGTCCAGAGCTCTGCATTCTAGGGCAGCTGCACAGTGGAATTTCCATCTGGAATCAGCTGTAGCCAGTAGCCGTAAACACCTCCCTCCCTTCCTGTCCTGCCTGCCTCCACCCAGCCCGAGTACCAGCCCTTCACCAACATCAAAAAGGTATAGGGAGGTCATCCTTGTTTGTCCCTGTGGGTCTAGGTTACTGCTGGCCCGAATTCAGATGTGATGGCTGGAGCTTCAGCAGCCGTTTTGGGTTCCTGAATGGATCTGCCTAGCTCACTCCCTACCTTCTATCCCTCCTTCCAAGAAAATTAAATTAAAGGAACTCATATTTATGGAGCACCTACTGTGTACCAGGTGCTGTGCCTTGTGGTTTGTATTATATCTTCCCACCAACCCCATGCGATGGGTATCACTAACCCTAATTGTGTAATGTCCCTATAAAAGTGTTTGGGGTCATATATGGAACAGAATAGTTCCCACAAAGTCCCAGGCCCTTGGAGCTCTCATAGCAGACATTCAAGGTATGAGGTGTCATGATCCTCATTTTACAGACAGGGAAGCTGGGTCTCAGGACGTTGTACAGACTCACCCAGTTACTAGAAAGAGACAGAGCCAAGTCTGGAACCCCCATGTCTCTGATTCCAAACTTAGGTTCTTTCTAGCGCCATGCAGCCACTAATGTCCACCCGCTATGGAAAGATGCTGCCCTACCTTGACCTCCACCCTGAACCCAGGGATCTGAAAAGCCTCTTCTGTGTGTATACATGTGTGTGTTTTCACTGAACACTCTTTAGAAGTGGTTGTAAAGAAAAGGACAAGAAGTAAGCAGGTTATGAGAAGATAACAAAACTGTACAGGGAATTGTCTTTTGTGTTCTTGCAAAGTCATTGGAATAACCCGGTGTGATTTGTGATTCGAATGGAAATGCAGGTGTTACCAGCCGAGCCTTTGTGTTGCTTCCTGAGCGCCCCAGCACAAGCCTCCCCAGTGCTTTCCTGTCTCCTTTTTAGACAAAAACCTTCCTCTTCAGCCTTGAAGGACTGTTCTGTCTTGTGCTTGCCTTTGGCACTAAAGCAGGCACCCTAGGCTGGCTGGGGAGAGTGCAAGCCTCCATCTCAGGGAGGAGATTTGAGCGAAGCAGCCTCTGCTCTCAGTGTCTCAAGTGCTGTGTGTCGTTAAGCTAAACCACCACCCCTCTCTGGGTTTCTCTTTTCTCATCTGTAAAGTGAAAATGATTTTTAAAGTCTTCCCCACCACACACCTGATTTTCTATGACGTGAACAGGCCTGGATTCAGACCCCAGCTCTGACACCTGGGTGACCTTGGGCAGGTCACCTTACCTCTCTGCCTCAATTTCTTCACCTCCAATTAGCAGCCAGTACCTGTCAAAGGAGTATATTCAATAAACTCATTTCCTACAAGGTATTAAGGACCTACTGTGTGTCAACCATTGTCCATTTTCACAGTTAGGCATCGGGCACTCCAATCACACCCCTATTTTTCAGTCGCTGATATATACCAACACAAAAATAGGGGAGTCTCTCTTCTCTCAAGAAGGGGGTGGGCACTTCTGAGTTCTTGACCCTTGTCTTAGTGAAGGTTCCATCCATAATAAAGGCCCAGATGAAGTGGCTTAAACACACAAGAGGTGATGCTGTCCCATAGGCAAAGGCTAGAAGAGGCAGTTCAGGGCTGGTGGCTCCATAGCTTTCAGGGGCCGAAATTCCCTGTCTTGCTATTCTGCCATCCTTAGTGAGCCAACTCATGGCTCATGGCGGCTGCCACAGCTCTGGCCATCCTGTCTGAATTCCAGCCAGCAAGAAAGAGGAAATAGGGGGAAAAGCGAAGCACTCCCCCTTTTAAAGAGAATTCCAAGGACCGCCACATAACACTGCTGCTTCATCTCATTGGCCAGAACTCATCACCGTAGTACACTTAGCAACAAGGGAGGCTGGAGAACGTACCCAGCTATAAACTGGAGTTCTTATGACTAAGAGAAAGGGGGAGAGTGAATCGTAGAAAGTACCTGGCAATCTTTCTAGCCATAGTTCTATTTTAGATTTGGGGGCTTTTTCCTGGAGGAACCCTCACAACAACCCTCTGATGTAACTACTCTTACTGTCCCCATTTTACAGCTGAGGCACATGGAGGTCAGAGGCATACAGGGGCTTGTCCAAGGTCCCACAGCTGGTGATCCACAGAGCCCTTCCACTGTAGCCTAAAGCTGCAGGCAGAGAACAGGAACTTCCACTCCAACTATAACAGGAGGGTCTTTCCTGCCCCCAGAGGACCCAGATTCTGTAGAGAAGCTTCCTTCGTCTTTATTTAAGAAATTTTAGAGCAGCTTTGAACCCAGAGGCTTCCCACCCACTCTGGACTTGAGAATCATTGAGGGTTGGAGTCATGGCATTGGTGACTGGTTGGTGAAGATGCGGAGGGAGAGGCCCAGGAGCCCTGGGGAGGACTGGGGTCTGCCCACCACCCGTGGTCCTCACTCACTGTCCTCCTGCAGGTCAGCGGCCACTTGGACTACGCCAAGCAGATGGACGTCATCCTGAAGGCCGTGGGCATCCACACCAAGCCAGGCTGGGACGAGAAGGGGCTCTTGCTGGCCCCAGGCAGCCTGCCCCAAGAGGAGCCTCGCCAGGCAGCAGCGCCCTCCTCATCGGATAAGACCACCAACCAGGATGGGCAAACCCAAGGTCCCACATCCCCCTTGGGAGACACCCCCAGCGCAGCCACATCTCTTGACCCCAGCCAAGCCCAAGTGCCAGTGAGACTGGACCAGTCTGAAGGGGCCTCTCTTCCTGCTGCTGCCAGCCCTGCTGAGAGCCCCCCTGTCTGCAGCCATGGCGTGGGCCCCAACCCACTGGGCTGCCCCGACTGTACCAGCGAGACACAGGGGTCCTGCCCAGGGCTGGACTGACCCCGGAAGAGTCATTCTCCCAGATTTCTATATGCAGTGCTCTCTTACCCCACTCCACCGGGTCCCTCACATGAGCTCTGGAGATGCAGAATTTCCACCACTGTCTTTCCTAAATTGAAGACATTGGTACTGGAAGGAGGGGGATTGTAAGAAGACACCGTCCCCTCCCCAAGGAAGCAAGGCTAGAGCTCTGCAGAGTCAACCCAGCACAGTGTAGAGCCCCAGGACTAGACCAGCCGTGGGCCTCCTGTGCTGCGGGTCAGAGCTTAGGGTCTGGTTGCCCATCAGGTGGCTCAGGAGCTCTGTGGAGCCTGAGGCTCCCACCCAGCCACGCTCCCCAGCCTCACAAGCCTGGTGTCTGCCGACCCATTCGCCCACAGGCACCACTGCCACGCCTACAGAGCAGGGACAAGTGGGACAGGCAGCTTATTCTCTCTGCTCTTGGGAGATCCGATGAGGTCTGCCACATGCAGCTGTACAGGCTGTGCACCGCACAACTACAGGGGCAGCATCATAAAGACGTGATGTGAAGGGCGCCCCCCAAAGTTATGCCGCGTAGTGGCCCTGGATATAACTGTTACAGAACAATTACAGAACGTGGTGAAGAAGTGTTACAGAACGTGGTGGAAAATGCTGGATCAGCAGGCAGTGTGGACAGGGCCTGTGACGAGAATGAATTAGATGGGGAAAGGATTTCCTATAGCAGAAACAGAGGTGTGATGATTCTAACAATAAATAATAACAACAGCTACCATTTATTAGGTATTTACTGTGTACAGGGTGCTTACCTGCATTGTCTCAGTTGACCCTCACAACAACCCTATGAGGTAGGTTCTATTATTATCTTCATTTTCACTTGCAGACCCAGAGAGGTTAGGTAAGCTACCCAAGATCACACAGCTGGTCAGTCTCAAGCTCCAGTCAGTCGGCCTCTAGAGCCCAAGCTCTTAGCCACTGGATCTGCATCCCTGGAACCATCCCCTTTGGTCCTCCCACTGTCTCTGAATGAGCGGGCCAGAGATAATCCCCCCCCCCACATCGTGCAGATGGGGAAACCAAGGCCCCGGCAGAGAAAATATTGACAAGCTCAGGGGAGGCAGCGAGGAGTGGGGAGAGGCAGGGGAATTAGAGTGTTGGAGCCAAACTGGTCCTCAGGGGTACGTGTATTTGTTTCAAAAACTATTTACAGAACTCCTACTGCTGTTAATCCAAACAGCTCATGTCACCCACGGAAAACTGAGGCCCCGAGAGAGGAAATGACGTTGCTGAGGTCCCAAAGCAAACTCAGGGCAGAGTCCGGACCAGAACCCAGGACACCTGCACCCAGAGTCTCTTCCCACGTCACCAGCTGCTTCTACAGCCTGAATTCAGTTCACACCACGGTCACCGCCTCAGCTAGTGTTTATTGGGAGTCCACTGGGGCAGGCCTGGGGGTAGAGGGGGAGCCCCAGTAGAACCAGGGCCCCTCTACAGCCAGCGGCATGGCCAGAATTGAGTCTACTCAGCACCAAGGAGAGCTCCAGGCCGCCGGTGGAGGCCCCTGGGAGTTTGGGTGGATGGAACTTGGAGGTGGGAAGCAGAGTAAGAAAAACCTCTGACTAAAAAGAAACCTAAAGTAGGTAAGCTTTGGGAACCAAGAGTTCCCCCGTCAGAACAAAGCAGGCCCCTGTGCCAGGGTCCACCTGCCTGCCCGAGGGCACCAGCCCACGCCAGGGGCAGCTCTACAACTCTGCTGACCCGATGGCCACCACTCCCACTGAGCCCTGGGAAGGCCAGAAGGAGGTGGGCAAGGGCTGGTTCTGTCCCCACCAGCTGGTTCCCTTCTAGGCCCAAGGAAGTCCAGGCTAGAGGAACACCATTCCTGGTGCTGAGCAGAAGCCACCAGCTCTCCCTTCGGCTCCAGGAGACGCAGTGCAGCCGCCTGGGAGCTGGGGTGGGGGCCCTACCCGGCTTCCAGAGCGAGCCAGGCTGTGGGACCGGGCCGGGGCTGAAGACGAGGAGGAAGGTGGAAGAACAGTGGGAACAAAGAGCCCTTCCTGGCCCTCAGCCAGAGGCCAGGGGGCTGGATGGCCAGGAGCTGTAACAGCAGGGACCACCAGCCGCCCACCTGCCGAGTGCCGGGCATTCTGTGTTCAGTATCCTAACGCTCAAGACACCCTATGAAGCAGGCATCGTTACTCCCATTTTGCACGTGGAGTAATAGGCTCAGAGGGGTTAAGTAACTTGTACGAGGACTGGTAGGTGGTGAAGCAGAGGTTCACATGTAGGCCTGCCTGACTCCCAGGCTCAGAGGGGTTAAGGAACTTGTACGAGGACTGGTAAGTGGTGAAGCAGAGGTTCACATGTAGCCTGCCTGACTCCCAGTCTCAGATGCTTTGTGTGTGGGCAGGTGTATCCTGAGAACCTGACTGGTCCAAAAACTGTCTAGCAAACCATCCTCGGGGTTAAAGATCACCTGAACCAGCACGTCTCAAACCATAACGTGCGCAGGATCCACCCGCTGAACACCAGGTCGGGGTCGGGCAGGGGTGTGCATTTCTAACAGGCTCCCGGGAGCTGATGCGGTGGCCCACGGACCACACTTGGAGGACCGAGGAATTTGGCCCAGCGCCAAGCTGCCTCTGCAGACAGAGATGTCCCTCCCACGCAGTCTGACAGAAATGTGCAAAGGAGATGGTTGTCTTCATCCTAATCTGGGCCAAGAGGTCCTTACCCCACTCCCTGGAGTCCCCCAGCCTTGCTCTACACACAGCCACAAGTTACACTCAATAGTGGGGCATCCTGAAGAAAACTGTACCGAGCCAGCAACTAGCCCTCCAGGTGGGAGGCCTGGAGTGGGCACGGGGAGCTGGCTCCGTGCAGCCCCCTGGAGCTCAGCGGGCTCCCGGGAGACCTGTAGCATCCTGGTTTTAGCCAAGAGCTGGTCCAGGGCCTCAGGGACTTGGTCCCATCCAGTCCAGCTCTCCAAGCCTGTGTCAGTTCCTCGGGGTACCAAGCGGAGGCAGCTGCAGCTCAGGCTCCACAGGATCACCGTTGAAGAAGCTGACTGCGGTAGTGGTCCCGGCAGGTGGCGGGGGGTCCCGGGTGGCCTCTCCAGGCAGCAGCAGCTGGGCCGTGAGTTGCAGGCCTGAGGAGCCCCCCGAGCCCGGGTCCGAGTCCGAGTCCGAGTCCGGCAGCAGGGGCAGCGGCAGCACGTGCTGCAGGCTCAGGCCCGGCCGTGGGCCGCTGTGAGAGGTACGCACGGAGGGCGAGGCAAGACTGGGCTGGCGCTCCCGGGGGCAGTGGGGACACGGCAGGAACCTGCCCAGGGCCCGCTTGAAGTCCCGCATGAAGAGCGGGTAGATGATGGGGTTCATGGTGCTGTTGCAGTAACCCAGCCATGTGAGGACATCAAAGAGCCCCGGGGAGATGCAGTCGCACACGGCCTGGAGGGATGGGGCACGTCATGCCTGGTCCTGGAGGAGGGACGCAGGCCACCCCACCCAGCACGGATGGGACAGACACATAAACACATGGAGGGGCAGCCCGCCCTCCTCCCTCCCCGGGTCTGGGCAGGGGTGGGGCTCAGGGCCTCCCCAACCAGGCGTGGACTTACCTGCCCCTTGTGGTAGCATTACCTGGGCTATGTTGACCACAAAGAAGGGCAGCCAGGTCACAAAGAACATGCCCAGCAGGATGCCCAGTGTCAGGCTGGCCTTCAAGGCCTTCCTGCTGTGCTTGGTGGCTAGACGCCCGCTGTCAGCCGACTCCACCCCGGGGCACGGGGTCCTGGGCACCTGAGGAAAGGAAAGCCACGTGATTTAGTGAAGAATGCGCCCCAGTCTGACCCTATTCCCAGCCACAGACTGAGCCTTCCTCCTAATTCTAGACTGAGCCCTAGTACCAGTATTAAACTGCGCCCTGACCCTTGAATGAGCTCCAGTTGTAGTCCTAGACTGAGGCCTGACCCTGACTCCCGACTGAACCTTGATCTTGGCTTCAGACCGAGCCCTGACATCAGCAATAAGCTAAGCCCTACTCACGGCCCCGAACCCCTGATGCCCACCGTAGGCGGAGCCCTAATAACAAGATCTCAAACTGAGCCTCAACCCCGGACCAGACTGAGCCCTGATTCCAGAAACAGACGGAGCCTTGGTCCTGGTCCTGCCCCGAGCTATGACCCTGACCCAGCGCTTCACGAGGAGCTCTAGAAAGTGCAGTGAGATTTCCTAGGTGCCGGGGCTCATGGTCATGTGTGTTGGCCAGGGTCAAATGTCGTCCTTTGCAAGGCGTGTGGGTCTTCTGAACTGTTGGATTTGCGTTTGGGGCAGTGTTGTCCTGCACTGCACTTTGGCACTACACGAATTAGCTGCAATTGAACAGTACTTGACAGAAGAGGACCGTTGCTGTCCAGGGCTCGGCAATCTCTTTGCCTACGGATTCTCTTCATATGTTGGAGTGATGGTTTTGTCTGCACCACTACTCTCAGACTCCACAAAATAAAGTGCATTTTTGAAAATATGTGCCCAAAACAAACGTGTACAATTAAATCTGTATAAATTACTAGGGATGCAAGCAATCTTGGCATTTTACACACAGATTTCACTGTGGAGTGACAGACATCTCCATTCGCACACGTGGACTCCGTGAGCGGGAACCAGGGGAGAGGAGGAGGAAAAAGCTAGGAGCTGCTCCACGGGGAACACGGCACGAGGGGTTAGAATGTGACTTTACAAATGTGAGCGCAGGCGTCCCAAAACGTTCAAAAGGCTCTCTGATCCCAGATGACCCATTAGCCCAGAGGTTCTCTTAATTTTTTCAACTTTGTGAGTCCATTGAGACTCTAATGAAATCTACAAAACCACTCCTCAGAAAACAAAAGGCTTATAAAATTTTATAAATACACACACACACAGAGAAAAAAGTTCCCTCATGTCCAGAGGGTTCAGAGACCACTGTGAAGTCCATCCATGAAACTCCTAGGGGTCCATGAAAGCTGGAATGTGAAGCCCTCCTCTGAACCATGTATTGTAATCAATTTGGATTTTCATATATCAGCTTTCCACAAGGCAAGAGCCACCTATATTGACAATTTTTAAGTAAATACTGGTATGCAGAGGTGCGCACAACTTATTGAATTATGAAGGGGCATGTGGGCTGCCTGGGAATATACTTGGGCTTTGAAAGCCAGGGGTTTCCCCCCAACATTTCCTAAACTGCATGAGAGCCCAGCTTAGCTCTTGAGGCAACCAAAGATAGTTTGGGTATGGGAAGATGAAAGAGAAGGAGGCAGGAAGGGAACCAGATTCCCAGGCAACCTTCACAGATGAAAATGGGGTGGAGGAGGCAAAGGCAAGTTGTGTCAGCCCTTCGAGCACCAAAGCCAAACCCCCTACCCCATCCCCCTCCCAGCCCTTTTTCTCTCCCCGCCTCCTCAGGGTAGCCAGGCTTGGTTACTGTCCATGGTGCTGAAACCCCAGCTGCGTCCCTACAATATCTTTCTATAGGGTCTGGAATGGCAGTGGCAGGAGAGGGGAGACAGGCACACTGCAACTCCCACCCTTCGATGTGTTTCTCCAAGTGAAATCTGGTTAGACAAATATCAAAGACACCCAGAGCAGCCTAAAAGAGGCCTTGATTTCTCCCCTCTGTCTTGGTGGGGCAACATTATGCAGAGGCAAGAGCTTGTTTTAAGACAAGTGATCTGGCTTCAAATCGTGCCTCTACCACTTACTCGCCCTGTGATCTTGACAGTCTCTGTTTCCACATGTGTAAAATGGGAGAAAATACTCACCTTACGGAGTTGCTTTGAACCTGTGGATATACGTGCATGCACAGTGCCTGACACAGAGTGAGTGTAGATACACAGCAGCCCTGAGGTCAAGTCAGCAGTATGAGTGTGAGGCTGGGGGAGTTTCTAGCACCTTCAGGAGCCCTGTTTTTCTGCCAGCAGCTTAAGCTTTCCAAAGCAGCACAGATGTCAGGACAAATGCTCTGAGCCACTATGCTACAGCAAGGAAGAAAAAGAAGATCTGCTTTTCTCTCTCCTTCTCATTTTCTCTTCTCCAGAGTGAACTCTATATGGCTCCCGTGGGCCAACCTGTTCAACCGAGAGGGAGAGGCTCCTGCTTCCCCATAGGAATCTCCTAGGATCTGCCGTGACTTTGAATTGCTGCCACCAGTGGGGACAGACATATGGGGAAGAGGGAGACGCCGTCTCCAGAAAGCCCTAGCTACACGGGTATCCCCTGGCCCCTGGAGACCTGAGGAGGGGGCAAAAGACAGCTGTGATCTTGCTAGAGCTCTAGGGCACTAGGGTACCAAGGTACTCAGGGAGACATTTGGGGGCAGTCATCAGGGGAGGATAATCCAGAAGGACTAAGAGAGTCCCTCTCTAGTCTTCCTAGGGACAAACTTGTACTTCTCTTTCTCCTCTTCTCCCCAAAAAGTTGACCCAAGCACACAAGCAAGAGGGAAGAGAGAAGGAATTGAGGCTCAGAGATGGTGGGGGAACCTTCCCAAGGTCACATCACGCCAGTACAAAGCCTCAAATAAAAGTACCAGTGACCCCAAATGATCATCTCCACTTACTGAGCACTGACTATGCATCAGCAGTCGATGTTCATTCTGCCACTGAGTCTTTATGGGAGGAAGGTATTATAATCTCCATCTTGCAGATGAGGTTCAGAGAGGCAAAATAACTTTCCAGGAGTCACACAGCAGACAAGTGCTGAGTTAGGAATCAAAGTCATCTCTGGCTCTAGAAACTGCACTTCACCAGGCCGTTTCCGTTTTGGAGGATGGCATCCCCAAGTAAAACCCCACCACTGTCACTGAGAGTCCCTCATGGAGCAGAAGCCAGTGGCAACCGCCAGGCCACACCCTGGGTTCTGGCTGATGCCAGCCTCACCCTTCCCACTTCTCTCTGCCCCGTAGCCACCTCATGGCCCCGTGGCACGTTCTGTTGTTTGCATGTCCCTTATACATGTCTGTGGCATCTGTCACTGTCAGAGGGCAGCTACTGGGGGACAATTTGGCAGTGCCCTTCCAGGAGGCAAGTCCGCTTACAGATCCTTATGTCCATAAAAACCCGTACCTGTGTCTCTACACTTGGCTTGGACAAGAGTGTGTACCACAGCACCCTTCGTGATAGGAAAAAAATTGGAAACAGCCCAAAAGTCCATCGAAAGGAGAGTGGTTAAATAAACCCCGGTACATTACCACTATAGAATGCAACACAGATGTTTAAAAGAATGAATTGATCGAATGGAAGGATCCCCACGACGCATTATCAAGTGATAACGGCAAGTTGTACAAACAAGAGATACAGCATGATTCCCTCTGTTCAAAAAAATACACAAAGCAAAGCACTAAGTTTCTTTAGGTACATAAACAAATATGGAAACACACAGAAAAAGAACCGGAAAGACATTGAGAGACGTAGGAGTGGGAGGTGATTGGATGAGGTCAGAGAGGTCTTTTATTTTATCGTTATGGATGAATTTTCATTTTAAAGTGTACTTATGTATTCCCTCGTGTAATTTCAAATTTGTACGATCAACTAATCATAGTGTGAGGGTAATAGGATAGGCCCTGGAGCCAGACTGCCTGGTTTAAACCATGGCTCTGTTACTAACTAGCTGAGTGAACTTAAGCAAGGTACTTTACCTCTCTATGCCTCAGCTTTCTCATCTGTAAAATGGCAATTACAATGGCATCTACCTCGTAGGGTTGCAGTAAGGGTTAAATAAGATAATAGAAAGTTACTTGAACAGTGCCTGGCACACAGTAAGTACCGTGTGATTGTTACCTTGTTGTTTATCATTATTTGTGTTCACCTCGGCTCCTTCATAATGGTGATGAGGCTGCTGACGGCAGCGAGGGTGATTTTTCCCCCTAGAAAATCTCAAAGGGGTGAGCTCCCCAGAACCGTGCATTTTTACCATCAAGAGGAAAGGATAGGAATTAACATTTGTCAAGCACCTACTGTGCGCCAGGTTTATATATATCATCTCATTGATTCTTCAAACAGCCTCACATGATAAATAGCATTACCCCTGAGATAGACGGAGGTGAGTGACTCATCCAAAGTCATCCAGCTGCGACGGGAAAGAGGCAGGATTTGAACCCGTGCTCAGCCAGACACACAAGCTCCTGTGCCCTGCCCCAGCTGCACCAGGCAACCTCGTTCTGAGCAGCAGCAAAGGCTGTCATGCTCGGCTCTGCTCCTCTGCTCCTCTGCCTCCCACTCAGCCCCCTCCTCCCCCTCCAAGATATTTCTGTGATCACAGCCTCCTCTGAGGAGGAAGCAGAGATGGGAGGGAAGATGGATCACTAGGACAGAATGATGCACAGCTGGGGGATGGAGCGTGAAAAAGCTGGGGGAGGAGAAAAAGGAGGAGAAATTGAGGGAGAGAGGAAGATATGGGGTGCAGAAGGAAGAGAGGGGTGAGCTAGAACGGAGAGGGGGGGATAGAGAAGGGGGAAAGATGCGGTGCAGAGGAAGAGGATAGGGAAAGGGTTTTGACCACAGAGACACAGGAATTCTGGCAGAGAGAGAAAGAGACTAAGAACGCAGGAACTCCCAGCTCAGCCTCCCACCGCTGCTCCCCAGCAGGCTGAGCGCCCACACTGGTCCCTCTGGAATCCCCCAAGGATGCGTCCCATCCCCACATGGGCACCCACCTTTCACACACACACACACACACACACACACACACACACACACACACACTCCTGCCCTGGTGGCATCTCACTCTGGCACCACCACCGCCTCTCACACCCTTCTCTCCAACCCCAGCCCATATGCCCTGCCTGGCCTCTAAGCAGAGCTCTTTCTTGCAGCCCCTGGGGCTGGGAAGACCTGACTGAAACCGCTGAGCCAACCAGTGGCTTTTTAAAAGGCCATTCACATCAATAGGCAGATGTGGTGGACAGAGGCATAGAAAGATGCTCCAGCCAGCTCAGCTCCCTTGTCCGAAACCCCTGAAGAGCCAGGACTCCAGGGACGGGTGCCCAGCCCCCTTCCCTCTGTGGGGAAGCTAGAGGCTGGATGGGAGAAGGAGCTAAGGGTTCAGTGGGGCTGGAAAGAGGAGGAAAGGGGCCTAACACACCCCCAAGTTCTGTTCATTCTCATCAGTTCCTTTAGGTCCAGGCACTGAGAACGCCTCCGTCCCCAGGCTGGATGCTGCTGGACTCTGGGGCAGGCCAGCTTGGGTGGGGTAAGTGGGTCACAATCCAGGAGGCCAGAGCAGAGGCAGCATCCCAGAAGCAAATTCCCCAAACGCAGGCAATTCTCCAGGCAATGAGGAAACTTGCCCTGCAGGAGGCTCGCTTAGGATCTGAGTGGGTTTGGAAGCAAGGGCAATGGGAGAGTCTGACACTGTCTCATTCAAATAAAGAGAAAAGGCTTTCCAGAAAGTAGGAAGAATTTGCACAAACACATTTCTGGCTGGAGATACTGCGGGTCATTCTGCCACAGCTAAATGACCCGTGAAGACTCCTCCCAGCCTTTGGTTTCGTGACTTCCTTGCTTTAGTTTGCAAACGTATGCACAGGGAGTAATAGACCCTGAATGTTTACTGGCGGAGGCACCCTTCTTCTAAGCTCCAGGACTCTCATCATGATAGGGTTTCGTGATCAGTGTCTCGCTCTCCAGCTGGAAAGTAGATTCCAACAGGGCAGGATCTTCTCAGACCCACTCATCCCTGCAACCACAGCACAAGGGAGGTACTCAACACGGTACCAAGGAAGTGAATCAATGTACTAAAAAGCGCAGGATTCATCAGCTACAAGAACTGCTTCTAAAAGTGGGAGAAAAGGAAGAGATGTGAGTTGGGATTGAATCCCTGGCTCTGTGAAGCACTGTTGTTCATTTCATTTCTCTCATCACCGTACACTGACCACTCACGACACGCCAGGCACTGTTCTAAGTTCTGGGAATATAGCAACCGAGACAAGTCCTCACCCTCATAGAACTTACATTCTAGTAGGAGGAAATAAACAGTCAAACAGTAAATGGGAAAGTACATAATATGTCAGGCGGTGGTATTTGTTGCTGAGAATAACTTAGGAAATTAGGACTGGATGGGATCTGGACAAGTATGGCCGTTACTACTCTTGACGAAGGGATTAGGGAAGACAGCCAAGCAGAGGCCAGAAGAAAGTGATGGAAGTTAGGGGGAGAACCCTGCGGAGATGTGAGGAAACGGCACTTCAGGCAGGGGGAGCAGCAAGTGCAAAGGTCCTGAGGCAGAAGTGTGCTTGGTATGCTCAAGGAATAACAAGGGGGCCAGGAGAACTGAAATAGAAGGAGTGTGGAGGGTGGTGGAAGGAAAGGAGGCCAGAGAAGGAGCAGAGGAATGACATAACAGGACCTGCATTTTTTTTTTTTTTTTGGCCATGCCTCACAGTTTGCAGTGAAAGTGACAAGTCCTAACCACTGGACCGCCAGGGAATTCCCAGGACCTGCATTTTAAAGGGATCACTGCGGCTGCTGTGTAAGATCAGAAGGGAGCAAGGATGGGCTTAGGAAGCCAGTGGGTGATCTCTGCAATAACCCAGGCATCAGAAGCCCAGGGGACCAAGGGAGGCAACCGAGACATGATAAGTGTCTTGAAAGCAGAAAGCACGCTGGGTGTGCAGTGTGAGAAAAAGAGAGGCATCCAGGCTGCCTCCAAGGTTCCTGGCCTGAGCAACTCATATCAGTTAGTCGACATGAGGAAGACAAGGGAGGAACGATGTCTGGAGCCTGGAAAATCCGGAGTTCTGTTGCGGGCAGTGGTAAGTAAGTGGCCCAGGCTGGAAGTCATCAGTGTGTAGGTGGTACTTCTGGTCATGGCACGAGACCAGCTCACTGAGTGAATGTGGGAAAAGAGCAAGGAGGTCAGAGGACTGAGGCCGGGGGATGCCTCGGATGGTGGAGGAGCAGGAGGACCCAGTAGAGGAGACTGAAAAGGCACAGCCGGTGACGTGGAGGGTCTCACGCCAGGTGGCGCCCCTGAGGTCAATGTTTTAAGAGCGTGTCACTGTCCACAGGCAGCACGACGCTCCGATCCAGGCGTTGGCATCAGCCAGACCTGAGCTGGAACCTCACTAACCAGCTGTGCAACCCTGGGCGTCACCTGCCCTCGGTTTCCCCAGATGTCAAACAGGGATGATGATTACTTGTCCCGTTGGGTGTTCGGGGGGTTCACTCAGCTCAGTGCCTGGCAGTTAGAGAGCGCTCAAAGGCTGTGGAGCTGCAGCTGTTAGCATTCGGGAGACACCTGCCCAGGTGCTGAGGCCACAGTCTCAGGTACAATCCTGGCCAGTTAGCTTCATGGAAAGAAAATCTATGCATCACAGACACTGCTGGAACCGAGAATCCAGACCGAGGCCGGCCAACTTCTCACCTCCTTAGTCACTGGGGCAGAGCTCCCCAGAGTGTGAGCATTGGAGATACCCTTGGGTGGTAAATGGACACCCTATAAAATAACTGAGTTATTTTATAACATAGGCCTTTACATTTCCCTCCCAGCTCTTCCGGTTACGTCAAGAGAAAGTCTCGTGTGAATGGTACTGTGTCTTTAACATCCCTCCAACGTCTAACAGAGAGAAAGCCGGCCTCAGGCTCAGCATCTCCAGCCACATCCAAGCTGGGCTTTAGTAACACTGCTGGTGCTCCTGCAGCCTCGGTGAGGTTGTGTTCATGATCACCTTCTATTTATGGCCAGGATACTGACTGTCCATTTCCGGAAGAGAAAAGGAGTTTTCTTTCTAAATAAGTTCATGGAAGTAAAAAGATAAATGAGACGTCTCCAAGGAAATGCTAAGGACATACGGATGAAGAGGCTTGAGGCTTGTGCGAGGGTGGGTGGAGGGGTAGCAAGGCAGATACCACAAGGCAGTTCTCAAACGCCTGACGTCTGGGAAACGCTCCTTTACAAGAACCCAAGGAGAGAGGACGGATGGCCCAGGGCAGCTGCCCTACAGCTGCAGAACCAAGTCAGGGTCACAGCCACCTGCTGAGACTCAAGAACGTTCTCCAGTGAGTACAGATGGGGGAGAGAGCACGGCCGCAGCCAGGACCTCCTGTCCACCCAAGACCCTGTCCTCCTACTTGATGGGCGTCACTGCTGGGATGACACGGGTAAGCCGCTCTGGGGGGGCTGCCGACCAGGGTGATAGCCTCTCAGCCCCCATCTATCCAGTGACCCCCCCACCCAAAGTACCTCCCATCCTGCAGGCACCTCCTCCACCTGAGGCTACACCAAGATGACACTGGAGAGCCCATCTGGGATCTTCTTGGGGGCCTGTGACCTAATTCTCTAGGGCTCAGGCCTGGTCAGTCTAAAGTCCCATCCCTTGGCGTGAACAATAGGACTCGGGCACCGTGTGACCCACTCCACTCTAGGCACTGCAGACCTTGAGCAAAGAGCGCCGACCCCGTTCACAGGTAACCAGTGAACACCTACTATGCACAGTGGAGATCAAAACTCACTCAGATACACCCAGCCCTCGTGGGAGCTTACACTCCAGTGGGGGAGACAGACAATGAACAGATCAACAAATAAACTGGGTATCGGGATCAAGAATAAAAGGGTGGGGGAGGGCAGGGAGGTCTGCAGACAGTGTGGTCAGGGAGGGCCTCTGGGAAGGGGTGACGTGTGAGCTGAAGAAGAGTCTCAGTCAGGCAAGGGCGGCTCCAGGGGAAGAACATTCCAGGCAGAGGGCACAGCCAGTGCAAAGACCTGGGCACAGAGTCAGTCTGGTGCCCACTAGGAGTGTCAGAAGGGCCACAGGACTGCTGCAGAGAAAGGGGCGGGGAGGGGAAGAGGTGCAGCTGGAGAGGTGGTCAGGACTGGATCCCGAGGCCGGATCCTGACACAGGTCTCCCCTTTTATCTTGAGAGCAATGGGGAGCCACTGAAGGGTTTGTAGCAAGGGAGTGAGGTGATCACGCTTCTGCTTTTGTTTGTGCAGAAAATGGATAGGAGGGGGTCTGGCGTGGAGGCAGGAGGAGCGAGCAGGAGACTATCAAAGGCTCCCAGGTAAGAAGCAATGGTGGCTTGGATCAGGAAGGTGTCATTGGAGGTGACACATGTTTAGAGGCAGCACCAACAGGCCTTGCAGATGAATCCCATGAGCATGAGGGAGAGAAATTGTTCCTAAGTTTCTGGCGTGCGATGCCATGATGGTGCCATTTGCCACGATGGGGACGACGGGGGGACGAGCAGGTGGGGAGAGGTGGGACCCCCTGAATTCCCTGTTGCACCTGTTACCTTCGAGAAGACTGCCCCACATCCTGGAGCGTCCTGTGGACAGCTGGACATTGAGTCTGGAGTTCAGAAGAAAGGTGGGAACTGGGAATGACCAATCGGAGGTCGTCAGCAATTGTATATTACATGGCGGATGCCTAGTGGGCACCCAATGGCTGCTCATTCTTCTCCATCCCACAAGCCCGGGTCTCCCTGCGCGCCCCGGGTACCTGCAGCGTCTCCAAGGCCTGGACGGCCATGCCGGTGGTGAGGGAGGCCACCTGCACGGCCTGCTTGCGGGCGGCCAGCAGGATCCTGCAGTAGGTGAAGCAGATGGCGCCCGAGGGCAGGAAGAAGGTGAGACTCGACGCCACCAGGACGAAGGGCAGGCTGGCCAGCAGGCGGCACTGGCCCGGGGCGGGCGCCCGCGCGCGGCCCAACTCGTGCCATCCCAGCAGCAGGGGCAGGAAGGAGGCGAGCGCGGCCAGGCCCCAGGCGCTCAGGACCAGTGCCAGAGCGCGCGGGGGCGTCATGCGCAGCTTGTAGCGCAGCGGCGAGAGGATGAGCAGGTAGCGGTCCAGGCTGATCAGGCAGAGGTTGAGGATGGAGGCGCTGCAGCACATCACGTCGAAGGCGGCCCAGAGCAGGCAGAGGCCCCGCGCCAGCACCCAGCGCCCGTACAACGCATTCAGCATGGCCGGCGGCATCACCACCAGCCCCACCATCAGGTCCGACGTGAAGAGCGACACCAGGAAGAAGTTGGACGTGTTGCGCAGCGTGGGCTGCGTGCAGATAAGCGCGATGAGCAGCGAGTTAGCCGCCGCCGTCAGCGTGATGACCACACACAGCGCGGCCGCCACCCAGCCGCTGCCCCCCGGCTCCGATGACGGCCCCGACTCCCAGTCCAGGGTGCTGTTGTTGGCGGGGCCCTGCTCTGGGACCATGAGGGCGGAGGGCGAGGACGTGAGGCCCGAAAGGGGTCCGGAGGACGAGGTAGGGTGGGCGGGAAGACGGAGAGAGGGACCCGCAGGTGCAGAGGCTGGATGGGCGTAGTCGGTGAGAACAGACCACCCCCCGGGGCCGCAGATGGGAAGGTATGAATGGGGCTCTGGGTCAAGGGGCAGCAACCCGAGGAGGATGGAGAGGAGGCCTTTGGGCTCCCTCGGGTGTGATGTAGGGACACCTGGAGCAAAGCGGTAAGAAGTCTGGGAGGAGGCACCTGATGAGCTGAGCCCTCCAGAAGGAGCGGGCCGAAAGTCAGGAGGACCGGGACGCTGACTCTGGGAGCGTTTGGCCGGGTGGGAGCAGAGCCCCTAGAGGGGACGGGCGGTAAGATGAGTCGAGGTCAGGGACCCAGGGAGGTGGGAACCCAGGGCGAGTGGGCGCTATCCAGGCCGCCCCGCGGCAGGTGGGCGTAGTGGGGGTGCGCCAGGTGGGGAGCCGTGGTGCTGGGGGTCGCAGGGTGGGGGGGTCCACGGGCCAGAGCAAAGCCCCCGGCGGGGAAGGCAGGTCTCAGAGCCAGCGCAGAGGCACCCCGGGCTCGGGCGGACACGGTCCCCGCGGCGAGAGGGAGGATGCCGGGTCGGCCCGCAGGGAGAGAGAAGGAGCCGCGGACGCGCCTCCGCCCCTTCTCCGCCCGGCCGCGGGTCGCCGGCCCCGCTCCCTCCCGCGCTCGGTACCTGGGGCGCTGAGCGCTGCTCCGCCGCCGGCGACTGCGGCAGGAGCCGCGGGGCCAGGAGAGGAAAAAGCGGCCGCGGGCCGGGCAGGCGCCCAGGGACTGGGAGACTCCGCGAGGGGCCGGCGCACACGGAAGAGCGGTGGCTGCTTCCAGGAGCGCGCGGTCCCCGCGCCGCGGAGCCTGCGCCCAGCCCCGCGGTGGGCGGGGAGAGCTGAGCCCAGGACTCGCAGGCGGGCGGGGTTCCTGGTACCCCCAGTTCTGCAGAGGGATGACCCGAGCACTCCGGCTGCGCCAGGTCGCCTCCCAGCTCTAGCAGCCTCCACCCCCCTCATGCCCCTCCCCACCCACACGGGGCACAGGAGGATCTCGGAGGAGGAGGCTGTGGCCCGCCTTCACCCAGGGCTGCTCCCCATTGTGGGGCTGCCTACCCACTACCAGGGGGAGCCCGCTGGGAGGTATTGGGCAGATCGCTTGACATCTATGTACACATATATAATACTACACACACGTACATATATCTATTGTATGTAATATGCCATAGCCTATATAATACTTCCTTCAAACCTTTAAACAGATGGCTACCTCCCCCTCACAATCCTTCCGAGCAGAAACCATCCTGCCCCCTGACAGCTCCCGGCGCTAAGGATGAAGACTCTGAGGTGTTGGCACTCCCAGTCTACCCAAGAGTGGGAACAGATTGGGGAATCCCCTGGCCAGGTGGGGTGGAGTCACTGCAGGTAGAGGGGTGGGGCGGGGCACACCCTGTGCAACGCTGCTGTGTATTCCACCCACCCCCAACCAGAACTAAGAAGGGTCTCTACCTGACATGTCACAGTTTGATATCGTGGATTCAACAAACATTTATACTGAGCACCTACGAGGTGTCAGGCACTGTTTTGCCCAATCTGGACACTACAGTAACCAAAACAAAGATGCAACTTCATTGAACTTACAGTCTATCGGAAGGAGACATACAATAATAAGCATAATAAACGTTTAAAGTAGTCATAGAGTGATAATTGCTATAGAAAAAAAGGAAATGGAGAGGAATGTAAAGCGAATCTAGGGTAGAACGGGGTCTTTTCCCCTCCACAGGAGCAGGAAAATATTACCTCCCATGTTTAAGGTTCCTGCAGTTATTCCAGGAACTTTATTATACTATTCCTACCAATACAATAACGCTAAGAGGTAGGTGTTAAACTGGGGCTCAGAGAGGCCAAGGGCCTCACTCAAGGTCACCAGCAGCTAGTGATCAAGTGGAACTGAAACTCGGGTCTGCCCAATGATGTCCAAGGCAGAGAATCTTCAAGACCCTGCACACCCCCATGCTCCCCCCAAACCACTATTTGGCACCCAGAATCCCAGCCCTGCCTGCAGATGGGTCTATGCAGCAGGAGGAGGACTGTTCTCCCTCCCAATGCCACCTGCACCACTGTGACAATTTCTGTCGTGCCTCAAGGATCAGGATACCAACCACTGGGCAGAGAACCAGAAAGACCAGACTTGGGATCCCAGCTCCACCGCTAACCAGCTCTGTGGACTTAGGGTTGGCGACTCCATCTCCTTGGGCCACTGTTTTCTCCTCTGCAATAACTAGCAGAACAATGCAGCACCCACTTACAGGGTTGTTGGTGTCACCTGTAAATTTTACAGTGCTGTGTCAATGCTGGCTATTGGCCTCAATGTTCCCATCTGTACAACGGGAATGCATTCAGCTCTTCAGTAACTCCTTCAGCCCAGGGATTTTCGATGTGAGCAACAGCAAACTGAGAAGTGCTGTGTGGAACACACTTTGGAGCCCAGTGACCTGGGTTTATAATCCTGATTCTGCTACTTGCTCTGTGACCTTGGCAAAGCCTCTTCATTTCTCTGCTGCTATGAAACTGGGGTAGTGGAGATATACATGGGGTGAGTATTTAAACCATTTTGCACAGAGGAGGTGGCCGATAAATTTTAGCTTTGTGAAAATTAAAAGTATATAGTGAAATAGAATATTAGTCCCTCTGCTTTAGCTCTTTCAGTTTGATTCCTTTATTTAAAACACAAAAAACTAGGGGGAGGGAGAGGGATGGACTGGGAGTTTGGGGTTGGTAGATGCAAACTATTACATTTAGAATGGATAAACAACAAAGCCCTAATGTATAGCACAGGGAACTATATTCAATATCCTGTGATAAACCATGATGGAAAAGAATATAAAAAAGAATGTCTATATGTGTATAACTGAATCACTTTGCTGTACAGCAGAGATTGGCACAGCATTGTAAATCAACTACACTTCAATAATAAAATTAAATAGAATAGAATAGAATAATTTTTTTAAATCTAGGGAATTCCCTGGCAGTCCAGTGGTTAGGACTCGGCACTTTCACTTCTGGGGCTGGGTTCGATCCCTGGTCAGGGATCC
Organism: Aethalodelphis obliquidens; assembly: GCF_003676395.1. Classification (NCBI taxonomy): domain Eukaryota; kingdom Metazoa; phylum Chordata; class Mammalia; order Artiodactyla; family Delphinidae; genus Aethalodelphis; species Aethalodelphis obliquidens. The sequence goes on from NW_020837953.1 coordinate 37,852,847, forward strand.
AAGATCCCAGCAAGCCTCACGTCGTGGCCAAAAAAAAAACTAAAGAAAACATGACCAAAAAAGTTAGCAATAGTTCATTCTTTTTGATAGATTAACAAATGCTTGTTATATTATGAGCTGTACTTTGCTATAATCAACACCAAACACTCCCATTTACCATTGCAACTAAAAGAATAAAATACCTAGGAATAAACCTACCTAGGGAGACAAAAGACCTGTACACAGAAAACTATAAGACACTGATGAAAGAAATTAAAGATGATACAAACAGGTGGAGAGATATACCATGTTCTTGGATTGGAAGAATCAATATTGTGAAAATGACTATACTACCCAAAGCAATCTACAGATTCAGTGCAATCCCTATCAAATTACCAATGGCATTTTTTACAAAACTAGAACAAAAAATCTTAAAATTTGTATGGAGACACAAAAGACCCCAAATAGCCAAAGCATTCTTGAGGGAAAAAAAACAGAGCTGGAGGAATCAGGCTCCCAGACTTAAGACTATACTACAAAGCTACAGTAATCAAGACAATATGGTATTGGCACAAAAACAGAAATATAGACCAATGGTAGAGGATAGAAAGCCCAGAGATAAACCCACACACCTATGGTCACCTAACCTATGACAAAGGAGGCAAGGATATCCAATGGAGAAAAGACAGTCTCTTCAATAAGTGGTGCTGGGAGAACTGGACAGCTACATGTAAAAGAATGAAATTAGAACACTCCCTAACACCATACACAAAAATAAACTCAAAATGGATTAGAGACCTAAATGTAAGACCAGACACTATAAAACTCTTAGAGGAAAACATAGGCAGAACACTCTTTGACATAAATCACAGCAAGATCTTTTTTGATCCACCTCCTAGAGTAATGGAAATAAAAACAAACATAAACAAATGGGACCTAATGAAACTTAAAAGCTTTTGCACAGCAAAGGAAACCATAAACAAGACGAAAAGACAACCCTCAGACTGGGAGAAAATGTTTGCAAACGAATCAACGGACAAAGGATTAAGCTCCAAAATATATAAACAGCTCATGCAGCTCAATATTAAAAAAACAAACAACCCAATCCAAAATTGGGCAGAACACCTAAATAGACACTTCTCCAAAGAAGACATACAGATGGCCAAGAAGCACATGAAAGGCTGTTCAACATCACTAATTATTAGAGAAATGCAAATCAAAACTACAATGAGGTACACCGGTTAGAATGGGCATCAACAGAAAATCTACAAACAACAAATGCTGGAGAGGGTGTTGGAGAAAAGGGAACCCTCTTACACTGTTGGTGGGAATGTAAATTAATACAGCCACTATGGGGAACAGTATGGAGGTTCCTTAAAAAACTAAAAATAGAATTACCATATGACCCAGCAATCCCACTCCTGGGCATATACACAGAAAAAACCATAATTCAAAAAGACACATGCACCCCAATGTTCATTGCAGCACTATTTACAATAGCCAGGACATGGAAGCAACCTAAATGCCCATCGACAGATGAATGGATAAAGAAGATGTGGTATATATATACAATGGAATATTACTCAACCATAAAAATGAATGAAATTGGGTCATTTGTAGAGGCGTGGATGGATGTAGAGACTGTCATACAGAGTGAAGTTAAGTCAGAAAGAGAAAAACAAATACCGTATGTTAACGCATATATGTGGAACCTAGAAAAATGGTACAGATGAACTGGTTTGCAGGGCAGAAATAGAGACACAGATGTAGAGAACAAACGTATGGACACCAAGGAGGGGAAAGTGGCGGGGGTGCGTGGGGGGGAGGTGGTGTGATGAAGTGGGAGATTGGGATTGATATGTATACACTAACATGTATAAAATGGATAACTAATAAGAACCTGCTGTATAAAATAATAAAATAAAATTCAAAAAAATAACTTTTCAAGACTGGGCCTGGGTGGTGGTGCCACCTTGTGGCCACAGTTATTATCTTGAATTTAAGAACTTCAGAAGTTCTGCGTACGCACCTGAATTTGTCATTTCAGTCATGGAATAATACAGTCTTGAATGTCCTTAACATTTCCAGGTAGAGAGGGACCTTCAAGGATGCTCAGTGTTTTATTACTTCTAGCCACAGGGTGCTCCCTTCCTAAAGGAGAAGGCTTGTGCCACAATGGGACAGCTGAGTCTTAGGAAGTCCTCTGTCCCAGATCTCCATGCCTGTCAGTACATAGGGGACCAAGGAGAGCTGTTCATGACAGAGATGGAGAAACCAAGGTCCAGGGAGGTTGTGAGGTCTGCTCAGAGCTGCTCTCGCAGGAGGCATTAGCCAACTGGTTAACTGAGGGCAGGGGTTGGTCTGCTTTGCTCACTGTTGTATCCTCAGCACATATTACGTTGCCATAAATATATGTTCAATGAATTAATGAAGAAAACTATCAGCCCAACCACCAGCAGTTGTGGGCCAATCATTTACTCCCAATAATTATTATTATAATGGCTGACATTCACTGAGGTTCTATTATATGCCAGGCACTGTTCTAAGCTCTACATGTACATTGATTCATTCCCACGACCCTGGGAATGAGGCGGTGCGATCATTATTCCCCAACTTACTAATGGGAAAACTGAGCCTCAGAGATCTTAAGTGACCTGCTCAAGATCACACAGCTAGGAAGTAGCCCTGCCAGGATTTGAACCCAGGCAGACAGGATTTTCCCAGAGGCTCCGAGCATGGGAGGAAAACTAGATGGGAGTTATTGGCTCTATATAGGCAAACAAGGAGGGGAAGCCGGTACTAATTACCCGCCCATCCGGAGAGGGGCCAGCGTGGACAGTGCTGCATCAGTGTTTATCCCTTGTAAAGATTTTCAATCCCGCCACCCTTGCGGGGATTGGGAAGAATGGTGGAAGGGGACCTTCAATTCTTCTTCTGGGCTGTCTTGGTGGTTCAGTTTGAGGTTGGAGAAGAGAAGAATTGGCCGTCACTAATCCACATCTCACTCCCGTTGGCAAACTGGCACAATTAGAGATGCTTCTCTGTTCTCGCAGATCTGGCTCTTCCCACTCGCTGCTCCCACATCCAATCAGCAGCGCCTCTCCTGTGTGGCCCCGCCTCTTTACCATGGCCCTGCCTCCCTAGGCCTCCCCCGCCCCCACCCAACTCTGGTCTCCATCACCTCCTGCTTGGACTACTGCAGTCTCCAGCCGGTCTCCAGCCTCCCCCTCCTCCTCCCCCCACAAGACTCCTTTTCGTCTCGCTGGAACCCAGTTCTGTGCAGACACCTCCAGGGCTCTTACTGAGATGTGAGTGAAGTCTGAACTCTGGCTAGCACTCCACACCTGCCACCAGCCGTGCCAACCCACCTGCCTCCCTCCTTTTCAAGCAGCTCTTATTAATTTCTTTACGTATCTATCCACTTGTACCCCACCTTGTTCCATACACAGGAAGAAGGCCGCTCCTGACCAAGACTCATCCTGCCAAGTTGATGCTCAGGTCTCAGAGGCCTAGTACCAAGGACACCACCCCAGGAAGTCCTTCATTTGGACCTGGTCTCTGAGTACTTTCTCTGTGCGCTCCAGTCAGTCCCCACCTCCAGCTGTATAGAAGGACTGTTAATATGGCCAAGGCTTATCCCTGCCTGACTGAGAGGTCACTGAGGTCTGCGTGCAGGAGAGATATACTTTTCTCCAACCCAATTCCACATCAAAGGACACAGGACCACCCTGGATAGTTGTGTCCTGCACGACACCAAGAAGCACCATTCTGTAGTTGGGACGTACACAACCTACACAACAGTACAGAGCCGCCATGAAGGGAAGGCTTGGTACCCGGAGGAAATCGTGTGTGTAGTACACAACTGTTATCATTAGAGGGCGCTAGACTGGAACCCGCGCGCGCCGCTGCCTCCCAGCCTGGGGGAATCACTCCCAGGGCATAAAGGCCTCAGTTCACATTTGCAAAATGAAGATGCTCCGTGGATTAGAAACAATATATATAAATTGCCTGGTGTTGGTGGTCACAGCAATGTGTGCAAGGAAGAAAGAGAGTCATAGCTCTCACCCATCCCACCAGCCCCGTCTCAATGGAGAATCGGGGGGGCCCCGAGCTCAGCTGCATGCAGGTGATGATCTCAAACCCATAGGGTCATCGTGAAGGGGAAGGGACTCCACAGTTGTCAAGCACCCAGCCCCGCACATAGTAGTTGGTCAGCAAATGGCAGTTACTAAGGTTATACCGAGAAGACTGATTCAGCCAGACTGCCTGGGTTCAAGTCCTACTGGAGACATTTCTCAACCCTGGGCAAATTACTACATCCCGCTGTACTTCAGATGCCTCCTCCATAAAACAAGGGCAGTATTTGCATCGCAGGGTGGTGGTGAGGATTCAGCGAGTTAATTGATATAAAGTACTCAGTACAGCACCCCACCTCCTATATCAATTTGTAACCATTAGTTTTTGTCCGTTTCCCCTTCTCCAGAGGCCAAGCCAGCTGGAGTGCAGGGAAGGGCTGATGCAGTCACCGTGAGGGTGAAGAGGTGTCATGGGCCTAAGGGATCAAAGGTCAAAGACAGAAAAGGGGTTCTGGAGGCCCAACCAACGTATATGCGAGGCCAGAAACAGCCAAGGACGGAGGCAGGAGGTGGGGAGCCAGGAGCCGGCGGGGGGCACATCACGGCGGGAAGGGGAGGGCCACCAGGATGTGGGGAGGGGTGCTCAGGGCTCCATGTGCGTGCAGCCTGACTCCCGCCCCTTGGGGAGCCCTGAGTCAGCAGGGCTGCCCTGTGAGGAAGAGAACACAGGTGTTGAACGAATTTATTCATGAGAAAACTCGGGGTCCATCCTACTGGTTACAAGCTCCAGAGGCTCTTGTCGGAATAGCCGTGAGGGCCGGGGCGCCCCCAGGCAGGGGGCTGGCGGGGCTGGCAGCAGCCCTGGGACAGAAGAGCAGACGCAGGCAGCTGCGGGTACGGAGGGGCGTTCTTCCCTGCCCGCCTGCCCAGCCCCCCACCCCGGGGCCCCGCACCCCCTCTAGGGCTAAAGTGCGGCTGCGAGGAGTGGGGGGAGGGGACTTGGCAGCTGCAGAGCCACAGTGAACACAGCCGCCCCACGCGCCCTCACCCCTCCTCTTCCTCGTTCCTTGAGGCTCATCCAGAATCCATCCCACCCAGGTCCCTCCTGGGAACCTCCGGGGAAGGGAGACCCCTCCCCAGCATCCGATATTCAGAAAGAGCTTCCCAAGAGGGTGAGGCTGGCTCCATCAGCTTTGAGGGGCCTAGAACCTGGGGGGCAGGGAGAGGCACTAAGATCTGGGAGAGGGCGAGGAGGGAAGGATGCCCTCTGGTCGAGGGCGTCATCCCCTCCCCCTGGCCCAGCAAGGCTCCTCCTCCCCTGCCTTCCTCCCCGCCCCCCCGAAAGCCAAGGCAGGCAGGGAGCCTGGCTCCCAGCTCCAGGGCCGGGAGGCAGCAGGGTCCTGCCCAGGCCTGACTCCCAACCATGCCGCTGAGGGAGGGCCACCGGGGAGAAGCTGCCCTGGGGACGGGGGTGCGAGGCCTTTGGGGAAGCCGGTGGGGCTGGAGCGTCCTGCTTCTTTCTGCCAGTGGTCTTCCTAGCCCTGCCTCAGGGCTGCCACGGGCAAGGCGCCCAACCCCAGCTCAGGGCCCGGCCCCACCGAGGGGCCGTGCGGGCCTTGGCGCGTCTTGGACGGCCTCACCCCAACTCAGCAGCTTAGCCAACTATCCCCCTCCCCAGGGCACATGTCTAGGAGGCAGAAAAGAAGAGAACCCCCCTCCGATGAAGAACCCTGAACACCTCTGCTTCTTCCCCCCAACTCGTGAATATATTAAATTGTGCAGCTTGGCGCCAGTCCCACCCCCTTCAGATCTCCGTGGCAACCGGGAAGCATTCCAAGTCCAAGTCTGAATCCAAGTCCATCCAGTGCCAAAGGGGGGCTTCAGCCTCTCCCCCAACTCTTCCCCGGGAGGGTGAGACCCCACATTCCACAGGGAACGAGAGGGGAGGAAGAGTCGGGGGCCTCAGTCCTCAGCCCCCTCTTCCTCTGCATGGGGGGCCCCAGGGGGATCCTCGGGCTCGGGGGGCTGCCCGCCAGGGTGCGGGTGGGAGTGGAGGCCGGGCTGGGAGCCCTGCGCATCCTCGCCCTGCACATAGACGCTCAGCCCCTCGTGACTGGGCTCCTTGCCGCATGCCTGGCAGCTGCAGTGCAGGATCTTTTCCACCAGCTTGTCCACCCTGGGCACCTCCTCATGGCCAGGGCACTCCAAGGTCACCTGCGGAGGGCAGGAGAGAAGGGGAGAGAGGTTTCCAAGGGCCTGGGGCAGGCAGGAAGGCCCCAAGGGTAACACTCCTCATGGGACCAAGAATCCCAGAGACCCCAGAAGCCTGAGGCCACCTGGGACACCTGGGCCTGTCCAGGGGGAGGGGCGTGAGTCCCTGCAGGAGACACCTGACCTGTCTCCTCACGTCCTGCCACTTTCCTGCCCATCCCCACAGTAGCCAGAGGGCACCTTGAGGGGACCCAGGTGGTCCGCCCCTGCCTGAAATTCCCCCCACCAGGGCTCCCACTGCCCTCGCAGAAAAACCGACTCCTGACCCAGGCCACCCAGGACCTTGAGGTTGACCCCCGGAGGACCTCTCTCTCCACCCCTGACCTCCCCCCACTCCCACCAGCTCTGTCCTGCCTGATCTGCCTGAGACTTTGCACATGCCATTCCCTCTGCCTAGGAGGTCCTTGCCCCACCCGTCCCCTCCCCACCGCCCTAGACTTTGCCCACTTAACTTCTATTCAACCTTTGGACCCGAGCCCAGACATCACTTCCTCAGCGAGCCCCTCCCAACACCCCCACCCCCACCCCGCCCAGCCAAGGCTCGCCCTGTACGAGCCCCGTTAGCGTTCATTCTTCCCCTGTTGTCGCGCCACTAGCTGCCCTTTCTTTTTCCTTCCTTCCTCCTTGTCTCTCCCTCCCTCCTTCCACAGAGCACCTTCTCCATGCCAGCTCTGGGGACACAAGGACAGGCATGGTCCTTCAAGGAACTCAGAGTCTAGCAGAGGAAACAGACTTGTCAAAATCACCCAAATGCAGATGAAAAACTGTGCGTGTGACAGATGCTCAAAGCAGAGGTACACAGTGCCTGGGGGATCAGGAAAGGGGTTCTGAGAAAATGATGCCTGAGCCAAGCGCAGAGGAGAATGACTAGAATTTAACTGGGGGGGGGAGGAGGAGAAAGGTAAGCCAAACGGGAAAAGAGCATGTGCAAAGGCCCTGTGGTGGTCGTAAGCAGACAAGATAAGAGAGACTGAAAGGAGGCGGGATTGGTGTCAGGGTCAAGCTAGTGAAGAAGGTGAGAGGGGCAAGATGAAGCTAGAAAGCCTGGTGAGCCAGACCACGCCTTGTGGACAGGCCTTACGGGGTCTGGCAAAGATTTTGGTCTCATCCTATAACAATGGGAAGCCACCGAAAGGATTTCAGCATGTGACTGACATCAGAACAGAGCTTCTTGTCCTGTACATGCTGGCGTCGGACTTGTGAGCCATCACGTGGCAAGGACCATGTCTGTATCTCCAGCACGAGGCTCGAACCCTGCACACAGTGGGGCCTCACTAAGCACTTGTGGCCCAGACCGGTGCCGGCTCTGGGCGGAAGCTGGGCGGGAGCGGGCAGCCGTACTCACGATCTCCCACATGGACTGGGCCGGCATGCACGAGTCGCAGTGCACCAGGGACTCTGTAGACTGCGGGAAGGTATTGGGAACGCTGTAGCTGAAGCACTGTCCCAGGCACGCCCTGCGGGAGGAGAGCCCACCGCGTCCGTGTCACCACGGTGGAGGCGAGAACGGGCAGCCCTGTCCTCTTCCTCCCTCCTGGGCCCGTGTCCTCATCCCTTCCACCCACCACCCCGGGATCCCACCTGTTCTGGATGGACTTGGCCTCACAGCCGCTGTGGCCCACGATCTGGGTGATGTTCTTGGCCTCGCACCAGGCGCTCTTATCCGGGAACAGTGCCAGCTTGTTGATGGGCGGTGGAGCAGCCAGCAGCATGGCGGGGAGGAGAGCCCCCACCAGGACCCGAAGCATCGTGCCCGTGACCTTTGGAGCCCTTGAACTGAGTACAGACTGCAGGTGAGGCCAGCAGGGTCCAGGAGGCTGGGCAGAGGGCAGGGGGGCAGTGGTGTTACAGCGTGGCTCTGACTGCCTGGGTTTAAATCCTACCTCTGCCACTTACTAGCCAAGCACAATCTTGGACAAGTTATTTCTCCTGTATGAACCTCAAAACTGGGGCTGCTAATAGCACGAGCATCAGATGGGTATCATGGAGATTAAACAAGGTATTTCATGAAAAGCCCTGAGTGGAGAGACTAGCAGATCATACACATCCCACATGTGTTAGTTATCTTTATAACTTACTTTGTAGCTTTGAGCAAGTTACTTTTTATCTCTGTGCCTCACTTGCTTCATCTAAAGGGGGATGGTGATGCTGTGTGTGGCAATGATTATTGCAAGTACTAAGCCAGACACTCAGTTTCCAAGCACCCCGTTGCGTATTGAACAATCATTAGCTCCCTCCTCACTGTGATGTTGTGGGTCCTTGAGGGGCTGGCCTGCCAGCAGGTCTCCTGGACATGCTGCCACGGTTGTCAGCAAAGCTAACCATCTTCATGTCACTGTGAATTCTTGTGCCACCTTGGATGCATGGACCTCAGGTGAAAAAACTAACCCCAAACTAGACTACTTCTCGTTTGGATGCCCCATCAGAGCCCCAAGCCCTGAGTCTACACACACATCACTATCTCCAGCTCCAACCTCACACCTGAGTCAAACAAGAGGCGAGGCAGTCCAAGCCAAGGGCTTGACCCTCTGTGAATTGGATGGAGCGAGGCACTAATAAGGCAATACCAGAATCTGCCAGGAGATGGCGGTGCAGGGCAGAGTGTGTTTCGCAAGCATGGACTCAAAGGGGATTTTCCCAATGTTCCCCAACTTCATCTTCTGTAGGTTTCGCCCACTCTCCCACTGCAAGAACTGTGGAGGAGGGAGGCTTCAGAGAGATTCGGAAATGAGGGCAATGCTCACAAAGGGGTCCTCTGGGGGCAGGACACTGGGGAAAAGGCACTGGACTGGGAGTCTGGAATCCACACATGCTGTGGGACCCTGGACACTGTGGCCTGTGTCCCCACCTGTGAAATGAGTGGGGTGCCCTGGACTGGTGGTTTCCAAACCTGGTAGAGCGTCAGAATTCCCTGAGGACTAGTGAAGTGAAAGTTCTAGGGTGGGGTGGGATTCTGCATTTTTTTAACGAGCTTCCAGGGTGGTTCTTATATGCAGGCCAGGCTTAAGAAGTGGTCCAGCTCGGTCAGCGTCTTGGGACAGTCCCCAGAGGGGCCTGGGTGGGGCCGAAGTGGGAGCAAGGGCCAAGTATGGTCCCACTGGTCCCACAGATGCCCAGTACTAGTCAGGCTGGCTCAGGGCTGGAAATGCCATTCCGAACAACGCTACCCTCAGCCCACCTTCTGCTGGAGTGGCAGGTATTTGGTAAAAAGTCGGGAAGTGAGAGTTGTTGGGGGTCTTGCGCGCTCCTGCAGGCTAACTACGTGGGCTGACTCAGCTGGGCTTGCAAGGAGGGCCCAGGCCGGCCTGCGGAGCTGTGAGTGCCTCTGCAGCGCCCCGCTCTCTCTATCCAGCAAGCTCTGCTCAGGTCCTGCCCCTTCTCCCTGCAGGAGGTCTCCGGAAGCAGAGACAAGTCCCACCTCACTGGATCTCAACGCCTGGGTGACCCCCACTCCCAGCCCAGTGGGGAAGGGTGAAGAGGGGAGAGCAGTGGGAGGTGAGTCCAGACCGTCTGCCCCATCCCAAGGGAGTCTGTGTCATGACCCAGGCTCTCACCCACACATTTCCGGTCTCACTCACAAGGTGGGCAGCAAAGCCCATGTTTTCAGTACAGCCACAACCTAAACAGAATGGACTTGTTCCTAACCGGCAACCTAATTTTTCAACACCCTTAGCATCCAGGAGGCTTTCTCACCCCACCAGGTCCTTTTCTGTCCCTGGGGAATTAGCCTCTGCACCAGGGTCCGACGACCGTAGCACACCAGCGGAGACCCACCTAAGGCCAGAGCTCCCTGGGCCTCCCCAGGCGAGACTGGCCCCTAGAGACCTCAGAGAGGTCCGGGGACGTTTGTCCTATGCCTGACCCCATCAGGATCCCTCAGGAAGGCCAGGTCAGGTGGGGCAGAGGGTGATAGGTTTCCTTAGGCTCGGGAACGGAGCCTGAGGTTGTAATGAAAGTAGCCTGGAGATGAGCGCTGGGGCTGGTTTGGGGTTTGGAATAGGAGAGGTTAGGACTGACGCTATGGGCCAGGCTAAGGGGGAGCGGAGTTGAGATGGGGGCTGAGGTTAATAACAAGGTGTAGTGGGAGATGGGACACCGGTGAGTGTTTCAGGGGAGTCACTGGTCTGGAGGGTGAGGACTGGTTATCATGCGTCAGGTTGTAGCAGACGCCGAGGGGAAATGAGATAAACTGAGGCAGAAGGCCACCTCCCTTATCTACCCCCCTCTCTAGGGCACAGCTGAAGGTCAGCTGGGCCCACAGAGGGGGTGCTATAACCCAACCCACTGGGCCCGGCCTCTCACCAAGCCCTGGCTGGGACCTCAGAGGAGGGGCCAGGCCGCGCTCAGCCTCCCCAGGCCAGCAGCCCTGAGCTCCAGCCGAAGCATGGCCCCGGGAGCCTCCTAAGTTCAAGTCCCAGGCCTCCCACCTAGGAGCTGCGTGACTTCCGGAAGTACAGTCTGCCTCTCTGCACCCACCGACCTCAGCCCTAAAACGGGGAGCAGAGCCCTTTCCTTGAAAATGACTGGGAGGATGCGATGAAAGCACCCAGCACCCAGCAGGGACCCACCTCAGGCCAGTTCCCTTCCCCCGGGGGGATGGTGGGGAGGCCTGGGCTGGCATCAGAGCCAAAGCTGGCCGCTGGAGCAGGGAGCCGGGGGGGATGCAGGGCCGGTCTCCCACACACGCCCCCGTCCAGCCCCCAAGAACCCCTGCTGCCCCCCCTTCACACTGGACTCGGCTCTTTGCTAGCAGGTTTTATTTTTTGTTGGCTTGTGTTTTGTTTTTTCAGGCAGCAGCTCAGCTGATTTTTTTTTTTTTTTGATCCAGCAGTCGGACCTTCCTTCCTGAGACTTGAGAGCCTCACCCAGATTCTCATCCCTTCCTCCCGCCCTGAAGGTCACACGACAAGTCACGGGAGTCCCAGAACGCCAGGGCGGGAAGGGGATCCCCCAAGCCGATCCTCTTGCTTTGCAGAGGGGTCGTCCCGAGGCCCCCAGCAAGTCAGGCCAAGCAGTGCCCTTCCCCAGGCCAGGCGGTTCCCCGCAGCTTGACAGTGGTTTACCAGGCACCTTCTAGGAGGGCGGAGAGGGCAGCGAGGGTGGGGGCCTGGGGAGCTCAGAGCCTGGAGGGGAGGTCGAGGGAGGTGGGTGAAGAGGAAGCAGCTGTTCAGTGCGGGGCAGTCGGACAGCTGGAGGGGCCGGGGGAGGAGAGCTTCTCAATTCTGGATTGAACTCAGGAGCACAATTAGTTACCCGTGGTTGAGGGAACTGCACAGGCAAGGCCAGAAAGGGGGTTTACGGGTATCAGCCCAGCACAGCCCTCCCAGCCTCCTAGGAGTAAGAGCTGCTGCCAACTGTGGGCCAGATACCGTTCTAAGGCTTTTATGTATATTCACTTATTTGGTCCTTAGAACAACCCTAGGAGACAGATATGGAATTTCCCCCATTTTACGGATGAAGAAACCGAGGCACTGGGTTTGCAAAAGAGATTTGCCCAAGCTGACACAGTTAGCATTCACTAAAGCTAAGATTTGAACTAGACAGCAGCAGGGTAACCACCAAGAGTTTCACAGAAGAGGAAGACAGGGTGACGGGGAATGACCTGGAGCAAGCAAGAGACCGGGGCTTCCCGCCCCAGCAGCTGCGTCTCTTACCCGTCAGCACTCCGGGGCTCAGCCACAGCCAGGGTTGGAAGCATGGGCGCCCCATGGGGCAGAGTTCAAATCCCAGCCTGGACTCCCCTGCAGAGAAGCACGCGGCCGTGGCCAACCCCTGGCTCCCCGGAGCCTTGCAGAAGGTACGGTGCCGCCCTTCCTCCGAGTTGTGGGGAGGCCACAACCAGGGCACCCTCAGCCCAGGGTGGGTACCTTCCTATCACCCCACCGTCCACTCCCCAATCCAAGCCCTCCGGATCCTCAGAGGCCTTGTGCCGACACCTGACACATCTGAGGCTGCCAACAACACAGAGAGAAGGCCCCTGGGGGAGGGGAGGGGACACAGCCGACCCACTCCAGCCCCGTGGAAACTGAGGCACAGAACAAGGAAGTGACGGCCCATGTCTCCCACGCAGGGGACGAGGGCAGTGAGCAGACACAGGACACCTGCCCCGGAAGCTTCCTGGGGAAGGACGGGGGTGGGGCAGCAAGAACTCAGGCTTCGGGGTCAGGCCTGTGGAGTCCTCTCTACGTTTCACGCCTACCAGAACCTAGCATCTTCCCTGAGATGCTTGCCAACAACTCAGAAGCCCGGGCGCCAGCCCTAGATATCCCGACCCCACACTCCCAGGCATCTGTATTCACTCCCACATGATTCTGAGGACCAGCCAGGTCAAGAGCCCCCCAACTCCCCAGGGAAGGGTCCCCCGTAACAGCAATGCGGACAGGGGTCACCCACCCCACTGCCTAGGCCTAGTGCCTAGAATCAAACCTGAAATTCACCAGAGGGGCCTAGATTTCAAGGAAGACCTCTGGCCCGTCCGCACCCACCGTAGAGCACCCATTGCACAACAAGGAGTCGATTTAGTAAAACAAGTGAATAATCACCCTCCCCGTTTCCTCTTTGGGATAAATCTGAATATTCAGGGTCCTTAAGGCCAGGTACACCAGAATGTTCTTGGTACAATGGTCCACTCACCCCCAAACACACACACACACACACACACACACACACACACACACACACACACCAGGCCTTCGGTTCCCAGCAACCAGCCTGGTGTGGGAGCAGCCGGAGGGCAGGGCCAGCAAATGCTTAGAAGAAGGCAAGCCTCTCCCCAGCTTTAACTTCTGCTTTCCGAAACCTCTGGAAATCCTTCCCACCTAGGCCCCGGCAGATTCAGATGGAAGCTTCTACCTGTGGGCTCTGGTGACGTCTGCATTCACACAGAAAGCATGTGGGGTGTGGGGTGAGTTATTTTTCAAACTGATCAGACCAGATGCTCCCAGTCCCTTCCTCTCCCTGTTCTCCCCCCACCCCCTGCCCCACCCTGACACACACAAAGGGCCGGGTCTGGGTCTCCTTTATTCACAACGGACTGTGACAGACCCCAGTTCAAACCCTAGCTCAGCCCCTTTAACTTTTCTGTGCCTCAGTTTCCTCACCTGCAAAGTGGGGGTAGCTGCCTCTTAGGGCAGTTGTGAGAATTGAACTGAAGAGGGCATGGAAATTTCAGGAGAGGACACCTGTCACAGGATGTCCTCAGCAGAGGTCACTACGAGTGCTAGCTTTGAGTCACCCAGGGCTGCTTACCCTCCCTGAACTCTGCCTACACCCTTCCGTCTCCCCCTCCCCCCTCCCCCACACCCCTTACCCTCCCCTCCCCCTCCCCCTTTCCCCTCCCCTCCCCCTCCCCCTCCCTCCCACTGGATCCTGAATGCGTCCTGAGAATATCTAAACCCCGGGGTTGCATCTGCCTCCAAGAAAATGGGTTTAGGGGAAACTCAAATAAGATGATGGCTGGGCGAGGGTTTTATGAACTGTCTGTGCTGCCAGGGTGGGAGCGGAGAGGAAGATCCCACTCAGACTCTAATTCTTGGGCCACTGACTGAAGGGAAAGGCTCCCAGAGAGACCAGCAACTTCGAGCAAACAGGCTGGGCCTGGCTGCCGGGGCGTACATGCTGCTGGGTGCAGAGGGTGTGGCATCTGTGGCCGCAGCCCTAGGCTTGGGGGTCAGCAGGAGTGAGGCAACCGCCGCAGGTCTTGGAATGAGCGCAGGGGACTTCCTTGAATGGTGCAACTGAAGGGAGGGGCGAGCCAGGGTCAGACCCCAGCCCTGATCAGCTCAGCAGGCCCACTCTGGGGTCCCAGGACAAGTTCAGGCCCAAGCTCACCCGCTGACTCCCTGTGTGCCTGGAGGCAGGACAGTACAGTGTTTACAGGCCACTGACCACTCGTTTCACCTGCCCAGGCCTCCCATTTGCCCCTGTGCAATGGGAAGCACGGCCTGGGAAAGTCCATCCTAGCAGATTCCCTCAAGAGGAGCCTGGCTCCAGCGCGCTGCTTAAGGCCACTGTGATTCCACGACCCCAGTCACCACAGGGTGGCTTCCTTCCTTCCGTCAGCGCTGGCAGAGCATGAACCAACCGTCCAGGGGCGGACACGCAGGGCCAAGCCCGTGCCCCAAAGGCCTGCCCATCTCTGCCAAGCAGCTCCACCTCCCTGGCTACAGCCCCCCAGCCCAGACCACGGCCCGCCTGCCCGCAGACCCTCCTGACTGAAAACTGTCTCCAAAACAAATCGATGCTAATGAGCTGCTGCAGGGCCGGCCTACACATCTGCTCAGCAGAAGTCCCACTGCAGACTTCACCAGCATCCCTGCCCGCTCCCGCAGTCTGCGACCCTTGGGGGTGGGGGTGGGGAGAAGGAGAGAACTCAGTTGGAAATTTCACTCTAAAAGGATGAAGATATATGCGGCTAATGCACAGCACATCCTCCTGGGTCCACCCTCTAGCACACAGGCCCAAGAGAAAGAGGTCCAGCTCGCAAGGGTGGGGATGGGGGGGTCACCGACGAAATGCTCCAGCCTCGCCTTTTCTTTGGCCCCAACCAAAGGCAAACCACACCCAAGCGGCCCCAGCAACTGGAGGAGTTTCAGGAGGCTGGTGGTTTCCACAGTAACAAAGGGTGAGGGGCTCCTTGTTGACAAATTGCTTCCCCACCCCCATCCCCCGTCAGCGCCCAGCCTTTGGCCTCCGGCCCTGACCTCTGTTTTCCTGGGGTTCCCGTAGTTACAGGCTGGTGTCCTCCAGCTGGGCGAGGACCTCGGAAAGGCTGAAAATGTGCCCTTCTCCCCGGGTGCCGGCCAACCCCCTGGCCACGCCAAGGCGGCCAGCTGCCCCCTTTACTGCGGCGTGTAAAAGAGCAGAATCGCCCCGCCCAGGGAGCGGGGCGGGCAGGTGGCCGGCAGCACAGTCCAGTTGTCCAGGCCGCCTCGCGGGGGTGGAACGCTTAAGAAAACTGAGCCCCCGGAAAGGCTGGCTCCCCTGCCCCAGACTCAATTCCAGGGGGATGACCCAGGCCAGTCCCCCGGGGCAGGCGGAAGGTAGGAGGAGGGTTTCGCTTTTTTTACCAGGTCTAGGAAACTATTCACGAGCCCCGGTGGGGGCCCCGTGCCTCCGACACGGGCTGGGGGCGCTGTCCGAATTTGAGGGCGGGGGACCAGGAAGACGCAGGAACTCAGAGAGAGACTCCCACAGCGGGGCAGGCGGAGAGACGGAGAGAAAACATAAAGGCAGAGGCACAAACCCAGGGAAATGGAAAACAGGCAGAAGCGGAGAAACAGAAAGAAAGGGGCCAGAACCAGAGAAAGAGAGGAACGGAAATAGAGAGACGGAGACACGCAGATGGGGAGACAGAAACACAGAGAGAGACAAAAAGGAGGCAGAAACGTACGGGAGTGGAGAGGCTCGCGGCGCGGCGAGGCCCGGACAGAGCAGCGGGGACGCGCGAGCCCCGCGGCCGAGCTCCGGGCGCTGCCCCGGCGGCCGCGCGGCCCGACCCGCCCTCGACCCGCCCGGCTTTCTCTCGGCCGCGCATCTCCCTCCCTTTCTCTCTTGGCCGCGGAACTCCTACCGAGAAATGGAAACCCCTGTTGAGTCGGGGGACCGGCTCGGGGCGCAGGGGTGCTCCCTGGCCACCCCGTGCCGCGCCCACGTCCCCAGACCCGGCGCCCCGAGCCCCCAGCGCTCCCGGGCTCGGCGGCGGCGCCTCCGCACGGTGCCCTGGGCTGGCGGGCGGGCCGGGGGCGCGGCGCTGCGCCTGCGGCCGAAGCCTCTGGAAGCTGGGAGCCCGCGTGCCGGCCCGGGCGGGACTTACCGCGCGCGCGGCGGCGGTGGGAAGCGCGGCGCGCCCGCCGGTTCCTGCGGAGCTGTCTGCGGGCCGCGGGGGGCAGGCTCGGCGCCCCCGGGAGGCTCGGGGAGGCGGCCGGCAGGGCTGGCGGCGGCCCCGCGAGGCTCGGCTGGGCTGCGCTGCGCGCTGTCTGCGGCCCCGGGCGGGCGCGCGGTGCGGGGGAGCGGCGAGCCGAGCGGCTCCGACGTCAGGGGTGTCTCCGCTCCAAATAGGGAGCGAGGGCGGGGGCAGTGGAGGGAGGGACGCGAAAAAGAAAGAGCGGGCGGGCGCGCTGGGCCGCTCCCTCCGGGCGCGCAGGAGGGGGCGCCTCAGCCGCCCGGGGCCCCGGCCCCTTCTCCCCGTCGCCCTCGAGCCCCGGGCCGGGCTCCGGCGCGGTCCGACGGCGCGGCGGAGCTACCGGGGCCGCCCTGATCGGCGCCCTAGGGGCAGGGCAGAGAGCCCGGTGCCCCGGCTCGTCCTAAAGCGCCCTCCGCCGGATTTCTCTGCGCTCGGACTTCTCTCTCAACTTTCCCCCAGCCCGGCCATCGGGCCGTGCCAGGCCTCCGGGTGACAAAGATGGAAGTATTCCTTTTTGTGGGAACCGGGTGCTGCAGTCTTGCTCCGAGGGTGTGGCGCCCCAGTCCACCGAGCCGCGGCACCAGGAGACTGTCCTCCCTCAGTCCTGCGGTGCGCCCAACCTATCCGCTCCCGGCCGTGCGACCCGGGGCTGGTCCGCGCTCTTAGTTCCCTAGTGTCACTTGACCTCCGCCCGGCCTCGCCTCAGCGCCAGGCACTTGGCTTAAGTGTGCAGAGAAGGGTCTGAGCGTCCCGAGAAAGACTATCCGGAACGTCGGAAACTGAACTCACTTCTCTGACTCCTGGGAAGAGCAGAGCGCCCAGCGCGGCGTCCCAGCCTCAGCTGTTGGGTACGGGGGTACCCAGCTTAACAGCCTGTACTTGGGCACTCGGGCGGGTTTCGGTCGTGCCCTCTCTGTTTGGTGTGCCAGTGAAGTGAGAAAATAGCTTTGCTCCTGGAAAGTAGTAGCCCGGTCCTGAGACAAGATTTAGGAATTTTGCGTTCTACCACAGTGGTGGGTGTCCATGCATCTCACCCCAGCCTGGCTGGAAGCCCCCAGATGGAAGCAGCCCTGCTCATCCAATGTCACAGGTTGCCGAGCATCCCGGTGGCTCCTAGTGGCCTGTCGATAATTCCATGGTGTACACTGACCTATCTGCCTCCCCAAACCCAGTATTGCGTCTCTATGCCTCCTAGCTCTTGCTTGTGCTGTTCCCTCTGCCTGGGGTTCCCTTCCCCTCCTTTCATCTCCTAGTAAAGGCATTCTTCAAGCACCAGATTGGAAAGCCTTCCCAAGACCCAAGTAGCATAAACCCCTCCCTTCTACGGTGTGATCCTGGAAGCACAGGATACATACCCTCTGTTCATGGTAATTTCCCTCTAGACTAGTTGATCTCTTTCCTCCACTTGACTGTGGGCTCCTTGAGGGCAGGGATCACCTGTGTCAGTGTCCCCAGGGCTTGGCAAACAAGGGGTACAATATATTTGGCTGAACTAAGTAATTAATATCCCCCATAAATGTTTCCATGAGTGTAACTGTAATAATGCTCATAATAGCTCAGGCATACTGAGCACCTTCCTATACTACGTGCCTGGTCCCATTCTAAGCACTTTCCACCCACACAACAAATCTGTGAAATAAACAGAATTGTTACCCCCATTTCATAAGTGAAAGTACCAAGACCAAGAGAGAGGTTAAGCAACTGGCCTAAAGCCACACAGTAAAGGGGATGCCAGCTACCGTCTGCTGGAGGAACACATCCCACCAGGTGTAGCCTCACTGCCTGGTACACAGTAGGCACTCAGGAAACACTGACCATTGTGCTCACCACTGCCACTCTCAATGTGCATCCCAGGTGGGGTGGGGACTGGATGTCTACATTTTGTAAGAACCCACCCCACTGTAAGAAGCCAATTGGGTAGCCTGATGAGTTTGTCAAGTCATACAGACAGCCTGAAGTAGAAGCCCTTGACAGTTCAGCCACCCAGCCACCTAATCAAGGACATGGGGTTTGGGATTGGGTCACACCTGTCTGGTGAAGACTGGTAATTACAGGAGGGCTACCATGTGAACAAGGGGTCTGGAAAGTAACTTGTTAATACTATCAACAGCTATCACTTTGTGCCAGGCATTATACCAAGCACTATGCCTGCTTTATTGTACGGAAACCTGACCATAATCCTATCATTATTCCCATTTTACAGATGAGAAAAATCAAGGCATCAGAAGCCTAGTTACCTGCCCAAGATCACACCACTAGTGATGGACAGAGTCCAGACTTGAATCCAGACCCAGCAACTGCAAAGCCCCTGCTCCTTTGCCCACCACACCCTCTTGACTGCCTCAGAGCCCCTCCATCAGGCTGCAGCAAGGATGCTGCACCACCAGGACCCAGGGTGGTGGGGCCCCAGCAGGAAAGGCAGAACCTGTCACGTCAGAGTCTCCAAGCACACGGAGATGCACCTGGTTGGCAGCGGTGCGCCAGTTGCCCCAACAGGCCTGGCTGGCCCTGGGCACGGGCTTGAAGCCAGAGCCTGCTGGCCCTGGGCCCGCCTCTTGGGGCCGAGGTAATGTGGGGCCCAGAGCTGGGGTAGAGGGCTGAAAGCTCTCTCCCCAGCTCATTAGCAAACATCTGGGCTCAGGAAAATGACCGACCTGGAATGTGACTGGGCTACGGGGAGCTGCTCCCTCCCCGAGTCCTGGGAATGTGAGCTCCCTCCCGCAGGGCACGGGCTTGGGCCAGCTGTTTCCTCTAATCCCGTCAGCCTGGCCTCAACAGGGGTCCAAACCTCTGCACTCTCCCGGAGAAAGAGGGAAAACAAAAAAAGGCCTTCTCTCCCAGTCCGGCCCACTGACTCAGAAGGTTGGTATTGGGGCCTGAGACAACCACAGTCCCTCCCTCTTCTGCAAGATAAAGACCAAGAGAGTCCACATGTCCAAATGTGGAGGTGGAAGGGGCCGTGAGGACTCATCACGGAAGGTTCTGGAGTCTTCCTGCTTGGGTTTGAATCCTTGCTCCATCACCCACTGACTCTGTGCCAGTTGTTTCCTGTCTGGGCCTCGGTTTCCTTCTTTGTAAAGTGCAGCTGGTAACGGCATATACTCTCTAGAGTCGTTGCCGGGGCTCTCATTTATTTATTTATTTATTAACATAAACTTATTTGTTTGTTTATTTTTGGCTGTGTTCCGTCTTCATTGCTGCACATGGGCTTCTCATTGCGGTGGCTTCTCTTGTTGCGGAGCACGGGCTCTACGTGCACAGGCTTCAGTAGTTGTGGCACACGGGCTCAGTAGTTGTGGCGCACGGTCTTAGTTGCTCCACGGCATGTGGGATCTTCCCAGACCAGGGAGTGAATCTGTGTCCCCTGCATTGGCAGGCGGATTCTTAACCACTGCGCCACCAGGGAGGTCCCTCTCATTTATTTAACAAATACTTTTGTGCAGACTGTGTGCCAGGCACAGAGGTGTCAGGGACACAGTGGGCTGGACCAACAAGGTCCCAGCCCTCAGGAAGCTTCAGTTCTGCAACAGGGAGGTAGAGCGTGTACGGGTAAAGCAGAATGGGTTTCTCATCATCTAAGTGTCACGGAGGAGCTAAGCAAGCCAGAGTGAGTGATGGGATGGGAAAGCCTCAGAAGACATCTCAAGGAGGCGACGTTTACGGTAAGATTATGATGAGAAGGAGGCAGGATTCAAGGAGATAAATGGATGCAAAGTGCTCGGCACAGTTCCTGGAAAATAGCACGTGCTCCAGAAAATGAAAGCTATTTTAGGGAGGTGTATAGCAGAGAGAAGGCAGGGAGTCAGAGTCCCTGGATCAAACCCAGGCTTTAGCACAAAGCTTTCTCACCTCACTCAAGTAATGCACGTCCTGAGCCTCAGTTTCCTCATCTGTGAAATAGGAATTTTAATAGTGCCCAAGCGCACGCTTACTGGGAGAATTCACTGAGGGACGTGTGCGTGAAGCACAGAGCCTGGCACCAGCTCGGCCCTTAGGAAGTGAAAGCTACTAGTGTCGTCTTTTCCTTTCCCACGGAGGAAAAGGATTTGCCTACGTTCACTCAGCGAGCCAGTAGCAGATCCAGGAGCAGAATCAGATCTTCTAACTCTGAGCCCACCCCCTGGGCTGGCTCTTGCCTCCTCCTGTCCCTGGGGGCTCAGAAAGCCTCTGGGCCCCATCTTGGGCTCAGAGAAAGCAGGAGGAGGTGACAGTGCACTATAGGGTCTGCCCCTGAAGGCTACTGAGGGTGTGGGAGGTACGGCGTTGGCCGACTGGAGAGCAGAAATGAGGCCCCAAGGGGAACTGGTCCCCTGGAAAAATGTCAAATGCCCTTTGTAGGTAGGATGGGAGACCAAAAATCAAGAGGGATTAATTGCTAAGAAGGGGGAGATGAGAAGAGAGGAAGGTCAGAGATGAGATCTAAATTCGGGGAATTTCAGAGTGGAAATTTAAACTCAAGTCGGTCTGACTCCAAGGAATGTCCTTTCTCCACTCCAGAGAGGCAGTGGTGGTTATGGCTGTTTCCTCATCTGTAAGAATGAACATACCAACGTCACCAGGAATGTGACCTAAATGCCAGGGACAGGGTGCCAGGGGCTACCCCCAACCCCTCACTTTGCTCCTTGTTTGTTTGCTTCCTCCCGCCATCACTCTCCCTGTTTCTTCAGCTGGGGCTGCCTGACCCCACGGTAACAACCCACCCACCTCCAAGTGACAGCACCAGAGCCGGGCTCTCAGGGAAGGGCCTTGTGCCTGGAATTCCTCCACCCTGTGGCTGTGGTAAACACGGTGAACAGGGCTGCCAGGGTGGTGGGCAGCGTTAGGCAAGTCAATTCTTTTACAATGTCCCTTCTCCGTTGTTTCTTCCATTTCTCAGCTCCCAGCAGCCCATGTATATCCACAGAGAGCAGGAGAATTTTTCTCTCTACTAAAGAGTTGGTCCTTCTGTATTTAATATCCCACAGAACAGCTTTTTTTCCGTAAGGTTTTTGTGCACCAGATAAAGTCTTTGAAAACTCTTCCTGTTAGGAACATGGGTATTGGAGAACTGGAAGGCACAAAGGAATATCACCTGGGTGTCTGTGCAGCCCGTCTACCAGGGAATCAGCTTCCAACCACACCCACCAGTCAACACAAGGTACCTCAGCAGCCAAGTCTGTCCTCCATGAACCTGTCCTCCTGTGGCCGAGTGACACCTGACCCAGGCTGGGCCAATCAAGTCCTCTCTCTGAGGAATCCAAACAGAGAGGCATGGGGACTGTGCCAGGGAGCTGAATCGCATTAGGGGCAGAATTCTAGAGCACTCTGGCTGCTGAAGGAGCTGATGAGGGGCTTGGTTCTCGCCCCTCTGCCCTTGATGTTCACCTTTCCCTGGACTCTCTGAACTTCTCCAGTATCTTACAATTTTAAGCTGATTGGAAGGAGTTTGTTGCCTACCTCCCCAAGTCTTGATTAAAACAACCTATTTTTTTTGACCACTTACTAAGTGTCCAGCGCAGCATCAGGAACTGGAAACAGAGTAAGGCATAAGGCCTGCCCTGGAAGGGAAAAGGGCAGACACACTGACAATGGGAAGTAGAGGAGCAAAGGAAAAGCTCATTGGCAGGGAAGCTGCCCAGGCATGAGGCCAAGGGGTTCAGAGAAGGCAGCAGTCCCAAGGAGCTGGCATGCCTAGGAAAGGCTTGCTGGAAGAAGGAGGATTTAAACAAGGGCTCTGAGGTATGAGCAAGACTTCGACAAGTCGAGAAAGCAGTCCACGCTAAGAAAGAAAGGGCCCGGAAAAAGGGTTTTGCGCTGGACAAAGATGTGGCCCTCAGACCTTCAGAGCACCACAAGAAGAGACCATTAACACACACTTTCTGGATTGGCCCAGATGTAGCCTCAGAATCCTTCTTAACACAGCTCCTCTAGGCAGTCACCAAAATGGATACATTTGGCTTGTGAAATAAACGTATTTGTTTGAATGAATTTGTCACTCCTAGGAAAACGTGTTTCAGGAATAGATAACTAGTTTGATTGAAATAGAGGTAACAGACTAACATTCAGTTTCTCAGTGAATATTTATCGAGTGCCTACTATGTGCCAGGCTGTATTCAGGTACTAAGGATATGGCAGTAAAGAAGGAAACTCCAAAATAATAAAAATATCTACCCTCAGGGAGCTTACATTTTAGTGGGAGGAGACAGACAACCAACAAAATAGCAGGTAAGGATACAAACTGTGAGATCATGATAAAGGCCAAAGAGAGAAAGCAGAGAAGTGTGTTGGGGGGGTGGGGCGGGGGGGAGGGTGAGGATTACAAAAACCAGAGCAGTCTGGAAGGGTCTCCCTGACACACACTGAGTAAAGACTTGAAAGAGATGAGGGAGCGAGTTGTGTGGACACCCGGGAGAAGAGAGAGAACATCCAACGTGTTCAGACAAAGCAGGGACAGAAGGACTGCAGCAGAGGAACAGGGAGCTGGTGGTAGGAGTCAAGGTCAGACTGGCACCAGATCACGTAGGGTCTCAGAGTCCACTCTACTGACTTCAGCTTTTTTGCCAAGTGAGATGAAGGCTTTGAGCAGAGGACTGACATAATCCAGTTTATGTTTTAACACTGGCTGCTGTGTGGAGAATAGCTTTAAAGGGGGCAATAGTAATAATATAGTCTAACATTACTATACACCAAGCACTGTCCAAAAGGCTTTTCATATGTTCTCATAATAACATTGCTCCCATTTACAGATGAGGAGACTGAGGCATGGACAGAGCAAATCACTTCCAAGGCCCCATAGCATCGAGTAAGTGTCAGAATTGGATTCAAACCCCAAAAGTGTGGCTCCAGAGCCCCTGCTCTTGGCCTCTATCTTACTCCATGGATGGGGTAGGGGGCATACAGTAGGTGGCAGCGATAGGGGCTACATGGTAGAGGACCTTCAATGCTAGGCTAAGAAATGTGGACCGATATTTTGTGCATTATCGGGGAACCATCGAAATTGTCTGAACAGAAAACGACACGCATTAAACCGAGTTAAAACTGGTAGGGGGAGAGGCTGAAGGCTGGGAGGCCCCTGGAAGATCTGCAGAGATTCTGGCAAAGTGAGAGCAAGCCCCAAGGGTCCCCTTCCTCAACTAAACTGAGGCTTTACAGATCACATGTCCAGGCCAAAAAGAAGTATTATGGCTGCTTTCTGGGGCCAAGGGAGAGGTGTCACTAGATGTGGCCACTAATTGACATGTTCTATGCCTCACCTTCTGTGGCTCTATCTCCCGGTCTTCAAGAAGGGTATCTACATAGATTAAGGAAAGGTCTATAATTACCTTGATATTCCTTGACAAGAGGACTTTTCCTGGTAAAAAACAAAGCAGAACTTGGGTTTTATCCATGAAGTCCACTATAGAGAAAAGAGGAAGTAAAGTGGTGGGCCTTCTCTTTGTTTCTGGGGTGTGAAAGAGTCTGTCATGGGATATCACAATTGATAAACCTCCAGCTTAAAGGGGGATGATTCTTTTGACAATAATTTGTTACATAATTGATTATAAGAGACTCTTATTTAGCTGGCTATTTCACTTTTCTCCTCAAGAACACAATGCCTGACCTCACATTTGTACTGTGTGACAGGAAGGGATCATTACAACTGTCTTACAATGAGGCCCAGAGAGATCAAGTGACTTGCTCATGATTACATAGTGACCTAGGGAAGCAGCTCAGATGAGAACAGAGGATGCTCTATGGTAAAAATTTTGGGAAGCCTTTCTTCCAATTGAAAGTCACTGACCCATAGAAATGACCAGTCAGGGCCACCCACTTAAAAAGTAACTTAATTTAGGGGTTTTAAAAATACAGGAAACATTAGGACTTCCCTGGTGGCGCAGTGGTTAAGAATCCACCTGCCAATGCAGGGGATACGGGTTTGAGCCCTGGTCCGGGAAGATCCCACATGCCGCGGAGCAACTAAGCCCATGCACCACAACTACTAAGCCTGCGCTCTACAGCCCGCGAGCCACAACTACTGAGCCCGCATGCCACAACTACTGAAGCCCGCAAACCTAGAGTCCGTGCTCCACAATGAGAAGCCCACGCACTGCAACGAAGAGTAGCCCCCACTCACCTCAACTAGAGAAAGCCCGCGCACAGGAATGAAGACCCAACACAGCCAAAAATAAAAACAAATTAATTAATTTAAAAAAAAATCAGTACAAACTCGAGGACACACACACACACCCCTATTCCCTAGCTCCATCTGCTGAGAGGCCTAGAAGCAATGACACACTAATAGCGATGAACACACTTACTGATCTTGGTTTCTAACTACCATTCTCCACTAAAAGGAATTAGGGCTCCTTGGGGAAATGGCTGACTCCAAGGGTGGGGCAAAGCAAATACAAGAGTCTGGAATATCTCGTGCTTAAAGAATGGACTAGATATGCCAAAGGATACAGGCAACAGCTTGAAAGAGCTCCTATTAGACAAATCTGAACAATTTGAGGAATAAATATTGACAGTAATGGATTATAAACAATTTAATAAAACAAGAATCCACAAGTCCACACTGACATAAATTAATGATCAAATAAATGGGGGGAAAGGGAAAGTTCTTCCTCATAGAATGTCAAATAATAAGGAATAATGAATTTAGAAAATTATCAATGGATGCTAAAACTATGATAGCTTGATAAGGAACAGGAATATTTACAGCCTCAAAAGTATCTCACCACAACTTATTTATAAATTACAAAGAGAAAAATAATAAATTTACAGTGGAGAAACCAGGCAAACACCACTTTAACTAAGTGACCAGAGTTCACATCACTAATGTTGAGACAAATGGACATCATGTGCCTCCTGATATGATGTACTGAAAAGGACACAACATCACCTGTGCCAAAACTGCAAAACCTGAATCTAATCACGAGGAAACATCAGACAAACCCAAACTGAGAAACATTCCACAAAATAACTGGCTTGCACTCTTCAAAAATGTCAAGATCAAGAAAAAAAGCTGATGAATGGTTCTGGATTAAAGAAAGAGACTCGACAGCTAAGGCATGACCCTGGATTGGATCCTAGACTGGGGGAAATCGATAGACAATATATTGTTTTGACAATTTACAAAATTTGAACATGTACTGTGGATTAGATACTATTTTTATCAACGTTAATCGCCAGATTTTGGGACTTCCCTGGTGGCACAGTGGTTGAGAGTCCACCTGCCAGTGCAGGGGACACAGGTTCGATCCCTGGTCCGGGAAGATCCCACATGCCGCAGAGCAACTAAGCCTATGAGCCAAAACTACTGAGCCCACGTGCCGCAACTACTGAAGCCTGCGTGCCTAGAGCCTGTGCTCCGCAACAAGAGAAGCCACCGCAATGAGAAGCCCGCGCACCACAACGAAGACCCAACACAGCCAAAAATAAATAAATAAAATTTTAAAACACTGCCTGATTTTGATAACTGCACTGTGGTTATATAAGAGGATATCCTTATTCTTAGAAAATATACATTGAAGTTAGGGGTAAATGGGCGTATTTCCAACTTCTCTCAAAAATACTATACATACACCAAGAATGATAAATGAGAAAAAGTGTGAACAATTGGTAAACATGGGTAAAGGGTACAAAGGAATTCCTTGTATTATTTTCACAACTTTTCTGTATCAAAATCAAAAGTTATCAAAAAATTTAACCCCTTAAAAGTAAAACATAAAGGTAGTGAATATTACCAGTATACTTTATAAAAAGTGTTTCCATTTTCTACCTGGTGATAGGGGTGCATTTTACTGTCTATAAATTATGTCTTTAAGAAAAAAAAACTAGTGCTTCCCTGGTGGCGCAATGGTTGAGAGTCCGCCTGCCGATGCAGCAGACTCGGGTTCGTGCCCAGTCCGGGAAGATCCCACATGCCGCGGAGTGGCTGGGCCCGTGAGCCGTGGCCGCTGAGCCTGAGCGTCCGGAGCCTCTGCTCCGCAACAGGAGAGGCCAAAAACAAAAACAAAAAATCTGTTTCCTCATTTATAAAATGAAGATAATAGTACTTCTCTCACAGAATTGTTGTAAAAATTAAGTATCATGATATACATAAAGCCTTAGAATAGTAACTAGCACACAGTAGGTGCCCAATAAATACAAACTATTAGTAAGTATTCATTTGAAGAGATCAAATTAAGTTCTGCCAGGCTCAATCTGGCTAGACCAGGAATAAACATGAGTGACAGCTGATAATGAGCTCCTTTTTCTAGTCCCAGTTTCTTCCCTATTAAACGCTCATCTTCTGCCCACTCCTGAACTCCTCCAGAATTCTTTTTTTTTTTTTTTCTGTATGCGGGCCTCTCACTGTTGCGGCCTCTCCCGTTGCGGAGCACAGGCTCCGGACACGCAGGCTCAGCGGCCATGGCTCACGGGCCCAGCCGCTCCGCAGCATGCGGGATCTTCCCAGACCAGGGCACGAACCCGTGTCCCCTGCATCGGCAGGCGGACTCGCAACCACTGCGCCACCAGGGAAGCCCCCTCCAGAATTCTTGACATCATCTTCCCCGACTTACATCTTCTGGCTCTGAACTCAAGTGATAATCACACTATTGAAGTCAATTATCCTGAATGCAAATGCTCCGGCCCTGTCCTGTTTCCTACCACGCCAGAAGCCCCTGGAGCTCTCGGGTTCCCGTTCTGTTTCTTCAGTGTCCTTTTCCCTCCTTCCCCTCTTGGCACAGCACTGAGGCCGTGTGCTCAGTAAGTAACTCTGGTCTTTGAAAAGCTCAGGTGGAGTTTCAGGAGGCTTTACTCGTGCATGTCTCAATGGAGCAGGGTGAAAACAAATGACACTGATGCTTATTCATGAAGATGCACAGTATAGTGTTTTCCAACAATTTTTAGGCTTTTAATCACCAGGAACTCATTTGAGACACCCATTCTCTCCCTCAGATCTTGCTAACTTAGACTCAAAGAGCCAACTCCTTGAACCCAAGGATTATGCCCTCTTCCTGTTCTAGAACAGTCCCCTGACTACCTACCATTAATACCATGTGCTCTATTCTGATTCAAATAGCAGCATCTGCTTTTTAAATACTTGTGTTAGCATATATATTTGACCCGCAATGTCTGTAAGGTAGAAATCATCCTTTCCTCTCTTTACAGATGAGGAAACTGAAGTTTGAAGAGACTAAGCAACTCCCACCGTCACATGGCAAGTTAAGTGGTGGAGGAGGGACTCAGACCCAGGTCGTCCAGCTGGGAACCCTAAGCTCTTCCCGTGGAGGCCCTGCCCCTCCCTTGTTCCCTGCTCCCTGCCCGTGCCCTCCCTTCGAGGCACTTTACTGCTGGAGCAGTCACCCTGACTCTCACCCATGTTCCACACAAGACTGCTCAGCAAACACGGGAACGTCTGCCCTGCTCCTGCCAGGTCTGTTTACCCCAGCAACATACTTTAGTGTCCGAGGGGAAGTGGTGCTTGCAGCACACTTAGAGAAAAGAGTGGTGATAACTTCCAGATGAGCTTGTGATTCTAAATTTAACATTCCTTTCGGTACTGAGAATTTCCACTTTCCCCCTTCCACCCCTTGGCATTTATGTAATTATAAAGCATGCCACAGGAGCTCGTTTGTCTCAGCACCACTCGGGATGAAGGTTGTTCCAGCCCCATCAAGTACATCCTTGTGGAAAAACTTTGCAGAATTTATTTGGACAGGTTCAAAAATAGTCCTTCAACAATACAATCAGATTGAACCATGACAAGTAAAATATAATTATGGCTTGGTTACATTAAAAAAAAAAAAGTAAACTGAGGTTTGGGAAAACTAAAAGCAAAAGTACATAGATATTTCCTTCATCCCCAATTTCTGCATCTCCTGCAAGCAGGATTTCAAGACTGCATCCGTGGATCTTTTGAAATGGGTGAGAGAGGATGACAATCAAGGAGACAGCTCAACAGAGTGTGTTCTGAGGCCATTTCTCAGAACAAAGGCATACTTCTGCACAAGGCAAATGCAGCCTGATAAAGGCTCCCCCAGTGGGTTCTCAGAATGCCAAAGTCATTCACCTAAATGAGTTCAAAATACATATTGTTCTGGGCCAAATTATACAGTGTCAAGTTCAGACTGTATGGATTTATATATGTTGGCAGGGCAGGCCACTTTTGGGGCGCCACAGCTTTATCCCAGTATCCTGTGCCCAGTTGGGTTCCCATCACTCTCTCCCCAAACCCATGAATTTCCTTGTATTTGGTTCCAGAAGTGCAGACAAAAAGCAAAGTTTCACAGGCCCACAAGGGAACAGGGCCCCAGAGGACTTGAATTTCTGATGAAACTTAAAGTAGAACAGAATGTGTGCCTTTGCCAACAAGCTGGGACTTTCTGAAAGGTGATTTGAGACGGGAGCAGGGAGAGGGGACAAGATCGAGCATTGTGCTTTGGGCCAGTCTCTGCTAAGAGCTACAAGGCGGGAATACAAAGTACTCTGGAGTTAAAGCAAACAGCCAATGCTTCCCTTGGCTGGCCTTTGCCCAGAACTATTCCCTCACAGAGCTCAGTTTCTCAAAACACACAAGTGGTGTTTCAAAGATGCCGGGCAAAGGGGTCCATCCGAATAAATGCCTAAAACCTAATAACGAATGACATAGAGAAGTCTGATTCCAGTGTCCATTTCCACTCCATATTCTACTGACACATCTAGAGAATTAGTGGGCATGCTGTGTTTTCTGTTTTTGTCTTTTTTCGGAGGGGACCTGTTATTCTCTCTGCCTGAATAAAGATGGAAGAATTGGGAGGAAACAGTAACTTTTAAAGCGAATATGGAGAAAAGTGTAAGAGATGAAACGGGTTGTAAGGTTATTTTTCTTTCAATTACATGAGTGTCTTGATCATGGAATGAAGAGGGCAGAGTGAAAAGCAGCGGAATGGCTATGGCAGGCCAGGGCCATGACTTCCAGTCCTGGGCTCAGGCCCATCTTTGGGCTTCAACTGATCCAAAGAAATGAAAAAGCCCAGAGAGCAGAGGAGCCTGGACAGTTTGTAGGGCCGAGAGCCACTGCTGCCTGTTTTGGTCCAGAGTTTAGCACACCTTTCTGGGAAGGGGGCTGGGGTGAAGGACGAGGAAGGAAAAGGGGAGAAGGTATACCTACACTTACAAGAATTGTCTAATCACTGTTCCTGAATTGGGGTCAGACACCAGCTCCACCCTGATGCCCACCCCATCCCTCCACACCTCTCCTGCCCCTGCATACTCGGGCTATACTGACCTTCTTGTGGTTCCCCAACAATAAAACGCATTGCCATGATTCTGAGCCTTTGCAAAAGCTACCTTCCCTCTCTTCCTGTCTGTCTGGAAGGTCCAATGAACTTCAAGCTTCAGCCCGCGTTCTCCCCTCCTCTGCCAGGCCGTCCTAAGGAGACTTAGCTGCTCCTTCTCCTTTGCTCTCACTGCACTTTGTCTACACTACTCCTCGTCCAGTGTCAGAAAGGGTTTGAGTGTCTGTCTTTGCTTCAGACTCTAAGCTCCTTAAAGGGGCCTGTGTCTTGTCTCTCATCCATTTATCTCTGCTGCCTATAACAGTGCTCAGCTCACGGCAGATGCTCAATCAGCATTTAAAGGGACAAGTGGGATCAAGTTCCACCCATCTTAATTTTATTATAAAGAGGGAGAAATAAGATCTGAAAGACTGAGCTCTGAGATTCTGCACATTTTTAGAAGAAATTGCTACAATACTACTTTTGTGTCTAGCCTCCCTGGTTCAAGTGAAACCAAAGGTATAAATTCACAGAGGGGCATGAGTAGTGGCCCTTTTGTCCCCAGACTTCAGCTGCTATGTGAAGATGAAATCAACCCCAAACATGGCCTTCCGGCCAGCTGTGTGAGCCACGAGCTCTCCCCAGCCCCCAGGACAAAGCCCCCAGTGCTGAGGCCCGGACGGTGTTGAGCTCCTTGAAGCTGTGGGGAATCACGCCATCAATGGAGTGGGCCACTGACAGACACAGCGAGGTCCCGTACCTGCCAAGACAGCCCACTACCCGACCTCAGCGCAGCAGACACAGCTGAGACGTGCCCAGCCAGGGCCGATGATGAGAACACAGGGTTTTAAAGAACGGCCAGAGTAAGCGAGGATCCTCAAGGCATTTGTCATCTTCTTCGGACAACGCGGCAGCACTCTCCAAGCTCCGATTTATGAGGTGGAAGCAGCTCTGAAACTACACGTTAAGGGGCGAGTGGGGAGGAATGCACAACGGCTGTGGTTCCAGTAAGGCTCTAAAGAGAGGCTGGGACCAGGCGGTTACAGCTGCTGGCAGTCCAAATATACTTTTCCTCCTGCTCAGAGACCCTTTAAAGGCAAAGAAACGCAGGCAATGCACTGGGCTGCCTATTTTTGTTTCATTTATTTCTTTCAAGACCACCTCCTTGCAATTTCCAGAGAGAAAATACAAAACAAGAAACAGACTTGGTTTCAAATACATAAACAGTGTGCTGGAGTTTAAAGCATTACTGATAACATTGTTACAGAAGAGTGTCAGCTTACTCCAGGGCACTTCAGTATTCCTGAGGAATAAACGTGATTTCTCTTTCCCTCCCACCGGGATGTTCTCAGACGTGAGTCACTGCTCCTGCTCCTGTAAGGAAGGACACTCAGGTTAGAACTGTGCACACAGCGTTCCGACAACCCTCTCTAACTTGCTGCTGCAGGTCAGACCCAGAGGACTGACGGGCCCCAAGCCTTACCACTCTGTTTGCTTTAAATCTGTCTCACAAGAGGACTGTATCCTTCCAGCCCAGGTTCTTCAGAGTGGCTCCTCAATCTTTGAGGGGGGAAAATAGAAAAGGAACGCAACAGGGCTGAACAGTCTGTACCTGGATAACTATATTCCTAAAACCCATCAAAGGGACGGATCCCAGGTGACTGGAAAGAGCATGGCTCTGGAATCAAATGGCCTACCAATGACAGGAACTTCGGCAAGTTTCTTAAACCTCAGTGAAATTCGGCCTTCTCATCTGCTGAATGAGGGTAGTAAAACCTCTCTCACAAATCTACTGGGAGAGAGGTCTAGAGAAAGAATGTAAAGATGGAGCGCCTAGGATGGTCCACAGGTCATAGCAGGCACTCCGCAAGCAATTACCATGATATGACTACATTGAAAAAGCCCCAAGTTGGGATTTTGTTCCTCTTTTCAGAGAATGGAGGATGACAACATCAAGGCACAGACTCCAGTTCAGATAAAGTTACAAAAGGCCATTTTGGAGCCGTACGCACAAGGCTGTAAATACTGTAACAATATTTTCCACAGTAACTCTCAGCCGTTAAATACATCCACATATAACCACCCCTGAGCCATTTATCCATGACAACTCAGTTTGGAACAATGAAAACATTTCAAACAATTAAAAGACCTGAAGCTCCTCTCCCTGTTCCTTTATGTTCTCCTCTAACTTCAGCCGTGGTGCCAAGAGAGCGAGGCGCCAGGGAGCAGTGGAAAGCGCCTGTCGTCAGCGCTGACGCCCCGCAGCTGCGCCTCTGCTCACTTGCGCTGTCCCTCTGATCAGCTCACCCTGGCTCTGGCGCGGGGACGGGGCATGACTACAGAGGGCCTGCGAGACGCCTGCCCGGCTTCCCCACTGGCCGACTCCCCTGCTCCCAGTCCCCTCCCCAGGCCCGCACCGGCTGTTCAGTAGGCAGCTGACCCTCTGAGCACGTTCTCAGATAGAGGCTACCGAGCTGTGGTGGCATACTGTCATTTAAGATTCGGCCACCCTCGTGGCTACAGCTTTTGACCAGAACTGGGACACTCATTTGTACCTCCTTTTCTGCCCTACTTGTTATTATGGTGGAACAACAAACGAGTCTGTCACCCTTTCTTAGTTGGCCTCAATTATAATAACCAACATTTCTATTTATATATATATATAGCACCTCATAGCTTAAAAACATTTCACATTTAATCCTCACAACAACCCTGTAGGCAGAAATTACTACCCTCATTTTACAGACAGAAAACAATCTCAGAAGTGAAAAACTCAAGAGCACATAGAAAGCAAGTGATGGACCAGGACTCACATCTGGGTGTCCTGGCTTCTGTGCTCTTTCCACTGGCCCCCTGCTGCTGCCCAGATCACAGTGATTCTAGCTCAAGGGTAACCAAGAAAGTAGATGATTCTACACATCCAGAGAATGTGAAGCTCTTCATGAAGCTTGTGTTGCTATAAAGGTTATGCCTTAATAAGCCTGAGGCCGTTAGCACATCTAATAAGACATACAATTTATTTCATTCATTCATTTTACATTTATTTGAGCACCTACTTTGTTCCAGGCCCTGGGGATACAAAAATAAATACCACCTCTGTCCAAAGGGCTGCTACACACAAAAACCTTAGGAACCGTGCTACCTCCTTCCTCTTGAGGCATGTGTTACACTTTTTCATCCTGTCTGCATCATTAAAAACCCATCTGTAGACAAGGACTTCGGCAGAATCATGTGGGACTCACAGTCAAGAACCTGCGCTCTTCAGTAGAAAGCAGAATAATGGCTGAGTTCAGAAGTCTTTAGGTTTAGCTTGAACGTGTGTGAGATGTTTACAGGGCACTCTGAGATCTCGAACACAAGTGCTACCTACAGGTATCAGATATTTAATACGGATCTACTTTACCCTAAGGATAAACGCTGAGGCAGACTCCTGAGCACTTAGGGTCTCGGTGGTGCCGCAGTCACATGACAGTGTATTTATCAACTATATGCGCTCTAAAGAATTCTGCGGGGACTCAGGAGAAAGAAAGAGAAATATCAATTCTGTACATACTTTGACATATTTTCCATGTAGAAGATATGGAGCCTGGAAATCATGCTGACAGTTGGAGTAGGCCATTCCCAAGCCCATTCCAGAGCCAAAGGCTAATGGCCACATTCTTCCTGGTGAGCAGAAAAGGAAAATCCCAATAGGGAACCATTAAGAGAAAATAAAGCTTTTCTCCAGCTTAAATACATTTGCTTAGGGTTCAATAAATACTCCACATGCATCATACTGTTGACTATAATATGCCACACACTTCTGTCAATGTTTAATCACCAGCCAAAAAATGGGAAAGGGGGCTCTATTAAGTACCCATGCTGCTAGATTTGAGGTATTAATAAGCCGTACAATATGAAAACAGCAGACACAGTTGAACCTCTTAACTTTTCTATGTCAGTTCTAACCATTTGCTCATATTAACTAACTCTTAAACTTAGAAATAAAACCACCTTTCGGTAAGGTCTTTGAATTTTTAAAATATGTAAGAATTTCTGGAACTTCCCTGGTGGCGCAGTGGTTAAGAATCCACCTGCCAATGCAGGGGACATGGGTTCGAGCCCTGGTCCGGGAAGATCCCACGTGCCTCGGAGCAACTAAGCCCGTGCGCCACAACTACTGAGCCCACGTGCTGCAACTACTGAAGCCCACACGCCTAGAGCCCGTGCTCTGCAACAAGAGAAGCCACCGCGATGAGAAGCCCGTGCACTGCAATGAAGAGCAGACTGCTGCCTCCGCTGCAACTAGAGAAAGCCCACACACAGCAACGAAGACCCAACGCAGCCAAAAATAAATATAAATAAATAAATTTATTTTTTAAAAAATAGAATTTCACCAATATCTACATATTTTGATTCTAGTAAGTCATGAGGTTTTCTTAAGCCAATGCCATGATTATTTCACATCAGCACTATGTGTGAATTATGATTCTCTAGTTGTGTATTCCCCACCAGTTCTTCATGGAAAGAGGTCAAAGTGACCCCTTTGGCTTCTATTCAATATCCAAACTGCAGAAGTTCTTCCACAAAATGAAAGTGACATTTCCTGCCCTTTGCTTAGGAGAATTTTTGGCCAAAAAGCATGGGTATTTCTGGTCTACTTTTTTACTACCAGCAGGACTCTCGTTTTCAAGTTCCTTTAGAAAAACTTATAATTAATTAGAATTATCTGAGAGTGTAGATTTGGCCAAATGACTCACTGGCATAAAGTACAGGCTTTTTTTAATGAAGATATCAGGCACCCTGACTCAATGCTCAGGGGGAATTCTGGAGATGCCCAGCCCATTTTGACCTTTTTTGAGTCCATGGTCTTTGTCTAGCTCATTTTAGAGGCCTACCCAAACCCATAAAAGGATGGACTGGCAGCCATGTAGCCATGCCTTCCAGAAGTGTCCCTGCCATGTGCACCTATACACCAGGACATTATGTTGTAAAGGTAGGAAGAGTCACACTTACTTTTAAAGAAGGTAAGTGAGAAAACAAGTCCTAATCCAAAACCAGTACCTACAAAGAGGGAGGAAAAACATGTTAAATATCTTAATAGTAATGACAAAAACAAAACGAACATTTCATAAATGTGAACACCTATAAAACAGATTTTTTAATTTGGTAGAGAGATGATTTTCTCATTTCTAACCTTCCTTCTTGTTGTCAGAGGCTTTATCTATGACTTTGGTCCCTTTGCCCCAATAGGGTATAAGAACTTTCTTCACCATTCTGTCTAAACAAGTCTTAGGGATGGGAGAACAAACCAGGAGGCAGTTCCCGAGTAGAGGCTCTCTGCACTGCTTGCGAACAGCGTCCAGCACCTTGGGCTCTCCCACCCACCTTCCGCAGCGGTGCCACAGCCAGCACATCAGGGAAACAATGTGAGCAGGAAGCTCCCCTTGTCGTTTCAGCACTTTGAGTGATGGCTACTTTTTTTTTTTTTTTTTTTTTTTTTTTTTTTTTTTTGCCGTACGCGGGCCTCTCACTGTTGTGGCCTCTCCCGTTGTGGAGCACAGGCTCTGGACGCACAGGCTCAGCGGCCATGGCTCATGGGCCCAGCCACTCCGTGGCATGTGGGATCTTCCCAGACCGGGGCACGAACCCGCGTCCCCTGCATCTGCAGGCGGACCCTCAACCACTGCGCCACCAGGGAAGCCCGAGTGATGGCTACTTTTTGAGGAAGATGCAAAGGAGTGATCCAGAACAGTTGCCAAAGGTTGTCACAAGTCAAACACAAGTCAGAGTGTCCAGAGAGAGGGAAAGCACCTCCTCAAGTGTGAAGATTAATCCCCTCTCCTCATTTTACTCATAGGGCATTTTTAACCACTATCTTTCAAAATAAAAGAACAGATGCAAGCCTCTTTTAATGATCTGGTAGAAAAAAAATTTTTTTAATACCTAATTTTAAATCAAACTTCATAGGAACGTAAGCTTGGGGTTAAAAAAAGAAAACAAAGAAGGTTAAATTCTCATTTTGACCAATATTTCTGAAACCTTGGTCACTGCTACAGTCATAATTTTTGCTAATGCGTACTTCACCTGCACACTTATTTTCTTTGAAAAAACCATCAATGTATGTATTTAATTATATAAATTCAACCTCAACTTAAAAAATATTGGTATAATCATAGATCTGAGTGCTAGCTGTATTTTTTTTCATAAGGTGTGTTAAAATGAATGTAGAACCATTAAAATAAAAACATTTACCTGTGGTACTACTTTAGGAAAAAAAATCATCTCACATACTGTAGAGATACATGTCCCAAACTTTGAGATAAACTTATTTTTCCATTATCAAAAAAGTAAGTTATACGTGCCAAGGAAGACAGCTAAGATCTGACTTTTTTTTCCCCAGACTTGACAGATTAATTGTTTTCAGACTCTTCAGAGTACTCTGACGCTCTTTACTAAGTGTCTGCTCCAAGGTCCAACAGAGACCCTGACCAACCTCTTTACAATTAAGCACCACATAAAAGTCCCAATTCTCACTTGCCTTAATGGTTTTCAAATATGTGCTGTTGAAATTCCAAGAGCTTCTTTCCTGTCTAACCATGAATTTAGGCTACTGCAGTGTGAACATTCAAAGTACTCCTCAGTCAGCAAACCTGACCTTTCTGCTCCAAACACAGAGAACTTTGTCTTGAGCAAACAAGCTAATCCACACCTTTTTTGCTTCACCTATGCAACAATCCAGCTGATGCTGGCCTGAAGAAAGTGTTTATGCTATTATCCAGAATGATTTCTGATAATTTTCTCTTACCGTCTATAGGTGGCCATGATGTGTGTTTCCTTCCTATGACTATATCCTATACAAATATGAATTTTAATTAAAAATCATTACTTTGTACTGTCCAATAGACTCTGCATTAGGTACTGGTGCCCAACTTTAAAATGCAACATTTGAAGATCACTCATGTCATCCCAATTTCTATGTAATTTAATATAATGATGGAAAACTCGTCAGTTTACAGACCACTATAGTTAACCTATTCAAGGCTGTTATAAAGAGAAGGAAAAGGAACAAACATCAGTATTTCCCATGAGTACCCAACATTCCCTCCCTACTCTACCAAAGGAAAAAAAAAATTTATCTTTTAAACCAAACACCACCCTGATATGGTATTACCCCCCAGTTTCCAGATGCAGAAAATAACTTGCTCAAGGACATGCTCAGTTAGTGGAAGAGCAATGAACTGGGCCCAAGTCTGTCAGACTCCAAAGCCACTATACCCACTATGTCCTGACACTGGATTCCCCTACAACTTAAACCCCTAAACAATCACTACCTCCAAGGGAAATTGGAGTGTCAAGATTTCTACTGGCAACGAAGTAGGATACAGCCAAAAACCAAATTGTGCTTCCTATGCAACAGCCCAGAACACTAGGCAACCAGGGTGGTAACAAGTCTGCACAAGGCCAGATGGGCTTGTTCCGATTCATTCCCAGACTAATCCTACAGCACATGTCACAGACACAAGTCTACCTGGTAGGTGTGATTCAAGAACTTCAGGGAAATGGCAACTATCACAATCGATAGTCCTCAGCAAGAATCTGCTGTTGCTCGGTTTATAAAATGGCACAGGATTCAATTTCAAAGCAACTTGCCTCACCCCCTTGCAGCTGGAAGATGAGTAAGACAGTAAATTGGTACTAGAAAATGAGGTAAAGAATTTGGACTGGCCTACAGATTTCAAACCAGGCAATGGGATGGGGAGTTAGGCCAGTAAAAACATAATGGCTTACAATCTGAGCTTTTGGTCTTCTCCATCTGGAAGGCAATTTTTTGGCAAACAAATCAAAAGCCCAAAAGGAAAATATTTCA
Organism: Aethalodelphis obliquidens; assembly: GCF_003676395.1. Classification (NCBI taxonomy): domain Eukaryota; kingdom Metazoa; phylum Chordata; class Mammalia; order Artiodactyla; family Delphinidae; genus Aethalodelphis; species Aethalodelphis obliquidens. The sequence continues at coordinate 37,890,128 of NW_020837953.1, forward strand.
GCATTTTTCTTGTCCCTCTGATTCCATGCCTGTCTCTCCTATTTTCCCCCAAGGAAAGAAAGCTCTCTGATGCTCAACTTTTCCTAACAGTAGACCAAGAACGATGCTAAACCCACTGCTACCAGTATCACTCAACCACAAAGAGGAGAAATGCTTCAACATCAACCAGTACAGAGCAGAAAATCTTCCCTCTCTAGACTTCATTTAAGTTCAGGTATATGCCTGACCATCCAGTTTTGCTCCGATTAAAGGCATTTACCTGCAAGTATAAATATGAGATCAAAATTACAGTTCAGACTAGCCCAAAGACGGAGTGTACTCTACAGTCTTAGTTAAATTGGGCTGCTACATCTTCAATTCCTATGAGACTTTTCTTCTCCACTTCTATATTTTTAAGACACAAAATATCAAGTCTGTTCTCTTCAGAAAAAATAATATGGAAAATGATGTTTAAATGCCAACGTGTAACTTTAAGTTAGCTACCTCGGTTATTTAAGAGATAAACAGTGGTGGAACTGCTGATGAGTTTTACAGGTTCAAGTTCTCACATGCTCAATTTTCTTTTAAAAGGCAACATGTTGCTTCAAAGAAAGTCCCACCTGATTAGGGGACACCAACTCTGCAGCTGTTTCCACTAAAGATTGGCACCTCTAGGCCAGGTTTAAACTTCATAACAATAAAACATGAAAGGTTTGTCTTACAATGAAAACAAACCAACATGGAAAAGAGAAGAGTTTTCTCTGCCTTTGGCCACTTTTTTTTGTTGTTGCATGACAAGTTCTCTTAGAAGAAAAAGCCAAAGGAAAAAGTACAAAGCATTTTTCACCTTCCCTGGAAGCAAATATTTAACTATGAATAAAATTTATATAACTCTGCCTCCCCTTTTAAGCCTGTTCTTTTGGCCCATGATGTCTGGAATGACAAATAACCCTAAAGTAAAGAAATGCCTGATTGTAGGTACACATCTTCCTAATGGCAAAGTCCACCAAGGGGGGTGGGGAGCAAGGCAAAGAAGCCAAAAAAACAACAAAAAAAAACCCCACCCCATAACAGAGAAGCCTTATGGAATTGACATTAGGCAGGAAGCCCGTGCTCTGAAACCATTTCTTCTAGAAAGGAAAAAGAATTGGCACAAATTCTTTCAAAAAGAAATTACTCTGAATCAATCTAACCCTGCACTTTAGGGCATGCTTAGTGCCCAAAAGGACATCATAAAACCAGCTAGTAGATAAACACACATTTTTAGAAAGAAGCAATTCCTTAACAATTCATCTGATACTATTTTAGTAACAAAACAACAGAGAAGTTGCTCCACTAACTACATAAAAAATACTGCCTCATCACATCCCCAAGTGGAGTTTATAACAAATTTAAAAGAATAACAACCAACAGCAGGATACCAGTGTATACCCTAAGCCACACTTTGTGTGGGGGGGAGCGGAACTATGCTGATGGCCCTCACTGTGACATATGGACCATTTCTAGTTAATCAATGCAACTTTTAGGAAAGTCTTTGCTCTTACCATGCCATATATCATAAAGCTTGACTTCACTGAAATTACTGAGAAAGCAAACATAATCTGCAAGAATTAAGAAGCAGGCTACATAATCTGACTGCAGTCCTGGGGTAGAAATGTACTTTGAATTTTTGGGGGGGCCGCACCGGATGGCATGCAGGATCTTAGTTCCCCGACCAGGGATCAAACCCAGGCCCCCTGCAGTGGAAGCGCGGAGTCTTAACCACTGGATTGCCAGCGAAGTCCCAGAAGTGTACTTTGGATATCAGTCCCTAAGCAGAACAAGTTGGAGCAATAAAGGTTCCTGTGGAATCAACTTTGTAGAAGTCGCAATTGCCAATGGACTTTCAACTGAGGAAGAATAACTCAGTGTTGGGAGAGGCATAAAAAAATCCTTAGAAAGTCACTTAGAAAACATTTCTATGAAAAACTGATCATAGGGGAAAGAAGACCATAGACCCACTTTATTTATCAATAATTGATTATATAATTAAGATCTCACTCCAGCTTATAGTTAACATTTTAAACAAAGCTCCTAAATTCATAAGTCTAATGTGTAGTTATCAATGCTAAATTTTCATCTGCATCTAAAAATTAAACTTGCAAAGCAACTCCATTTTAAGTTTATAATATAACAAGATGTATGAGCAAAACCTTAACTACCACATTCAACTGGCAGCTTATGAAGATGAGAAACTACAGGAACTATAAGCAAGGTTTCAAGATCCTAGGAGCCATGGGCCAAACAACTTTATTCTTAAATGTCTGAAAGAAAAGATACAGCTTCCAAAAAATGAGAGATTTACTCTCCCACTGAGTGGGATGGCAAGAGCACTGATGCTGTCACGAGACAGGCCCAGTTCAGACCGCTGGGCCATCCTCACCAGCCAGCTCTCTGACCTTAGGTCAGTGCTTTAACCTCGCCCGCCCTCAACGTGCTCATCTGTAGAGTGAAAACCATCTCCTAGGGTTGCTGTATTAGGAAAAGGTAAAGGTATCTGCAGTGTCTGACACAGACTTCAATAAAAAGTAGTTAAGTTCTGCTACCTTTCTAAAAAAACTCAAAAGATCTCAAAACTGTAAGGTAATAGTTAAATCCTCTACTAAAACACAACTCCCTGGCTTGTGGAGGATCACATTGTGGGTGAACCACAGCTGAAAATCAGAATCTATTTTTCCCACTCTTTGCATAGTTGACTTTATTTCATAGGCATTAGCAACTGTTTATAGAAATACATCAGGTTTTGCTACATGTTTTTTAAAAAATAGGGGATTCCTTCAGACTCACTGCTGAACTAGAACATTTTGCTTTAAGATATAATAAAGATTTTCCTAGAGCTGTCTTGTGTTTAATAAAACTATATTTATGCTTTGAACATGGATTAATATGAAACTGGCCTATTTAGAATGGGTGTGCTTTCCTGTTCAATCATGTTTCTATCAACACTATTACAATCATCAAATGCATTTGTTGTGACAGACAAACAAGAACGTGCTTTTATAGAAAAGTACCCTTGGGACTGAGTTTGGTGAGAATTACATTTCCAAGAAACATTCCTGATTTATGGAAGATGCTCAGGGCCCAATTTATGAGGGGGAAAAAAATAGTTTTAAGTCAACTCCAAACTGTGTTACCTAATCCTTTGAGGCAAAGACAGATTGTCCCAGGTGTCCATGTGTAAATGCCAAGTCATGTGAATTAACCAAGAAAGTGTGCCAGACCAAAGGCCCAGAGATGGTAAATGTGGTCTGTGTTAATCAGCTTCTCACAAGTCAACATTGCTGCAGGGAATGTAGGAAATAGACTAAGAAGGTGGCTATTTTACAAGACCTTAACCTTCCTGTTGCCTATCGGACTAGACAGAGGCTGAAACATCTGTAGGAATTTCTAGGGTGGACATCAAATACCAGGATTCTGATCAGAACAAGTAAAGCAGTCAGCAGAAAGCAGTAAAGATAGGGAAGGTAAATGTGGAAGTCATTACTCGTGTGCTCTGCTTGAAGAAAAGCCAAACTCACAAAAAGGGTCCTTTTAAATGAGTGCATATAGCACATAATCTAGCTTTCAGAATTCTGACAGTCGTACAACTTTCCAAGAATGAAAAAAAGAAACATGGCTGTACACATTTTACTAAAATATAGTTAGTTAATTCACATGTGGGCATAGTATGTAGGAAAATGTGAAGACGCTCTGAAGATTAATTATTAGAGGGACATTGAAAATGAAGAATTATTAAGTTTCAATAAACACAATAAAAGATGCCATGTGTTACATTTATGGGGGGAGGGCGATTTGGAGGTACTAACACTTATAGAGTGGCAGGCACTGTACTACCGTTTCTATATATTATTTCATTTGATCTACAGAACCAGCTATGAGGTGTACTATGATCTTGTCTTACAGAAGAGGAAACAATGTAAAGGGGTTAAGTGACTTACCCAAGTACACACAACTAAAAAGGGGAATTCAAACCCAAGCTGTCTGACTCCAAAATCATGGCTCTTCCCTATCCGCAGAGATAAACCTCAGGGAGAGGTCAGGAGAGCAGCAGGGAGACTACTCTATTGTTACATGACACAAAGTGTTTTTCTGGATTTTCTGGACTGTAGTGCTCTGCATGGGTAATTTATGACTATGTGACTCTTCAATCCCTCAAGAAAACAACAGAAACCACAGATGTTTGACTTATCAAGAGTGATAACAAAACTCTGAAATGACTTAGAATCAATGAGAAACAGTCAACAAGTCAAGCTGGGATGTACTTCCCTCTGCGCACTGGCTGGAGATAAAATGAATTCAAACTGTTCAAAAGGGACAGTTGAACAGTATTCAACTGGTATTTTCCAGCAAGTCCCTTCCCTCTCAATACCTCCAGCCCCTCCTCATCAATATCAGTAACTGGATTCTCATCTTTGTGAAAGTAAATATAAGAATCAGGGGGCTTCCCTGGTGGCTCAGTGGTTGAGAGTCCACCTGCCGATGCAGAGGACACGGGTTCATGCCCCGGTCCGGGAGGATCCCACATGCCGCGGAACGGCTGGGCCTGTGAGCCATGGCTGCTGAGCCTGCGCGTCTGGAGCCTGTGCTCCGCAACGGGAGAGGCCACAACAGTGAGAGGCCCGCGTACTGCAAAAAAAAGAATCAGGGATTCATTATACCCTATGTATACATCATTATAGCTATTACGTTGTTGCCTATTTCTGATTCAAATGAAAAACCAATGGAGAAACAAGAACCAATGGTTTCTTTTCCTTATACATTTACTTGATCTATATTTATTAGCATTTATTAAGTAGAAGGCACTGGGGATAAATTTCTTTCCTCTTGGAGCACATCACTAGAGTATGTAGTGTTTATTCTTCAAAAAGTGCGAAATGTTACCCAGTGGTTACACGTCAGTTATAGGGTTATGTGGACTTGGGGGTAACATAGGTTAAACATGACTGAGAATACTGATTAGGTATGTGGTATGTCTCAGTCCCTGGACAAATTATATACCTTCTCTAGGCGTCAGTTTCTTTCTATAGAAAAACAGGAATACTAATATTGCCTATCCCTGACTGGGGAATAGCAAGGATGAAACAATATAAAATGTGTAAAAAGCTTGGAAAAACAGTGCATTGCACACAGTAATTGTAACTGCCTTCTTTTGCCACAAAAAGCATTTCAAGAACAAATATTTACTGAGCACTGAAGGGCAAGAGTACTGGGTTCAACAAGGGTCAGAAATAAATAAGACAGTCTCTTCCCTGGGGAGCTTGGGATCAAGAAGGAATAACAAGTCAGGTATCCAGAAAACTGAACAAAAGCAGATCCTTGGTGCCGGAAGAGGGACAGTGTTCTGCTGGTTGCCAGGAAGGTGGGAACACATTTAGCAGAGTTTTGGGGTTTTTTTAATCTTCAAGAAAGAAGTGGCATTTGAGTTGTCTTAAATGGTAGACTTTTAACAGCAAGAGTTGGGGAGGGGGGTGGCGCACCCTACCCAGCGGCCACAGAGAAGCAGGGCTTGTGCAGGGAAATGGGAGTGGGGGCAGTCTAGGCGTGTCTCTGAGAGCAGGAGACAAGGCTAGAAAGGGACGGGGGCCTCTGAAGGCACCAGAAGCTGGACCAAGCAGTCTGCACAGCACTTAATTCAGGAGGCAGGGGCTTCCCTGAAGAGTTTTTAGAAAGGCATAACGTGACTGAAGCTGTGCTTTAGGAAGATTCAGCTGACTAAGGTGTGTAGGATTACTTGGAAAAGAAGAGACATTTTGCTGGCAGAATTTACAGGACTTAAGAACTGATTAAGTGTGTGTATGTGTATCTGGGGTTTTGGGGGGAGGGGGGTGCAGTGGGGAAGAAAATGCTGAGAACTTCTGCCTGGATAATTATAAAAACATTGGTGATGGGGCTTCCCTGGTGGCACAGTGGTTAAGAATCCGCCTCCCAATGCAGGGGACACAGGTTCGAGCCCGGGTCCAGGAAGACCCCAATGCCGCAGAGCAACTAAGCCCGTGTGCAACAACTACTGAGCCTGTGCTCTAGAGCCTGCGAGCCACAACTACTGAGCCCGCACACCTAAAGCCCGTGCTCCGCAACAAGAGAGGCCACTGCAATGAGAAGCCTGCGCACCACAACAAAGAGTAGCTCCCGCTTGCCACAACTAGAGAAAGCCCACACACAGCAACAAAGACCCAACACAGCCATAAATAAATAAATAAATAAAAATAAACATTGGTGCTATTTAAAAGTCATCAAATAACCTTTTAATACCAAATTCCCTTAACAAATCTAAAATATAATTTGATTTATAAAAATGCAACATCTACAATGTTTTCATGAACACCAAATAACATCACATAAAGTGAAGAGCATTTGCTAAGCACTAATGCTTCAGGATTAAATTACCTCATTACATCTTCACAATAAACTTCTCTTATTAGCCCCATTTTATAGACCAAGAAACTGAGACACAGAAAGGTTAAGTAACTTGCCTCAGGTCACATGTCTGGGATTTGAACCCAGGCAGTCTGACTCCAGAGACCTCGTCTTCGGTCACCATGTTAACCCTGCCACCGGTGTGACCTCCTCACAGATATACAGTTATTAATCAACCTGACTTACCAAAGGAAACTAAATACCTTCCAAAATTCATCCTAGCCAACACTATGTGTGGGCATTTCCTTCATTACACAAACTGAACACCCACTGTGTGCCAAGCACTATGATAGGCCCCAGGAAATAAGGTTCTGCTCTCAGTAAGTTCATTATTTAGTGTTAGAGCCTACTGATAATTAGAAACTCGAAGTACAAGGAACAATGACAGAAACAGGATGTGCTAGACGCACTGAGAAGGGCATGCAAACCATCCTGGAGGGTTAGAGAAGGGGGCAGGAGAGAAGGGGACGAGAGAAACGCACTACGAGGAGCTCCCGGTCACTAAATTACCGTGTGCAGTGGGAGATAAAGCCAGACAGTCTCCTATGGCAAACTACGGATCTTGGCCTCTATTACAAGCAGTAGGGAAGCAGTGGCAGAAATTAAGCAAGGAAACAACATATCAGATGTGTACTTTACAACAGTCCACTCACAGCAATGAGGACAGATTTGAAGGCTCCATCCAAGATGGAGACACCAGTTAGGAGAAAGCCATTGCAGTAGGCCAGGTGGGAGCTAGGTCCACGCTTCTGATTCTCCCTTCTCTGCTATCTGACTGAAAAATGTGACCCTACATACTTTGATCTCTCCTCAACACCACACTCCCCCCATCCCCTGCCTTTGTGTACTCCATGCCTAGCAGAAATGCGAGACGGTACTAAACTTAAGCAGGACTAAAGGTAAGCAGGACAGGTTAAAGCACAACTCTGACCAGGGATTAGGAATTTCTGAGGAGTGGGAGTGACCACACTTTATGATGATTCTTAGATAAGGGATGCTTAGGTAAAGATATAGTCATGGACAGAGATGCAGAGATGGAAAAGGGGGTCAAATATTTTAAAAATATACCAATGGTTTTGCAATTAAGGTAGTGTTGGTGCAAATGGTGACTATCCCAGACCAGCATTCACAAAAGTGTGGGAATGGCTTGTCTGAATTTCGGGGACCTCTGTGAGCAAGGAACTTTTTCCTTGCTGTTCAAATCTGGCTCTCAGGCTTCCCTGGTGGCGCCGTGGTTAAAAGTCCGCCTGCCAATGGAGGGGACACGGGTTCAAGCCCTGATCCGGGAAGATCCCACACGCCGCGAAACAACTAAGCCTGTGCACCACAACTACTGAGCCTGCGCTCTAGAGCCCGTGCGCTACAACTAATGAGCCTGCGAGCCACAACTACTGAAGCCCACACACCAGGAGCCCGTGCTCCGCAACCAGAGAAGCTACCGCAATGAGAAGCCCACGCACTGCAACCAAGAGTAGCCCCTGCTCGCCGCAACTAGAGAAAGCCCACACACAGCAACGAAGACCCAGCACAGCCAAAATTAAATAAAATTTTTAAATTAATTAATTTAATTTAAATGTCTTCTTAAAAATCTAGCTCTCATAAGGTGCCCAAGACTATGAGGTTTAGGAAACAGCACCCAGCTGACTTTCTATTACAGTAGTATTCTACAGTCATTCTTTCTTTTTCTGTTTTTTAAAATGTATTTATTTATTTATGCCTGCATTGGGTCTTCATTGCTGTGCACGGGCTTTCTCTAGTTGCAGCGAGCAGAGGCTACTCTTCGTTGCAGTGAGCAGGCTTCTCATTGCGGTGGCTTCTCTTGTTGTGGAGCACAGGCTCTAAGCGCATGGGCTTCAGTAGTTGTGGCTCGCGGGCTCTAGAGCACAGGCTCAGTAGTTGTGGCTCACGGGCTTAGCTGCTCCGCGGCATGTGGGATCTTCCTGGACCAGGACTCGAACCCGTGTCCCCTGCATTGGCAGGCGGATTCTTAATCACTGTGCCACCAGGGAAGCCTACAGTCTTTCTTAAAGGCATAAGTACTCTACAAAGCCCCATAAATAAACCTCTCCAAATCCCTGGACTTGCATACATTAAGAAACCAAAAATTTAGTTTTCATACACTGAGTGAAGAAAAAACAAGTCTTCCAAAAGATAAGCTATGCACTGAAATAAAATGAACTTCAAGTTGCAATTGGAACAAGGGGAAAAAAGTAATTTTTTCAATGGTCACAGCCAATCTCTTCTGGGAAAACGTAAGATTAGTAGCATTTATACTAATGTCAAGACAACATAAGATTAGAGCAGTAATATACAGTATTTTTGCTTCTAATCAGAGTGGGATATTATAAGCTCACATACAGGCTTACGCTGAAATGGTTAAAAACAAAATTCCTACAACTCATGGACTTCAATGTAGTCATCTGAAATGATGCCAAGAAACTAGCAGCTTTCTTAGGACTACCCTCCTAGTAAAAAGTGAATTATGTTGCTCAAATCATTTGCTTCAGTTAATCATTTAAAATCTATCAAAAAGGAATTCTCGGGCTTCCCTGGTGGCGCAGTGGTTGAGAGTCCGCCTGCCGATGCAGGGGACACGGGTTTGTGCCCCAGTCCGGGAGGATCCCACATGCCGCGGAGCGGCTGGGCCTGTGAGCCATGGCCGCTGAGCCTGCGCATCCGGAGCCTGTGCTCTGCAACGGGAGAGGCCACAACGGTGAGAGGCCCGCATACCGCAAAAAACAAACAAACAAAAAAAAAACAAACAAAAAAGGAATTCTGAGTAGTTTATATGTGCAGGTTCTCACAAACAATCAGAAACATTTGTTTCTAACATTTATCAAAATAAAGTAGGTCTACAAATCCGTCAACAATTATATCAGAGTGTTATAATAATTACAAATTATCCTAAGCATTCTAATGCAGGTTTAGGTTGGATAAAGAAAACGGAAGTAAAAGCAATGGATTTCAATTCCTCCCATATACACTGTTAACTATTAATCAAATTCTACCTGAAGAAATACACAATTGAAGCAACTTGGTCGTGGGTCTCTATTATGTTAAACAAGCACCTGGGCCACACTGCAATCTGCCCCCCCATCTGCCCTCTCTCCCAGACACATCTCACTTGTACCATTTTTCTAAATGGCTCCCCATCCTCCATTAATATTGACCATATTTTCATATCCCATATTCTTCCAAAATGTTATTCTAAGTGGTACCCCCCCCCCTTTTTTAAAATATGGAATGCTTCACGAATTTGTCATCCTTGCTCGGGGGCCATGCTAACCCTCGCTGTATCATTCCATTTTTTTTTAGTATATGTGCTGCAGAAGTGAGCACACCTCTTTATCCTTTATTTCTTGTTCTTATCATGCTTTCTAAAAAGCATTTCAGGGACTTCCCTGGTGGTCCAGCGGTTAAGAATCCGCCTTCCAATGCAGGGGACGCGGGTTCAATCCCTGCTCAGGGAACTAAGATCCCACATGCTGCAGGGCAACTAAGCTCACATGCCACAACTAGAGAGCCCACGTGCCGCAACTACAGAGCCCAAATGCTCTGGAGCCCATGCCACAAAACTAGAGAGAAGCCCTCGCACCGCAACGAAAGATCCCAAGTGCCCCAACTAAGACCCAATGCAGCCAAAAATAAATAAATAAATAAATCTAAAAATAAATAAATAAAAAGCATTTCAAATTCACTTTCTCCACTTCTTTTAAAAATGACAAGTTAAGGGCTTCCCTGGTGGCGCAGTGGTTGAGAGTCTGCCTGCTGATGCAGGGGACATGGGTTCGTGTCCCAGTCCGGGAAGATCCCACATGCCGCGGAGCGGCTGGGCCCGTGAGCCATGACCGCTGAGCCTGCGCGTCCAGAGCCTGTGCTCCACAACGGGAGAGGCCAAAATAGTGAGAGGCCCGCGTACCGCAAAAAAAAAAAAAAAAAAAAAGAGAAGTTAAATTGTTAATAATCATTATCTAGATTCCAATGGACTTCCACTTTAAGTAATACAGTTCTTTTTTTTTTTACAAGTATGTATTTAGTCAAAAAAAAAAAAGACCTAAAAATTATAAGCTATGCTTTCTTTAAAGTCATTCTAGGGAACTCCCTGGTGGTCCAGTGGTTAGGACTCCACGATTTCACTGCTGAGGGAGCGGGTTCAATCTCTGGTCAGGGAACTAGGATCCCAGAAGCCATGCGGTGTGGCCAAATTAAAAAAAAAAAAAGTCATTCTAATTATCCTGTTTGTGCCTTTTTCTTTTTTTTTCCACTTCATTTCCCATTATGTTTCTGCTGAAAGAGTCTGTGTGTACAGATGTACTATATGTATGAATATTCGACCCTGTGTTGGGTGAGTGTAGTCTGGCAGGGCTGTGGCAGGGGAGTCATAAAGAATGAGAAGTCTAGGGAAGTTACATTTGTCATGGGCAGGATTTCTCAACCTTGACTGCTGACATTTGGGGCTGGTACTCCTTTGTCGTGGGTGCTGTTGTTTTAGCGGCATCCCTGTCCACGACCCACCAGATGTCAGTACCCCCCCACTCCCCCATCCCCCAGTATGGCAACCATACATGGCACCAAACACTGCCAAATGTCCCTGGGGTGAGGGGGTACTTCACCCCCAGTCTAGGGGTTTACAGTTTATAAAATACTTTCACAACCATTAGGTTATTATCTAATCCTGGGCTTCAACAAAACCATGTAGAGATTAGCATCCCAAATTTACAGAAGAGGAAACTGAGGCTCAAAGAAGCCAAAGACTGTCCCAAGCTCACTCGGCTCAAGGCCCACCCTTTCTTTTTTGGCTGCACCGTGCAAAATGGTACACGACCAGGGATTGAGCCCGGGCCACAGCAGTGAAAGCACCGAGTCCCAACCACTAGACCACCAGGGAATTCCCAAGGCCGACTCTTCTTTCAATGTCCCACACACCGGTTTTCCAGCTGAAGGAGGTTAACACTGCAGGCCCTCAGTTTCCTCACCCTTACAGTGAGAGGCTGGACACAATTCCGTTCCTTCTTCCTCTTCTTTCTTTCAAAGCAGAAAGCCTTTCTTCCAGAGAAATCTTCTTTGAAAGCCCGGTACATTCAAAAGATAAAACTAAGCTGCTATTTGAGGAGTCCAAGTAGCAACCAGGCCCTACCCTCCTGAACCCTGTACTTGTCCCCAGATGGGCCCCACAAACTCTAGGGCTCTATAGACCACATTTTGAAAACATGATAAACTCCCCTGTTTGTTGTAACATATAAGTTATATGATTCTAGATAGCCATTTCTCAGTTAGAAATGGTCTCTAGTTGAAATAGGAAGCAAACACATTCAATAGAAATGTTATCTTAAACAGAGATCCAAACTACGTTACTGACTGGTCAGTGGTAGGAGAATGAAGAGTGTGTGTGTGTGTGTGTGTGTGTGTGTGCCCCAAGTGTGTGGGACCCCAGTGACTGGGTAAATCCAGGAGGAGTTGTAAAGCAGCAGTCTCGTGGACAAATCTATCCAATATCCAGAACAGAAAGAAACAGGTTCCAAACAAATCACTCTGTATGAACAGACCCTGGGAAACACATCTCAAATTCTCCAGACATCATTTTTCCAATCTGTTAAATGAAAGGGTTGAAATCACTGTTTTCAGTCTTTTTCCCCCCAAAGCATCCAAATTATTTTTCCAAATAAAATCGTATGCAGAAAACATATAAATACAACAGATCAAAGTAGAGTTGCTCTGTTTGGGCAGGGGGAGGGGACTGGGCTGAAAGCCTGACTAGAAATCCACTTGCTCGGCCTTCCCTTTCTGCTCTGTACCTAGCCCCCCTCCGCCAGTGGCAACCACTAGGGTACTTTGGAAGACATTTAAAAACCACTAGACCAAATGAATCCCTAAGGTTCCTTCCAGCTCTAATAATCTATCATTCTGTAAGTCTATGTATTCATGGAAGTTATTCAACTGGGGCCAAACAAGGAAAGCAACAATGGGACATCACGTCCACACCAAGAGCAAATCCCATTAACTTGTCAATCAATGAGAAACTTCATTTATAGGTACCAGTGTAATTTCAAAGTTAGTGAAAAGCTTATTTAAACTAACCTATTAAATAACAAAACTAGAGTTAACATATTTACTTAAAGATTATTCATAGTCCTCAACTGTAGGAACCAAATGAACTCTAAATAATTTTTTGAACAGAAATTGTTCTCACATTTATTTCCTTACATCATAAAAAGAGCAAAGTTAATGATCCTCCCCACCAAGCATCATTATCATTCCAAGAAGTAATTTGGATAAAGTTTATTGTTTATCATTCCATTTATATAAGTAGGATCGTTTATCACACATGATGTTCTAAAATTTGCTTTTCTCACTTTATGATTATCAAGGACACCTTTCAAGGACATATATATAAGACTTTTTGTGAACATGTTTTCATTTCTCCTGAGTAAATAAATACCCAGGAGTAGAATGAATAGATGGTATGTTTAACTTAATAAGAAACTGCCAGTTTTACAAAATGATTGTGCCATTATACTTTCCCAACAACCGTGTACAAGAATTCCAGTTGCTCCACATCCTAGAAAACCTTTAATGTTGTCAGTCTTTTAAACTATTTTAATGGGTGTATAGGGGTATCTCATGATTTTAATTTGCATTTCCCCAACACCCATTGATGTTAACATCTTTTCATGTTCTTATTTGCCATTAGTATAACTTCTTTTGCAAAGAATCTTTTCAAACATTTTACCAATTTTCTTAGACGGATTGTCTTCTTATGATGAAATTTTAAAATTCTTTATTCTGGAAACAAGTCCTTTATCAGATATATGTATTGCAAATATTCTCTCCCATTCTGTGGCTTGCCTTTTTTTGTTCTCTTAATGGTGTCTTTCAAAGAGCAAGTTTTAAATTTTGATCAAATCCAGCATATCAATTTTTTTCTTTGTGATTTTGCTTTCTGTGACCTAAGAAATCTTTTTTCTTTAAGGAATCTTTTTGAACTCAAGGTCACAAAGATTTTTCTCCTATGCTTTCTTTTAGAAATATTTAGTTTTAGCTTTTATATGTCTGTGATTCTTCAAGTTAATTCTTATGTATGATATGTATTTTTATGTATGATAATGAGGTTCATTTTTTTTCTCTCTATGGATACCCAGTTATTCTAGCACAATTTCTTGAAAAGATTTTCCTTTCCCCATTAAACTGCTTTGGCATCTTTGTCAAAAATGAATTGACAATATATTTATGAGTCTATTTCTAGACACTAGCCAATCTCACCAATTTATACGTGTATTCCTTCTCCAACACCACACTGTCTTGTTTACTGAAGCTTTACAGTAAGTCTTGAAATCAGGTAATGTTAGTCTTCCAACTTTGTTTTTCTTTTAAAAAATTCCTTTGGGGACTTCCCTGGCAGTTCAGTGGTTAAGACGCTGGGCTTCCACTGCAGGTGGCAAGGGTTCGATCCCTGGTTCGGGAACTAAGATCCCGCATGCCTCAGGGCACAGCCAAAAAAAAAAAAAATCACTTTGTTCTGGATTGTTTACATTTTCATGTGGATTTTTAAATGAACTTCTCAATTTCTACAAGTATCTTTGAGCATTATTTTTCTTGCTGAAAAAGAGATAATATAAACTTCCTCACTGAATTGCTAGTAGAGTAAAAAAGGGATAATATATTACTGTGCCAAATACGGTGGCACATAACAGGTATTCAATTAATGTTAACTTCCTCTCTCTTTCCCTCTCTTGGCCTTTAAATAAACAGGATCCAATCTAGCAATGCCCTAACATTTCACTAGTGGGTCAATGGCCATGGTAAAAAATTACCACACCAAATGACTTTTATAAGTAAATATTTGTATTTTCCCTTGGATTCAACACTGAAATGCACTTGCCAGAAAAAGTAATTCAGCATATTTACTAATAAACTGTTTCAGGCCACATTTTAGGAAAGCATAAAACCACAGCCAAAACAAAAATTTAAATATGTTTTCAAGTTCCATATAGTGCCTAATTACATTATTCTACAATACTAACAGAAAATTCTCCTCTAGGAAGATCACAATGTTCCATTATTCATATTGCTGCCGCAAATGGAAAAAGGATTTCTGCTCCCAAACATTGTTTATAAATACACATAACAAACAAAATACGGCTACTAATTCAACAATTAACATGTACTAATTTGAAACCCAAACCTATAAACAACCAGAAACCTTTGAAGTATTTTAGTTTAGCCTAATTGATATCACTCCATGAAATGGAGAGGTATCAGTTTGCAAACACAGGCTACCAAAAGGCACTTTTTGGTGAGCCACCAATACTTTGTGGTAACCCACATTTATCAGATGAACTGATACTTAAAGAAAAACAGTAATTTGCTTTCTTTTTCCATGACTATTCAATGGCCTCTTTCAGTATAGTATTGTTTTTTGAATTTTTGAATTTTACTTTATTTCTTTTTTATACAGCAGGTTCTTACTAGTTATCTATTTTATACATATTAGTGTATACATGTCAATCCCAACCTCCCAATTCATACCACCACAACCCCGCCACTTTCCCCACGTGGTGTCCATACGTTTGTTCTCTACATCTGTGTCTGTTTCTGCCCTGCAAACCGGTTCATCTGTACCATTTTTCTAGGTTCCACATATGTGTGTTAATATACGATATTTGTTTTTCTCTTTCTGACTTACTTCACTCTGTATGACAGTCTCTAGATCCATCCACGCCTCTACTAATGACCCAATTTCATTCCTTTTTATGGTTGAGTAATATTCCACTGTATATATGTACCACATCTTCTTTACCCATTAGTCTGTCAATGGGCATTTAGGTTGCTTCCATGACCTGACTATTGTAAATAGTGCTGCAGTGAACATTGGGGTGCATGTGTCTTTTTGTTTTTTTATTTTTGGCTGCATTGGGTCTTCATTGCTGTGCGCGGGCTTTCTCTAGTTGCAGTGAGCAGGGGCTACTCTTAGTTGCGGTGCACGGGCTTCTCATTGCAGTGGTTTCTCTTGTTGTGGAGCACGGGCTCTAGGTGCACGGGCTTCAGTAGTTGTGGCACGTGGGCTCAGTAGTTGTGGCTCACAGGCTCCAGAGCGCAGGCTCAGTAGTCGTGGTGCACGGGTTTAGCTGTTCCGTGGCATGTGGGATCTTCCCAGACCAGGGGTCGAACCTATGTCCCCTGCATTGGCAGGCGGATTCTTAATCACCGCGCCACCATGGAAGTCCCGCATGTGTCCTTTTGAATTATGGTTTTCTCTGGGTATATGCCCAGTAGTGGGATTGATGGGTCATATGGTAATTCTAGTTTTAGTTTTTTAAGGAACCTCCATAGTGGCTGTATCAATTTACATTCCCACAAACAGTACAAGAGGATTCCCTTTTCTCCACACCCTCTCCAGCATTTGTTGTTTGTAGACTTTCTGATGATGATCATTCTAACTGGTGTGAGGTGATACCTCACTGTAGTTTTTATTTGCATTTCTTTAATAATTAGTGATGTTGAGCAGTTGTGCAGCTTTTCACGTGCTTCTTGGCCATCTATATGTCTTCTTTGAGAAATGTCTATTTAGGTCTTCTGCCCATTTTTTGATTGGGTTGTTTGTTTTTTAATATTGAGCTGCTTGAGCTGTTTATATATTTTGGAGATTAATCCTTTGTCCGTTGATTCGTTTGCAAATATCTTCTCCCATTCTGAGGGTTGCCTTTTTGTCTTGCTTGTAGTTTCCTTTGCTTTGCAAAAGTTTTTAAGTTTCATTAGGTCCCATTTGTGTTTATTTTTATTTCCATTTCTCTAGGAGGTGGGTCAAAAAAGATCTTGCTGTGATTTATGTCAAAGAGTGTTCCTCCTAAGTTTTTCTCTAAGTGTTTTATAGTGTCCTGTCTTACATTTAGGTCTCTAATCCATTTTGAGTTTATTTTTGTGTATGGTGTTAGAGAGTGTTCTAATTTCATTCTTTAACATGTAGCTGTCCAGTTTTCCCAGCACCACTTATTGAAGAGACTGTCTTTTCTCCATTGTATATCCTCGCCTCCTTTGTTATAGATTAGTTGACCAGTATAGTATTTTTTTAACATTAAAATGGTCTTAAACAATCAATTTAACTACACGCAATTGATTAGCGGATGAATACACAAAACCTGCTGGTTAATTCTAAGGTAGGTCAGCTGCTAAATCATTTACTGTCCTACTTTCTTAGCAAGGAAGGCACAAGGCCAAACCCTTTCTTTTCATGAAGATGAATGTATGGCAAAGCATTAACTTTCATCTCTGTTGACAGAGCTGCATATAACCAGTGACAAATCTCAAGACATATCAGAAATTAATAAACTGCAAAATGTTACTTGGGCTCCCCTCCTGCCTCTCCTACCTGTCAACCGCAATTCCACTCTCCATTTATGTAGGTTTGACATCACCCTGACAACTCCTGCTCATGAGCCTGCATTTCAAGTTCTGTAAACATTACTGCTGTACTGTCACCATTACATCCGTCTCCATTCCACTCCTTCTGCCCCCAACTTAGTTCTGGGTTCCTCTAACCTGATCATTTCACTTATGACATGACTTTGCAATAATATACTAATACATCCCTTGCCCTTATTCTGGGCCTTTCCAATTCATTCCCATAATACTTCAGGGATCTTTCTGAAATCAGACATTCAACCACGTCACTCTTCAGCTTAACACTTAATGGTTTTCCTCAATGCTACACCAAGAACCATACAATCCAGTAATCCCACTCCCAGGAACATACCCAAGAGAAATGAAAACATATGTCCATGTAAAAACTGGTATACTTGGTCACAGCAGCATTATTCGTAATAGCGAAAAAGTGTAAACAACCTAAATGTCCATCAACGTGCGATAAATTGTGATAAATGGATAAACAAAATGTGGTCTATCCATACCATAGAATATTATTTGCTACCAGATGTCAATACTATCCAAAGCGATCTACAGACTCGATGCAATCCCTATCAAAATCCTATATTTTCTGCAGAAATAGAAAACACATCTTAAAATTCATATGGAATCTCAAGGGACCCTGAATAGCCAAAATAATCTTGAAAAAGAACAAACCAAGAGACACATTTCCTGATTTCAAAACTTACTACAAAGCTACAGTTATCAAAACAATGTAGTACTGGGAATTCCCTGGTGGTCCAGTGCTTAGAACTCAGAGCTTTCACTGCCGTGGGTCCAGGTTCAACCCCTGGTCAGGGAACTAAGATCTCTCAAACCACACGGCACGGTCAAAAAAAAAAAACAGTGTAGTACTGGCATAAAGACAGACAGGTAGACCAATGGAATAGACAGCCCTGAAATAAACCCTTGCACATATGGTCAAATGGTTTTTGACAAGGGTGCCAAGACCATTCAGTGGGGAAAGGCCTGTCTTTTCAACAAATGGTTCTGGGAAAACTGGATATCCACATGCAAAACAAATGAAATCAGACTCTCCTTATCTGGCACCATATACAAAAATTAACTGAATAGGGCTTCCCTGGTGGCGCAGTGGTTGAGGGTCCGCCTGCCGATGTAGGGGACGCGGGTTCGTGCCCTGGTCCGGGAGGGTCCCGCATGCCGCGGAGCGGCTGGGCCCGTGAGCCATGGCCGCTGAGCCTGCGCTACCGGAGCCCCATTCTCCACAACGGGAGAGGCCACAACAGTGAGAGGCCCGCGTACCGCAAAAAAAAAAAAAAAAAAAAAAAAAATTAACTGAACACAGCTCAAAAACCTGTAAGACTATAAGACTCTAAGAGGAAACACAGGGCAAAAACCACCACATTGGATTTGGCAATGATTTCTTGGATATGAAATCATACAAATATATATATCGGTCTCTGCCTCCAGTTCCTGGCAGAGAGCTCTTAAATCCCTTAGAACTTCCTGGGTGATAGGCGTGTCTTTTACTCTAATGAGGCGACTCTTGATGGGCTCCTGCATAGCTTCAGGATGAGGGCTGATCACCGGAAAGACCAAGTCACGCTTGGAATTTTCAGCCTCATCCCCCATCCTCCAAGAAGGGGAGAGGGGCTGGAGATTGAGTTAATCATTAATCGTGTCTTCATGATGAAGCTTCCAAAAAATCCCAAAAGTATGGGGTTCTGAGAGCTTCCAGGATGGTGAACACATCTACATGCCAGGAGGGCTACATGCCAGGAGGGAGGTGCACCCCACCTCTACAGAAACAGAAGCTCCTGCGCTTGGGACCCTTCAGGCCCTCACCAAATGTATCTCTTCATCTGGCTGTTCATTCATATTCTTTAGTAGCCTTGGTAATAAACTGGTAATCTACTAAACAAACTGCTTTCCTGAGCTCTGTGAGCCATTCTAACAAATTATTGAACCCTAAGAGGAAATCATGGGAACCTCTGATTCATAGCTAGTCAGTCAGAAGCGTAGGTAACAATCTGGACTTCTGATTGGCATCTGAAGTGAGAGTCTTAGGGGACTAAGCCCTTAACTCATAGGGTCTGTGCTATCCTGTTATTGTCAGAATTGAATTGTGTAATGGAGCACCCAGCTGGTGTCAGAGAATATCTTGGTGTGGAAAACCAACACATCTGCCATCAGAAGTACTGTCACTATGAGAGTAGATGAGAAACAAGATTTTTGCTGCTCAGACACCAAAAGCACAGTCAACAAAAGAAAAAATTGACAAACTGGACTTCATAAAAATTTTTTAATTTTGTGCACCAAAAGATAATACCAGCAGAGCAAAAAGGTATCCCACATACATGGGAGAAAATATTTGCAAATCACAGATCCGATAAAGGATTAATATCAAGAATATATAGACATGGGACTTCCCTTGTGGCACAGTGGTTAAGAGTCCGCCTGCCAATTCAGGGGACACGGGTTCAAGCCCTGGTCCGGGAAGATCCCACATGCCGCAGAGCAACTAAGCCCATGTGCCACAACTACTGAGCCTGTGCTCTAGAGCCGGAGAGCCACAACTACTGAACCCGCGTGCTGCAACTACCGAAACCTGCGCGCCTAGAAGCCTGTGACCGCAACAAGAGAAGCCACTGCAATGAGAAGCCCACGCACCGCAACGAAGAGTAGCCCCCGCTCGCCACAACTAGAGAAAGCCCATGCACAGCAACAAAGACCCAACGCAACCAAAAATAAATAAATATTTTAAAAAAGAATATAAAGAGAAATCCTAAATGCAACAACAACAAAAATAATTCAAAGACGGACAAAGGGGGCTTCCCTGGTGGCACAGTGGCTAAGAATCTGCCTGCCAAAGCAGGGGACACGGGTTCGAATGCTGGTCCAGGAAGATCCCACATGCCGCGGAGCAACTAAGCCCGTGAGCCACAACTACTGAGCCTGCGTGCCACAACTACTGAAGCCCACACGCCTAGAGACCATGCTCCACAACAAGAGAAGCCACCACAGTGAGAAGCACGCGCACCCCAAAGAAGAGTAGCCCCCGCTCGCCACAACTAGAGGAAGCCCGCGCGCAACAAAGACCCAACGCAGCCAAAAATAAATGATAAAAAAAAAAATGGACAAAGGACTTGAACTGACATTTCTCCAAAGAAGATATACAAATGGCCAATAAGTATATGAAAAGATGTGCTGAACATCACTAATTATTAAAGAAATGCAAATCAAAGTTACAATGAGATACTACCTTACATTGATGAGGATGGCTACTATTAAAAAAATTTTTTTAAAAGAAAAGAACAAATGTTGGTGAGGATGTGAAGAAACTGCGACTCTTGGGCAGTATAAGTAAGAATGTAAAATGGTACAGCCACAACGGGCTTCCCTGGTGGCACAGGGGTTAAGAATCTGCCTGCCAATGCAGGGGACATGGGTTCGAGCCCTGGTCCGGGAAGATCCCACATGCCGCAGAGCAACTAAGCCTGTGTGCCACAACTACTGAGCCTGCACTGTAGAACCTGCGAGCCACAACTACTGACTCCGCAAGCCACAACTACTGAAGCCCACAGGCCTAGAGCCCATGCTCCACAACAAGAGAAGCCACTGCAATGAGAAGCCCGCGCACCGCAACAAAGAGTAGCCTCCACCAGCCGCAACTAGAGAAAGCCCGTGCTCAGCAAGGAAGACCCAACACAGCCTAAATAAAAAAATAAATAGAGTAAACCCTGAAGACGTTATACAAAGTGAAATAAGCCAATCTCAAAAAGACAAATACTGTATGATTCTACTTACATGAGGTACTTAAGAGTAGTCAATTCCTTAAAAAACTACAAATAGAACTACCATATGACCCAGCAATCCCACTACTGGGCATATACCCTGAGAAAACCAAAATTCAAAAAGAGTCATGTACCAAAATGTTCATTGCAGCTCTATTTACAATAGCCCGGAGATGGAAACAACCTAAGTGCCCATCATCGGATGAATGGATAAAGAAGATGTGGCACATATATACAATGGAATATTACTCAGCCATAAAAAGAAACGAAATTGAGCTATTTGTAATGAGGTGGACAGACCTAGAGTCTGTCATACAGAGTGAAGTAAGTCAGAAAGAAAAAGACAAATACCGTATGCTAACACATATATATGGAATTTAAGGAAAAAAAAATGTCATGAAGAACCTAGGGGTAAGGCAGGAATAAAGACGCAGACCTCCTAGAGAATGGACTTGAGGTTATGGGGAGGGGGAAGGGTGAGCTGTGACAGGGCGAGGGAGAGTCATGGGCATATACACACTAACAAACGTAGTAGGGTAGATAGCTAGTGGGAAGCAGCCGCATGGCACAGGGATATTGGCTCGGTGCTTTGTGACAGCCTGGAGGGGTGGGAGGGAGGGAGACGCAAGAGGGAAGACATATGGGAACATATGTTTATGTATGACTGATTCACTTTGTTATAAAGCAGAAACTAACACACCATTGTAAAGCAATTATACCCCAATAAAGATGTTAAAAAAAAAAAAAAAAAGAGTAGTCAAAATCACAGAGGCAGAAAGTAGAGTGGTGGTTGTCAGGGGCTGGGAGGTATGGGCAGGAGTAGAGAGTTATTAACTGGGTACAGAGTTTCAGTTTTACAAGATGAAGAGTTATGGAGATAGACGATGGTAATGAGTGTACAGCACTGTGAACATATTTAATACTACTTAGTGGTACACCTAAAGACGGTTAAGATGGTCAATTTAAAAATGTTTTAATTTAAATTAAAATTTTAAAAATTTTATTGAAATATAGTTGATTTACAATGTGTTAGTTTTGGGTATACAGCAAAGTGATTCAGTTTTATATATGTATATGTGTGTGTGTGTGTATATATATATATATATATATATATATATATATATGTAAACTTTTTCAGGTTCTTTTCCATTATAGGCTATTACAAGATATTGAATATAGTTCCCAGTGCTATACAGTAGGTCCTTGTTGTTCATCTATTTTATATATAGTAGTGTCTATATGTTAATCTCAAACTCCTAATTTATCCCCCCCATAAAACAGTAAATTTTGTTATTTGTATTTTATCACAATTTAAAAAAAAATATTGAGGGAAAATACCCCTCAAGACTATGAGGATTAAATGAGATAATGTAACATGCTTAGCACAGTGTCTGGCACATAATAAGTGCTCAATAAATGGTAGCCATTATCATCACTCCCTGAAGGAGCCAAAGTCTCTCTCTCCTCTGGGATGATGCCTGGACAGTTTCTGAGACCTGAAATGCAGACCTCCACCAGTCCACCTACTAAACACCTAAGATGGAATTCTCTAAGATGGAATTCCAAAGTCTCCACCTCCTTTTCACATTCCTCAAGAAGGTAAGCCCCTCAAGGGTAGGCCCAGTGCCTATTCATCTGTCCACCCCTCCCCCGAAATTTCCACAATGCCTGGTATTAAATTGCTTAGAGAAGTATACATTAATTATTACTACTATGTATATAAAACTGGAATACCAATTGTCGGACTTCCACACCACCCACAATACCCGTGATAGGAGCAAATGTGTTATTTTAACTTATGATTGCTATCCTTCATTCACATGCCTGCAGTTAGTATTTACCAAGTACAGGTAATGTACTAACCACTGTACAGAGATTATCTCATTTTATCATCACTTGTAAACAACTACCATTTTATAGTTGAGGAAACTGAGGCACAGAGAGGTAATTATTGGTACATTTATTTCTAATGCAAAAAATCAGGCAAAAGAAAAGGAAAGGCATGTGAATGCTACCACAGTCCATTAAATGGAATACATTCTAGTGGCTGCTTATAAATGTCCATGGCTTGCATTTTTCCTTATGCTTAATACACCTGGCTTGCAAGGACAGCCTTTTTCAGGAAAGTATCATGGCATTGGTCAACCCCTCTCCCAACCATGACATCTTTCTCCTCTTTTAGATTTTCTGGCCAATACATGTATTATTAAGACTAGATATTCCTGGGACTTCCCTGGTGGCGCAGTGGTTAAGAATCCACCTGCCAATGCAGGGGACATGGGTTCGAGCCCTGGTCCGGGAAGACCCAACATGCCGCGGAACAAGTAAGCCCGTGTGCCATAACTACTGAGCCTGCGCTCTAGAGCCCACAAGCCACAAATACTGAGTCCGCCTGCTGCAACTACTGAAGCCCGTGCACCTAGAGCCCATGCTCTGCAACAAGAGAAGCCACCGCAATGAGAATCCCATGCACCACAACGAAGAGTAGCCCCCACTCGCCGCAACTAAAGCCCCCGCACATCAACTAAGACCCAACACAGACAAAAATAAATTAATTAAAATTAAAAAAAAAAAGACTAGATATTCGTTACTCTGGTCTCAAAGTGGGAGTGAAATGTGGGGGAGAAGGGACATAGCCAATTTCACAGTTTTTTCACATTAAGGATTCCCAAGGCCTCCAAATCAATCCACAAAGTACTGGAACGAGATTCTCCTCAAAGCTTCCTCCAGCAAATCTGGGGCCACAGCTTCTGCCACACAGACATCAACTTGGTCATGAGGTCACAGCCTGCCAGCACAGGCCTTCTGCATTCGAGAGTGAGTTGTAACAGCACTCTAAGGGCAATGACAGGGCTTCCGTGGTGGCGCAGTGGTTGAGGGTCCGCCTGCCGATGCAGGGGACACGGGTTCGTGCCCCGGTCTGGGAGGATCCCACATGCCGCGGAGCGGCTGGGCCCGTGAGCCATGGCTGCTGGGCCTGCGTATCCGGAGCCTGTGCTCCGCAACGGGAGAGGCCGCAGCGGTGAGAGGCCTGCGTACCGCAAAAAAAAACCAAAAAAAAAAAAAAACAAACAAAACTAAGGGCAATGACAATGCTTCTATGACCTACACTCGCAGGGCTTAGATATTCTCAAATTGCAGGGAAGGACCTCCATAAGTCTCATAAACTCTGATTTTCTCATCTCTTAGGATCTTATTTTCCCTGGGAAACAGAAAATAGATAAAACCTCCCATCCAGTCTGAGTGACAAGCAAAGGTGAGCGCATCAGCTCTGTCCCAGAACTATTAAGACTCCTGTGTTAGCACAATACTATGCCTCCTATTCTCATTAGCAAGAATGTGTGTCTTATTCATGTGGGTACACACAAGACTAACTACTCAGTATGTACAAGGAAAATATCAATAAATGGCACAGCCCTTGAGCAGAGTGGGAAAGAAAACCAGAGCATTAAATAAATCTGATAAAACAAAAATAAATTCATAAAATTAGCAAAAGCCATTAATGACGCATTCACATAAACTAATGGAACATGCTATTCATAAAACGTAATAGTCTTCACTCCTTTTTAATTTCCTGCAATAAGGCTTTGGCAGTACCACTTAAACCAACATCATGCTCTACTTGTTTAAATAAAACAGTGCTCTCTGGTTTATGTTTCTTGGTTGACTACTCCCAAATATTTCTAATACTACTTTATTATTAAGATTACTGACAATAGTTTACATGCCCAGATGAAATTAAAAGTTGGTAAAAGTTCCAAGAGTACAAGGACACATGATCAAAGTGTGAACTGGCAGAAATTCACATGAAATGTACCCTACTTGGACTTTTAAAATTTAAATGCTAATTCATTCAGTTAATAAAGACACTGAGTAGCAGATACAGGCTGAGCAGAGAGTCTACAAAATTCTCAGCAACACATATCACTCATTTAACAATAGTTACTGTATGCCTCCTCTATCCCAGGGGCTGGGGGTCAACAGTGAACAGAACAGTCTCTGGTTCTCACGAAGTTTACATTCTAGGGAGGAGGGACAATCAAGTAAAGAAACAAATTGCAAATTCCAGATGGTGATAAGAGCTATTAAGAAAAATTAGTGGGGCTTCCCTGGTGGCACAGTGGTTCAAAATCTGCCTGCCATCTACCCTGAGAAAACCATAATTCAAAAAGAGTCATGAAAAAAAAAAAAAGAGTCATGTACCACAATGTTCATTGCAGCACTATTTACAATAGCCAGGACATGGAAGCAACCTAAGTGTCCACTGACAGGTGAATGATAGAGATGTGGCACATATATACAATGGAATATTACTCAGCCATAAAAAGAAACAAAATTGAGTTATTTGTAGTGAGGTGAATGGACCTAGAGACCGTCACACAGAGTGAAGTGAGTCAGAAAGAGAAAAACAAATACCATATGCTAACACATATATATGGAATCTAAAAAAAAAAAATGGTTCTAAGAACCTAGGGTCAGGATAGGAATAAAGATGCAGATGTAGAGAATGGACTTGAGGACACAGGGAGGGGGAAGGGTAAGCTGGGACGAAGTGGGAGAGTGGCATGGACATATATACACTACCAAATGTAAAATAGACAGCTAGTGGGAAGCAGCCACATAGCACAGGGAGATGAGCTCGGTGCTCTGTGACCACCTAGAGGGGTGGGATAAGGAGGGTGGGAGGGAGATGCAAGAGGGAGGAGATATGGGGATATATGTATATGTATAGCTGATTCACTTTGTGATACAGCAGGAACTAACACACCACTGTAAAGGAATTATACTCCAATAAAGGTGTTAAAAACAAAAAAAAAACAAAAAAAACGCCTGCCAGTGCAGGGGACACAGGTTCGAGCCCTGGTCCGGGAAGGTCCCACATACCACAGAGCAACTAAGCCCATACACCACAACTACTGAGCCTGCGCTCTAGAGGCTGTGAGCCACAACTACTGAGCCCGCATGCCACAACTACTGAAGCCCGCATGCCTAGAGCCTGTGCTCCGCAACAAGAGAAGCCACCACAACAAGAAGCCCAGGCACAGCAACAAAGAGTAGCCCCCGCTCGCTGCAGCTAGAGAAAGACGACGCACAGCAAAGAAGACCCAACACAGCCAGAAATAAAATAAAATAAAATAAATTAATTTTTAAAAAAAGTTTTAAAAGAATTTAGTGATGTGATGGAGAATAAATAGGACACCTAGGAACTTCGTAAATGCTAACAATGTTATTATTATTTTTTAAAGACGTTAGTCTCAAACCTTATGGATGAACTAGGGAGAAAGGAAAAATCTGAGGGGAAGAAAGGAAAAGAAAGGAACAAGAAGTGAAAGAAGAGAGAAACATTTTAAACAAACAATGGCCTATTGTGCCTATTACAGGGAGGCGTGTGTTTTGTTTTGTTTCTTTGAGTCAGTGAGCTCTATACACCAGGTCAAACCATATTAGAAATCTTCTATCCCACATACTCCTATTACACACAAATAAATAGATATTTTTAAACCAGAATATGGGAGAAATAGAACTGCTTTCCCTATGATAGGAAAGGAGGGGTGGTATTTATAAATAAATGTAGCTCTTCCTATAGGACAAAATCATATGAGAACATTACTCAAGCTTCAGAGTAAATCCCTGAAGTACAATTTTTAAAACAACTTGTGTCTAAAGTACATGCTTATGAGGGCTCTTTAACTCAGCTGTACAATATCTAGGCTAAACATGAGCAATTAAAATAGTCATTTTTCAGCAAATCGGTGGGAAAAGAATGAAAACACTTAATTATAAGGTGCCAAACAGAGAAATGCTCACCAGGGGAGCTGTCCATTCACCTTGACCTCCCTTCAGTCTCTCTGAAGCCAGAGAATATGAAATTATCAATATGCAGCTGAAAGCTTGCCTTGGCCCTTCTTCCCTGCCTACATCTTCTACAAAACCTCTATCTTATTATGGCAGGCTGCCGTTCCTGAGTCTCCATCTCCATTTTGAAGTACTAGAAAAGCAAGCAGCCAAAGAAGCTTGCTTCTAAAGAGTTCTATAACCTCTATAACTTCTAAAGAGTTCTATAACTTCTAAAGAGTTCTATAACCTCACTGCCTATAGGAATAGGAACTAACACACTCACTAGAGAAGACTGTTCATTCCAGGGACTTCCCTGGTGATCCAGTGGTTTAGAATCTGCCTTCCAATGCAAGGGATGCAGGTTCAATCCCTGGTCGGGTAACTAAGATCCCACATGCCACGGGGCAACTAAGCCCGCAGACTCTAGACCCCATGCGCCACAACTAGAGAGAAGCCCGCGTGCTACAACAGAAGATCCTGCATGCCGCAACTAAGACCTAAGGCAGCCAAAAAAAAAAAAAAAAAAAGTGTTCATTCCATAGTCTCAAATACCTCTTAGACGAAAGTCCCACAAAATTACACTTCCATGCTTCATTTCTCATATGCCCTTTCTCTACGTCCATTACTTCAGAGACAACCCCCTCAAAATCTGAACTCAGCTTCTCCCTCAAAATTAAAAACTTCTTCTCAACCTCATTATCATTCTCAAACAGATTCAACCATGTAAGCAGAAAAACAATCAAAATTATGAGCTTTTTCTCACTACAGTCTCTCTCCTGCCACCTCACATGATCAGTTACTAAGTCTTATATGTAACTTAGTATAATGAGGTGCACATGCACCCCTCCTGCTTTACTTCCAAATTCCTATCAATGACATCACCACTTAACCAAGTTCTAACCTTGGAGTCATCTTTATAAGAAATGAAATGAGGCAAAGTTAACCCAGTTGGAGAGAAGATAAAGAAAATACATTTATTGAGTTCCTACTATGTACTTGGCACTGTGCTAGCCCAGGAGGTGGGTATTACTATCTCCTTTTTATAAATGAGGGATAAAGTTTGAAGTTTCTCAAACCCATTCCTTTCTGGTCTAACAGTTCAGACTTTTATCACTTCACATTCACAGTACTGTTAGCCTCCTCTACTCCTGATCTGTTCTATATAAAACACTGCCAGGACAACCATACCAAAATTCCATTTACATCACATAAGTTCCCTGTTGAGGGCACTGAAATGCCTTCTCTTTCCCTATCTGCCCACTGACTGGCCCATAGCTCAGTACATATTTGTTACTTAAAACCATCTCATGGGCTTCCCTGGTGGCGCAGCGGCTGAGAATCTGCCTGCTAATGCAGGGGACACGGGTTCGAGCCCTGGTCTGGGAGGATCCCACATGCCGCGGAGCAACTAGGCCCGTGAGCCACCACTACTGAGACTGCACGTCTGGAGCCTCTGCTCCGCAATGAGAGGCCGCGATAGTGAGAGGCCCGCGCACCGCTATGAAGAGTGGCCCCCGCTTGCCACAACTAGAGAAAGCCCTCGCACAGAAACGAAGATCCAACACAGCAAAAATAAATTAATTAATTAATAAACTCCTACCCCCAACATCTAAAAAAAAAAACCATCTCATGATTCCCTACTAGCCTCGACTTACTGATCCCTGGGAGCAGGAAGTAATAGATTTTTAAGACAAAGGTGTTGAACATGCAGCATGCATGTGAAAAAGCCAAAGCCAACTCAAAAGCCTTCAAGGTAAAGTAGAATCTCTCTAAGGTAATCCACAATTCTGACTCCACTCAAACCAGCCTTGTTTAGGGAGTAGGGGGGTGCTGAAATTAGAATGCCTGGGTCTAACCCCAGCTCCTCCACTCCTAGCCACTTAACCTCTCCGTGCTTCAATTCCTCCTCCATGAAAGTTCAACCAGCCTCTGCTCAAGTTCTTCCACTCTCCCTGACTATCCAAAGCTCTACTAAAGGCCCACTTCCCTCAACCCACCACTCCATTTACTTGATTTATAATAATAGCTCTACAGCAAAAAGTCTAAATAACTTATTTTAGTTTTTATCTGTAATCATATATCACCATGCTTCATTTAATTATTCCACCTGTGTATGCCCCACCAATGTCCCACTCATGAACGACACACACTACTTACTGCCTCAGGTGATCAGCAGTGGCACAGTATCAATATTAACAATTATTACTACCACCATTTACTGAATATATAGTAAGTGCCAGGGATTGTGCAAGTATCTTGTGTACTTTTCTGTCCTTCAGTCTTCATAATCCTTTTAGGTAAATCTCTCTCTTTATCCCCATTTCATAGTTAAGGAAGCCGCTACATAAACTCACTCATTTAATCCTCAAAACAACTCTGTGAGATAGCAATATTCTTGCCAATTTACAAATGAGTAAGCAGGCAGAGAGGTTAGATAACTTGCCCGAAATCACACAGCCGGTAAGTGGTGAATTCGAGGATGAAGGGGTAGCTGTGATAAATTACTTCATTTACTGACTCATTCTCAACATTTTTTATTAAGCACTCTTCTGGGAGCTGAGGCTACAGCACTGAATGAACCAGAAAACATCCCTGCTCTCATGAACCTTACAATTTTATTTCCTTTCCAATATTTTCATTCAAGGGCACAATCCTAAATCCTCTTAAATACTTTTTTAAGATTTCCATACAAAAATATCAAAATTAGATAATAAAAATTAGTATTGAAGAAAAGTATGGTACTTGAAGCCAGAAAACCTGGGTCAAATTCCCAACTTTGTCATTGATTAGGCCCTGGGCAAATCCCTTCACTTGACTCTCAATTTCATGACTTGTATTAAATAATGTATTAAGTTGCACACCAAGCACAGAGTCTGGCACTTAGTGAGTTTCCCTCTTTCCCTCTCCCCTCCAAGCAGTGACTTCATAATTTTTGTGTCGTCCCGGAGCACGTGTTAAAAGGCTACACCGACTTACACTAAGGGCTGAAAAGTTACCAATCACTATCTTACTTTCCAAGGCAATTCTACTTCCAGATCACCATCACTATGTCTCGGATTTCAGGCCCCAGACTACTCTGATGCCTATAAACCAGGTTACAATTCGGGAATGACAACAACTCACGTTAAAGCCTGACAGTATCTATAAAATGCTCCCGATGACCTTCTTAGAGGGCACTTTTGATTCAGCAGAGGAGGAAGGTGGCCTCCAGGCCAAGCTGCACGCCCCGTGCGAGAGATGTGACACGAGGGAGGAGAATTTCCAGCCTCCAGCCCAAGGTTGCGCCCTGCATACTGCTTCAACTCGCAGAGCTCCCCAACTCTCCTGCCACCTGCCAACCCGACCCCCACCTCCTCGGGGCTGCCTCTCCACCCCTCCCTCCTCGGGCAGCCGCCCAGGCTCCTGGAGTCCGCGTCCCCAGCCGCCGTAGTGACCTCCTGCCCGGGCCCGGACAGCTCTCCCTGGCCTGAGGGGATGGAACAGGCCAAACGGCCTGACCTCTCCCGGGGCTTCTCCTCCGCCCTCCGGGTCAGCGGAGCCTTGAGCCAACTTATCGGCTCCGGCTGGGGCCTGCCGGAGACGAGGATCCCCTTACCTATCTTCACGACGGCATCCGCCAAGCACCGGTCCCACTTCCTGCCGAGCTCCGAATCCGACATGTTCCCCACCCGCAGTTCCAGCTTTCCGGACCGTCGGGCCCCGCGCTCAAACCCCAGGCAACTATCGCGAGAGCCGCCTCCGTTCCCAGGCCCGGAAGGCCGACGACGGCCCGCCAGATATCGCGAGATGATCTGACAGCTTCCGTACTTTCCGGTTTTTTTCAGTTGGTCGTCAAGGTGACGGGTTGCCTGGAGGCCAGAGGTGACCCTGACCTTGGAGCCGCGCCTAAGGGTTGCGAGGCAGACAGGTTTCCTAGGCGGCATCCAGAGCCCTGTCTGGAAGGTCCTTCCACAACACCAACTCCCGACGTTGGCCTTGGAAATTCCCAGGGCAAGTGAGGGCACAGCGCTGGATCTATTCATTCATTTACTCATCTTGGCTTTTTCTCCTCCCTCGTTCACTCATTTATTGCAGTGGAACTCCCGCCTTCACCACCAACACAGAAATTGCTCTGGCAAACGTCAACTATTGCGGGGACTTCCCTGGTGGTCCAGTGAGTAAGACGACGCGCTTCCATTGCAGGGGGCGGAGTTCGATCCGTGGCCGGGGAGCTAGATCCCACGTGCATGCCGCAACTAAGTGTCCTCCTGCAACAACTAAAAAGGAAAGATCCCTCATGCAGCAAGGAAGATCCCGCGTGCAGCAACTAAGACCCGGCGCAGCCTAAATAAGTAAATAAATATTTTTTTAAAAAGTCACCTATTGCCAAATAAAGTGGACGCTTTTTGATCTCTGTACAGCATTGGACACAACTGCTGTCTCTTTCCTGATCCTTCTTGTCTCCGCCTTCTCTTTTATTCATTTGACTCCCAGGACACCAGTCTTTCCTAATTATCCTCTTCTGACTCTTCTCCTTACGGGGTCCATCCAGGGCTGTTTTTCTCTGCAGCTAGTTAAGAGTCTTGGTTTGCTGGGTTCCATCAATCCTCTTTACATACTCTCCCTGAGTAATTGCAAACAGTGCCAAATTCTATCTCCAGATCAAGCTTCCTATTCATAATTGAGCCTCTTTGCTGGTGTCCTTTAGTTTTCCCTTCCCGTTTCCATCCTCCATCCTACCAACAAATACAGTTTTGACTCTATTATTCCTCTGATTAGAAGCTGTCAATGACTCCTATTCATCTACTGGTTATATTCAAGCTGCAACAATTCATTCTAGGAAACCTGCACTAATAGAACTTAGAGCCCCCTTTCATCCATCCACTAATAGAGCATGGAGCCTCCCTCCATCTTCTTACTGTCGCAGGAGCTCACCTACCCCACAGGATTCTCTACATTGTATTGAAACATCTCTTTACAGATGTTTGTATCTGCCAGTAAAACTAGAAGTTCATTAAAGGCCTGAGCTGCCCCTTCTTCATCTGCACACTCCCAGTTCAGAGCACAAGGCCTTGGACAGTAGGATCTTCTATGAAATATATGAACTGAATTGAATTCATTTACCCATATACTTATTTATTCTTGACATCTTTAACAGCAGAACCACTGTTCTAGTCCTTGCTATGACAGAGCCACTTCCTTCAGGAAGCCTTCTTCCATGACATGACCATCCTTCATCCAGCTCGCATCTGAACTACATATCAGACTATATTGTAATTGTTTGTGTGTCTCTTGGATGTGACTGTGAGCTCCTTGAGAATGGGGGCTGTGCCATTTCTATATCCTGATGACCAGGAGCGAGCCTAGTATATATTGGATTTTCAATAACTCCTTTTCGAATGGATGTAAGAATGAATATATAAATGATGGACTGAT
Source organism: Aethalodelphis obliquidens (assembly GCF_003676395.1). NCBI lineage: Eukaryota > Metazoa > Chordata > Mammalia > Artiodactyla > Delphinidae > Aethalodelphis > Aethalodelphis obliquidens. Next base: position 37,921,990 of record NW_020837953.1, read on the forward strand.
CAGTTGAGTTAGAGGAAAAAAAAGTCTCTGTTCTGGGGGAACTTTATAGTGTAGCATTTATGTTGAAAAAGAGAAGGAAAATTAACTTCACTAAATACAAATGATGTGTCACAAATACCACCAGGCATCTCATGTACTTTAATTTATCCTCACAGCAAGTTGAGATTAGGATCTTCATTTTCGCAGATTTGGAAACTGAGTCTCAGAGATGTTAAGTAATGTGGAAGATGCACAAGGCTCTGCATTGTGTAGATTTAGAAACTGACAGAGGCATTTTTATTGGATTCAAGAGAGTTGTGAATTTTTGTAGAAGGCAGAGAGCAAATTACGAGAGCAATCAGAGGCAGATGGTATAGCATGAATTCTGGAGCCAGGCTGTCTGCGTTCAGATCCCAGCTTCTTCCTAGTTTGTATCTATTATTCTCTCTTTCCATGGTTCCTTTCCCAATACGATGCTTTATTCACTGCTGTAGCCCCACCCCTAGAACATTATCTGACACATAGTGTTTGCTTGATAAATATGTTGATTGAATGAATAAATAAATGAAAACTCTGGAGTTTTTATAGTTCTTAGAGAGCAAAGACCAATACAAGTGGGAAAAATATTTTTTTAAACAGCAATTTAAAAAAAAAGCAAGACACTCACTGTAAACTTAGTTACATTCAAAATGATTAAAAATAGATTTCTCAATGCTGGAGAAGGGAGTTACAAACATGGAAAGGGAAAAAGCTTGAAAGAATTCTTTGCTGTTGGATTGGAATTGAGTGTATCAGTATGAACTCATGGTATTTAATGTAATAGAGATACATATAAAAGTGTGTGTGTGTGTGTGTGTGTGTGTGTGTGTGCGTGTGTTTCCCAATCCTGTCTGTGGAGAGGGCCTAAAAGCAATAACATACCAGTAGCAATAAGCAAACCTAGATCTTGGCTTCTAAATACCATTCTCTACTTAAAGGACCCAGGGCGCCCTGGAAAATTGGCTAAGACTCCAGGGCTCAAGCAGGGAAAATTCAAGATGACCCTGGAATATCTTCTTGTATCACAAAATAAGGAAGTCTTCAAAGGATGATAGTGTTGTGTCAAAATGTTTTAGTAACTACAAACTGCCTAAAGAATTGCTTTGTTCCTAATTTGAGGGCTTCCCTGGTGGCGCAGTGGTTGAGAGTCCGCCTGCCAATGCAGGGGACATAGATTCGTGCCCCGGTCTGGGAAGATCCCACATGCCGCGGAGCGGCTGGGCCCGTGAGCCATGGCCGCTGAGCCTGCACGTCCGGAGCCTGTGCTCCGCAACGGGAGAGGCCACAACAGTGAGAGGCCCGCGTACCACAAAAAAAAAAAAAAAAAAAAAGAATCGCTTTGTTCCTAATTTGAACCCTTCGTGTAAGCTATTATTACCATCATTAGGACTTCTCCCAATTGTATAGAGCAAATTTCACAAAGATAGAAGTTAGCGTTTCAAATGGGTAAACAGAGTCTTGTAATAAAGCAATTTCACAGTAAGAGAGCCAGTATCTTTTTACATTGGATAGAAGAAAAGTGAAAAAAACTGTCACTTAAGTAGAATAGATTTTAGCCTCGACTGGTTAATCAACTAAACATAAACTCTTTGTTTAGTTTATTAGGTTGTAAATCCAGCTTCATTAACAACACAGATTAGAACATTTTACAGCACAACACCTGCATATATAAAGGTCTTTTAGATTCCAGTATTATTTTTTCAGTTTCCCTTCAATTAAAAACTAATTCCTTAAAAAAAAAAAAAAAAAAAAAACTAATTCCTTTCTTAAAGGGAGATTCACATTTTTTGATTCATATCTTCTCTAAGCCGGGTCTTATATCATCTTGCCCCTTCAGTAATGTGTCCAAAGTCGAACAGCTACTAAGTAGCTTCCTTGTTTGTTTCCAAAGCCCAGGTGGCTGTCCTTTGTTGTTGTTTTTATTTTTATTTATTTATTTGTTGCTGTTGTTTTTAAAAACATGCATATGTGTGAAATACAACAAGCATACAGAAAAGTGCTAAAAACATGAATACAGTGTGACACATACATTATTGTAAAACAAACACTACTAGCACTTCAGAAGCCCACTCCCTGGTGTGTCCTTTGTCAGATCATATCCCCTCCCTCCCTGCCAGCATAACCACTATTCTGACTTCTGTGTTATTCATTTCCTTGCTTTTCTTTAAGTGTTGTTATCTGATTATGCATCCTTCAACAATATGGTTTAATTTTGCGTGGTTTTGAACTTTATATAAATAGAATCATACAGTCTGTATTCTATGGTATTTGACTTCTTTTGCTCATTATTATGCCTTATGATTCATCCATGTTGTTGCATGTATAGTCCATTCTCGATTCATTGCTATATAGTATTCCGTTATATTCTATCCATGATTTGTTTTTTGTTTTTTTATTGAAGTATAGTTGATTTACAATGATTTAGGTGTACAGCAAAGTGATTCAGTTTTATATCTATATCTATATATGTTTATATATATTCTTTTTCAGATTCTTTTCCATTATAGGTTATTACAAGACACTGAATATAGTTCCTTCTACTATACAGTAGGTCTTGTTGTTTATCTATTTTACATATAGAAGTGTGTATCTGTTAATCCCAAATTCCCAATTTATCCCTCCCCCCTTTCCCCTTTGGTAACCATACGTTTGTCTTCCATGTCTGTGAGTCTCTTTCTGTTTTGTAAATAAGTTCATTTGTATCATTTTTAAGATTCCACAAATAAGTAATATCATATGGTATTCATCTCTGTCTGATATAGTATGATAATCTCTAGGTCCATACATGTTGCTGCAAATGGCATTATTTCATTCTTCTTTTATGGCTGAGCAATATTCCAGTGTGTGTGTGTGTGTGTGTGTGTGTGTGTGTGTGTGTATATGTATAAAACACATCTTCTTTATCCATTAATCTGTCGATGGACATTTAGGTTGCTTCCATGTCTTGGCTCATAATTTGTTTATTTTTTTCTACTCTCCATGGGTATTTGGGTTGTTTCCAGCTGGGAACTATTACCAACAAGGTTTCTCATCCTTGTACGTATATCCTAGTGCATATCGGCATACGTTTTTGTTTTTGTTTTTGTTTCGCGGTGCGCAGGCCTCTCACTGTTGTGGCCTCTCCCGTTGCGGAGCACAGGCTCCGGACGCGCAGGCTCAGTGGCCATGGCTCACGGGCCTAGCCGCTCCGTGGCATGTGGGATCTTCTCGCACCGGGGCACAAACCCGCGTTCCCTGCATTGGCAGGCGGACTCTCAACCACTGCGCCACCAGGGAAGCCCCAGCATACGTTTTTATATGATATGTAACTAAGGAGGGCAATAGGGTTTGTTTATCTTCAGCTTCATTAGATACTGCCAACTTCAGCCCAGAACGACTGTGCCAATTTACCTGCTCACCACGGTGTATAATACCTCCTGTTGCTCCACATCCTCGCCAAGAGTTGATTTTTTAAAATTACACTCTAAAATTGTTGCCAACCTGATAGGTGTGTAGTGACATTTTATTGGGGTAATCCTTGCTCTTTCAAGTGATTAAGCTACTAGATCATGTCTTCTGAATATATAATAGCAGGAATGGGGGATTCAAACTGAATGAAAGGGTCCCTGAAAGAGGACAAGATGACAGAGACACTTTGCAAACTTAATGCTTTGCTACCTTGAAGCAGGTGTACTGGGTTGAATAGTGTCCCCCACCACATTCATGCCCTTCCCAGAACCTCAGAATGTGACCTTATTTGCAAATAGGATCATTGCAGATGTTGTTAGTTAAGATCCGATCATAATGGAGTAAGAGGAACCCAAAATCCAAAATGACTGATGTCCTCATAAGAAGACGAAGAGATGTAGAGAGACAGGCAGATACAGAAGGAAGATGGCTATGTGATGATGGAGGCAGAGATCAGAGTTCTGTGACTGCAAAGCCAAGGGCTGCCAGCGGGTGCCAGCAGTCCCAGAAGCCAGGAGAGAGGCATGGACAGAGTCTCCCTCTGAGCCACCAGGAAGAGGCCAACCCTGCGACACTTTGAGTTTGGACTTCCAGCCCCCAGAACTGAGGGAGAATAAATTCCTGCTGTTCTGAGCGACCCAGTCTGTGGTTCTTTGTTACAGCAAAGAAACTAAACTAGCAGAGGAAACTAAACTAGCAGAGACCACACTAGATTGGAAATCGTGAGAGCTGGATCCCAGGCTACTCTGCCGCTAACTGGTAGTGATGTACCCACAGCAGCTCCCCTCAGATGGGCCTCCCCATCAGCTCTCTTCAGATTCTTTGATTTGCTTCTTCCCGTTGTAGCTCAGAGCCAGCTTAATGGACGTCGGCGGCAGGCCGGGCCAGGCCGAAAGATGAGGCCACATTGCGGCAGGACAGAGACTGCGACCGTGCTCTTGGCCCCAGAGAGGCACGAGGACAGGGAACATGGGTTCGATCCCTGGTCCAGGAAGATCCCACATGCCGCGGAGCAACCGAGCCCGTGTGGCACAACTACTGAGGCCCCTGCGCCTAGAGCCCGTGCTCCACAACAAGAGAAACCACTGCAATGAGAAGCCCACGCACGTACCGCAGTGAAGAGTAGCCCCCACTTGTTGCAACTAGAGAGAGCCCGTGTGCAGCAATGAAGACCCAACACAGCCCTACATAAATAAGTAAATAAATAAATAAATAATTTTTTTTTTTTTTAATGAAGAAATGCTAAAAAAAAATGGGCCTAATGCTAGCAATGGCTCCCACTGTTACTAACTCTGGGGTATTACATCATTCCTCTCACTTTGTAAATAGTAACGTTACAAACTCTCCTCCATTCCCCAGTTTGAGTGGACCAAGTGTTTCCTGCCTGGACCCTGACCCTAAACCTATGAGAGGTCCTTGCTCCACCTCCATTCCCTACCTAACTCCACACACCCCCTTTGTTTCCTTCCTAGAGCATATCACAATTTGCAATTATCTTCTTTGTTTATTTACTCCTTCCTTCTCCCCCTCCATCACCCAACCCTGCTTCTCCCACCAGACTAAGTTCCATGAAAGCAAGGACTTGACTTGTCTCATTATCACTATATCCCTAGTGCCTTGCAGTGTCTGGTACATTGGAAACATTTAATATTTCTTGAATGAATGAAGGAAGGACGAGCAGGAATGATGTCTTTTTCATGTTTACCTCTCCAACGCTATCCATGCCGGGTACTCAGTGGTGCTCAGCTGATGTTCCATGTTCTCACATGGTCCTGTCTTTAGTGCCTGAGGGTCCCAGTGTGAAGCACAAGTTAAGAGTAACAACCAGAGTGGATTTAAGTGTAGCTTTGTGGCCAATATTTTTTTTAACCGTATGTTTGAATTGACCTTAAAGGGAACACTTGAAAAGGTGCAACTGAAGGTGCATTTTCTGCCATTACCTGCATTTGACGTGGATGTGTGAGAGAGTATGAATTTGAGGCAAATAGCATCACTGAATTGGTTTGGATTCAAGCACGTGAACTGAGTGACAGTTGGTACAAATGTAATCATCATGGCTTGAGTATTAATATTTCAAGGGCCAGCCAAAATCAATCAGAGATTTTTCCACTACAGAGCTCCCCTGGCTAACTTAATGTCAAGTGACCTTTGATTTTGACCTAGATTATATGAACGCAGCCATTATGGGGTAACTGGATATCACTTGTCTATTCTGTGGGTTAATAAAAAGTTAGGGAATGCAAAAATGATTTCTTAGCCAATGCAATCTCTTTGGTAGAGAAAATATTTCTAAACATGGGATCCAAGGAGAAAAAACGGCATTTTTGGCATAAAATAGACTGGGTAGCCTCTTCTTAACTTCTCTTCTGTCTCACAGCCAGAGACGTGGGTGTCTCTGCCCTGAATTTGTACTTCGCTCTGTCTGCTTCTAAAGTCACAACTTTACCTGGGAGGCTGATGGGTGTGTTTCAGAGGGTCTTTCCATGAATCCCTGAAACTATGCAAATCTTTATGTAGGAGTGCATATCTTTTTTTTTCTTTGAGTCTATAGCTTTCTTCTGATTCTCAAATAAGGTTGAAAACTATTGACCTGGAGTCAAATACAGGTCTGGGGATGAGGCCAGTCCCTCCAGCAGAGGGCGGTGGCTCCCACATTCACTGACCTCCTTGACCTTACAACATTGGTTGTCAAGAGATGGAAGAGGGGACTTCCCTGGTGGCGCAGTGGTTAAGAATCCACCTGCCAATGTAGGGCACATGGGTTTGAGCCCTGGTCCGGGAAGATCCCACATACTGTGGAGCAGCTAAGCCCGTGTGCCACAACTACTGAAGCCCACGTGCCTAGAGCCCATGCTCTGCAACAAGAGAAGCCAGTGCAATGAGAAACCCGCAACCAAGAGTAGTCCCCGCTCACTGCAACTAGAGAAAGCCCGCAAAGACCCAACGCAGCCAAAAATAAATAAATAAATTTTTTAAAAAAGAAAGAAAACATGCTCATTAGTGCTAAAAAAAAAGAGATGGAAGAGGGTGAGCCAGGTAGGGCTGACCTGAGGGCAGCAAAAAAGAACACCAACCTTTCCCTGTTCTTCCTGTTGGGTTGGTTTTGAAATCCCATTTCCAACCCCCAGTTACCACATCATGGGATACATAAAATCTCAAGCAGTGTCTTTGGGGAAAACTACCTTCTCCCATCAACTTCCTGAACAGGCCTGGAAGATTCTTCTCAAGGACACGTGTTTTTCTAAGCTTTTTTGCTCCTTTGTCAATGCTGGTTTCTCTTGCTTCCTTTATGGACATATTTAGACCACCTGAACGAATTCTGATTCAGAGGTCCTGGTTTTCAGTGGAAACTTAAATGAACTGACCTTGATTCTCACTTGGACACACTTGCCTATAGGATAAACACCTAGCTCCTTAACTTTGCATCCAAAGCCTTTTGAGAGCAGTTCCGCTCCCCCTTCAACTCTTTCACTACTCTCCTACATGAGGTTGAAACGGAGCAGGACCCTGTGGGGCCCTCCTGGGTACAAATCCTTTCAGTGTCCCCCATTTCTCGTTTGTAGGAAATAGGTTTCATTCAGCCACCTTGACCTTCCTTGAGTTCCAAAGGGCAGATTCAGTTGATTATCAAGGTAGGGAAGGAATGCAGAAACAGAGGAGGGGCAGTCAAGAAACAACAGTGCAGCCATGGGGCAGGGTCCTAGTTCTTCCTGAAGGAAAATACATAAACAACACCTTTGAGTTCTGCTGCAAGAATTAAAGCCCCCACCCAGGTGGAAGATGGTAACTTCAGGTTGAGCACAAGATTCCTGGAACACTGCCCTGTTACCTCACCACCAACCAATCAGAAGAAAGTCTGCACACAGTGGAAGATAAGGAAGACTCTGACCCCCTCCCCCAAATGACTCTCCCTTTAAAAACTATCATGGTGGAGCAGAATCTTCAGAGTTGGGTTTTGGACACAAGTCTGCCTTCTCCCCAGGTTGCCAGCCTCCTGAATAAAGCAACTTTTCCTTTCCTTTCCTTTCCTTTCCAACCAACACTCATCAGCTAAACCTGAGTTCAGTAATAAGGTCTCCATGTAAGGTCTCCTTCTTGACCAAATTATTCCTGCAATCACTTTGGACCTTCCAACAAGCTCTTGAAGAGGTCACACCTTCCTTCCTGCTTTCCTAATCTCTCCCATTCTTCAGCCTTTTCTTCCTCCATGGAGCCTTCTCCGGCTGAGAAGCAATGGATTTTAGAGGTGTTAATGAAACCCGAGCAGGACCCTGTGCGCATGGGAGCCTTTCTGTTCAGCCTCCATGACCTTCCCTGAGTTCCAAAGGGCAGATTTGAACAGTTGCTAATCAAGGGAGGAGCAGCCAAGAAAACACCTGAGGCGAGATTAAAGGAAACAGAGAAGCTCATCAAGAAGATAACCTGAGACCAGGTTAGAGGAGTGCAGGCCCTGCACACACCCTCATCTTCTCAGCAACCCCAGCCTTGAACTATTGCTATAAAACTCCTCAAAACCCTGCCGGGCTGGGACCCAGTTTTTTAGGTCAGGAGCCCGCTGTGCCCCCCTTTGCCCAGCAAAACAATAAAGCTATTCTTTTCTACTTCATCCAAAACTCTGTCTCCAAGATTCGATTTGGCACCAGTGCACAGAGGTCAAGCTTTTGGCATCATTAAGGGCTCTGAAAGACTGAGGAAGCAAACCACAAAGATAATTGAGGGGAGAGTCTTCATAGGCACAGAGAGGTGTAAGTGCAAAGGCCCTGGGGTGAGAGCTTGCTTTAGAGGCACGGTATGGCTGGAACAGACTGTGCAAACAGGAGTGAAGTCAGAGGGGTGGTGGAAGCAGATGGTGTAGAACTTTACAGGCCACAGCAAAGACTTTGGTTTTACTGTGAGTGAGGTGGGAAGATATTAGAGGGTTTTGAGGAGAGGAGTGACGCCATGCACTTGTGTTTAACAAGGCCACTCTGACCATTGTGTTGAGAATAGAATGTTGGGGGCAAGGCAGAAGCAGAGAATCAGATAGAAGGATATTGCAATCATCCAAAAATGATGAAAAAGGAGGCAGTGAGAAGGGGTTGACATCTGGATTTTTTTGAAGTTAGAGCTGATGGGATTTGCTGATAGATGGGGTGTAGGGTTTGAGGGAAAAAGAGGCGTTAAGGATGGTTCTAAGATTTTCAGAGTGAGCAAGCAGAAAGGCAGGAATTGACACTGAGATGGGAAAAACTGAGAGAAAGAAGCTTGCATGGGGGAACAGAATCAGGAATTCCATTTCGGTTAGGTGAAGTCTGGAGCTGCCTAGTAGACCCAGTTTATGTGCTGCCCCATATTTCCTCAACTCTTTCTCCTCCCCGTGGCCCCTTGACTGCTTACTCAAAGAAGAGCCTTGGTCACCACAGCTAATAGTCTCCTGCTAAGACCACTGGCTGTCTCAGTCTCTCCCAGGGTGAGGGCCAGGCTCCAGCTCACCTTCACCATGCCTGCTGCAAGAGAAGCTGAAAAAGCTCCAGGCATCAGACCCAAACGACGAGACCATGGCGGATATGGTTCCTCCCAATGCTTCTGAGTCCAGGATTAAGTTCTAAACCACGGCTGGGGGAGTGGGCATCCTCAAGAAGCCCCAAAAGGCCAGGGACTACAACCTGCGGTGCAGGGGTAAACAATTATCATTGAGAGACAAGACATGAGGAGTCAACAGATGAATTCTACTTCCTTCTGCAGGCCAGAAATAAACTTTACCTTCTTTTTTTTTGGGGGGGGGGGCGGTACACGGGCCTCTCACTGTTGTGGCCTCTCACGCTGCGGAGCACAGGCTCTGGACGCGCAGGCTCAGCGGCCGTGGCTCACGGGCCCAGCTGCTCCGCGGCATGTGGGATCTTCCCGGACCGGGGCACGAACCCGTGTCCTCTGCATCGGCAGGTGGACTCTCAACCACTGCGCCACCAGGGAAGCCCAACTTTACCTTCTTAAGAGGCAGCACCATGTGCTGTGGTGTCTCCCCACCTCCACCCTGACTCCCACCCTGGCCTCTCTGGAGATGTTTCCATGTGATCACACCACTAGTTGTGTTTTCTTATGAATATACGACTAGCTTGATAAGGCATTCCCTTGTGTTTGCTTACCTTCACTCCTGGCCTCATTTTCCCTTTCTCTCACTTTCTGCCCTGGGATTTCACTTCTTCAATAGAGCATTTCTAAGGCACCTGGCTAAGTCCATATTCAAGTGGAAATACAGAGTGAACTGAGGAGAGGTCTGTGCTGGAGATAAAAATGGAGAGTTCAATGCATATATATAGACTTCTCTAAGATCACCTAAGGAAGGAGTATTGACAGAGAGAAAGGAAGACCAGGGACTGAGCTTTGTGGCGCTGTAACATTTAGAGGCTGGGGAGTTGAGGATGAATCAGCAAAGAAGAATGAGAAGGAATGACTGTGCCTGGGAGGAAAACCAAAAAGAATGGTTTTCTGGAAGCCAAATGAAGAAAATGTTTCAAGAAAAAGAACATGATTAACTGGGTCAAATGAAGATGAAGGACTGGCCATTGGATTTAGCATCAAGGAGGTTATTTTGGTTACATTGACAAGGACAGTTTCCTCGGAAGGGTCAGGACCAAAGTTTAAGACAGTGGATTTGAGAGAGACGAAGAGGAGGACCGGAGACAGCAAGCGCACCCTGTCTTTTCAAGGAGCTTTCTCCAAGGAGGGACAAAGGAAGCAAGCAATAGCTTGAGAAGGGGTGGAGTTGCTAGCGGGTTTTAGGACGGGAGAGATTACTCATGTTTGTGTGTGGAGGGGATGATTCAGGATAGGGGGTAAAACCGATGATCCAAGAGAGACAAGAGAGGAGACGGCTGCAGCCTGAAGTTCTCAGCAGAAATGCTAAGATTTTTAGATTCCAGGGGGCTGGAAGTAGGAGGTTTGATTCTGAGGAAAGAGGGAGGTTGCTAGACATCTGGAATTTCCTTTCCATGGATGCCTGGGTCTCCAGGGCCCAGCTTTTAAATTTGAACATTTCCTTTTTGATGTGGTTAGAATCCCTGAGCCCACAATGTGTTCCCAAGAGTATTTAATTAAATGGGAATCTGGTGTGCATGTGTGACTAATTAATGCTGATCAAAAACAATTAAATATTAAATGTCAGGGCTGTTACCTGGTTCCTAATCATTGCAAAGGGCTGAATGTAATGATCAAGTCCTGACCTCCATAGGAACCAAGTTCATGTTAAAATAATGAAAGACTAAAACTGAGCTGATGAAAGAGCAGAAAGTCTGAAAAAATATTTGAAGCCATGAGATGCTGAGCATCAGGAAAAGGGAATCTCTTAGAGTTCTCTTCCTCAAAGTGTGGGTTTATACTGGATTTTTTTTTCTTTTTTACCATATTTTTTTTGACTGTGCCGTGCAGTATGCAGGATCTTACTTCCCCGACCAGAGATCGAACCTGTGCTCCCTGCATTGGGAGCACAGAGTCTTAACCACTGGACTGCCAGGGAAGTCCCAGCGTGTGGGTTTAGAAGGGCCCTCTGGCTAATAGAAGTAATGGCAGTTCCACTGAGCAATGTAGTAAACATTTCTAACAGTTCTTTTTAGAGCAAAATATGCTTTTCACGTGCTTTCATTATATATGATATATATAAAATGATGTAATTCATTCAAAAGTGTTCCATGAGATTTGATTTGGCCAATCCTGTGCTAAGCTCTGGGAATAAACAGATGCATAAGAGTAACCCTCTGTCGTTAAGATCCAGCCTGGTGCTTCTCAGAGGGCATCCTGATGTCCACCATTGTCAGAACCAACTGGGATGCTTTGCCTTTTTCCTCTCTCTACTTTACCTAGTGTGATTAAGGGCAGCTGTTGTCTCCTGGTTTTGTAAACAATATTTTTGTTTCATTTCTTGTTGAGTGATTTTTAAAGATGGGGGGTGGGGAGAAAGGACTTTGCCATCTTGAATCTGGCTGGCCATCATGACCCTTACGGTCCTGGTGAGGAGTGGGGCGCTTCCAGTGGACCCCACAGATGGGCTGCTTCTTACCTATGGAAGCAGGGTGGGAGATGGAAGGACAAAGACCAAAAACAATGGCTTGGATGGGTGAGGTTGTGAGAGCCAGGAGAGTGAGTCAAGCCTAGAGAACCATCTAGCAAAAAGATGGGTGGAGGCTAGGAACCATAGCATGAAGCCAAAAACAAAGAGAGTTTATGAACAAGGAGCAGCAGAATGGAGAGACAAGGAGGTGGTCTGGAAGGAGTCCAGAGACAAGCTGGGGATGCTTGTGGAGACTTTATATCTCATCCCTGCACCAGCTTGAATATGCTGCCCAGGTCATATAAAAGCGTCAGGTGGATGGGCCATTTGATGTTTTCTCCCTCATTGCCCATCTGAAAAGTGAACAGTAAGCTCCTTCATGAGAGTCTGAGTTCTGAGCTGTTGTCAACATTAAAGTGCTCATTTGATGCTCTCAGGATGGTACTCGATACTTCAAAGTCTTAATTTGTAAAGAGACAAATGTAGTTCCCTCAACCTACTTTACAAACTCATGGGGATGCTCTGTGGACCAATGAGACTTTCAGTCTGACTTTCCCCTTTGAGAACAGGATGCTCTTAACAGGGACCATTTATCCTGAGAGCTCAGACACTTCTGTCTTCTGCTTGAAACCAAATGCGGGAGAGGGAGGCAAGGGAACTCACAATTCTGTTTAGCACTTGTCGAGTGCAAGACCTTTCCACGTGTTGTTTCTTTTATTCTCCTAATGGCAATCTGGACTGAGCCTTCTTACTCACTCTAACAGATAAGGAAACCATGTCCATGGAGGACATGGAATTTCAATGCAGGTCTCTCTGACTCCAAAACTGTGATCTTCCCAGGACATCACAGTGACTGTGGTTCTGCCACTGCCAACCCTTGTTCCTCCCTCCCCACCCTCAGTGAGAGGGACACTGTAACACTGGAGGTGACCTACCTCCCTTGTTTCAAAGGAAGAAGATAAGCTAACTCGAGGCTGAAGTTTTCTCTGAAATTTTATGACTCTGATCTTTTGAACCATGAATAAATAATTTTTACTTTTAATATGGTTAAACATAAGATCCTCTTAACCAGTGAATAAATATATGTTGAACACCTAGTTTATAGAAGATGCTGCGACAGAATGTTGGAGGATTTGGAAACGTATAAAATATAGGCAAATCGTATAAAATCACTTTCACGGTTAAGATTAATTTGAATTCAGACATACTAAAAATTATCCGACTTTCAGTTTGAAATTTGTTACTGGTATTCACAAGAGAGGTCAGGGCGGGATTTGCCAGTAGGGGACTCACTCACCTGGAGGTATTAAAATCTTGAAAATGGATGAATTTCTCAAAGAAGATGGAATTACAAGGGCTAAAAATAAAGACCAGGATAGAGCCTTAAATTATACCAATTTTGGGGAGCTGCAGAGGAAGTTAAGGCAATGACGCCCTAGGGATGAAAGAGGAAGAAGAGACAAAGAAAGAGAAGATGAATAAGAATAAATAATAAGTTTAGAAAGAGCACACACAGAGCTGCAAGAGGGCGAGGTGCCCAGGGCTTCATAGAGGGCAAGATGAATGGGAATTTTTTTAAAACCACAGAGTACAAATATCAAGAGGGCAATGATTTTCTGCAAATGTCACATCTTGAGCCAGTGGTGAGAACAGAAACCAGAGAGCAGAGAGTCCGAGACAAATCGAGAAAGCTGGTTCATTGTACAGAGGAAAAGGGAAGGAAATCAGATGCATACATAGTACTCAACATTCAAAGTGGACTCTGAGGGAATTCTGAAGGTCCAGTGGTTAGGACTCAGCACTTTCACTGCCGTGGGCCCGGGTTCAATCCCTGGTTGGGGAACTAAGATCCCGCAAGCCACGCGGTATGGCTAAAAACAAACAAAAAACAAAACAAAACAAAAACCCAAAATGGGCTCTGAAAGGATTAAATGCCTAAATATGAAAGGTAAAAATATATGCTGCGAATGAACAGAACATAGGAGGATATCTTTGTGACCTAGGCAATGGAGACAAATCCTTAAGGAGAGAAATCTGTTAGTTTGGTTACATTGTAACTAAGGAATTCTGCTCAACAAATGACACTGAGAGACAGTTAACAGGCAGATGACAGACTGAAAGGAAATATTTGCAATATCTAAAGCTAATAAGAGTCTAATATTTAAAATGTACATGGTGGAGAAAGACTAATTAGGAGTTTGGAATTAACATATACACACTACTATATTTGAAATAGGTAAACGACAAAGACCTACTCTATAGCACAGGGAACCATACTCAATATCTTGTAATAACCTATAATGGAAAAGAATCTGAAAAAGAATAGGTATAGATATAGACATATAATTGAATCACTTTGCTGTACACTTGAAACTAACACAACCTTGTAAACTAACTATACTTCAATAAAAATAAATAAATAAATAAATAAAAATAAGGGGGGAGGGAGAAATGGAGAGTTGCTGCTTGACAGGTATAAAGTTTCAGTTATGAAAGAGGAATAAGTTCTAGAGATCTGCTGTACAACGTTGCACGTACAGTTAATGACATTGCATTGTGCACTTAAAATTTAAGAAGGCAAATCTCATGTTAAGTGTGCATACTACAATAATAAAAATAAATAATAAAATAAGTCTATTAACAGTCAAACAAAAAAATAAAATAAAATGTATGTGGAATACCAGCACATCAACATGGAAAAGACAAACTCTTCGTAGAGGATGCAGTGGTGTTTGCCCAGATCCCCCACTTCAGGACTGAGGCACTCTCAGACAGAGTGGTGCCTTGCCCAAGATCAAGCCCTCTTCCTAAAGGCATCTTGCATCCAGTGACCGGTCAGGAAGGAATATAAATGCCTTAGCCTCCTTGCCTCAAAGCGGGACAACTCTGAAAACCCATTTCAACTGCAGAACTCCTCATGGTTCTGTCTGAAACCTTCAGAGCAACTTCATCAGGGTGCAGCTTCTCCCTCTGCATTCTGATTCTGACGGCCCCAATTCTGATTCTCTTACTCAAAGGTTTAGTTCCTGAGAGCACCCCACCTCTAAAGTTCTTAAATGCAAATTTCAGATTCAGAATCTGTTTCACAGAGCACTCAACCTATGTCAGTTGATACTGGAAGCAAACTAAAATGGGATTTTAGAGCTGGATCACCTGCCAGTTGCCTGGCAGTTAAGACCCCGTCAACGGTGGTTTGTAGAGTACCAGGAGCCTCTGGCATGCAATTACGGGGCAATTTTAAGGATTTTCACAGGTGGTGAACTGGAGTGGGGTATGAGAGGAAGAGAATGAACTGATGGGTGCAATCCATCAGTTTAAAGACTTTGGAATTGGATGGCTATTGCTGGAAGCTACCAATGCACCTGAGAAAGACAATGAAAGGGGGAGAGTGATTCATCACCAATAAAGGGTGAAATCACCAATGTGTTCCCTACCAAACCCAGACAGATCCTGGAAGATGCTGTGGACTACTGTAAACTCCACCAAGGAGTAGCACCAATTGCAGCTGCTATGCCAGATGTGGTATCTGGGCCAGAGCTGATAAACACAGCCTCATATACATGGTACAGGGTCACTGATCTGGCAAATGCATTCTTTTCCGTCCGTCTCAGAAAGAAGGACCAGAAGCCGTTCACGTTCACATGGAACAGACAAGAGTATCTATTTACAGTCTTGTCCCAGGACTATGTCAACCGCCATTTGTCTGGAGGGACTTGGACTCCGGATCACCTCATGAATAAAAACCTATCCTTGCCCTGGGTTATTTCATAGTCTAGGGAGAAAGACAGAAGATAACAGGGAGATCAGAAAACAATCTACTCAGGGAGTGCTTGTACTAGTCAGGACTCTTGACTGCAAGGGACAGAAACCCAATTTGAACTGGCTTAAACAGTCCCAGGCTTGAATCTCATTGATCTGGCTTGGGTCATGTCCATCCCTAAACCAATCACTATGGCTCGAGAATGAAATACTCTGATTGGCTAGGCCTATTCACGTGCTCAGTCCTGGAATGAGGGGTGAGGTGGGCTTAAGATCAGCCCACTGGGCTGAAAGCAAGGAGGGGATGGTTCCCTACAGGACAACTAAGGGCAACTAAGGAATTGAGGCTGATCAGGTAAAAGAAGCAGATGTCCCTTGGAGGGCTCAAGCAGAGCAGCCATCTGCCCTGGGAGTCAAGGGAGGCTTCCTGGAGAAAGTAGACTTTTTTTTTTTTAATTGAAGTACAGTTGATGTACAATATTATATAAGTTACAGGTATACAATATAGTGATTCACAATTTTTAAAGGTTATACTCCATTTATTGTGATGCTAAAATATTGACTATTTTATAGTAGCTTATTTTATACCTAATAGTTTGTACCTCTTAATCCCCTACCCCTATATTGCTCCTCCCCCTTTCCCTCTCCCCATGGGTAACCACTAGTTTGTTCTCTATATCTGAGTCTGCTTCTGTTTTGTTATATTCACTGGCTTGTTGTATTTTTTAGATTCCACATATGTGATATCATACAGTATTTATTGGAAGTGGTCATGTGACTCAGACCCCAAGGAACAAGTAGGAGTTTGTCAGGTGGAAACGATACTCCAGGCAAAGAGACAGGCTTGTGCAAATGCACAGAACTGTGAATGGGCATCGCATGTCTAGAGAAAAAAACAGTTCTCAGTGGTAAGGGATGGGGCTGGAGAGCTACTTAGCTCACCTTAGGGAGGATCTGTCTAGAGAATGGCAGTATAGACCTATGTCCAATACATTGATATGAAGTTATTATTGTCAAATATTAATTTGATTCTCTCTAGATCAGTAAAGGGGCCTTCGTGTGAGGCAGAGTATCTAAAGTCTAGAATATTAGCTGCTGTGGGCAGAGATGTTTGACTCTTGTTCAGTGGTGTATCCATGTGCCTAGAACAGTGTCTGGCACATGGTAAGAGCTCAATAAACATTTGGGTAGTAAATGTCCGAATTTAACTTTAATAGTTCGATTAATCGTATTAGACATTCCATGAAGTCCTTGAGTAAAGGAATAAGGCTGGGAAAGCTTCATAAAGACAAGGGCAAGGAGTAGGGAAATTGATGGGGTTGAAAAGGAATAGAAATAGATAATAGTAATAATTCATTAATGTTAGCACTTACTGAGCACGTATCTATTAGAGGTTGCTTGTACTAGTCAGTAAATATCTAAATATCCTATATTCATTATATCATGTAACCCTTATAGCCACACTATGAGGCAAGTATTGTGCTCCCCACTTACACAATGAGGAAACTGAAGCTCAGAGAGGTTAAGTGAGTTGCTCAAGACCACACAGCTAGTTATGCTGATACTCAAACCCAATCTGTTTCTCTCTAGAGCCAAAGCTCTTAATAAAAATAAGTCCTTAAGAAAAATAAAGCAAGCACCTTTTACATTCCGGGTACTGTTCCAGACATCATACACTTTCTACACCACAACACATCCATGCTGGTGGCATTGTTATCACCATCATGCCTTATGTTAAAGACACAGAAATGAAGGCACAGAGAGGTGAAGTAGTTTACCTAGAGTCACATGTAAACAAGCATCACAGGCTGGATTTGAGCCCAGGCAACTACTTCCAGTATCCAGACTCAAAACTAATACCACCCTGCCACTTGGGTATGACACTGTCCTGATTCAGACGGGCATTTAGGCTGCAAATTATGATACAGTTTGTTTTGATGAAATTAAGACTTTAGAACTAACCCTGAGGGGACTTCCCTGGTGGTCCAGTGGTTAAGACTCTGCACTCCCAATGCAGGGGGCCCGGGTTTGTTCCCTGGTCAGGAAACTAGATCCTGCACACCACAGGGAAGATCCCTTGTGCTGCAGCTAAGACCTGGCATAGCCAAATAAATAAATATTAAAAAGAAAGAAAGAAAGAAAGAAATTTCTCTGAGTTTGAATGCCTGATTTCCCACTGACTGGCTGGGTGACTTTAACCTCTCTGAGCCTTAATTTCCTCACTTGTAAAATGGGAATAATAGTCATGTCCACCTTGCAACTGTAAGGATTAAGCGAGGTGATGTCTAACAAGTTCCTGGCATGGCTCCTGTCATGGCTCAAGAAATTTTAGTGCCTTATTTATCTTTTTGCTTCCTGTCTTGTCAAGGATATTGAATTTAGATCAGAGGTTTTAACTCTTTTATGCCATGGACCTCTTTAGCAGTCTAGGGAAGCTGATGCAGCCTTTCTCAGAATGATTTTTAGATACAAACAATAAAATTCATAGGATTACAAAGAAAACTAAATATAATGAAATACCATTATCAAAAATGTTTTAAATTTGAATTTGTGATATAGTAACATATGTGCTTGTTAATGCAATGAAGCATGAGACCGAGTGGCAGGCTCTATAACTACTACTAGTTCAAAGCGAAGTGGGTAAAAGACATTTGGGGATAATTTACAGCACCTGTTATGTGAAACGAAAATATCTGATTCCTACTGATGTCAGTTGCTGGTCCTGCTAAGTCTACTGGGGTTTGTTGCCTGGCTCATAATTGAAGGAAGTGTTAAACTCAAGTAAGAGGATAGTGGAAAAAAAAAAAAGTTGTACTTTTTTTTCCCACCCAAGTTCACAGACCCTTGGGTTCAAAACAGCTGGTCTAAAGGAAGGCGGTAGTGGGGAAAGTCAGGAATTGGCTGGTTTGTTTGGAAGCTCCTCATAAATGGGCCTCTTCGGTCATGCTTTTGGATGTTATTTATTTGGCCCTGTATGGACAGAAATCACACATCTCAAACTCACTGTGTCTTCCTTGCTGCTCCTCGAATGTGCTAGGCAAATGTGGCCTTAGAGGGCCTTTGCACTGACCTGACTGTACCCTCTGACAGTAATAATCTTCCCTGAAACATCAGCCTCCTCTCTCTGACTCTCACATCTCTCTCTCTCTCTTTTTCTTTTTTGGCGGGGCCACGCACCTTGCCGGGATCTTAATTCCGCAACCAGGGATCCAACCCCAGTCCCCCCACCCTCCCACCCCTCCACAGTGCAAGCTTGGAGTCCTAACCACTGGACCGCCAGGGCATTCCCTCTCACACCTAAGTCTTCAAACGTCCCCTCCTCCATGAGGCCTATCTTGATTACCCTACCTAAGTGTCTCCAGCCCTACCAAAACCCTTAGCCTGCTCTAATTTTTCTTTTGTCCTTAGCATATACCACCTATCATGTTTCATAATTTACTTCTTTATTTTATTTTCTCTTCCTCTCTCCTCCACCCACCCCCGACTAGAATATAAGCTCCGTAAAGAAAGGGATTTTTGTTTTGTTTTGTTTTGTTTTTGGCCTGGCGTGGCATGCAGGATCTTATTACTCTGACCAGGGATAGAACCCATGCCCCGTGCAGTGGAAGTGCCCAGTCTTAAGCAGTAGACCGCCAGGGAAGTCCCAAGAAAGGGATCTTTGAGAGAGTTTCCTGACTGTCCCGGGTCACGGGTTAGGACTTTGTGCTCTCACTGCCAGAGTCCAGGGTTCCATCCCTGGTGTCGGGTAATTAAGATCCGGCAAGCCAAGCAGCACAGCCAAAAAAACAAAAGGAAAGGGATCTCCGTTTTGCTCACTACATGACAAGAACAGAGGATGGCGCGTAACAGGTGCTCAATAAATTGAGTCCATCAGCAAATGAAGCCCGGTTGCGGGTTGCGGGTCGCGCTTTACAGTGAAACAGCTCAGACCTGAGAACCAGAACCGGGCTCTGATGTTGGCTGCCACTGCCAAGCTGGGCTACTCAATCTCTCTCAGCCTCGGTTTCCCCAACTGTAACACAGGAGTCAAAAGCCCTGTCTCACAAGTTTTGAGGGTCCATTGAGCCAGTCAGTAGAAGGCTGGCATTGGGCAGGTGTTTTATATACGCTAGTTCCTGGTCCCCTTTGGATCTGAAGGAGGTAACTTCCTCCTGTTGGCACTGGGTCCTGGGAACTCCCGTAAGAGGGCAGGGCTCTTGTCCCTCGCCTTCGTTGTGTTCCCAAAAAGGCTCAGAATAGAACCAAAGTCTCCTGGCTCCACTTTTGTTGTAGCCAACAGACCACACGACCACTTTTTTCCTGTCCACGACTTTTCTTTTGAGGTGGAAAGTAGTCGTTGGAATAACTCACCCAGGGGCAGGGAAAGGAAAAAACAGCAAAAATTGTTTTAAAAGGGAGTTATACAAGCATGTGCAGGAAAACCCCATTGAGGGACATAAATGCTGATTCAAATAAGGAGGAAATATGAAATTTGACAGTTTTCCAGGCCTTCCCTGGTCCTAAATTTCCTCTCTTCCATCACACTTTTTTTTTTCTCGCCCACAAAAACAGGCATTAAGAAAGATGACAGGTCAAAAAATAGACCATGGAGAACAGAGGAGGGAGTTGGAAGTCGTTGATCGGTGTGAGTATAAACGCTACTCCCTATCAACACCAGCCTATTCCCTAAGTCATGATGGGGAAAGGCAGGCTCCAGCAGAAGCTGATGTCTCCCTAGGGAAGGAGAATGAATTCTGGATCACTAACGGAGACCGTTTTCCAGGGCTGCTTTGATCTCCTGCCCGAGCCAGGGCTGGGGACCAGCAGGCTGAGACTCCAAGGAAAACCGGACTTCACAGCAGTTTCAAGCAGCTGTCTGCCCACAAGGGCGTGTGCCTGCAACTCATCCAGCCCAGCTTGTGCCCTGCTCCTGGGACCTTGTCCTTCGGCCCCCAGGAGTCCTGCCTCCCCTTTTCCTCCCACCCAAAACGCTGAGTTGGCGTCTGAAAATGAGTAAGTGTGAAGCGAGACTGCACATTGGTCTCTGCTGAGGATTTGTTTTTGCCAGACGGCTTGGTGGAGAAGATTGCGTTTCTTGGTTATTTTTAAACCGGGATTTCTGGAATTTGATTTGGAAAAACACAAAAACGAAAACTGGAAACTCAAGTCATGAGAGCCTAGTGGCTCTGGGCATCCTCTTTAGGTGGGCTTGCTACTCCCTAGAGTGGCCAGGAGCCCAAGGAGTGTGGGGCTGGCAGACAACAGAGATGCAGAGGGGTTCCAGGCAGTTCCGGAAAGCACCCCTGCTCTCCATCCCAGGTGAAGAAAATGCCACACTTACACGACACCTCACTTCTCGCCCTTGCTGCATGCCAGGCTCTGTGCTGGATGGTGATGGACAGTCTTGGTCCCTGGTCATTATGGGGGCTCGTCTTTTAGATGAAGAGATTGATGGTTGCAACATATTTATGATAGGAGCTTGATGGGGGAAGATACAAGGTTCGAGGTGGCGCTGCTAAACCTAGCCCAGAAGGATCCAGAGACTCCAACTATGAAACCTGAAGAATGAGTGGGAGTTAGCAAAGCCCAGCCAGAGAGGACTATGGGTAAGAGAGGGGTGTGGTGGGGTGGGGACAAGAAGACAGAGGCTTTGAAGACAGACAGATTGGACTTCTAGCTCTCTTCCTCCCCTGACAAGCTATGCCATTTAAGCAAATGCGCCTCTGCCTTCTCTGTACCTCATTCTCCTCATCTGTAAAACTGGGGATAATCTGAATCCTTTACTTAGAAAAGCTAACATTTACTAAGCCTGTACTGGGTGCCAGGCACTCTTCGAAGCATCTTACATATATTAACTCATGATAATTTTGAAAAAAAATAAAAATTTGACTCTCATATGGGTATGAAATGAACCCATAGCAAAGATTTTATAGAATCTGTTAAGTAATGAGGGAACCAGAAAGACGTTATGAATAGTTCAAAGGAGAAATCAAAGTACCCCGACAATTATAGTGAGATAAGGAACAATGAAATTAATTTATAAATAGTTACAAAACTGGCAAAGTTGGTCAATATCCACTAGAGAATAAATAATAAATTGCATTCCACTGGACACAACTGCATTTCTATAGACAAGAATCATTCACATTACTGCCAGTTTTCTATAACTTACAGAGCTATAAAGTAGTTCAAAGATAATGAAAGGGAGAGATAACCTTTCACTGACAGCCAGTCAGGACACCCAATATATTTCAGGGTCTTTCTGATTCATCCGTATGGTCTCCCCAAACCCCTTATGGTCGTAATAATCTCAAAAATTATTCTTGATCACAAAATAAAGCTGGTCTCATTAAATTTGTACTAATTGTTTACACAAGTGCAGTGAAAGTATTAATTTGTCATACAAGTCTGGTAAATTTGCTTTGCAAAATTGAAAGCCATACAGTTTGGGTTTTTTTTAGATTATTAGCGGTTCTTTATTTTTTTTAACATCTTTGTTGGAGTATAATTGCTTTACAATGATGTGTTAGTTTCTGCTGTATCACGAAGTGAATCAGCTATACATATACATATGTTCCCATATCTCCTCCCTCTTGCGTCTCCCTCCCACCCTCCCTATCCCACCCCTCTAGGTGGTCACAAAGCACCAAGCTGATCTCCCTGTGCTATGCGGCTGTTTCCCACTAGCTATCTATTTTACATTTGGTAGTGTATATATGTCCATGCCACTCTCTCACTTCGTCCCAGCTTACCCATCCCCCTCCCTGTGTCCTCAAGTCCATTCTCTACATCTGCATCTTTACTCCTATCCTGCCCCTAGGTTCTTCAGAACCAATTTTTTTTTTTTTTTAGATTCCATATATATGTGTTAGCATACGGTATTTGTTTTTCTCTTTCTGACTTACTTCACTCTGTATGACAGACTCTAGGTCCATCCAGCTCACTACAAATAACTCAATTTCATTTCTTTTTATGGCTGAGTAATATTCCATTGTATATATGTGCCACATCTTCTTTATCCATTCATCGATGATGGACACTTAGGTTACTTCCATGTCCTGGCTATTGTAAATAGAGCTGCAATGAACATTGTGGTACATGACTCTTTTTGAATTATGGTTCTCTCAGGGTATATGCCCAGTAGTGGGATTGCTGGGTCGTATGGTAGTTCTATTTTTTAGTTTTTTAAGGAACCTCCATACTGTTCTCCATAGGGGCTGTATCAATTTACATTCCCACCAACAGTGCAAGAGGATTCCCTTTTCTCCACACCCTCTCCAGCATTTATTGTTTGTAGATTTTTTGATGATGGCCATTCTGACCGGTGTGAGGTGATACCTCATTGTAGTTTTGATTTGCATTTCTCTAATTATTAATGATGTTGAGCATCCTTTCATGTGTTCGTTGGCGATCTGTATATCTTCTTTGGAGAAATGCCTATTTAGGTCTTTTGCCCATTTTTGGATTGGGTTGTTTGTTTTTTTGATATTGAGCTGCATGAGCTGCTTGTATATTTTGGAGATTAATCCTTTGTCAGTTGCTTCATTTGCAAATATTTTCTCCCATTCTGAGGGTTGTCTTTTCGTCTTGTTTATGGTTTCCTTTGCTGTGCAGAAGCTTTTAAGTCTCATTAGGTCCCATTTGTTTATTTTTATTTCCATTTCTCTAGGAGGTGGGTCAAAAAGGATCTTGCTGAGATTTATGTCATAGAGAGTTCTGCCTATGTTTTCCTCTAAGAGTTTTATAGTGTCTGGCCTTACATTTAGGTCTTTAATCCATTTTGAGTTTATTTTTGTGTATAGTGTTAGGGAGTGTTCTAATTTCATTCTTTTACATGTAGCTGTCCAGTTCTCCCAGCACCACTTATTGAAGAGACTCTCTTCTCCATTGTATATTCTTGCCTCCTTTATCAAAGATAAGGTGACCACATGTGTGTGGGTGACCATATGTGTGTGGGTTTATCTCTGGGCTTTCTATCCTGTTCCATTGATCTATATTTCTGTTTTTGTGCCAGTACCATACTGACTTGATTACTGTAGTTTTGTAGTATGGTCTGAAGTCCAGGAGCCTGATTCCTCCAGTTCTGTTTTTCTTTCTCAAGATTGCTTTGGCTATTTGTGGTCTTTTGTGTTTCCATACAAATTGTGAAATATTTTGTTCTAGTTCTCTGAAAAATGCCACTGGTAGTTTGATAGGGATTGCATTGAATCTGTAAATTGCTTTGGGTAATATAGTCATTTTCACAATGTTGATTCTTCCAGTCCAAGAACATGGTATATCTCTCCATCTGTTTGTATCATCTTTAATTTCTTTCATCAGTGTCTTATAGTTTTCTGTATACAGGTCTTTTGTCTCCTTACGTAGGTTTATTCCTAGGTATTTTATTCTTTTTGTTGCTGTGGTAAATGGGAGTGTTTCCTTAATTTCAGCCATACAGTTTTAAACAATTACAAATTAACTTTTGTCTGGAGATTTTTATAAGGGATCTCCACTTGGAATTTTTAAAGGCTCTATTATATGTTATTCATAGGTTAAGAAACCCAGTCCAAGAAACTTTTTTCACCAGATTTCTCTCATCTGTTGTACCTATAAATTTGGTTGAATTCCTCCTTTTGAGGCCTCCCAAATATCCCAAATATCATTCCTTAGTACCTGTAAACCAGGTGCCGGACCAGTTTTCTTGGAGCGCTCTGTAGGGATTAATTCTGTAAATACAGCCAAATTTGAAAGCAAGTCCCCTAAAACCAAGTTACCCAGCAGAGTTTATGATTAACCTCTCTACCCAAAACTTTATTCCCTTTCTTGTCCAGCCCTTGCTCTCCTCAAGATTGAGGAGTATCAAAGAAAAGGGGGGATTGAAAAGAAGCGGGACTCTGCAGGGCCCTCCCAGGTACAAAAGGCCCTCCATGTCTACTGGTTCTTGTTTGTAGAAAAAAGGCTGTAGTCTCCTAGGCCTTCCAAAGAGCAGACTCAAGCAGTTACTAATTAGAGACGTGATGGGATGCAGAAACAAAAGAAAAGCAAGAAAAATAATAATCCCTTAAACAATAGTTCAGTGATAAAACAGAGTGCCAGTTCCTCCTCAAGGGAGAGACATAACGATCTGACACATACCTTTGAGTTGTTCTGCAGAAACTAAGACCCCCCACCCAGGTGGAGGATGGTGACTAAATGCTGACCACAAGCATGTAGACCTCAGATTGATTGGAACCAGAAGGTTGATGATTAAGATTCCTGAAACATCACCCTGCTACCTCACCACCAACCAATCAGAAAAAAGTCCATGAGCTGATCACACACCCTGCAACCCTCACCCCTAATTTTTCCTTTAAAATTCCTTCCCTGAAAGTCTTCAGGGAGTTTGGTCTTTTGGGCATGAGCTGCCCATTCTCCTTGCCTGGCCCATCAATAAATGCCGTACGTTCTTTCACCACAGCACAGTGTCACTAGATTGGCTTTGCTGCCCATGGGCAAGCAGACACAAGTTCAGTTCAGTGTCAAATTTTATTCCCTAAAATGTCTTGTTATACCTGATTTGAGGAGCATCATTCTCAAATATGACACTCCTTGGTGTACAATCAATTTATCCTGGCAAGGAGGAGGGAATATTCTTATTAAAACTATGCAAATAATTCTTGCCATGAAAAGTAGGGGTACATTAAGAGTGTCTAAATTCTGCAAGGTCAGTGAATGTTTAGTTCCACTTACAAAAGCAGAATCTACTAAGTTGTTATGGGTTACAGATGGCTTAAGAAGAAAGACAAAGAGCTTCCTTGTAAATCTAGAAAATAGAACACTAAAACAACATCAACAATATTCCAAACAAATAACTACAATAAACTTTCCCTTGTCAGTCGATTCAGTCCTATGTAATTAATTCTAGTTCTGCTGACTCTTGAGGTAGTGTCTTAGGAAGCCTTCTGCTTGACTATAGCGTCCTGGAAATGCTGACTCACGCCACTGGCAGAGCCTAAAAGTTGTCTGAGCCGGGTCAGCTCAGCTTTGAGTGTCAATAGTTTGAAGTATCTGGTACAGCCCTTCTCCGTGAAGCTCTGAAACTCTCCTTTTTTGTTGAGAACACAGACTCTGGTCTGTGGCTTACAGCAGGGTCTTCAGGCAAGCCTCAGGGATATCGTAGATGGTAATGACCAAAATGGATATGGTCAATTGATTACTGATAATTTTCCAATGTGAAAGTTCTGATGAGAGTGCATAATAAGAATCACGAAACTGACAAGGAAATTTCGTTGTTTCTGGCACGTAAAACAAAGATAATCAAACATTCAGAAAAGAATAAAATTTAGGCAAACTATCTCTAAAGATAATGATTAAGCCTGTTTTCAAACAAGTCAGTCAATGTTACATCTGATTCATAAAAATGGATAAACATAATTTGTAGAGAGGAAAAAATCTTGAGAGATAACGTATAATAATCCTGAGACTTTTTTTTGTACCAGGAGTATCTGTAGATGCCTACAGGTCTCTATTCTGTAAGTCTGATGTGCATTCCACTGGTCTAGACCATGCTAGATTCAAATTAAAGAAAGAAGCCTTGGGAATTCACTGGCGGTCCAGTGGTTAGGACTTGGCGCTTTCACTGCCAGGGGCCTGGTTCGATCCCTGGTCCCTCATGCCACACGATGCCGCCAAAAAAAAAAAAAGAAAGAAAGAAAAAATAAAAGAAGGAAGCCTTACCCAAGTATTGTAGCAGAGAGTAAACATTTTAAAAAATATCTGAGCTCATGACTGATACACTATACTATTGTTGCCAATATCAGGCAAAGCACTGATAGGACTCTGATGAAAGTAGGAAAACTCAACAAAGCTATTTCACAATTGTTCTAGTTCTTAAGAGAACTGGTTCATAACAGTGCTTTCCTTGAGGGTAAGAACATACTATGGAGAGCAAAGACATTGTTCCAGGGACTTCTCATAAAGGATACAATTTTAAAATATTTGTATAAATAACATTTTTCCTAGACATATTTAACCTAGAGAAAGCTGAGCATTTCTTCTGATTTGACGGCTCTTTCCATGCAACTCTTCAAGCAAATCTAATTATTTCTAGCATCTTTTTTTATAAAGTGAAAGAACAAGGGACCTCCCTGGTGGGGCAGCAGTTAGGACTCCGAGCTCCCGATGCTGGGGGCCTGGGTTCAATCCCTGGTCAAGTAACTAGATCCCACATGCATGCCACAACTAAGAGTTTGCATGCCACAACGAAGGAGTCGGCAAGTCGCAACTAAGGAGCCCTCGAGCCCCAACTAAAACTCAACACAACCAAAATAAATAAATAAATATTTGTTTAAGAATAAATAAAGAATAAAGTGAAAGAACAAATCTTTGTGATTTTTCCAAAGATCCTATGGGAAAGCTCAAAGATCATTTTAGACGTAGCTAACATCTTGAAATTTTATTTTACTTTTTTTCGATCCAGTCTGGGAAGGCAAAAATTCAAAAAAGTTATCAGTGACGATTTGGACATTCAATTAAGAGAGGATCATGAGTGTCTATCATTGTGATAATAAAGCATTTAAAAATAAACATAGACGGTAACAAGATGGTAAAGAAGATTCGCTTTTTCGTAAGTGAGGAATCATGGTTCTTTTTTTTTTTTTTTTTCCCCTTAAATAATCGATACAATAAAATCAGAATAAATCACAGAAACTTATTAAGACATGGAAAGTTTGCTATATAGACAATTATACAGAAAGTAAAGAATAACCTTTCATAAGCAGGTGAAAGCACTTATCAGTAAAGCAAGGAAGCAAGTCTGTCAAGATTGAGCAAACTTTCCCATAATTTTAACATATTTCATAGTTTCTTTTCAGACTCAGGTGTCACAAACCAAAGCAAGTAAAATTTATTTATATATATAAATGCTCTTTTATATTCTGAATCAAACTGACACTTTACCTTAGCACAGTGTTTCTCTTTCAGTGGACCCACAAGGCCAGAACAATTTTCATATTAATGCTAAGATGATATTTATGTTAACAAGCAATGAGTACACCTTTTTTTTTTTTTTGGCTGCATTGGGTATTCGTTGCTGCATGCGGGCTTTCTCTAGTTGCGGCAAGTGGGGGCTTCTCATTGCAGTGGCTTTTCTTGTTGCAGAGCACAGGCTCTAGGTGCGTGGGCTTCAGCAGCTGCAGCACACGGACTCAGTAGTTGCAGCTCGCGGGCTCTGGAGAGCAGGCTCAGTAGTTGTGGCGCACGGGCTTAGTTGCTCCGCTGCACATGCTATCTTCCGGGACCAGGGATCAAACCCGTGTCGCCTGCACTGGCAGGTGGATTCTTAACCACTGCGCCACCAGGGAAGTCCTGAGTACATCATTTTTACCTTCAAATGAATCAATATATTACATTTTAAGATTTGTTAAAAATTTTTCCCAGCCTCAAATTCCAATATGGTAAATATTAACAGTTAAAATTTGCATAAACAAAATTTAAAAATTATATATAAAAAATAAAATCTATATATTTAAAAAAATTTCATAAACAAAAGCTGTTTGGAGTCCTCAATAAATCTGAAGAATGTAAGGAGATCAAGAGGCTCCCCCCAAAAAGCCTGAGAACACCTGCTCACATACATGTTATAGTTCTCTGTTACCGCTGCTCTTAGTGTCATCTCAACCACTCATAGAATTTTTACTTTTAACCAAAGTTTTACTTTTCACCAAAGTAACTAACTTCTATGTCAAAGATAACAATAGGGTGTGGGGTAAGTTAAGGAAAACCTGTCCGCTTTACCCAAGTATTGCAGCGGACAAGCAGAGCTTACAGTGCAACTTTCTACAGTCACAGGTATCTCTTTTACATGTTTTAAAAATGCTCATTAATGAAACCCAGAACATAACCTTTATATAGCATATATGCAGAATATATAAACTTAAAATCATGCTTAGTTAACAATGTTTCAGTGTTCTATCTTAGAAATTATTTAGGTATCAATGATTATTCATTAAATAACTCAATTTCATATCAGTGCAAGGTTTTCAGTCATCTGAAGATCTTGGATTAGCTAACATACTATAAGACATGATCGCTGTTAAAATAAGATTTGTCAGAATAATGATTCAATGCAGTTGAATACAAATTTACCTTTCTTCATTCTGTAAATGCTACACAGGAGTAACGTTAGCTGCATTGGGTCTTCATTGCTGCACATGGGCTTTCTCTAGGTGCGGCGAGCGAGGGCCACTCTTTGCTGTGGTGCACGAGCTTTTCACTGTGGTGGCTTCTCTTATTGTGGAGCATGGGCTCTAGGTGCGCGGGCTTCAGTAGATGCAGCACTCGAGTTCAGTAGTTGTGGCTTGCGGGCTCCAGAGTGCAGGCTCAGTAGTTGTGGCGCATAGGCCTAGTTTCGGCTCCGCGGCATGTGAGATCCTCCCAGACCAGGGCTCGAACCCGTGTCACCTGCATTGGCAGGTGGACTCCCAACCACTGCTCCACCAGGGAAGTCCCAAAGAAAATTTATTAAGCTAGTCTTATTTGCCAAAGATTTATCTTAATTAAGTGCATTTGAGTTTTTAAAACACTTCTGAATTTCCATAAGAATAATTTTTTTTACTTATCACACAATTTCAGTATTAGAAATTCAATTTCCTCATTTTATTCAAATTTTAAGAATATTTATAATCTTTTTTTTATCTCTGTAAGAGCTTCAGAAGAGCTCCTTTTCTTTGAGTCTTCATAATCTCATTTATTAAGACCCTCTACAGATATGAAAACTTTACACGCTTACACAACAAGAGATAAGGGCCTTTCAGTATTACACATATACAAACTTACAGAGCTTTAGATCTACAATTTTGCCAAGAATCAAGAATAAACTCAAAAATACATGAAACTGATTGGTCAAAATCTTAATTGATTTGAGCTCAAATAAACAAACAAAAAGACTAACAAGCCAGATTCTCTGCCTCTTTCTCCAGAGAATAGATTTCTATAATCATTAACCCTTTCACAGAGATCAGTAAATGTGCTGACCATAAAAATCAAAATCCCAATTGTTGCTGCCACTAAAGGGGAATAATTTATTGACTGTAAACAAACCAAAATAAAAAACAAAACACAAACTTAGTAGAAAGAATATATAGAAACAGAGACTTAGCAAAGTTAAATTTCTATTGCTAGGTGGGATCTATCTCTGAGAGCGAAGAAAAGATGTGCCTGTACTTAAACCACCCACAAGGTACTTTGGTAAAGGCAGTTTACCTGGCTCTGTCAGGTGGATCTGTTGGATATCTCAGTGGAACATTCAAGGCTTATTTTCAAAAAAGATTAAATCATGACTCTTATACAGACACAAATGAACATTGACCAAGACTTTATTTCTTTTTTAATATTTATGTATTTATTTATTTGCCTGCCATGGGTCTTAGTTGCGGCACGCAGGATCTTTTGTTGCAGCGCATGGGCTTCTCTCTTGTTGTGGCGTGGGCTCCAGAGCGGGTGGGCTCAGTAGTTGCCCTGCGGCATGTGGGATCTTAGTTCCCTGACCAGGGATCAAACCCGTGTCCCCGGCATTGGAAGGCGGATTCTTAACCACTGGACCACCAGGGAAGTCCCTGACTGAGACTTCATTGAACTCATTACACAACGAGGGAACTACTAAGAGGTTACAAGTGATTAAAAGCAAAATTCAAAGTATTACATTTATAGTCAGAAAAGGAATGCTGAAATGACTTTACAAACAGATGCAAACTGACAAAACTTGTCAATATCCTCTGGACAAAATTTCACTTCACCAGACACAATTTGCATTTCTACTAGCAATAATTATTGCATTACTATCAGTTTGCTACAACTTAGAGAGTTGTAAAATACCTCAAAGACAATGGAATGTGGCCTCCCCTGGTGGCGCAGTGGTTAAGAATCCGCCTGTCAATGCAGGGGACACGGGTTCGAGACCTGGTCCAGGAAGATCCCACATGCCGCGGAGCAACTAAGCCTGTGCACCACAACTACTGAGCCTGCGCTCTAGAGCCCGTGAGCCACAACTGCTGAGCCCATGTGCCATAACTACTGAAGCCTGCGGGCCTAGAGCCTGTGCTCTGCAACAAGAGAAGCCACCGCAATGAGAAGCCTGCACACCGCAACGAAGAGTAGCCCCCACTCGCCGCAACTAGAAAAAGCCGCGCACAGCAACAAAGACCCAATGCAGCCAAAAATAAATAATAAATTTATAAAAAAAAGATAATGGAACATGCCAAGAACGTTGATGTGTGAATTAATCCCACTAATGTTTTTTCTACTTTCTCTCTCGCTTTCTTTTCCCCCTATTTCAAAGTCTTTCACAATTTTTCTCTACATCTTTTAAGTAGGCATTTAAAAAATTTTTATTTAGTTTTGGTTGCGCTGGGTCTGCGGCGAGCAGGGGCTACCCTTCATTGTGGTGCAGGAGCTTTTCATTGTGGTGGCTTCTCTTGTTGTGGAGCACGGGCTCTAGGCGCTCAGGCTTCAGTAGTTGTGGCACGCAGGCTCAGTAGTTGTGGCGCATGGGCTTAGCTGCTCCGCGGCATGTGGGATCTTCCCGGACCAGGGCTCGAACCTGTGTCTCCTGCATTGGCAGGCGGATTCTTAACCACTGTGCCACCAGGGAAGTCCCTAAGTAGACATTATTATTATCCCTATTTTAGATAAAGAGAACTCAAGAGAGAGATTGAGCCCAAGGTCACACACCTGGTAAGAGGCTGAGCTGTTGTGAAATGTACCTAAGATTTTATTTTAATCAGGTATGGTAAGATGACAGACATGGAGACAACTGCCCTTGAAAGAAGAATGTATTCCAATTCTCAAGGGGAGTGGGGCATGACAGCTACACAGGGCTGTGTGGGAAAGCAACAGGGTCAGTAAGACAGAAATAAAAGCATCGTCAAAAGTTTTTATTGTGGGCTTCCCTGGTGGTGCAGTGGTTGAGAGTCCGCCTGCCGATGCAGGGGACACAGGTTCGTGCCCCGGTCTGGGAAGATCCCACATGCCGCAGAACGGCTGGGCCCGTGAGCCTGCGCGTCCGGAGCCTGTGCTCCGCAACGGGGGAGGCCACAACAGTGAGAGGCCTGGGTACCGCAAAAAAAAAAAAAAAAGTTTTTATTGTGATTTTCATGGGAAGGAAGGAGAGAGGCAAGGTAAATCAGGAACGGCTAGTTTGAATAATTTCAGCAGGCTCCAGGCTAT
This sequence comes from Aethalodelphis obliquidens, assembly GCF_003676395.1. Taxonomy (NCBI): domain Eukaryota; kingdom Metazoa; phylum Chordata; class Mammalia; order Artiodactyla; family Delphinidae; genus Aethalodelphis; species Aethalodelphis obliquidens. Next base: position 37,953,401 of record NW_020837953.1, read on the forward strand.
GGGGTGGTCCCTAGTTACCTGGTATCCAGCCCTGGGGTGATTGACAGCTGGGGCAACATTGACTCGGCTGTGAGAGTTGATAAAGGATATAGTCAGGTGTTTGGTTTTGGATTGATTGGTTTGCATGTGAAAGGCGGGTTTTTAGGCAAGTTGTTTACTATCTCTAGGAATTAGCTAGCCCTGGGAGGGGCAGTCTCTCCGGGATTACCAAGGCCCTAAAATGTCAAAGCATCATAAAAACAAAATAAAAACATGATTAATACATGAGCCTGAAACTGAACTTCAGCAGACCGTCTCTGGAGTGTGTTTCTACCTTGCACACTCTACTGCCTTTCATACGGTTATTGTGAGTACTCAAATGGGGTGTAAAGTACACATATAATACTTAGCACATTGCCTGGCACTTAGTAAGTTCTTTATAAATCACCAGGACGATTATGCAAAGGCCAAGAAGTGGGAGAGAGAACAGGGTGTATTCAGACAACTAAGCAATTCAGCATGACTTTATTAAGGAATGCTAGGGTTTAGGGGTGTGAGGGGATACCGGGGAGAAATCTAGCTGGTGTGGTAGGAGAGGCCGGCCACGTCTTGGAGGCCTTGTTAAGGAGGATGGAGTTTACCCTGAGGGCAAGGAAGGACCACTTAAGAGTTGTAAACAGGCTCAGATTTGTTCTTTTTAGAGAACATCTTTCTGGCTGCAGTATGGAGAATGAATTTACACCAGAATGACAGTGGAGTCAGTAGTGCCCAGCAGAACTGGAGGAAGGTTTGATCTCCCCAGCAACCATTCAGCACTCCCAGATTTTCATTAGGGCCTCTGCCTTTCCCCTATTCTCAGTTCCTTTGGTGGTGGGGTGGGGTGGGGAGTGGTTCTATCTCCCCCAGGGGTGGAGAACTTGACCACCCCGGGCCCAAGTGAATCAACTGAGCCCATTCCTTGGACCACTATGATTGGGTCCATGAGAGGTCCAATAAGAGCAACTATCAGGACTTTGACTCAGACTATTGGGAAACAAACTTGTTTTTGAGTGCAGAGCTTGAATCTGAGAGGATATGAGGGCTGGAGCTGCAACCACCTTGCCACTAAAAGGAGAGAGCCTCGAGCTACAGGGGGCCATGGCCTAGAATAGAATAAGGCCAACCCAGTGGGAAACAGAAAATGAGCTCCAATGTCATCATTTGAGCCCTGAATCCAGCCATGCCTGAAGCCACTTACCTCACTGTTCACTCCATTTTTTGCCAAGCCAATTTGAGTTTGGTTTCTGGCTGATAGAATGAAAGTAAGTGAAAGCATATGGCTCATTGCCATTCATTCCCTAATACTGACTAATCAAGAAAAAAGAAAAAAAAGTGCAGTCCTACTTCCATAGACTGAATGTTTGTGTTCCCCCCAAATTCGTATATTGAAATCTAATCCCCAGTGTGATGGTATTTGGAGGGGGGGGCCTTTGGGAAATAATTAAGTCATGGGGGTAGAGCCTTCAAGAATGAGATTAGTGCCCTTATAAAAGAGACCCCAGAGAGCTTCCTTGTCCCTTCCAACATGTGAGGACAGCAAAAAGATGAGGGTATATAAACTAGGAAGCATGCTCTCACCAGATACCAAATCTACCAGCATCTTGCTCTTGGACTTCCAGCCTTCAGAACTTGGAGAAATAAATTTCTGTTGTTTATAAGTCACACTTTAGAAAGAATCCAAATGTCCATCATAAAGAAAATGGAAAAATAAATTATGGAATTTCTATACAGTCAAAGCTATTCTATACAATGGCAACTCAAATAACATATATAGCCCTGCACACAATGAAATATGACACAACCTTTTAAAAGATTGTCATAGCTCTGTATAAAGACGTGGTGACTTGTCCATGATATATGAAAGAAAAAAAAGTCACAAACAATATGTATGGTATAATCCATTTGTGTCTAAGAACTTTATGTTTTAGTACATACTAGAATATCCACCAAACTGTCAATCGTGGTCATCTCTAGACAGTCAGCTCATGGGGAAATTTACATATCCTCCTTTATATATTCTTGTAATGTTTTATTTTCCTAAGACATTTATTACTTGAATTTAAAACCTAATTAAGGTTAAATATTTTTTAAAGTAATGAAGTTACAGTCTATATATGTGTCTGCATTCTTTTAACATTATAAATGAAAAATGGCTCAAAATGTTCTAAAAACAATGACATCATTTTAATAGATAAAGGGAAGTTGTGCAAATAGCTCAGCAAATGTCTTCAGGGTCCTTCTCTCCCAATTCTGCAGACTTCAGTCAAAGGAGAAGTTTACATTTCTAAGGGGAGCATGAGAATTAGGCTCTTTGGCCTTAACAGAGCTCCAATACTAGCAGATCAAAAGCTAGAAGTTCTGTCTTCACGTTGACAACATCCAAATGTTTAGAAACATGAAGAAAATGGACTGACCTTTCCTCCTCTTGATGCAATTGTTTTGGCTTTGAGCAGGAAGTACTTTTGCATCCTATTTCAGGGTTTAATATCTGACCTAGAGATACAGCTCCTACTAACAGAAGAGGAGTTAGAGGAAATGAATGAACAATTAGTTGGGAGGGAAGAGTGAATAAAAAAGTAAAGACCCCTTGGTGGCAAGTAACAGAAAATCCTACTCAAACTGGCTTAGGCCACTTGTATCTGACAAGCCCACTAGCTTCAGGTATGGCTGGATCCAGGGGTTCAAAAGTATCAAGATTAATCTCTCTATATCTCTTTATTGTGGAACTTTATATAGGAATGGTCCTCCTACGTTGCGGCACTTTCACCAGCAGCTCCAGTATTACATCCTATTCTCTCTTAAAACCAGCCGGAGCATGATGTTCCATTTCCTTAGCAGTCCCATTGACTTGAATTGGTCTCAATTCTCTTTTGTCTGAATGGGGTCATGTTCAAAGCTGTCACTGTGACCAGAGGGGTAAAGTAGACTGACAAGTGTAGGCCTGGTCAACGTGCCCATTCCTGGAACTGGGGTGAGAGTTATGCCAATCAAGTCATGTGGACCGAGAGTGGGGGAAGGGTGGTGTCCTCAAAGGAAAATCAGAAGAGGGAGAAGGTTTCGGAAAGAACAGATATAAAATACAGGAATAGTCAAGTGGCTAGACGGGGCTTCAGCTCCATTTCAAATAGTGGCAAGTGCTATGAAGAAAATAGAGTAGGGTAATGGAGACAAGAAAAAGAAAATCTTGCCTCCTTGTTCTGCAACTAGTACACTTTCCCTGCTCTTGAGGTATTTTGGGGTTTAATAGGTCAATGCCATCAGCTTTTAGTTTTATACTCTGGAGATTCCTTGGGTGTGAAGTGAGGGAATTCGGGATCAATATTCCAGGGGTGGGGAAAGAGGTTCATTTTCACACGATAGGGGGCTCCAGGGTCCTGAGCTTCCCAGGAACTTCAGTGAAGCAGTGCCCTGGGTCAGGATTCTTTCATTTCACATCATCCCTCCAGTGCCTCTCCAGCTTCAGGCAGAGCTCACGGTGATACTGCAGCCCTCACAGAGTTGACTCGATATGATGAGGCACAGATAAGGAACAAGTCAACAGACATATAGAACATGTTTGGTGGTGAGAAACGCTATGACAAAAGATAAAGCAGGGTGAGAGAGAAAGAGGGTCACAGGGTGGTCAAGGGAGTGCTCTCTATTGAGAAGACATTTGAGCAGAGACTGAAGGACTTGAGGGATGGAGCTGAAACCTTGTACCTCAGGTTGGGACTTGAACTCATGAGGCCAGGACTCGAACCCAGCCAAAACCCTGATTGGGATTTGAACCCACGTGGCTAGGACTCGAACCCAGCCAAAATCCATAGTCTTCCAGCTGAGATCACACACCTGGTTTCAAGACTTAATGAAGCTCAGTTTCTTGATGTCTCATCACAGAAAGAATTCAGTGAGAGACAAAGTGATGGTAAGAAGTGGATTTATTTAGAGAGAAACACACTCCACAGACAGAGTGTGGGCCATCTCGGAAGGTGAGAAAGGCACCGGAGTATGGGGTTGTCAGTTTTTATAGGGGTGGGTAATTTCATAGGCTAAGGAGTGGGGGGAGTATTCCAGCTATCTCAGGGAGGGGCGGGGATTTCCAGGAAGTGGGCCACCGCCCACTTTTTGATCCTATTGTCCGTCTTGGAACTGTCATTTAGCTTGCTGATGTGTTACAGTGAGCATATACTGAGGCTCAAGGTCTAGTGGAAGTCGACTTGTCTGCCACCTTGGGCCCATTTGGTTCTAATCAGTTTATGTCATGTCCTCAGGCTACGTCATTCTTTCAAAGGTTGTGTCCTGCCCCCTTCCCTCCTGTTTCAGAGCCATGCAACTCTCTGGGGGAGCAGAGTTCTGGACGGAGGGAAGGGCAAGATCAAAGACCTTGAGGCCAGAGGATGTCGGTGTTGTTGGAAGAACAGTGCAGAGGCTGGTGTGACTGGAACAGAGTGAGTGAAGGGAAGAATGGTAGGAGGGAAGATCAGAGAGACAATGGGAGGACAGATCATGCCCTGGTAGGCCATGGTGACAACTTTAGCTTCTACCCTGAGTTAGACAGGAAGCTGTTGGACAGAGTGAGCAGAGGTGTAGCATGATCTGACTTTGGGGTTTTGGGGGGGTTTTTTGTTGTTGTTTTTTTTTGGCCATGCTGTACAGCATATGGGATCTTAGTTCCCCGACCAGGGATCAAACCCGTGCCCCCAGCAATGGAAGCACGGAGGCTTAACCACTGGACCTCCAGGGAATCCCTGAGTTTGGGTTTTAAAGAATCATCCCACCCACCAACCAACCAACCAACAGCAGAAGGAATACTCTGACAGCTGTGTGGAGAACAGACTGCAGTAAGCAAGGCTGGAAGCAGAGAGGTAGGTCAGGCATCTGTTGCAATAATGCAAGTAAGAGATAATGTTGGCCTGGACTAAGGTGGCCACGTGCTAATAGTGAAAAAAAAAGTGGCCTGGGTCTGGATGTGGGGCAAGACAATGAAGGAACCAACCAGGTGTACCTTGAGGGTCATATGACAATGATGGGGATATTTGTAATTATTCATAGGACATCCGCAGACTTTTGGCCAAAGGGCATCAAACTCCCACCTTCCTCCTATTAATACACCAAGCCCCCTCTGTTGGGACTTACTTGGAGTCTTACAGGACAGGCTATTCCTGACACCCTTACTCACACTTATAAATGGAGCTGAGAGGGCCAGATCCTTCCACCCTCTGTCCCTTAGGGATGGGCCTGTTACATAAGCTCAGCCAGTGGACTCTCCAAAGACAAAGAGAATGGAAAAGGGGTTGGGAACCCCAGATTCATCACAGAGACAGCACTTGAACATGAGTAGCATAGCCTTAGCTATGGTTTCTGCTGCCCAGCCTTCCTCAGACAAGGCTACCAGTGCACTGCACAACTCCAATGGGGCACAATTTCATGCTATCCTATCTTAGTCTAGGGCAGGGGTCAGCAAACTTTCTCTGTAAGTATTTTAGTCTTTGCGAGCCATATGATCTCTGTCATAGCTACTCAACTCTGCTGTTATAGTGCAACAAGGGCCATAGACAACATGTAAAGTGATATGCATTCTGGGTGCAGTTGTTGTTCTCTGCAGCCCTGATGGAAGAAACCAGCAATGTTGTAAGAAAGAGGTAGTTCCAATAAAACTTTATTTGTAAAAACATGTGGTAGGCTAGAATTGGCTGGTAGATCATAGCTTGCTAATTCCTGGTCTATGGGAAGAGTGTCTTCTGTTACAGGAATTGTACAAACATGACTGCCAGGCCTTTGAGGTCCCTTTATTCCTGCTGGTTTTCTAAGCTTCCTCTTGATTCTGTGAATCCCCATATCCTTTGTCTTAGTCAACTCAGGCTGCCATAACAAAATGTCACAGATTGGATGGCTTAAACACTAAGATTTATTTTCTCACCATTCTGGAGGCTGGAAAATCCAACATCAAGGTGCTATCAAGGCGGGTTCATTCTGACACCTCTCCTCTTAGTTTGTAGGTAGCCTCCATCTCACTGTGTGCTCCCATGACTTCTGTTTTGTGTGTGCTGAGTGTTAGGGGAGAGAGAGCTAGCCCCCTGGTGCCTCCTCTTATAAGGGCACTAATCCCATTGTGAGGGCCCCACCCTCATGACTCATCCTATCCTAATTACCTTCCAAAGGCCCATCTCCAAATACTACCACATCGGGGGATAGGGCTTCAACATGTGAATTTGGGAGGGGCATAAACACACAGTCCATAACAGCCTTCTAATGAATTTTGGTTTTGCTTAAGGTAGAGTCAGTTTCTGTGGCTTGCAACCAGGAAGCTTAATTGATGCAGCACTTAATTTCATTTAATTCTGTGTGGCTCTTAGGAAAGAAAACAAGAAGGGAGAGTGAGGGTAGCTCAAAGTCCCTCATTCCCACTGCTGGAGAAACAGCCTAAAGCAGATTACAACTAACAGAAGTCATTAGTGTCATCTTGATTTATGATACATCCGTGTGTTTAAGAGTTTCCTCACTACATAGTTTAAACTTCCTACCTCTTTCTTAGAAGGTTCAATCAGGCCTGCAGTGAACAATAACTGCCCCTAGAGCTAGTTCATTCATGGTCGCAGCCTTCCTCCCCACATCCTCCCCTCATCAGCTGCTTGGCTGTTAGAGCTGTGTGTTTCCTGTTTACAAAGAGATATGAAATATATTAGTTGAAGAGTCCACCCCTAGTGTTTCACTGCTTCCTTCTGCTTCACAAGATGAATTTCACTTGGCCCTGGAGTTTTATTCGACTTTGGAAGTAATGGATTTGATGATGTTTAGAAATTGATGACTATAGAAGACCATATCTGTAAGGTGCTCATTCATGTTATTCATTTGTGTTTTATTTATTTATATAATCTACCCTGTTCCCAAGAGGGTTGACTAAATGCATGCTGTGTAAAAGATTTAAAAAAAAAAAATAGGGCTTCCATGGTGGTGCAGTGGTTAAGAATCCGCCTGCCAATGCAGGGGGCATGGGTTCAAGCCCTGGTCCGGGAAGATCCCACACACCACGGAGCAACTAAGCAAGTTTACTACAACTACTGAGCCTATGCTCTAGAGCCCACGAGCTACAACTACTGAGCCCACGCACCACATCTACTGAAGCCCCCCGTGCTCTAGAGCCAGTGCTCTGCAGCAAGAGAAGCCACAGAAATGAGAAGCCTGCGCACCACAACAAAGAGCAGCCCCCGCTCGCTGCAACTAGAGAAAACTCGCACGCAGAAACGAAGACCCAATGCAGCCAAAAATAATAAATAAAATAAATAAAGTAAGCGATGAAGCTGGGACTAAGCAAAAATTAGGGGAGGGAATATATCAGATGAATTAAAAGGCAAATGAGAACACAAAGTTGCCTTAACACATAATGTCTACGGTTCTGTGCAGATCTTAGAGATGTACTACAAATCTTGTTCTGAGCTTCCTGGCTGGCAAAGCAAATGGGGAAACGCTTTGGTGTATAATTGATAATGCCTTTAAGATCGAAACAAACTAAATTGTTCAGATAATGTGGCTGGTTCTAATTTTTTACTTACATAGTAATTGGTAGTTGAATAGGTACGTTTTGTTTGGGCTCAGAAAACCAAACTTTTTTAATCCCAGGAAATGCTATATACTTTAAAAAAATTATTTATTTATTTATTTGGTCACACAGGGTCTTAGTTTTGGCTGGCCAGCTCCTTAATTGTGGCATGTGTGCTCCTTAGTTGCAGCTCACCAGCTACTTAGTTGCGGCATGCATGTGGCATCTAGTTCCCTGACCAGGCCCCCTGCATTGGAAGCTCAGAGTCTTAACCACTGTACCACCAGGGAAGTCCAATGCTATATACTTTTTTTTAAAGAAACAATTGGAATTTCATACTTTTTAAAAATTTTATTTATTTTTGGCTGCACTGGGTCTTCGTTGCTGCACACGGGCGTTCTCTAGCTGCGGCGAGTGAGGGCTACTCTTCGTTGCAGTGCGCAGGCTTTGGTGACTTGTTGCAGAGCACAGGCTCTAGGCACGTGGGCTTCAGTAGTTGCAGCACTGCATGTTCAGTAGTTGTGGCTCACTGGCTCTAGAGCACATTCTCAGTAGTTGTGGCACACAAGCTTAGCTGCTCCGCGGCTTGCGGCATCTTCCCGAGCCAGGGCTCGAACCGTGTCCCCTACGTTGGCAGGCAGATTCTTAACCACTGCGCCACCAGGAAAGCCCCCAGTGCTGTATACTTTTGATGCCCTTAAGAGAACTCAAGAAAAAAAACTTAACTTTTCATATCTGATAAATTAGATTTGCCCACTCTCACTGCAAAATAATCATTTCTTTTACAAAGAGCCTCTTTAAAACACTTAAAAGATTTAAAATTTAAATAGTAATACTGTTGCATGTTTAAGTATATGCTTACAGCTAGATTTCTAGCAGCCTTCTTGTTCATCCCTCCAGTCTAATAAGGAAAGATCATTAGCTTTTTAAAAATTGTAGTGAAAAACACATAATATAAAATGTATCTTCTTGGGACTTCCCTGGTGGTCCAGTGGTTAAGACTCCCTACTCCCAATGCAGGGGGCCTGGATTTGATCCCTGGTCAGGAAACTAGATTCCACATGCCGCAACTAAAAAAAAACAAACAGAACCCGCGTACCGCAACGAAGATCCCACGTGTTGTATCCTCTTAATCATTTTAAAGTGTATAGTTCAGTAGTGTCTAGTATATTCACATTGTTGGGCAACAAAGCTCTAGAACTTTTTAATCTTGCAAAACCAAAACTCTATACTCATTAAACGACACTCTCCATTTCCCCCACCCCACCCCCCAGTCCCTGGTAACTACCACTCTACTTTCTGTTTCTATGAATTTGACTACTCTGGGTACCTCATATAAGGAGAACCATACAGTATTTGTCTTTCTTTGACTGGCTTATTTTACTCAGCATAGTGTCCTCAAGATTCACCCTTGTTGGGACTTCCCCGGTGGCACAGTGGTTAAGAATCGGCCTGCCAATGCAGGGGGCACGGGTTCGAACCCTGATTGGGGAAGATCCCACATGCTGTGGAGCAACGAAGCCTGTGCACCACAACTACTGAAGCCTGCGTTCTAGAGCCTGTGCTCTGCAACAAGAAAAGCCATCGCAATGAGAAATGAGAAGCCCACACGCCACAATGAAGAGTAGCCCCTACTGGCCTCAACTAGAGAAAGCCCGCGAACAGCAACGAAGACCAACGCAGCCAAAAATAAATAAATTTATTTTTTAAAAAAACCACAATGTGATACAACCATACTGCTCATCTATTAAAATGGCTAAAATCCAAAACACTGATAACACCAAATTCTGGCAAGGATGTGGAACAACAGGAAGTCCCATTCATTACAGGCGGGAATTCAAAATGGTACAGCCACTTTGGAAGACAGTGTGGTAGTTTTTTTTTTTTTTTAACAAAGCTGAACATAATCTTACTGTAAGATTCAGCAATTGCATCCCCACAAATGTATTTGTATTCATCCAAAGGAGTTGAAAAATTATGTCCATGCAAAACCCAGCACATGAATATTTATAGCAGCTTTATTTATAATTGCCAAAAATTAGAAGCAGGGTTTCCCTGGTGGCGCAGCGGTTGAGAGTCCGCCTGCCGATGCAGGGGACACGGGTTCGTGCCCCGGTCCGGGAAGATCCCGCATGCCTTGGAGCGGCTGCGCCCTTGAGCCATGGCCACTGAGCCTGCGCGTCCGGAGCCTGTGCTCCGCAACGGGAGAGGCCACAACAGTGAGAGGCCCGCGTACAGACAAAAAAAAAAAAAAAATTAGAAGCAGCCAAGGTGTTCTTCAGTAGGCTGGACGGATAAACATACAGTGATACATCCAGACAATGGAATAGTATTCAGTGCTAAAAGGAAATGAGCTCTCAAGCCATGAAAAGACATGGAGGACGCTTAAAACGCATATTGCTAAATGAAAGACGCCATTCTGAAAAGGTTGATTACTGTATGATTCCAACTCTATAACATTCTGGAAAAAGCAAAACTATAGAGACAGTAAGAAGATCAGGGGTTCAGGGAGCATGGGTGTTGGAGGGGATGAATGGGCGGAGCACAGGGGATACTTAAGGCAGTAATAATATTCTATATGATACTATAATTGTGGATACATGATATTATGCATTTCTTAAAATCCAAAGAAGTGTTTAACAAAGACTGAACCCTATGTAAACTATGGATTAATAGTAATGTATCAATATTGGGTCATCAATTGTAATAAATGTTCCACACCAATGCAAGATATTAAAACTAGAGGAAATTGTTATGTGTGGTGGGGTGAAATGGGATATGTGAAAATTCTCCATACTTTCTGTCCAATTTTTCTGTCAACCTAAAACTGCTCTAAATAATAAAGTCTATGAATTTTTAAAAATGTAAATGGGGGAAATTCTCTGGTGGCGCAGTGGTTAAGAATCCACCTGCCAATACAGGGGACACGGGTTCGAGCCCTGGTCCAGGAAGATCCCACATGTCACGGAGCAACTAAACCCCTGCGCCACAACTACTGAGCCTGCGCTCTAGAGCCCCCGAGCCACAACTGCTGAAGCCCATGCGCCTAGAGCCCATGCTCTGCAATGAGAAGCCCTCACTAGCCACAACTAGAGAAAGCCCGCGCACAGCAACAAAGACCCAACTCAGCCAAAAATAAATAAATAAATTTATTTTTTTTTAAAATGTAAATGGTATTGTGGTTAAGACAATGCTATGTATCTTCCTGAGAAGATCACATTTACCAACTCTCTTAGAGTTATTTATGTTGGACCCAAGTGACTGAGGTCTGGGGAGTGGAATGTGGGTGCAAGCCATGTCAGCCATCTCCAGGCCTGGCCCTTCAAACTGTGCCAGCTCACCATCCAGTTTTTTCTTCCTTTTGCAAAGACCTTGATCAGATGATGGGAAAACAAGACTAAAGAGGGCTGCCCAACCCACACTGGATTCTGTATGAATGAGGGGGGAAAAAAAACCCACAAAAAACTGTTATTTTGTTAAGCCACTGAGAGTTTCAGGATTTATTTGTTACCGCAGCGTAACATGATATAGCCTGACCAAAACAAGTACAGACAGGCTTGTAACAAAAACAAACAACAAGAAGAATGCAGTTCCCCTACCTGACCTCTCCTCACTTTCCAGTCTTATTCCCCAGCTGCTGCTTAGCAGGTCCTTTGGGCTTTGATGGCCATGTTTCTACGTATGACTTTACTTCTAATTTTTTATGTCTCTATTTTAGACATTATCACTTAACTTCCCATTAGGGCAGATGATTTTTTGAGCATCCTTAAATCATCAGGTACCCTGACTCTCTGCTTTGCATCTTCACCAGGTGATAAATATGAAATGTGGGGGATTAAATCCACGTTCAGTTTTGATGTTATTCAGAATATGCAAATGTAGAACCCTGATGAGCCAGATAGTGTACTATCGTGTTTCCTTTCTGAACAGTTCTTATTTTATTTTTATCTGTATTTCGACTTGTCTTATATTTGGTTTCATTTGCTTAGTTTTTGTGTTGTTTTGTTTTGTTTTAGTCTATGTAGTAGGAATTCTTCCTATACTTCGATAGCAGATATTTGTCATTCTTCCTGGCTGCACAGATTTAAACCCTTCCTGCATTTGGGGAATTCCCCCTTAGGAGACTTGTGGGAAGCAGAACTTCCTTCATAGACGTGGAACATTCTAGATGCTTACTTTCCCAGCCTCTTGCAGCTTAGGGCATGGCCACTTGCCTTGGGCTCCACCCATCAGATGCACACATTTCTTTTTCTTTTTTTCTTGTTTTTTTCTTTTCTTTTCCTTTTTGGCCGCACCACACGGCATGCGGAGCTTCCCTGACCAGGGACGGAACCCATGCCCCTTACAGAGGAAGCGCTGCGTCTTAACCACTGGACCACCAGGGAAGTCCCATAATGCACGCATTTCTGACTTTGAACAGATAGCTAATGACTGGAGAAGCAGAAAATACAAGAAACCTTTTTTGGGGTAGAAGAAGTTGCAGCAGGGCAGCAGTGCAAGACAATGACGTTGTACCATCCCCAGGGACCCAGCAGTATCAGATCTGCAAGCTACAGTGCCTAGTACTTGGGGACAGTGGTGGCATCACCTTCAGTGTACCAGTTTACAGACTGCTTTAAGGAGTTTCCTGTAGTAGGGTAGCTATGATGAGTGTTCTCTAACCCTCCTGGGATTTTATGGACCACCTGATATTCTTTGAATAAATTCCCTGTCTCCATAAGTCAACTAGAGTTTGTTTCTCTTAGCTTGCAGATGGGGACGGCTATTGCTATAGCTTTCTTTCTTTCTTTTTTAAATATTTATTTATTTATTTGGTTGCACCGGGTCTTAGTTGCATCAGGCAGGCTCCTTACTTGCAGCTCACTGGCTCCTTAGTTGCGGTATGAGAACACTTGGTTGCAGCATGCATGTAGGATCTACTTCCCTGGCCAGGGATCAAACCCGGGCCCTTTGCATTGAGAACACAGAGTCTTAACCACTGCGCCCACCAGGGAAGTCCCCCGCTATAGTTTTCCACATGGTACCATGCAAGGCCGACTTCCTAGACGTATGACCCATGCAGTTCCACAGGGCCCCATTCTCAGAAGAGCCCATGCAGTTTTTCTTTCTGTTTTTTTATTTTATTTATTTATTATTTATTTATTTATTTTGGGTGTGCCGGGTCGTAGTTGCAGCATGCAGGATCTAGTTCCCCAACCAGGGAGGGAAACTGGGCCCCCTGCACTGGGAGCATGGAGTCTTACCCACTGAACCATCAGAGAAGTCCCCCACCCAGTTTTTTTAACACCCTGCTTTTACCATCTTGAAATTCTTGAAATTCTTAATAAGTTTACCAAATTACCATCAAATTACCGTCTTGAAATTCTTAATAAGTTTCAAGCCAGAGGCCTTGCCTCTTTAGTTTCATTTTGCACTGGGTCCTGTAAATGACGCAGGCAATCCTGGTTGCATGGAGTGGATGATGTGTGAATTTCCCTATTTTTCAGGAGACCTCAACCCCGGAACCCTCTGCCTTCCTATACCCATCTAACCTGAGCTGTCTGCACAGCTGTCATGCTGTCTTCCTTTTGCCATCCACTTGGGAGTTTCCCTCGCTTTTGGTCTGGGTTGGAGCCACTGTCTCCTGGATACTCGTCTTTGTCTTGTGTTTTCCTCTCATATGGGTGGAATACATCATCAATCACTTTCTGAGAAAAAGTGCATAGGAGGTAAAATTTTTGAGAGTTTCTAACCCTTCAAACCCTATTGAAAACATCCCTGGTTATCCTGAATAAACATAATCTGCAATTATGTTTGTTCTACCTCACATGTGATTGATAGATTGGCTAGGCGTAGAATTCTATCTTAACATTTTTCACTTACTGTTTTGAAGGCTTTGTTCCTTTGCTTTCTAGCTTCTATGTAATTTATTATTTAGAAGTTCAAGGCCATTCTAATTTCCAAGTCCATACATGTGGCATGTGTCTGGTTTTTCTTTTCTCAGTCTCTCTCTCTCTCTCTCTCTCTGTCTCTCTGAAAGCTTTTCGACCTCCAGGCCAATGCCCACAAGTTTCCTGGGGATGTTCCTCCAATGTCAAAATGTATTTCTTCATACTCCATAGGGTTCAAACTAGGAATAATAATTACAGAATCTCCCTCTTTCATTCAACAAACGATTTATTGAACACTCACTGAGTGCTGGACAGACTGCTAAGCCCTGGGTTTGCAATGGTCAATAGGGCAGATAGGTCTTTTGCTCTCAGTGGAGTTTGTGCTATAGTAAACAGAGAAGTATGTGTAATTAGATCAAACAATTGCATATTTTGGTACTTACTATGAAGAAAAGATAGTGTTGTGAAAGTGAGGGATGAGGGTGATCAAGGAAAGTCTCTCTGAGTTCTGAAAGATGGGAAAGAGGCAGCATGTGAAGAGCCAGGGTGGAATGTTCCAGGTAGAGGTTTCTACATACACCAAAGTTCTTGTGCCAGCCTGTCAGACTCACCTGATTAAGATTCCTATTACTTCTTTTTTTTTTTTTTTTTTTTTTTTTTTTGTGGTACGCAGGCCTCTCACTGTTGTGGCCTCTCCCGTTGCGGAGCACAGGCTCCGGACGCGCAGGCTCAGCGGCCATGGCTCTCGGGCCCAGCCACTTCGTGGCATGTGGGATCTTCCCAGACCGGGGCACAAACCCGTGTCCCCTGCATCGGCAGGTGGACTCTCAACCACTGCACCACCAGGGAAGCCCCCGTTACTTCTTGAATCTCATCTCTAACTCTCTTCCAGCCCCTCTGGCCACCTCACTGTTCCTTGAACATACTGGACACGCCCCAATCTCAGGGCCTTTGCACCGAATACTGCTTCTTCTGAGAATACTCTGCCCCCACGTGTCTGCCTGGCCTGTTCCCTCACCACCTTCAAGTCTCAAATGTCACCTGCTCGTTGAGACCATCCCTGGTTACCCTGTTGAAAATTGCAAATCCACTCCTCAGCACCTCTGATACCGTCCCTCAGCTTTATTTCTTTTCCCTTTGTCCTGATTCTCATCCAACATACTGTTTATTGTTGTGTCTTGTTCACAGTCTGTGTCCCCTCACTAAAATGTAAGCTTCCCCAGGGCAAGGATTTCTGCACATTTTGTTCCCTGCTGTATCCTCAGTGCCAAGGACAATGTCTGGCACATAGAAGGTGCTTGATAAACATGTTTCGAGCGAGTGGATGGCTCTGAGTGTGAAAAAGCTTGGTATATTTGGGCAACAGAAGTCCAGTGCATGAGACAGGGTGAGCAGACGGGGGAGGACAGGAGAGGAGATTGGAGAGGTGGGCAGAAGGCAGACACATGGGCCTGGTGGGGCATAGAAAGGTGGGTGGATTTTATCCAAAGCATAATAGAAGGCCTTCCAAGGGTTTTAAACAGAGAAGAGACATTATCCAACCCGAAATTTTTATTTATTTTTTAAAATTTTTATTTATTTTTTTTTACAGCTTTTTTTTTTTTTTGCCTTTGCCCTGAGGCTTGTGGGATCTTAGTTCCCTGACCAGGGATTGAACCCGTGCCCCCTGAAAAATTCCCTGAAAAATTTAAAGGATCATTGTAGCTGCCATGAGGGCCCGGACTTAGGATAGGGAGTAGAAATGGGGACATGAGTTAGGTGGCTACTGCAAAGTCCAAGCATGATGGCAATGCAGATGGTCAAAGTAAACAGATTCCAGATTTGATAGAAATCTGCACTCAACCCTTGTCTCAGGATCCTTGCTAAAATCCAGGTGTAAGTTTACTTTTACCTCTGTTTAGGAGATCTTCCTTTAAATTTCAAGTTTGGTTTCATGGTTAATGATCCAGTTAGACTCTAAGAGAGATCGAAAGGGGATAAATTAAATCCTGCCAGCCCTCAGAAGTTAAGACCAAGAAGTCAGAGGAATCCTTGCCCTAGTCTTCAAAGTCCTTAACATAAGATTTTCTCCCCTCTGCTTGGCCCATGGCTAATCATACTTCCTTGGTATTCCTTGAATCTGTCCTGACCTCTCCATTTCCAAGAAGCAAACCCTTCCTTGCTCTCTCCTGCTCCCAGTTCACCTGGTATGTAGATCAACCTCTGCTTACTGCTCTGCGTTGAAATTATTCACTGGTTTGCCTGTCTTCCCAACTAGACCGTGAATTCTTTGAGGGCAAGGACCTTGTCTACTCATCTTTGTGTCCTGGTCTTGTCTACAGTGAGTGGCACATAGCAGTTGCTCAGTAAAAGACTGTTGAACTTGACTGCCATCGCCACACTGACCATGACCTCAGGGCAGCTCTACTGCTAACATCCTCATTGTGAGATAAGAAGAGCTGGCTTGTCTTTATCAGCCCTGAGCCCTCAACCTGATCAGTCACAGACACTCTTTCCAGGATCTTTTCCACATTAGGCAGAGACTTCCCAGATGCAAAGGCCTCTGACAGTTCTCTCCAGCAAGTGCCGAGACTTGGCTAGCCAGGGAAAGGATTCTGAAGTTGTCTACAAACAAGGTGAAAGGATTAGCTGCTGTTAAATCAGCATGGGAGCTGTCAGTAAGGAAATAGTCTCTCTGAGACGGACCCTCCTGAAATTGATAACGTGATGCTCAGCTACTGACAGGGCAGAAGCCTGCTTATCACTGAGTCTGACTCTTCCTTCCCAGCCAGGGATCCAGTGGCGCCCATCCCACCGAGGGCTGGTGCACAACAGATGTCAGGATGCAGCCCACTTGAGATCCCAGGCAGGGAAGGGTCCTTCAGTAGTTAACAGGCATGGTCTAGTAATAGTAATGTCACAAGAAAAGTGTGGGTTCAGGCTTTCTGAATAGTGTTAAAACACTATGTAGAATGAACAGTCAGAAGTCTCCATGGGCCAAGTATTATTAGAAAAGCCTTTGTTTCAAACTTTTGTCAAGAATATTCATAAAAAGTATATTATTATCTGTTGCTTTGTAACAAATTATCCCCAAACATAGCCACTTAAAATGGCACTTACTGGGACCTCCCTGGTGGTCCAGTGGCTAAGACTCTGTGCTCCCAATGCAGGGGGCCCGGGTTTGATCCCTGGTCAGGGAACTAGATCCCTCATGTCGCAACTAAGAGTTCACACGCCACAACTAAAGATCCAGCACGCCACAATGAAGATCCCGTGTGCTGCAACTAAGACCCGATGCAGCCAAATAAATAAATATATTTTTTAAAAAACCCCAGCACTTATTATCTCATGGTTTTTCTGGGTCAGGAAATTGGAAGAGGCTCAGATGGGTGGTCCTTGCTCAGAGTCTGGTGGGGATGCAGTCAAATCTTTGACTGGGGCTGCATCATCTGAAGGCTCGACTGGGGCCGGGGGATCTGCTTCCGTGATGGCTCACTCACATGGCTGTTGGCAAGAGGCCTCAGTTCCTTATCACATGTACCCCTCCACAGAGCTGCTTGAGCACACTTATGACATGGCAGCTGTCTTCCCCCACAGCAAGCAATCCAAGAGGGAGACCAAGATGAAGCCTCCATGATTTTTATGATCTGGTCTTAAAAATTGCACACTGTCACTTCTACTTTATTCTATTTGTTAGAAGCAAGGCACTAAGTTCAGTTCATAGTCAAGGAGGGTAATTAGGGTCCACCTTCTGAAGGGAGTGTAAGAGTTGCAGACATATTTTAAACTGCCTCATCCAGTCAAGAAAAAACAAGAAGACTGAAAGTCTTGAAGCTGCTAAAATTTCTATCACATTTAGGTCAAAGGGGATTAGGCATGAAGAACAGTCCCAGACCAAAAGTGATGGCGAGTTTGTTCATTCGTCCATCCATTCATTCATCTATTCATTCCACAGCTACCCATTAACACCTACTGTGTGCAGTTGGGAATCTGGACTATATGTTATAGGGCTCATGAAGAGGCACAATTATAATTAAAGTGACAGTTGCTGACCTTTATAGAGCACTTACAGTGTGCCCTTGCTGCAGAAAACTTTAGATCTAATTATCTCATTTAATCCTCCCAATAACCCTTTGAGGTAAGTACTATTATTGTTCCCCATTTCACAAATGAGAAACTTAGACTTGGAGTGAAGTCAGGTACCATCAAGAGGTAGAAACCATGATTTGACCCAAAGGACTCCGATCCCAAAGCCCTTACACTTCTACTACTAATAGTGGTCACAAGTATTGTTCCTGCTTTAATTGTCTGTTCCTGTTATGTGACTGAGGCTGAGAGGTGGAGTGACTTGTCCAAACTTGTTTTGGCAGAGCTGGGCTGCAAAGCCAGTTCCTGAGAGTTCCAAGTCTGTGCTCTCTCTCCACTTGCATCAAACCAAGTCCTTTCTGTCCTGCTTCCAGAAACAGCTAAGATGGGAAAGGGCCCAGGGGAGCGGGGAGGGGTGTGGGAAGGGGAGAAATTATCGCCGAGGCCTGGAAGATTTTATAAGCGTGGCTTTCCCCTGGTTGGTGGAAGAACTCATCAGCATCTCTCCCAAGGCTGCTGTGGAGATGCCGTGGAATTCCTGGTGGGCCTGATGAGGTGTTGCTCTGCCCAGGCTGTCAGCCAGCTGGCCTCTCAGAGAAGCCCCTGCGGGGTGTGGACACTCCAGACCCTGAGCTGCAACAAGAAATGATGTCAGATGTGGCTGAGCATCAGGCATGTAGCTAAGGTGTCGTGTGTTGTGCACGTACACTCAGGGCATCCTCACAGCTGTAGACGAGTCTGCACTAGCTATGATTCCCATTTTACAGAGGAGGAAGCTGTGGCACAGAAAGGGTGACTTGTCTGTGTCCACACAGACATCCAGGCTTGAAGTGGGTTAACTAGGGTTCAGAGAGGGGGTGAGCCATGAATAGTTTAAGTACAGGGGCCGAGAGTGAGGGGGTCTGGAGGCACTCCTGCCTTTGTGGGCCTTTCCTTCCGTAAAAAATATTTAAAATCATATTTTAGGACTATGTTGGAATAAGGATGAATCAAATCCAGACTCAATTCGTTATATATTTATTATCATTATATTCATTTTTTTCTCTCGATTTTAAAATAAAAAATTGGGAATTCCCTGGCAGTCCGGCGGTTAGGACTCCACACTTTCACAGCCAAGGGCCTGGGTTCAATCCTGCAAGCTGCCGGCATGGCCAAATAAATAAATTTTAAAAATAAAATAAAATAAACAAAAATTAAAACGATGTGTGGGCCCCTAAAAATATCATGGACCTCATGCAATGTGCCTCTTATGTCTAATGGAGAAGTCGGCCCGGTCTGGTGTCCTGATTCCCTTGCTCACTGACCCTGTGGCCTTGGCAGAGTTACTTGACCTCTCTGTGCCTCACTTTCCCTCCCTGGAATATGGGAATAAATGGCAGAATATATTATAAACGGTGATAATGAGGATGACACGAAGTAATACATGTGAAATGCTCAGCAAAATGCCTGCCATGATTGAAAATGCCCACGCTGAAGATTGGGGACTCACCGTCCTCCATAACTGTGAGGCTCAATTCCTTATAAACAGACAAACAAATAAATCAATCCATCCTATTGGTTCTCTTTCTGTGGAGAAACCTGAATAATATAATACACTGTCATGATAAATTTTTGAATAAAATGTTTTCTCCTACAAAATAAAAATAATACTTGCATATTAAAGAAAATATTCCAAGACAACCTCTGCTAACATTTAGGTATATTTCCCTCCATATTTTCAAAACAAAATTTTAACACAGTTGAGCTCTCTATAATTTTGTTTTTTTGCTCTTAAAATTGAACATTATAACAAATTACATTTCCTCATATTATTACAAACCTTGAAAACATAGTCTTTTCTGATTTAAAATAAAAATAATACATGCTTATTGTAGAACATTTGAAAAATACAGAAGAGTGTAAAGAATAAATGAAAAGTCTCCTGTGATTCCACCACACACTAGTATGTTTTTGTAATACATTCTAGTCTGTTTTCTTTTCATGGATATAATATAATAATAGATTTATTCTACTTTTTTATATTATAATCTCATTAAATATTCTTCAAAATCTTATTTTTAGATGGCTTCACAGTTATTATATGAATATACCATGAGTTTTTTAGAATACATATCACCCCATTTTGTTTTTTTGTTTGTTTGTTTTGCGGTACGCGGGCCTCTCACTGTTGTGACCTCTCCCGTTGTGGAGCACAGGCTCCGGACGCTCAGGCTCAGCGGCCGTGGCTCACGGGCCTAGCTGCTCTGCGGCATGTGGGATCCTCCCGGACTGGGGCACGAACCCGTGTCCCCTGCATCGGCAGGCAGACTCTCAACCACTGCGCCACCAGGGAAGCCCTGTTTTTTATATCACTCTATTTTTTACATAAATTTACTTATTTTATTTATTTATTTTTGGCTGCATTGGGTCTTCGTTGCTGCGCGCAGGCTTTCTCTAGCTGCGGCGAGCAGGGGCTGCTCTTCGTTGCGGTGCGCAGGTTTCTTATTGCAGTGGCTTCTGTTGTTGTGGAGCACGGGCTCTAGGCGCGCGGGCTTCAGTAGTTGCAGCACGCGAGCTCAGTAGTTGTGGCGCATGGGCTTAGATGCTCCATGGCATGTGGGATCTTCCCTGACCAGGGCTCGAACCCGTGTCCCCTGCATTGGCAGGAGGATTCTTAACCATTGCGCCACCAGGGAAGTCCAATATATCACTCTATTTTTGAACTGTAAAATGTAATTTTAAACTGTAAGTATATAATATAAGCAGAGGCTCCATAAATCACTCCACCATTCCCCTCTGTTTGGACATTTAAGAAGACGCAGTAAATATTAAAAATACCAGATGATTTCTCCTCCCCACCAGTGTCCTGCAAAACTGGTCCATTTGTCCAATTTACCCCCAACCTCTTTCCTTCTGATCCCACACTTCATACTTGCTTAGCTACACTTGTCTTTGTGTATGGGATGAATGAATGATCATAGTGGGCAATAAACTGAATGCCTGCCGGAGGATCACAGATCTTAGACTTTATAGGCAACGAGGAATGAGCAAAGACTTTTTAATAACAGAGGGCCTTAAGCAGATCAGATTTGTTTTCCAGAAAGATCAGTCTGGTAGGAAATGAACAGTAGGTGTAGAAGGGAAATGAAAAAGGCAGGAAGTCTAGGTAAGAAGTTTTTCAATTGAGAGGTGAGAGCAGTGGAAATAGAAATGAGGAGAAAAATGAGAGAAAGACATTCCAGATAAAGAAGAGACAAGGCTTGGTAATCAAAAAGGAGGGAGGAACGTGGTAGAGAGGCCACTAATAATTGAGGATGATGAAGCCATTGAAGTAAAACCCTGCCCTTATGCCCACCGACCCCTGGAAGGGCAAGCAGGTGGAGTTCACTCCCAGGAAGTTCCCCAGCCAATCACAAACATCCTCAACATCAAGACGATGATGTAAAACATCTTTGCTATTCCTATGCTCTCTGCATTGGTACCTTCTCTCCCACTTTGCCTCCTCTTTCATCTTCTACCCCTGGCCCCCCCGCCCCCCCAGGGCCTCTGGCTCCATCGAGCCACAACCCCTTGTGGTTGAGGCTAAAGAGACTTATTTCTCTCTTACCAATATTAATAGGTTCTTGTAGATCTTTGCGGCATTATTATGATAAAAGATCTCCCTTCTCATCTCCTTCCAGGATTGAGAATGGAAAGGAGCAGAGAGAGTGCAGGGCCCAGGGAAACCTATCCTGCCACACAAGCAAGAGAGGAAACACAAAAAGGACCAGGTTAGAAATTCATGACGCCAATTTCCACTCGATGCATTGCTCTTTTGGTAGCACAGGTCTTGCCTGCCACAGTCAAGAGGGAGGTTCTGTTGGGCAGAGGGTGACGTTTTCTTGGCGGATGACGTCAATTGTGGTGACTGGAGCGATGCTTTTGAGTCTCGGTTTTTCTACCTATAACGTGGCCTGAGTATTACCAGTGTTTTTGCAACTATGCCTGAAGGTAAACTTTCTCTTCAAGATCAAGTTCTGCTTCCTGATTCAAGCAGTGGTCATCTTCTCTGCCAAGAGGCTGTGTCTGGGGTTCCTTGACCAGGTCCTCGCTTTGCCCTTATTCTTCATCAACGTGTCTTTTGGTGTGAACCCCCTTTTCTCTGGCTTCAAGTTTCCATGAGGCAGGAGGTCCATCACAGTAACATGTCAGCGGCTTTTGGTTCCTTCTCTTACTGTTGTCCACAGGAGGAGGAGTAATGATCTGATTGGCAGGTTTGGGAGAAGGAACTGGACACGCTCAGCTCAGTGCCTTCTTCCTTTCTTCTCTCTAGCAACACACATCTTCTTCTGCTCCTCCAAGCCTTAAGTCCAACAGGAGCAGGCTCTACCCCTGAGGCACAGGTCTGTGACAGTCCACTGCCATCTCAAACTGGGTGGCTAAGTCTGCCTAATTCTGAGGTGAAGCATTAGAAGGCCCCTTAGACACCAAAAGCCAACGTTTTCATTATGAGCTTTATTGGTAATAAAATTTCTTTCATCTCTACCTACTTGATTCCTGTCTTCCCTTCATTTTGTTCCAAATTCAAGCAGGAAAAAGTGGCATGTTATTTACTGGGCTTTCCCCAAACCCTAACAGTCCCAGTAGAGACACATCTAAGATGCTTATAATAAAATTAGAGAATTGGATCTCCTAATAAATAGAAATAACACACGTTCATTTTAAGTCTAACAACAGAGACGACATATAATTCATTATAAGCCTAGCAACAAAGTGATGGGATTTCCAAAAAAAAGTTGTGTTCTTCCAATCTGTAGCTAAAATATTTACATGGGGCCCTGGTGATACGCAGGCAGTGGTTTACAGAGCACAGTCTGTTCAAACCAAACAGTTGCTCTATTCCCGATTTTGGAAACTCGTCAAGGAATCAGTGTTTACTTAGACAACTTGGGCCCCAAGCAGCTCTTGTGTAGGCTGGATTCAATCCAAGGAGAAGCCATGGCTCGGGAACATTCCTCCTTCTCCCCTGACCATTAAATCACAGACCTCTCAGCTCTCCAGGGCCCTCTAGAGGGCATCCAGTCCAGCCTCTGGTCAACTGTCCAGTCCCCAGGCTGGGCTACGTAGACTAAGTTCTGGTTTAGAACTGGCCCTTTGGCGCCCAACCTAACGAGTAATCCTGTGTGTGAATGCCTTATTCACTTAACTCCCAAAGAGAGAGTATAGGCTTGAGGGCAAAGGATTTGATGTTTAATACGTAGATGACTTGAATTAGTCTGGAGCATAATGCAAGGGGTGGGCCAGCTGTGGGAAACAGACAATGGAGAACCCAGGAAGGTCAAGTCTGAGTGTCCAGGAAACAAGATCTGCTATTTCTACCCAAAGTAAGAAAACAAGCCCAACATTATCGAAGAACAACAAGCACAAGCATGAAGATCAAGAATAACGCACAGGGCTTCCCTGGTGGCGCAGTGGTTGAGAGTCCGCCTGCCGATGCAGGGGGACACGGGTTCGTGCCCCGGCCTGGGAAGATTCCACATGCCGCGGAGTGGCTGGGCCCGTGAGCCATGGCTGCTGAGCCTGCACGTCCGGAGCCTGTGCTCCGCAGCGGGAGAGGCCACAACAGTGAGAGGCCCGTGTACCGCAAAAAACAACAGCAACGACAAGAATGCACAGAAAAAGCACATGCCACTGTACCTTGGCTCTCAATAAGAGATAGTAGTTATTGTTATTACTGTTCTCACTGAGATGATTTTGAAAAATAATGAGATTAGCGTGTGGGTAGGCCCAGTGCAAATAACAGTGATGGAGTTAAAGTAGTGAATGCCATTGTTTCTGTGTGCTCCATCCTTTTCTCTATTTGGCGACTGCCTTTTCTTGATCTTACATGGTTCTCATAGAACCATCAGCCACTGCCCCTGTTGGTACAGGGGTGGACAGTGACTTAGGCGTGGCCAATCTTTTCTTCCAATGTGATTGGTCCTGGGATAGGCTGGTTACCCAAGCAGGCCAATCAGATCCTTCTATGAGATTTGGAACCTCCCCACCATGAGGCATGTTGGTGTAATAGAAAGAGCATGAGCTTTGGTGTCTGAAGGTGTGGATCCTGTCATGAAGTCAGGCAAGTTTCTCTACTTTTTTGAGCCCAAATATCTTCATCTTTGTATATGATGGAAGAAAACTGACCTCACAGGGTTGTGACGATTAACGGAGATAAAATGCACACAGTGCTTGGCACACAGTGGACATCAATAAATGGCTCCCGTTGCTAACATTCATGGTAAAAACAAGACTCTAATTAACCTTCTCCATTCACCCACCCTGCCTAATCAGTCTATGCACTCCGTGAAGCACTTTGATTTAACTGTAATTGGGAGGTCCTACCTTTTAGTCGGGAGGCATCGTCTTTAATTTTCCCTGACCCTTGAGTTCCCTGGAGTGTAGAAATGGGATGAGAGAGTAAAATCTTAGGATGGAAAAGTCATTGTCTTGTCAATCCACTGATAACAAGTGGCTGGGAAATCTTTCTCCTAGAGTTCAAGAAATGGTCTTCAGGGGCTTCCCTGGTGGCGCAGTGGTTAAGAATCCGCCTGCCAATGCAGGGGACATGGGTTCGAGCCCTGGTCCGGGAAGATCCCACATGTCACAGAGCAACTAAGCCCATGTGCCACAACTACTGAGCCTGCGCTCTAGAGCCTGCGTGACACAACTACTGAAGCCCACGTGCTACCACTCCTAAAGCACGCACACCTAGAGCCCGTGCTCTGCAACAAGAGAAGCCACTGCAATGAGAAATGAGAAGCTCGTGCACCGCAGCGAAGCGTAGCCCCCTCTTGCTGCAATTAGAGAAAGTCCACCCGCAGCAATGAAGACTCATGCAGCCAAAAATAAATTAATTAATTAATTTTAAAAAAAAGAAATGGTCTTCAGTCTAGATGCTGGAGCAGTGCTGTCTAATAGAACTTTCTGCTATGATAGGAACATTCTATATCTGTGCTGTCCATTACAATAACCACTAGCTGCAGGCGGCTATTGACCACTTGGAATATGGTCAGTGAGACTGAAGAGCTCAATTATGTATTTATTTAATTAATTTAAATTTAAATATCCACATGTGGCAATGGCTACTACATTGAACAGAGCAGCTCTAGACCAAAGCACGGCATTGGCAAACACAGATGTGGGTGAGGATAATACCCAGTGCCTTCTTGGCCAGGAACATGTGCAGGAAGAGCTACAATTTATAAGTGGCAGGGGACAGGGGGACTCCAGGATTGCAGCAGTTGGTAAAGGAAAGTCATCTCTCTAGTTAGCAATTTAAAACAATGTATTCTGAAACCTAGAGATTATCATACCAAGTGAAGTAAGTCAGAGAAAGACAAATATCACATGATATCACTTATATGTAGAATCTAAAAAAAAAAGATACAAAGGAACTTATTTACAAAACAGAAATAGACTAACAGACATAGACAACAAATTTATGATTACCAAAGGGGAAAGGAGGGGAAGGGATAAGTTAAGGATTTGGGATTAACAGACACATACTTCTATACATAAAATAAATAAACAACAAGGACCTACTATACAGCACAGGGAACTATATTCAATATCTTGTAATAACCTATAATGGAAAAGAATATAAAAAAGAATATATATGTATACATATATATATATATATATAACTGAATCACTTTGCTGTACATCTGAAACATTGAATATCAAGTATAGTTCAATGAAAAAAAAAACAATGCATGCTGGTGTATGTGCTCTATTGCAAAGCTACAGAACTTCAGAGAAGACTGTCTTAGAATATTTTTTTAATTTGTAAATTGCAAAGTAATTTAACCACATTACAGAAAGATTAGTAACCAGAGGGGGGAAAATCCCTCTAAATGCTACCCCACAGTTGTGATTATATTTATATATTTCCTTTCAGTCTTTTGCACATGCTTGTTTATACTTCACATGCTCATTTATGTAGTGGACAAACATTTAGAATTAAAACCTCCATGGATATACATTTTGTATCCTACATTTTCCATTTATCACAAGTATTTTTCTGTGTCATCATATTCTGTGTGTAATTTTCAATAACTGCAAAATATTCTACAGGTTACACCCACTCTATATAATTCATATAACCATCCACTGATTTTTGTATTTTTTAGGATGTTTCCAATTTTCTTCAGAGGGTTGGTGGGACAGGTGTCCTAAGGCACATTAACTCCCCGCCCCTGCATATTTTGTAGAGCAGGGACATGAGCTTTGAAGGCAGGCAGACCTGGGTTTAAATCCTGGGCCTCCATCACTTAGTAGCTACATGACCTCTGAGAAGATTATTCATCTCCCTGAGCCTCAACATTTTCATCTATAAAATGGGAATAATAATACCTGCCTTTCAGGTTGTTGTCTGGTATTTGTAAATTGCCTCCCACACTGCCCAGAATCTAGGAGATGCTCATGAATTATAGCACTATTATAAATATTTTTAGATTATAATTTTTTTTAGAAAGTTCAATTACTAGTAGTGTTTATAATCTAGTCAGTGTTCTGAGGACCTCTCGATTGCAAGAAATTTCCTGATTTATGCTAATGAGTCTCATGGCCCATCCCACCTGCTTGGACCAGAATCCCTGTCAACTTAGACGCTGGGATGTGGAGGGTCCCTAAGGCTTAGAGAAATGCGGGCTATGGGGAGACTCGGGGGAAGCACTGGGGGAAGCTGCAGAATGGGCTGGAGAGGTGGGCAGGAGGGGGATTCGCCTTTCACCTACTAACCAAATGCACAAGCTTCCCCTTTGGCTTTTGCTTCTCTCCAAAGCTCTTCTTTTCCCACAGCGATGGGTGACGTGCTGAAAATGGGGAACATCGAAGTGAGGGCGGAGGAGGAAATAAGAGGATTTACGAGATGTGCTTTCCTGCCAGAGCTGGCCGCCCCGGGGTGACAGGTAAGGCACTATATTTGGAATTCTGTCCCTCTCGGGACTTCTAGTCCTGCCTGAGCTACCATGAGCAAATTCCTAAGCCTCTGCGAGTTGGGCTTTCCTTGTTGATTAAATGGGGATGAGAATAATAATGTCCACACGGAACTGAGATGCTCCAATAAGAAAGAAACAATAGTGCCCAGTCCTCAAGCATGGAGCACCTGCTAAGTACCAGGTGCCAGGTGGGGCGATTCACACCCATCCCAGTCACAACAGTCCCCAAAGGCCGGTGTTGTTATTTCCACTTTACAAGGAGGAAATCAGGGCTCTGAAAGGTGAAGGCCCATGCTCACCCCAGTGCACCTCCCTGCTTTGTAAACTGTAAGGCCCTGGACGGTTGTAATCTGTTGCTATGACCCTCTAGAGGTCTTCTTAGCTCATTCCCTGGAGAGTTTTGCTAGAAAGTTCTTCTAGAGGATTGCAGAGTACATTGAAGAAACTGATTTGACATGTATATGTTGAGCGCCTACTGTGTGTTAGGCATTGTTGTGGAGACTCAGCAGTGAATGCCACGGATAAATTATTCTCCAAGAGCATACATTTTTGTGTGAGAAGGCTGATGGATTAAAAAACAAGTTAACACACCATTGTAAAGCAATTATACTCCAATAAAGATGTTAAAAAAAAAAAAAAAAACAAGTAGGGAATTCCCTGGTTGTCCAGTGGTTAGGGTCCTGCGCTTCCACTGCAGGGGGCACCGGTTCGATCCCTGGTCGGGGAACTAAGATCCCGCATGCCGCGTGTCACAGCCAAACAAACAAACAAGTGTATAATATGCCCTGTGATGATAAGTTCTGGGAAGAAAAATAAAACGGAAGGGTGATTTTATGTCCAATGGTCAGAGAAGGCTCTGTGATGACAGCTGTGTTCACCACGCAGATATTAGCATCTACAGGGTGTCATCTCCATAAGGACAGAGCCCTGGGATCTTGTCTGTCCCTGTAGCCCCAGTCCCCAGAAGAAGTCCTGGTTCCCCATAGGTGGTGAATAAATATTGATTGAATGAGTGAATAAACAAACAGCCATCATCTCAGACCTGCTGGAGAAATGTCCACGGCAGGGTAGGCGCGGGGTTTTGGATTCAGTTCCTATCAGCTGACGCTTATGGAGAACCTTCTGTGTGCCAGGCATTGTTCCAGCCTCCGTGGCGACAGAACAACCCTTTCCTTCGAAGATCTTCGCTCGAGATGATGGGGGAGCTTGCGATCTAGGAGTCTAGAAGAGAAGGAAGTGAAAAGAATAAGGGGAGAGCAAGGGGTTAAGTGCAAAGAGTAAGAGTTTCAGGGTCAGGAAGGAGTTCAGCAAGTGTATTGACTGACTTTTTTTTTTAGTGCAAAAAATAGCTAGTTCTGCTTTTCGGACTGAGGCTGGCTGAGTCAGGGGTTCAAAGAAAAGAGCATGAGGATGGGAGTGGCAGTTGTCATCTGCAGCAGATGGTAATGCCCCAGAGACAGATTTGTGGACTTGAAGATGCTTCCCTCCACCCCCTCTGGCCCAGGAATCAAGGTCAGGGGCAGACAACCAAGCTCAGTTCCCTGGGGTCCCCATCCCAGCCTCTCAACCAGGCCAGCCCTTCCCGAGAACATCACCCTTGCTCCACCCTTGGACTCTACATCAGGCTCAGCAGAGTCTCAGAGGCCAAGGGTGTGAGAAGAATCATCCCAGCGTCTGTTATGAACCATTATTTCCATTCCTTTGGCTGTGCTTTCCCCTGAGCCCCGAAGACACTAGGTCAGTGCTGCTTTCAGCCCAAACGTCTGACATGCCAGGCCTTTGTTCAGCCTCACAAAAGAAGGGGATGATTATTAAAAGAACAGACTTTGCATTCCATATTTACCCCAGATGACATTGCCTTGATCCCTAAAATAACTCCAGATCGCCCGGGTGGAACTTGCTCGTCCTTTTTCATCTTGCTATTTTGCAACTGTTTATGGAGACCATCACCATAGTGATATTATCAGAGAGGGTCAAACGAAACTCCAAACCCTTGGGCTGTTTTGGTTTTCCTTTGTACCTTGGAACATGACTTTTTCCCCCTAGAGCAGCTCTTTCATTTCTTTTAAGCACTTTTCTTGGCTCCAGGTCAGCAGCAGCGCTTTCTAACTGATTCCCATCAGTTAAAACCACAGAGGTGGTCCACGCTGAGATGAGGGATGGAAGTACTTGGGCTGAGTTTCCAAACTGGAAACCATATTTACCAGAAATCTCCTTTCTGTCAGATAAAACTTGGGTCAAAGTTTCAGAGTGTTGAAAGAGGCACTAAATAAACTAAAAGTCTAAAGAACCTTCAGTGTTTGGTCCAAGGAACACGGCTATAGAGTTCAACAAATAAACACAGCTGGCGTGGGGAGAGCCTTTAGCAAATACTTATCTTCTTGATTATTTTTTTCATAACCATCATCTTGGCCAACAGCCTTTATTGTAGCATTCTCATACACTGCTGGTGGGAGTGTGAATTTGTAGGACTTTTCTAATAGAAAACTTGGCAATGGTTAGGAGAAGCCTGGATAGTGTGCTTTTTCTGTGAAGCAAACTTCTACTTGTGGGTTCTAAGAAAATAATTAGGGATGTGAGCAGAGGAATACATATGAAGACGTTTGTTGCTAACAATGGTGGAAGAATGGAAATAACCAAAGTGTACAATACAAAGGGATTGCTTTAAAAAAATCACCATCTATCCATACGATGGATGCTAAACTAGAATTACAAATTGTGCCACAGGAGAATCTTTATTACGTGTAAAAGATTCATGATATGTTCTCAGATAGGAAAAAAATGATCCCATTTTGGTAAAACATGTATGTATATGGAAAGGAAAAAGATTAGAAGGATAGGTTCTAAAAAGATGGCAGTGATTATTCCTTGGATAATTTTCTGGTTTTGGTGTTGTATCTATAATTTTTACAATGAGCATGTATTTCCGTCGTCAGATGTTTAAAAAGCTATTTTAAAGAAGAATAAGCCACGGTGCCTTTAAAAGCACCTCTGGGGACTTCCCTGGTGCTCCGGTGGTTAAGACTCCGTACTCCCAATGCAGGGGGCCTGGGTTCCATCCCTGGTCGGGGACCTAGATCCTGCACGTGGCAATGAAGATCCCCCGCGTGCCGCAACGAAGACCCGGCACAGCCAAATAAATAAATAAATAAATATTTACATATTTAAAATCACCTCTGATGGATTTTGTGGGCAGAAACAGACTCCTATTCCAGGAGCCTCCCTACATAAAGCTCGTAAGATAGAAAGTGCTCAGTGATCTCTTATTGTGGTTGAAGATAACGAATGAATTGTATGGTACCTGGGACCGATAAATATTTAGCAACCATGGGTTTTCTGCCTATTTAGAGTTTAAGGTCAAAAATATACAAGGCTGACATAACCAGGCATAAAACACACACACAATGTAGTAAGACCGGCAAATGCATTTACAAAATACCAAGAATCGTCTGGTGCTCCGTAATAGCAGTGAGGATTGTTGGGGGCAGGGGAGGGGACCATCCATAAAATCAAAGAGCACACGATATGCCACCAATTTATTGCCTGTCTTATTTAAACCTCATGACAATTGTACGTGGTAGGTATCATACACCCATTTTACAGATGTGGAAACTAGAATATGGAGGTTCAGTCCCCTGCTCTCTCACCATTGCAGAGAGATAGAAGATGCAATTATTCAGCTAGAAGAGATGGGGAGCCCAGCTTATGACTGGAATGGTTGGGACAGGAAGGAAGGAGGAAAAGGAGAAGGAAGACCTATATACCTCTGTGGCATGGTCCCCAAAGTCTTTTACCGGACTGGTAAACATTTAGGTTGCAGGCTGGAGAAAATAATAATTTTAGCTACCCTCCTTTAAGTACCTGGGCACGATGTCAATATAAAAATGAGGATTACAGGATGTCATTGCATCCAACCTCACTGGCCTGTGGGAAGTGGTAGACGTGCTGCAGGAATATGTAGCACAAATATGCCAGGGAGCAAATTACACAGAATCCTAGAGTCTGTCATCATTATGACCATCACTCAAAACATCTAAACACCTCTTTGTTTGGGGTAATGTGAAGAAGTGAAAAAAGGACAGGCTTTTTGCATCAGACAGAACTCCATTCAAATCCCGGCTCACCTTTCTGTAGTGATGTGACCTTTGTCCATCTTCACTGGCTCTACCTTGAGGTACCTGTGGAACCTTAACACATTTATGGAAATCCTGCTTAAACATTATCATCCCAATCATTTCCTGCTATGTTGGAAGCTATCATGGGTAGCTTTTTAGACTTGTACGAGTCAGGGGGAGTGCTAGCTGCTGAAACACCTTCAGTGCTTAGCGGCTTACAGCAAAGGTTTATTTTCCCCCTAAGACACAGTCTGACTGGATGTTTTCAGTAGACTCTCCTGAATGGAATACAGGCTTCCTCCATCTTGGAGCCTCTGCATTCGGCTGGCTGATGAACAAAGAGAGAGGGAGAGTACGGCGTAGGTCCCAAGGGGCATTTGATGGTCATACCTGGAGGTGGCCCATTTCACTTCCTCCCACATTCCATTCGTCAAAGCCCCGTCACATGACCACAACCTAACTCAGGGGAGGCTAGGAAATGTAGACAGTGCTTGTGCCCAGGAAGAGGAAATGGAAAAGGTGACCCTGTAGCGTGGCAGTGCTACATACCTGTAGCCATCACGAGTAGTGTGGGGCAGAGAACAAAAGGTCATCAAGATAAAGCCTAACAGAAATGCCATGCCAGTTGTCCAGGCAATGGTGCCTGACAGAGAGATATCTTTGGTGATCAGAGTTTTCTCATATAGGTTTTAAACTGGGCCAGATCTTACAGGATCTTAGACCAAGTATGTCTGATCCTATCTGGCAGTTTTAAGCTATAAAGAAGGTAGCACAATGAATATTAGAAATGGGTCCCATCACCACTGGCATTGCTGAATCACCCTGTCCCACCATGCCCTGCACTTTTCCCCTTTGCATTTGGCTCTCAGTGTGCTTACCTTTAGACTTGGTGGTTCATTTTCTCCACTTAGTCACTTTACCTACCAGACTGAACACTTGCCACACTTCTCCACCTTTGGCCTTTGCTTTCCTTTCTGGCCAAAATATGGAGCCTTTCTGACTACAGGGGCATTGATTGCCTTAGATAAATAGGTCACCATGTCTAGCCTGGTCTGAGGCATTAACAACCTCAACAAGGTCCTCGTATGCTCTGCACTCCAA
Organism: Aethalodelphis obliquidens; assembly: GCF_003676395.1. Lineage (NCBI taxonomy): Eukaryota > Metazoa > Chordata > Mammalia > Artiodactyla > Delphinidae > Aethalodelphis > Aethalodelphis obliquidens. Next base: position 37,985,028 of record NW_020837953.1, read on the forward strand.
TGGTTCACTTGAACAAAAAATAAAGCTGAATGAAAATAAAAACAAAAATAAACAAATGGCTATTTCTCCAAAGAAGACACACAGATGGCCAAAAAGCACATGAAAACATGCTCAACATCACCAATTAGAGAAACGTCAATCAAAACTACAATGAGGTATCACCTCACACAGGTCAGAATGGCCATGATTAAAAAACCTACAAACAGTAAATGCTGGAGAGGGTGTGGAGAAAAGGGAACCCTCCTACACTGTTGGTGGGAATGTAAATTGGTACAGCCAGTATGGAGAACAGTATGGAGGTTCCTTAAAAAACTAAAAATAGAGCTACCATATAACCCAGCAATCCCACTACTGGGCATATACCCAGAGAAAACCATAATTCAAAAAGACACATGCACCCCAATGTTCACTGCAGTACTATTTACAATAGCCAGGACATGGAAGCAACCTAAATGCCCATTGACAGACGAATGGATAAAGAAGATGTGGTACATATATACAATGGAATATTACTCAGCCAGCAAAAGAACGAAATTGGGTCATTTGTAGAGACGTGGATGGATCTAGAGACTGTCATACAGAGTGAAGTAAGTCAGAGAAAAACAAGTATCGTATATTAACACACATATGTGGAACCTAGAAAAATGGTACAGATGAACCGGTTTGCAGGGCAGAAATAGAGACACAGATGCAGAGAACAATGGGCTTCATTCATAGGGCACCATATTCCAGCTCTGTTCTAATTGCTTGTGATATGACTCATGGTCCCTGCCTCAAGGAGCCCAGAGAGCAGTAGGGGCAAATTACAAGTGAAAAGGTGTACCTAGTACAGCATTTCCACGGGAACACAAAGAAAGAAGCCCCAAACTCAGCTTTTGAGGGGACAGGCAGAAAATACTGCATGAAGGAGGAGGTGACCATTCTTCTGAGTCTGAAGGGTTAGCTTTAGATGCATTGTAGAGGTCATCCCAAGCCTAGCGGGCAGCTGGCCGGCCAGCTTAATAAATTAAATATGAATTCTCCCAAATATGCATATTAAAGCTCCAACAGCTGGCCCACATTTGAGAAGCTTTTCTCTAACTCTGAGCAAGACCTCGCGGATGGTCAGGATACAAATACTTCCAGTCCAGCAGAAGGCAGCTGTGAGTTCTCCCAGGTACCTATTAGAAAAGCAAAAACAGGACTTCTCTGGTGGCGCAGTCGTTAAGAATCCATCTGCCAATGCAAGGGACATGGATTTGAACCTTGGTCTGGGAAGATCCCACATGCCATGGAGCAACTAAGCCCGTGTGCCACAACTACTGAGCCTGCGCTCTAGAGCCTGCGAGCCACAACGACTGAAGCCCACGTGCCTAGAGCCTGTGCTCCGCAACAAGAGAATCCACCGCAATGAGAAGCCCGCGCACCGCAACGAAGAGTAGCCCCCACTCGCTGCAACTAGAGATAGCCCGTGCACAGCAACGAAGACCCAATGCAACCAAAACTAAAAATAAATTAATTAAAAAAAAAAAGCAAAAACAAAAGCCCCGAGAGGATGATGTCTAACCTCAGACAAAGCATCCCCTTGGCACTGATGATTTTGGAGTGTGTTTTTGTTTGTTTTTTGAATTTTATTTATTTTATACAGCAGGTTCTTATTAATTATCCATTTTATACATATTAGTGTATAAATGTCAATCCCAATCTCCCAATTCATCACACCACCGCCCTGCCACTTTCCCCTCTTGGTGTCCATACGTTTGTTCTCTACATACGTGTCTCTATGGGGTATGTTTAAAAGAAGTGGAGTGCTAATGGTCTGATTCTCTCCACCTTCTTGCTACGTGTTCTTTCAGGATGCTGCGGGTGGGAAAAGTTGATCTTAGTGGTCTAGCTGAGGCTGCCTCCTCTGTAAACCACACAGTGTTCTGTCTACAGAGGAAATCAGCATTTTGTGTGCCTGTACTCATTCCTGCTTAGGGTTCTAATGATGAGAAATTTCTGAGACCCAAAAGGAGCCTGTTTTGATCATTTGCATGAGCTTACCCAGAATGCATGCTTGTAGTGACCATCTGGGGTTTTTTTCTGCTCTTCAGCATCCCTTTCTCCTTCTTTTGTGAATAGTACCCTGATTCCCCTCCCCATTACGTGGGAAACAGTTCCCCTCCCCCATTACAGGGTCCCCATACCTGCGAGCTCCAGGGGTGGGGACGTGACTGAGGCCTGCTGGTAACTGAGGCCGTGAGCGTGGATGAGATTGTCTAAGGAGAAGATGCAAAGTCAGAGGAGGAGAGAACCCCATCATTTAGGGGTTGCGTAGAAGAGGATGAGTCTGCAAGGAATGGAGAAGGAGCAGTCAGAGAGGTAGGACTGAGACCAGGAGAGTCATGCAACATCATGGAAGCCTGTGAACCAAAGTGCTTTAAGGAGGAAGAAGTGACCAATAGTGTCAAGTACTCCTGGGGAGTCAAAGGAGCTGAGGATTGAAACATGTCCATGTGCTTTTCGACATGGAGGTAGGGGTGACCTGAGGGTCATTTCTGTGGAGGAGAGATGGAACAGAGGGGAAGTAGAAGTGGAGAGAGGAAATACTGACAATTCTGTAGCTGAGAAAGACAGGAGATAGGGTGGTGGGCTAGAGGGATCCATGTAGGCTTTTTCCTTCTTTCTCTTTCTTCCTTTTTTTTTTTTTTTTAACATATGAGACACTTATGCATGTTTAAAACCACAGTAATCATCTAGTTGAGAGGGAGTAATTCAACAATCTGGGGAGAGATGGGATAATTGAGGTGCTTGAAAAAAACAGAATCCCCGAGCGGGAATATTGTTTACTGCATTTCCCACATTTACCTGATGGACCATCCCTCTTCAGGCAGAGTTTAATTAGTGTTCTGCAGGGAGCACTGTGGCCCAAATTAGGTCAAGGGCCTATCCTCAAACCAAGGCCACACTTTGGCTTCAGTCAATCAGGATCCTGTCCTCAGAAGCTGGGGGTGGGCTCAACTCCGCGCAAACTAAACATCTGAGAATGAGGAAGGGTTAAGTTGTAGAAAAGACCACTAACCCGGCTGAAGATGGGGAAGATGGAATTACCAGGCGACGTATCTTCCCTCCCGGTACTCCTCCTAATGCAGATCCTTACATTGAATCCCACTAAAACTTTAGTATATGGAGGTAGAATGTTCAAGGGATATGGTCAATAAAATTAAAAAATGAAAAAAAGTAAATCAACTATACTTCAATAAAATTTTAAAAAACAGATATGGTTTAAACCCCTTGTCTGTAGAAGTCAGTGTAGTGAGGGGTCAAAAGTTGGCGAATTCTAGGGTTCTTTGCTATCTCCAGAGACACAGTGAAACATCTAAAACCACTGTTAGTAATCTGAGAAGATCCCCACCTCAGCGAGCACGTTCTGGCCTGTTAACATCAGAGGCGATTTAGGAGCTAAACAAGCCCCAGCCCCCTGGAATGACCGTGCATTTATTAAGCCAACATTTCCAGCTGTGGAGACTTAATTGAAGGAGGAAAGATAGAAACCATGTTGGGCAAATGTCTGGGTAATGCCCACTTTACGTGTCTTATATTAGCTGATGAGCATCACAAAAGATTCAGCATATGGTGGAAGGTTGATTGGAGCCTCCGAGGTCCTCAAGATTGCTTCTTCCTTCCTCGGGTGATGGTACTATTTGGTGCGGGACTTCTTCCCGCCCTGCCTCAATTCAGCAAACGCTCATGGGCACCTACTATGTGCAAGTTGCCATGCTGTGTGCTGCTATGTACTGTAGTAACATCGTCTTTTGCTGTTTACAAAGCACTTTCCTACATATGATCTCCATTTAGTGATTCTGAGAATTGAGTTTGAGTCAGAAAGACCAAAGTGAGGATGGGTTCATCCACTTATTTTTTTTTAAAGGTTTTTATTTTTATTTTTTTGGCTGAGCCATGAAGCTTGCAGGATCTTAGTTCCCTGACCAGGGATTGAACCCACGCCCTCGGCAGTGAAAGCACCGAGTCCTAACCACTGGACCGCCAGGGAATTCCCTGTCCACTTATTATCTGTGTGAACTTAGGCAAGTCATTTATCTAAGCTTCAACTTCCTCTTCTACAGAATGGTAATAATAGAATTCCTAGTGCAAAGGACTGTTGGGAAGACTCTGTGAGATAATACAAGAAAAGAGCTTAGCACAGAGTAAGCACTCAATTAAACGTTGCCATTACTTTATTATTCATTCTTGGTCCACTTATTCACACAATAATCCTATGATGCAGATGCTATTATCTTATTTCACAGACCTTCACTGAACACCTATTATGTTCCAGGAGCTGAAGACCCACAGTGACTAAAACAGCATTTAAATACAGAAAAGAAGGGACCCCAGAACTGAGTCCTCAGCAAAGGAAGCAGAGGCATCGAAGGGGACTCAGAGGAACCCTGAGTGCCAAGAGAGGTGTAACAAGGAGGAGAGCGGCCAACTGCAATAATGTCAAGAGGTCAGGGACTTACCTGGTGGTCAAGTGGCTAAGACTCCGTGCTCCCAGTGCAGGGGGCCCGGGTTCGATACCTGGTCGTCTAAGATCCTGCATGCACAATTAAAGATCCCGCATGCGGCAATGAAGATCCCACGTGCCACAAATAAGACCTGGCACAGCCAAATAAATATTAAAAAAATAATAATAGCAAGAGGTCAGCAGTAAGACAAGGCCCCAAAGTGACCACTGGCTTCTGCAACATGAAGTTTCCAAATCAACAAGTGGAGGCAGAAACTCGAGCCAGACTGATTTAAGGAGAAACTGGAGTTGATGTGGAAACAGCCACTGCAGAGAACTCACGAGGTTTTGATGCTAAGGGAAGCAAATAAATGGGGAAGGTGCCTGGAGGGAGATGTGGGATCAAAGAGCTTTTTGTTGTTAAAAACATTTTTTTAGAATATTGGGGCTTTTTTTCTTTTTTTTTTTTTTTTGTGGTATGCGGGCCTCTCACTGTTGTGGCCTCTCCCGTTGTGGAGCACAGGCTCTGGACACGCAGCCTCAGCGGCCATGGCTCACGGGCCCAGCGGCTCTGCGGCATGTGGGATCTTCCCGGACCGGGGCACGAACCCGCGTCCTCTGCATCGGCAGGCGGACTCTCAACCACTGCGCCACCAGGGAAGCCCTGGGGCATTTTTTAAAGCAGGTGGGAATGATCCAGGATAGGGGGAGAAATGAGTGACTAAGGAAGGGAATCCAAAGTAAGGAACTAGAAGTATATTCAATAGCCTGTGATGAACCATAATGGAAAAGAATGTATATGTATGTACAATGAAGTCACTTTGCTGTACAGCAGAAATTAACACAACATTGAAAACCACCTATACGTAAATAAAATAAAATTTTAAAAAAGCACAGGGAACTATATTCAGTATCTTATAATAACCTATAATGGAAAAGGATTGAAAAAAGGCATATATATACGTATAAGTGAATCACTTTGCTGTACATCTGAAACTAACACAATATTGTAAACCAACGATACTTCAATTCAAAAAAAGCAAGCAGGGAAGGCAGAAAACCTGGGCAAGATGCAGATATTTGGTAGAGGAGAGGGTTCCTGTCTGACTCTATCATGTCTGTGAAGTATGAGGCAAGCTCATCTGCTTAGAGTGAAGGATGAGAAGGGGACAAAGGAAGAAGACTGAAAAATCATCCTTGTAGGGTGTGGGGAATTGAATACAGCAGGAAAATACAGTAGGAAGGCTAGGCAGGACTGGGGATTCAGCTGAAATTCATGGACATCAACTTAAAGTGACATCTGCCAGTTTTAATTTTCCAGCAATATTCAGATATTCTGATACAGGTAAAGAGTAGGGGAAGAGCTGGGTTTAACTAGAGCTGGGCAAGCTAGAAGGAGAGAGAGGGGCAAAGGGGTTATGGGGTTTTGCAAGGAAGTGAGTATATTGATTATGACTGAGTGGGTGAGGAGGGAAGTGAGTACCAGTGGGAAAATAAATGCAAAAATCTGGCAGACTCAAAAGGTTTGCAGGTCTGGATGAGGTTGAAGAAATGCTTGTGTGTGATACTGCAGTAAAGATGTTAAAGTCAGATTTGAGATTTTGTGATTGTGTTTTCTGAGATAGTGCAATTCCTGGTGAGAATGAGTCTGCTTTAAGACCATGGGAGTGGGTATTTGGGGGCGGGGGAACTCAATGGTGGGGAAGAAATCGGTGAGACGTCAATAAGATTTCTCATGAAAGGGAACCCTCCTACACTGTTGGTGGTAATGTAAATTGGTGCAGCCATTATGGAAAAAAGTATGGAGGTGCCTTCAAAAACTAAAACTAGAATTACCACATGATCCAGCCATCCCGCTCCTGGGCATATATCCAAAGAAAACTGTGATTTGAAAAGATACATGCACCCCAATGTTCATAGCAGCACTATTCACAAAAGCCAAGACATGGAAGCAACATAAATGTCCATCGACACATGAATGGATAAAGAAGATCTGGTACACACACACAGGAGTATTATTCAGCCATCAAAAAGAACAAGGGACTTCCCAGGCAGTCCAGTGGTTAAGACTCTGCACTTCCACTGCAGGGGGCTCGGGTTCGATCCCTGGTCGGGGAACTAAGATCTCACATGCTATGTGGCGCGGCCAAAAAAAGAGAACAAAATAATGTCATTTGCAGCAGCATGGATGGACCTAGAGATTATCCTACTAAGTGAAGTAAGTCAGACAGAGGAAGACAAATGCCATATGATGTCACTTGTATGTGGAATCTAAAATATGATACAAATGAACTTATTTACAATAGAAATAGACTCACAGAGAAAACAAACTCATGGTTACCAAAAGGGAAAGGGGTGCAGAGATAAACTAGGAGTTTGGGGTTAGCAGATAAAAACTACTATATATAAAATAAACAAAAAGGTCCTACTGTATAGCACAGGGAACTACATTCAATATCTTGTAATAAACTCTAATGAAAAAGAATACCTATGTGTATAACTAAATCACTTTGATGTGTATAACTAAATCACTTTGCTGTATACCAGAAACTAACACAACATTGTAAATCACCTATACTTCAATTAAAAATAAAGAAAAAAATAAGATATCTCATGGATTATGCTTACGGATGCTCAAGTCATAAAGTAAGGTGCAGGAGGTGAGGTGGAGGTCAGTTCATGAGAAAAAGGAGGGGTGGCAGGTTGAAAAATATGATAGTATGAACTTCAAGGAGATTAGGTTTTGAAAAGAGGAAAGAAGAAACAGTACTAAAAATATTAATGGCGTTTGCCTCCTACCCACAGGCTCTCAAAGGCAGCTGTGTTTAATGCCACATGCCCCCATGTTCACAGCAACAGTTGACTGGTCAAGGGGTGGGATCTGACCTGTGGGCAGCCAAGCTGTGGGCTGGCCAGTGACCTGTCCAATGAGATGTCATCATTAAAGATGAGATAACTGGATTCTGTCTTGGGACTTGAACTATGAAACGCAAAAGAATCTGCCAGTTAATAGAATGAGCTGCTGCAGAGAATAAAGGAGGGACAAAGGTCACCAGGATGAATCCCATGCAGGCTGAAATGTTGAGGGAATAGGGCTATAAGCAAGCTGAGGATGCCAGACAGTCAAGAATGCAGCAGATGCATCAAAAGCAGCAGAAATGGGGATGTGTGAGAGAGATGGAGTAACCTGTCTCTGAGTTCTGGGTTGGCTCCTGAGCCCGCTTATTATGTGGGAACTTAATTTTTAAAGGTTTTTGAGGAGGGGAGCAACATAATCAGACCTGGGGTTATGAGTGTGGGCTCTGGTCCCAGACTGCCTGGCTTTGAAAAAAATTAGCTGTGTGATCTCAGGCAGGTTACTTAACCTCTCTGTGCCTCAGTTTCCTCATCTGTAAAATAGAAATAACAGCACTGCCCTCATAGGGGTGTAAGGAGGATTAAATGAGAAAATACAGGTAATGCATTTTGAATAGCAAGGCTTCCTTTCAATCTTATTTTCTTCAATTAAACAGTTCAAATGTCACTTCTTTCACAAAACTTTCCTTCATGCTTTTATCTCTTAGCTTCCAGGAGGGACACCACCTTCTCGTGGTCTTCCTCCCTCCTCCTAGGTCACTATTCCTTCTCAGGCTCCTTGCTGGTTCCTCTTTCTCTTCTTGACCTCTTCTCTCTACGTTGATCTCCCAAGTGAGCTCACCTAGGTGTCTCGTGCTTTTAAGTACCTCAAAATATCATTTATTAGCTGACAGTTCTCATAAATTATCACCAACTCCAAACTTTCATATCTGATTACTTGACATCTCTATTTAAAAATCTCCAAAAGACATCTCAAACATAACTTGCCCCAAACTGACTGTTACCAGCTCCTGCCCCTACAATCTTCCACAGATCGATAAATGGCAAGTCCTTCCAGTGCTGATGACGCTAAAATTCTTAGCATCATCCGACTCCTTTCTTCTTCTCATGCCCACTAAGCATCTGCGTCTCTCTGCTGTGTGACCTTGGTTTTACCTCCCTGGGCCTCTGAGGATTAAACGAGTTATTATTTGTAAAGTGCATAACAACATCCATCACATAGAAAGCCTCATATAAGTGCTTTTGAAATAAATAAAAAATGCCTTCAATACAGAAAGAGCTTCCTAACGGCCCTAGTCCCCCTACAGTCCATTCAGAACACAGCAATCTCCTGATCCTTTGAAAGGCCAGGCCAGATCCTGTCACTGCTCTGCACCTCTTTGACCTCAGCTCCTGGGGCTCTCCCCTTGCTCAGTCTGGGCCAGTGCCTCCTTGTGCCACCAACACACCAGGGACTGTCCCCATCGGATCTTTGCCCCTGTTGTTCCTTGTGCCTCCCTCTGATCAAATGTTAGTTCTCTGCTGGCCCCACTTTGCTAATCTGCCTGCCCGTTCCCTCACTCTGATTTTTCCTCCCCATCTCTATTTTTACTTAGTAGCTGGTTGTCTCCCCTCCCCGGGTTCAAACTCTGCAACAACACGGATGGTCTTGTTCATTGCTCTATCCCTAGAGCCTAGAACAGTGCTTGGTACACAGTAGATGCTCAATAAATACTTACCAAGTGAAAATTCCAAAGTGCCACGCCCTTTTCTGAATTCCCGTAATACAGGTCTGAATCATTCTTGTGGTACTTACCTGTATCGTTTTTTATGCAGTTTACAATTTTATACAGTTTACAATCTTTATACAGTTTTTCAAATAGTTTACAATCTTTATACAGTTTACAATCCCCTCACGGGTGACCCGATTTGAATCTCACAAAAGAGAGAGAGAGAGCAAACTAGGGAAGGCAGTTATTATTAGCAGGGCCTCCTGCCTTCTAGACCAAGCTTAACAAATATTTGTTGAATGAAGAGAAAAAAAAATTTCTGAGTCACTCTGTGGAATGAGGCAGCCCCACTCGGCAAATGGGAGGGTTCTCTGTAGGACATGTAAAAATACTCTTAATATCTAACATTTATTGCGCCGGTTTTTCTCATTTCTACCTGTGTGGTCCTCACAGCATTCCCGTAGCAGGTAGCTGTGAGAGCATCTTTATGTCCTGTCCTGTTCACCTCTGTTATCTTTGGTGCCTCAAACAAGGCCTGGTATGTGGTAGGTGCTCAGTGAGTGATGTGGGCCGAGGCTCCTTTTTTGGAGCTCGGGCCCAGGTGCAGCGACTTGCTCCAGGTCCCACGCGGAGCAAGTGGCAGCGCTGGGATTCCATCTCAGGTTCGCTCACTACTCTCTCTCTCCGGGATGGGCCTGCCCCGCGGGCCGCACCAGTTCCGGGTGCGCCGCAGGAGCGAGCGCGTGCACCGGGTGGGGCGGGGAGGGACTGACCCCTCCCAGCCCCAGCGCCTTCCGCATCCCCGCCCGGAGGCCGACGGGCACCGTCCCTGTGCCGCCCCGCGCTGCTGCACCCACAGGGCCGGGCGTTGGGTCTAGCAGCGGGTAGAAGGTACTCCCCCGGCCCGGACTCCTGCCCCCACCACTCAACCCAACCCCGCGCCCCGAGCCCTGTGCCGGCCCACCCATCCTGCGGCCGCCCACCCATCCTGCGGCCACCGCGCCCCGCCCCGCTCCACCCGCAGTCCCCGCCCCTCACTTCCCCGTTTCGGCGCTCCTCCCCCCGTGCCGCGCTCCATACTTGGCGATCGCTGCGGCCCTGCGTGCTCATTGGCCGAGAGCCGGCTGCGTGGGGGGCGGGCCCGGGCCGGGCCGGGGCGGGGAAGGAAGGTGGCGGCGGCCCGGCGCGGGAGGAGGGAGGTGCTGACCCGGATGTTCACTCCTGGGCACCCGGGGAAGTGGAAGCGCCGGGCCCTGCTGCGGGGGGGAGAGCCACAGACGCCGGGACCGGGACCGCCGCCGCCGCCGCCACAATGGTAAAGGCCCGACGTCCCCCTCCCCCAGGTCCGGGGGCCCCGCCGGAGCTCGCGTCCGCCTTCCCCCACCCACCCCCGGCCCGCGAAGGGTGGGTTCCCCCGGGTGGGGGAGGGGCGGGGTCCCGGAGCCCAGGTAGACACCATCCCTGCCCGCTCAGGAGGGGGCGGCCGGCCTGGGCGGCTTGGGTGGGCAGCGACCCTGCCTCCCGTTCCCAACCCCCGCCCTTGGCTCAAGCTGGGCTCCCACACTCCCCTTCTGGGGCGAGACTAGTCTCCCGCGTAGCCCAGGCTAGACCCTCCTGGACTGGTGGTCCAGGCCAGGCACCCCCTCCGGGGACCCAGGCGTAGTCCCCCTTTCTCCTCCCCATGGCCCGGGCTAGGTCCCCAGCCCCAGCCCCTACGGCCCAGGCTAGGCCGTCGTTTCTTCCTCCCAGGGTCCAGGCTAGGCCTCTGTCCCCCACCTACCCCCTTCTCCATGGCCTCAGTCCGGACCCCCGTTAGCCCCTTATCCATGGCTTCAACCTGCATTTGTTCCCCTGTTCTCCATGGCTTCAGCCTGAATCTTTTCTTCTCTTCATGGTCTTAAGTCTGGACCCCCTCCCCCTCCTCCGCCCCTGGCCCCCGCCTGGACGTCACTCCCTTCCCCCCACTCCCTGGTCCGTTTCCCAGGACTTCTCACCACTCTCGGCGTAGCCTGCGTCAGCCTCACTCTGTCCGGGGCTTTACCCTTCCTCCAGGGCCCGGCTCCCTGCCCTGCCCCTGACCCAGGTGGTCCCCTCCGCTCTACCTAGGGCGAACCTTCTTTGCCGCCCCTGGGAAGTGAGAGTAGCTCTCCAGCCCGGGTGGGGATGGGGGTCCCGAGGCTGTGCGTTCTCAAGTTGGAGCGGTGCCCCTTCTGGAAGGCCGTCTGGGAGCGAGCGAGGGCAGGGCGGGCATCTGTATGCCGGGAAGGCAGCGCGGCGCTCTGCGGGCGCTTCCCGCGGCCGCCGCCTGGGTGCCGCGGGGTGCGGTGCTGGCGGAGCGTCCTGCTGGGACCCGCGGCGCCGGGGCGTGTGCGAGAGCCGAGGGATGAGGATGGGGGAGCCGCGGGACGGGGATGAACGCACAATCGCCCTTGTGAGGCCGCTGCCGTTGGGAGGCCCCCGGGCCCCGAGGCCAACAGACGGCCCGGACACAATGTACCCCAGCAGGCGCAGCCTCCCTTTCCCCCTCAGCTGTCAGCTCGTGAGGGTTGGAACTGCTGATAATGGAGGTGCCTCGGATCAGGTGAGCCAGACTCCGAGGGAGAGCTCGCTCCACTCGTGCTGTTTGTTTTGGTAATGAAGGCAGGTACTCTGGCGGCGCTCTGACCGGCCCGAGGTTTCACCTAGGCCCCGACCAGTGAGTCCGCCCTCCCTCCACTTTGGAACCTTCTGCAGGGCAGGCCCAGCACCCAGGTTGGAAGAGCCCCAGGGCTTCTGCCTCACGTGGCCAAGGCATCTTTGAAGGGTGGACTGAGATTAAGGGTGGCCACCTGCTCCTCTGGCCCGGTGCTGGCAGGTGTTTGCATGTGGACTTTGGGCCCCAAAGAGTTTTGGGGCTCTAGGTTCCTTGTTTAAGGAAGGGATGTTGCTTCTGAACTAGGCTGACTAATTCAGAGTGGCTGAGTTTTTTCTTCATGCCTTCCTGTATGTTGATGAAAAGCGTGGCCATTGTTATTGGACTTCTCCGATAGCAGTCCCAGGCCTGGGTGGGGAAGGACTTCTCCAGGACAGTTTTGGGTGAGGACTTGGAGTGAGGTTTGCTGTCAGGACAAAAACAGGGGAGGATGGTTGGGATGGCCAGGTGGGGCTGCTCAAGGCAGCATCTCTGGCAGTGGGGGGGGGGGGGGGAGCATCTTGCCTTGGCCCTCAGTGCCTGAGTCTCCAGACCTGATGGGAAGATGCCTGTAATGACCCAGAAGGAACAGGATGATACATGAGGCTTCTCAGGAGTCCTGTATTTGGGTCTTACCTGGATAATCTGTAAGGACTGTGGAAGGGGTGGAGGAAAAAGGCTAACTTTTCTGTGGGGAGTGGGAGCGGGGCGGGGGGCTACTAGGTGCCAGACACTGTGCTCTGTGCTCCACTTACTTAATCCACACAGAACCCTTTGAGGGATGCTGTGTATTACCATTTTACAGGTGAAGAAGCTGAGGCTCAGGGCATGGAGGAACTTCCTCAAGATGTTGCTTAGTTGACGGGAGCACATCTGATAGGCTCTAAACTGCATCCTTTCCGTTGTCCCAGGCTGCTTATGTGTTCCTGGTGATGCAGGCTTATTTAACGTGAGCTCTTTGAGGGCAGCGGTTTTTGTCTTTTGTTTTGCATGTCTGTATCCCTGGGGCCTAGAACAGTACCTGGCACTGAAGGAAATAGCTTGGGGTGTGTCTTGAACTTAGCCACTTGGATTTCATACTCATTCTCTCAGTAACTCGTTCTTAGTATCCCCTAGGCTTGTAGGTAATTTCTGACTGCTTATTGTTCAGTTTATCCCCTACTTGAATATTCTGTCTAAGAAACCAGTGTAGACAGTTGGAGTAGGACAGAAGTGGTGGTGTGGGGTTGCATAATAGGTAAATGTATTAAAACCACTGTGGTTTTATTTTCAGTAGGGTTGATGGTAGAGAAACCAGCTAGATCTCAGTTATCCATCGAGGGAAACAGCAGTTTGAGAGTCTAAAGTGCGCTGGACTTTGGAGAAAACTCCGTGATTTCTGTTGGCATCAGTTACGAATGCATAAGCAAATGGAATTTACTTGCATTCTCTTAGCAGGTAATGATCTCCCACTATCTGTAAGTGCTTTATAGTTTCAAAGCACTTTTCCTTACCCAGCTCTAGCTTCTAATTTAGGAATTATTGTCCTAATTTAGAGTTATGATTCTGATGCTGGATGGTGGGGCTGTAGCATGCAGGGATGGGCCAGGCCCCCCTCATGAGTTGTCCCTCCAGCTCCCAGATGGTTTGGCCTGACAAGAGATGATAGGAGAAGCCTGTTATATTGTTACAAGGTGGAACAATACAGTTGGTGTCTTGGCTGGTCTGGTGTAGACCTCCTGGTGTAGGTCTAGACCTCCTGGTGTAGGTCTAGCTCCACTCAGACCCCACATGTATATGCAGCCTTGTTTATTTAAACCCAACTGGCTGCTCTTTGGTGGAATGCTTGAAAAAAGTAGCCAACGATCCATAGCTTGAGATTAAAGAGATGCTAAATCATGTTTGTTTTAATAAATTTATTTATTTTAGTTTTGGCTGCTTTGCGTCTTTTGATGCTGTGCACTGGCTTTTTCTCTAGTTGCAGCAAGCAGGGGCTACTCTTTGTTGGGGTGCACGAGCTTCTCATTGCGGTGGCTTCTCTTGTTGCGGAGCACGGGCTCTAGGCGCAGGGACTTCAGTAGTTGTGGCACGCGGGCTCAGTAGTTGTGGCTTGCGGGCTCTAGAGCGCAGGCTCCGTAGTTGTGGCGCACAGGCTTAGTTGCGGCGTGCGCGGCGTGTGGGATCTTCCCGGACCAGGGCTCGAACCCGTGTCCCCTGCATTGGCAGGAGGATTCTTAACCACTGGGCCACCAGGGAAGCCCTAAATCGTATGTTTGAAAGCAGATATTCCTATTTATAACTCAGAAGTCCTGTTCTTCTTTTACATTCCTTGGGGGAGGGGAGAGGACAGATGACTGACAGCACAGGGAAATGGTGGCTGCGCAGGTACTTTGAACCTTGAGACTCCTGCTTCCCAGGCTGCGAAACTCTTGGCATTAGGCAAAGACAGTGGTGTGTTAGGAGTTGCTTGAAGCTCATGGGTGTATTTATGAAGTGCCTTCTCTGTGCTGCCCTATGTGCTCAGGACAAGGAAGCCTGGTAAAAAAGGCAAACAGGTCCACGCCTTCACAGCTTATGTTGTTCGGCAGGGAGGCGTGTCACTCTTACCTACAGGTTAAGGAAGCAGAGCCTTGTTTAATGTAACTGCAAGCACACTTGGATGAGATAACGCAGGAGACTTCAGAGAAAGTTGGGGCTTGTGCCCGGCTTCAGCCCCGGCCTTGAGGAGCACGCCTGCCCTTGTTTGGCCGCCACCACTGAGGTGAATGGCACTGCATACGCGGTCTGTCCCCTGCAGACCAGAAGCTCTCCCAGCCGGGAAGGTTTGTGCCACAGAAGTCCTGCCCTTCTCACCTGGGTAGCTACCATTGATTGAGGATCTACCGTCATCCAGAAACCTGAGGTAGGACTTAGGTCCTACCCCACCCCATGATGGATGCTCGAAAGCTTGAGTGGCTGGTGTGAGGGGCGGGCCTGGGACTTGGCTCTGGGTCCCCCCGACTCCTGTCCCGGAGGCTCACTCTGTTTCTCAGAAACAGTGAGAAGTAGGGCTCACAGTACAGGCTCTTGTCCCATTTCTCCTGGAGGCAGATCCCACCAGTGAGAGTGGGGTGTGGAAGTCCAAAGGGTACAAGATCACCCACGTTAAGACCAGCGAGAGTATTGCCATTTCCAAACTAAGGCTTTTAGAGATCAACGCTCTGGTGTGAGGACGTGGAGCCTTGCCTGCTGCCACGAGCCCCGGCATCGCGTGCGAAGTTAGGACTTAGGAGCCAGACAGCCTTGGGCTAATAACAGTACCTCCTCATAAGGCTGTTAGGAGGATTAAATGAGATAATACTTGTCAAGTGCTTTGAACAGCATCTGGCACATAATCATATGTGTAGTGACTATTATTATCACCATTTACAGATGAGGTTCAAAGGGTAAGTGGATAGTCCCTTTATAGCTACTAAGTGGAGGAACTGGGTTTTCTGACTTCAGAGGTAGACCCGTTTTCTCCACTGCTTACTGCCTGCTGAAGGGATATTTGGAGTTTGCTTGGCTTTGGGCTGTGTCTTGAATGAAGAAAGTCCCTGATAGAGCCAGAGGCTCTACTCCACCACAGAAGACAAGGCTCCCTGTGCTGCTGTAGCCTGATGCTGTATCTCAGGCTCTGGGTGCCTCGTCTGTGCCCGGTGGAGCCCCTTTTGAACTGAGTCCTTGCCCTCTTCCGGGCTTGGAAGAAGAGGGACAGAGCCTGTGAGTTCCGTGAGAGCAGGGACCTTGTCTGGTTCCCACCAACCACCCAGCACCTTGCGCGGGCCGCCTGGCGCTTGGTAAGCGCCTCATAGACGCTGAATGAGGGAGTGGTGAGCACTTTTGTCTTCTGCCTGTGCCACAGAACGTGGGCTTTGGGGTTGGGCTGATCTGGCTTGGAGTCCTGTCTCTGCGACTCAGTGTGTGACCTGCAGTGAGGATCTTACTCTCCCTTGGCCTCGGTTTCTTGATGGGTAACGTGAGGATGGCATTTTATAGGGATACTGGGAGAAAGAAGTGAAAATTGTAATGTGCTTAACCCAGTGCTTGGCGCACAGCAAGTGGTAGCCAGGGTTATTGTTTGTCTTATTTTGCATACTACAGAGTAAGGACACGAAGAGAAGCCGTAATCCCTGTCCTCTAATCCGGAAGGGGAGGCGAGGCGCATCCAGAAAATGAAGTGCAGCAGGGAGGGAGGGGGGAAGGGAAAGCCTTCAGAAGGGCCACTCGTCTGCCCATCCCTGCAGGCTCGCCCGCAGGCAGCCTTGGTGGGGGCTGGGTGTGAACCCGGGGAGACCTTGCCCAGGCGGAGAGGATGGGGTGGGTGCAGGGGCCTGGAACAAGAGCAGAGGTTGGGGTGATGGTCGGCCTTGTGAGTTTGGGGCCCATCCGCAGAGTGGACGGCCAGTGGGGGCGCCTCGGTCTCAGGAGGGAGTTGTGGAGTGCCTGAGTTGCTAAGCTAAAGAGTTTGCGTTTGATCTGGGACAGTGTGGAGCCAGTTAGATATTTGACAGGGCAGGTAGAAATCTGAGGAGGCTGGCAGAGTCGTGGTATTTTAGGAAGAGTCATCTGGCGGTGGTGTGCAGCCGGGAGGGCCCTGGAGGGAGACATTCACAGGCGTTAAGCCTGCGAGGTTCTAAGGGTCCTGGCCGCCCTGGGGATGGATAGGAAGGGGTGGGTGAGAAAGATAAAGATAGGAAGGCAGAGCCAGCCGTGGTGATTTACCGCCTCTGGGCTGAGGGGGAAGCTTCTGCCCCCAGAGCTGCCCTGTTCAGGCATTTGGAGAGGATGCTTTATCATTGACCCAGCAACTATTTTTGGGCAGTTTAAATCCCAGATAGTGGTGCCTGCAAAGCCTTGATATGCTACTAATGCCTGAAGGGGGATTTCAGTCTGGTTAGCCCAGTGTCCCAGCCGCCCAGCCCTCCCGCATGGGCAGGTGGCCCCGAGTCCCGCTCAGCCTGCACGGCCTTCACGTCGCCCTCATCACGCAGGCCCGCCTGCCTCCGGAGCCCGAGCTCAGGACGCTGGGCGCCTCTGCCGCTCACGTTTGTTCCATCAGGTCATTCATTCCGTGGACGCTCACGCAGCAGCCAGACCTATGAGAACACGGGTCTTCAAGTTAAATGGAGGAGGCAAATGGCAACGGGCAGGTCTGAGATTCTGCCTGACTTGGGCATCAGTGCAGGGGCAGCAACACGTCCCTTCTCCCGGCTTCCTCCTGTTCCCGCTCCGCGGCTTTCGGACAGCTCTGGATACCAGTGAGAGAAGCCTTCGTCTGCAACTTTCTAGGGATACATTTCCAGTCTGGTAGTCCTATTTCTTCTAAGGTAGCAACCCTGGCGTTTACACCCACCTGCCCCGGGGGTTTATTGTGAGGATTGAGTGAGTTTGCATGTGGCAAGTGTAGACAGTGCCTGGTACTTCCGTTGGTGCAGCAGGAGTGATTATTTTATTAACATGGATGGTTGATAGATGGTGTTGTATTTAACCTCCCAGGCAGCCTGGATGCAAGTGGTAGTGGCCCCCAGTTCTGCTGAGACCCCGAGAGGCAGAGTCCCCGGGCCACGGCTGGCGATCTGAAGGGCTTCCAGCCCAGTGCTTTCTGGCCGCAAAGCTGTTACCACACTGCAGATTGCAAGCGGTCGTTTCCACTGGCTCAGACCCCTAACTTCTCCACCCACTGCTTAAACTGCTCCGCGAAGCTTCCTCTTCTAGCACTGAACTCAGCAGGACCTTTCTGAGTTAGAATCATGGTTATTTAGCGGGATTTGGGCTAATTGCCTCAAAAGTTTCCATGAGATTTGGGCAGAGGACTCATTACGGTTACCAAGTGAAATATCTTTAGTTTAAAATGTTAGGGTTATGTAAAGATGGTTTTGCACATACTGTTTCTGCTGGGGTCAGTGACGAGCAGCCTCCCACCAAGTGCCCTCTTCCCTTGTCAGTTGCAGCCCTGAGAGGCAGACAGACAGTTCAGGTCTGGCTTGCTCACATGTCATGCTGCTTCTTGAGGCTTCTTCATTATGAGGCTTTGACCCTGAAGGGGTATGTCGGAGTTCACACGGATGGGCTTCCTGCATGCAGTTTTATGCTCAGAAACTGAGAGGAGGAGTGCTTTGTCCACTGCACACTCCTGGTGAAAAGTGATTTAAGGTACTGTGGCCCTGAAAGACCTGCTCTTGAATTTGTCTATTGGCTTTGTTTTTTTATCAGTCCTTGGCTTCTCTGCTGAGCGCAGCTTGGTCAGTGCGTGGTCCCTGGGGCTGGATGTGGACCCAACACAGCAGTGCAGGCTGGGCCACTTCAGGTTCTTGGCTCTGTGAGAGTTTCTTTCTTTCTTTCCTTTTCTTTTTTTTTTTTTTTTGCCACACCACGCGGCATGTGGGATTTTAGTTCCCCAACCAGGGATTGAACCCACGTCCCCAGCATTAGAGCAGAGTCTTAACTACTGGACCACCAGGGAAGTTCTTCTGTGAGAGTTTCTGATGTGTACTGTCCTTGCTTTCTTCTGTTTCCTCTTCCAGACAGCTCCTGTCTCGAAATCTCTTTCAGCCATAGTGGGTATGGAGCCCTGGTTGTCCTGGGATTTGAGGCCTCTGACTTGGTCTTTTTTTTTTTTAAGCACAAACATCATTTGTTTTTACTTTTTTTATAAATGTATTTATTTATCTTTGGCTGCGTTGGGTCTTTGTTGCTGTGCGCAGGTATTCTCTAGTTGTGGCGAGCAGGGGCTACTCTTCGTTGCCGTGTGCAGGCTTGTCATTGCAGTGGCTTCTCTTGTTGTGGAGCACGGGCTCTAGGTGTGCGGGCTTCAGACAGGCTCAGTAGTTGTGGCTCGTGGGCTCTAGAGCTCAGGCTCAGTAGTTGTGGCGCATGGGCTTAGTTGCTCTGCGGCATGTGGGATCTTCCTGGACCAGGGCTTGAATCCATATCCCTTGCATTGGCAGGCGGATTCTTAACCACTGTGCCACCAGGGAAGCCCTCGGACTTGTCTTGAGGAATAGGAATTGGAGGTGCCCTGAGACGACAGTCTTCCTCCCATAGGTTATCGGGTCTCTCTCCTGGACTCTGTACAGTACCACCTCCCTTCTGCCTGTGTTCCTGCCGGATGCACAGGCACTCTCTAATTCTCTCAACCCCAGCTCTGTGAGGCCTGTTTCCTCATCATGCAAATAAGGAAACTGCAGCTCAGAAAGGTTTAGTAACTTGCCTAAGGGCCCTGGCTAGTTAGTGGCAGAGTCAGCGTTCTGATCCAGGTCCATCCGCTCATGCCTGTTGAACTCTGCTGTCCTGTTCCTCTCACTCATGGACCCACCAGGAGGCTTATTTTACAGACGAGGAAACTGAGGTCGAGAGGTTCACCTATAGGTCCAGCCACGGAGGCTGAAGAAGTGTGGGTGTAGCTTAGAAGTTCGGAGGGTTTTTTGGTTCAGGTTGTTGAAAAGGAAAGCAGCTGGAACCTTCGGTCTGTTTCTAGAAAGACACCTGCTAAACCGTAGGGATGCACCTTGGCTTTCTGGGCAGCACCGTTGTTCTTGGCATACATCCTAGTCATTGTGACAGCCCCTCATTGACGACACCATACAGGGTGCCCTGGACTTTTTCCTGTGAAGCCTGTTCCCAGCCTGGGCACCACAGACAGCATCAGGTTGCCCAGGAAGCTGAGGGGAAAGACCATACTGGCTGTTACAATAGTCATATGACCTTGAGCAGCGTGAGCTGGTTACCCTCACGATGCCTAATACGTTCTGTCTCTCGTCCTCGGAGGGAAGACAGATGCTACATCCCCTGCTCAGAGCTGTGAGTACTGTCGCCGTGTTCCACTGTTCCTGGCCCGTGGGCCAGGGCTCCATGGTGTTGGATTGATGAAGGTCTAGTAGGTCCTTACTGAAGGTAAGTGCCCTCCCCGCCACTGGGTTGAACCACATGAACTTGCTGTTTTCCTTGGTCAAAAATGGCTGAATATCAGCATTGCATGTGGTTCAGCCTAATACAGACCAAACTCTAGGGCAGGGCGATGCCGGAGTGAAGCTTTCTAGCAAATGTCCAGATCTCCTTTGGGACATGGGCCCTTGGCCACACCTGGCTTCTCAGGACATCAGTGTTGGGCTCCTAGGAGGTCTGTGTCACTTGAGGTGGGCGTAACAGGAGTGGAAGGAGCTGAGTGTGGGGTCTGCCCTGGGGTTGGGTCGGTGCTCTCCCTCTGGTCGGGCCACTCCTGGCGCTGAAGGCTGTCGGAGGGTCCGGCGGTGGCGGGACCAGGGCCTGGTGGGAACGGGGACCCTAGCTGCGCCGGCATTCACTGCAGCTCCGCCACGTGGCGGGCGCTGAGCAGTTGGCCCACAGTCACACACCTGGCCGTCCTTGGAGTTGAAGGCAGTCTTGATTCTAGAGTCCAAGGCAGTGAAGGGCAGGTTTTGGAGCCTGACCCCCTGGGTCGCGGTCCAAACCTGCAGCCTTGGAGCTTCCTTCACTCTTTGCCTCAGTTTCCTTGTCTCACAGTGAAGTGGTGGGAATAAGAGGATCTATTTCTGATGGACTTAATGAGGATTAAATGGGTTAATACATGTAAAGCCAGACACAGGAGGACATTAACTACTTTTATTAATAGTACTGTGTTATTACCAGCAACATGGACTCTTGGCATGTTATTAGAGCCGAAAGAGACTTGAAATGTGTAAACTCCCTCTGCTTTGTTTGGAAAGAGTTGGGACTTCGCATCTGTGTCCATCTCCCAGAGGAGGCGTTGCCTCTCCTAGAGCTCACTGGAAACACACCCTGTTAGTACAGGCCTTGCCGAGCACGCACCTGCCTCTCCATGAACGGGTTGCTTGAAATGGTGCTTTTGTTCTGGGTTATAATAAAAGTCACTCTTCTGGAAAATGGCTTAATTTTTTTTTCTTTCTTGGCATGAGTGGCCAACCCTGGAGTGCCAGTTACATATGGTGCCCAGCGCCTCTGAGGGGAGCAGGGCAGGGTGCTAATCAGTGAGTCTCATTCCCCCTCTCCCCCGCACCTGCCCTGGATGTTCTGATCCATTTTCTCCTTTTCTGAAGGTGACATGTTTTCCCAGGGGCTCTCAGCTGCTGCTAACCAGGGTTGCATTTGTGAACTGCTACAGACCCACCAGAGTTCACTGCCTCAGGGGTTTCATGTTTTATTTTTAAGAACATGTGTTTAATTTTAAGATATGTAGAGTGTTGGGGTTTAGGGGTATAAGAAAGAGGCAGGATACAGTGGGGGAAAAAACGATTGTTGGAAGGCAGCCTGGTGTAGTATAGTGGAGGAGACCCCTGGACCTGGCTGCTTGGGGACTGTGTGAGCTTGAACTACCTACTTCATCTCTCTGAGCCTCAACTTCCTCATCAGTGAAATGGACGTAATATCCTCCTCTTCACAGAGGATTAAATAAGAGTAACATACATGAAATGCTGTAGCTCAGGCCTCATATGATGGCGCCTCATTATCTACAGCAATCTCATCATTTGTCTTGCAAATTAGCACCATTCCATAGGGAAGAGAATTGGATTGACTAAAAATCCCTGTATTAAGGAGTACTGTAAATCTGAAATGCGGGTGTCATGACGACACTAAGGAGAGGCCCTGACCACCAGCTTCCCAGGAGCTTGCTCTCGGGCCGCTCCCTCACACAGAGCAGGGGCCTCTGCACGTTGGCTTAGAGGAGTTATCACGCAAGGGGACTTGCGTGGTGTCAGCCTCTCTATGCTGAACCTTACAAGTGCCGTCTCATGTTATCTTTCTCATTGCCCTGGTCATGCCCCCATTTTGCAGTTGTGAAAATGGAGGCCAAAGAGGTTAGAGTGAATCTTGTAGAGGATCACACTGTTAGTAAGGGGCAGGGGTGGCCTTTAAACTCGATCCTTCTGATTCCAAAAATCCAGCCCTCAGTACACACTGGAGGCTGGTCCAAGGGTGCATTTTCACGTACAGAGGAAAGTATGAGTACTTTCCTCTGAACATCTAACAAATGTTCTTTAGTACTTTTTAAATTCTTTGCCACTCAAAGCAGACTGTTAGGTGACTGCTCCTAGTTTGGCTTAGATGCCTTGGAGCCCATCTTAAGATGCGGGAGAGTAAGCATGCAGTAGTTGCAGTTCTTCGTTTACAAGGAAGCCTCGTGTCCCTCATAGAAACTTCTAACCCACGTCAGGTGTGGAATTGCTTTTGAGGCCTCGGGCACTGTTATAGTCTTTATTCCTCCCTGCACCATCTCCTCTGCTCTGTGCACATCCAGGCGGACTCTGAAATAACGTAGCTGTCAGGGAGCAAGCTAGCATTTGAACTCGGGACCAGCTCTGTGCCCTGGCTGTGTCACACTGCAGCTGGGGCCAGAAATGAGCAGTGAGGCAGTGGTTGCCGCTCTCCTAGATAACTAGTGGATAAGTGATTATTCCAACCCGAAGAGGTAAAACCATACAGAGGTACTGAACAAGGTTCCTGTCCTCAGAGGGGTTAGAGTGCCGGGCTGTGGGTGTCAGCATCTGTCCACAAGATGGACAGGGTCTCCATGTCCTTGGGTCAGGGCAGCCTCTATTACTTGTCATCTCGTTTGGCACTAGGTGATGTTCCTGGGAAATAGGTCCATTCTTCCCAATTCCTTAACTACCTTGATTACTTCATTCTTTCCTTTAAATAACCTCCTCCAGAGGCATTTATCCAACTGCTAGCTAGAATTCCCTTGTCCTTTTGCCTCCGATAAGGCTGGCTTTATAGGGCTTTTGTGTTGATGGACTATTGGTTTATTTCCTTTTTTTTTTTCATTGAAGTATAATTGACAACACTGTATTAGTTTCAAGCGTACGACATAATGATTCAACATTTGCATATGATGGACTGTGGTTTCTGAGCTTGCTAAATTCCAGATGGAGAGCACACAAAAGCATCTTGGGAATTTTCCCCCAGATCCTGCTTTTATTTTGATTCTGTGGGATCTGTTTGGTACATATTGATTGTCGAGGAAGCATTTCTTGAAACAACAGACAAGAACTGGTTGCTGTGGTCCCCAAGGATGGGCCCTCCCATCATGTGCCTAATTGGCAGAACATGGACTTATAAATATGTGGGACCTTTGTGAGCTCAGAGTGCTCTGTGAGGCTTCAGTCTTACTCCAACGTCCTTGTGTGGCATTGGATTAACCGCTACAATTCTGTGAGCTGAATTCCATTACATGCCAGAGTCTCTTAAGGAAAGGAAAAAAAAATGATTTCTAAGTCTCAGGTGATGGGCTGTGTATTGGAACAAGTACAGCCAGATTCCAAATCAGCTGAAGCATTCAGCAGGCCCTCCGAGTCAATAAGGAGAGGGTGGCGGTACATCTGTTACTACATACTTTACTTAGCACTTTACATGCATTACCCTATATTTAGTTTCCAGAATTCTCCTAAGAATGAGGTCTTATGAATTTAGGACTTTATGTAAATTTGAAGATTTTACGAAGATTGCTAATAAGTGGCAGAGCCAGGACTTGAACCCAGCTGCTCTGACGTTATAGCCTTTGCCCTTCACCTCTGCTGTGTCATGGAATTTCACCACTCACACGGGGCTTGTGGTTTGTCCGGATCCCACAGTGAATCACCAGGCAGCTGGGACTAGGGTCCTCTGTCTAACACTCTAGAATCTGGACGCCACACTCTGGAGTAGGCCATTGTCTTTTCTGCCACATAAACTCAGGCCCATTTTTATTTTGTTTTATTTTATTTTATCTTTATTTATTTATTTTTTTGCCACACTTCGAGGCTTGCGAGATCTTAGTTCCCCGACCAGGGATTGAACCCAGGTCCTCAGCAGTGAAAGCACGGAGTCCTAACCACTGGACCGCCAGGGAATTCCCTGAAAACTCATCTTTGAATGTGCTTCTCCAGTAACACATTAGAAAGACCACGCTTTCCAGCATGACCTGGTGAGGGAGCTTCATGGCGGCTGGGTTGACCAGTGCAGAAAGCCAGTACCCTGAGTTAAAGAAGAAATCTGGGTACAGGTCCAGATTCAAACCCAGGTCCTTTTGGGAGTTCCTGCAGTGTACACAGGAGACATGAATGGCAGTGACAGAATGCTGAGCAAAGTGGATGTTCAACAGTAGGTTGAAACGGCGGTGTGTCTGTTCAGTGGGATGTGATGCAGCTGTTCAGATGTGAAATAGCACAGTGTAGTGGTGTGGGAGAGGTGTGGGAGGGTGCGGAGTGGTGCGGGACGCTGCTTAGTCTCTTCTGTCCTCAGACTCTGTAAAATGTTCACGTCAGAAAACCTACCTCATGGGGTTGTTGTGAGGATTCAAAAGTGAACCATTTGTAAGCCCTTCACTGTGCTCTCTGTTCCTTGCAGTGGATATCTGTCTATATCTTTACCTGCGCGCGCGCGCGCGCACACACACACACACACACACACACACACATACGTGTGTTGTATGTATTTGTCTCCCCTCCTTTTGAGTCACTTCCTTAAGATACCTCCTCAGGAGTGGGGTTGTGGGGCTAAAGAGAACAAGTGTTTTTCTCTCCACACATTCTTCCCGTCACTTTGCTCTAACAAGTGCTGTAGCCTGTACCTCACCCGTGTCCCCCAGGGCCCTGTGATGTGACCTCACTCTCCCTGCCTGGCAAACTTCTCTTCTTCAGTCTGGCTCACTGTTCGGACCAAGTCGAGAGAGCTCCTTGCTTTCCTGCAAAAATGTCCTAAGAGAGAAACTTTGTCATTACCACAAGCAGAAAACCAATATTAATTGCCATGAGTAGAAAGTACACATTGAAATAAACTTAGGTAACTGTTGATAATAAAAGATGCTCGTCTGTGGACCACCTGAGACCATCTGGTGACCCCCTGGTGTCTGGCTCGTTCCTGTCTCTGGGCCTCAAAAGAACCTGGGGAAGGGAAGATGATGGCTGTAAGGGGTGTGTGCAGGTGCCTTGAAGAAGGGGTCTGGCTGAGGAGAGTCAAGGCAGGGACCCCAAGGGAGAGGTGTTTTGTTGGAGCCAAGATGAGAGGATGCCTTTGCCAGGAGGACAAGGGGCGGGTATAGACATGGCAGTAGAGAGAACAGCATGTGCCAGACACAGACGCCATGTTCGGGGCAACCAACAATAATTTAAACTTGTGGGAGCCAGAAGGGTGGGAGAGCGCGATGTGACTGTAGGGAGACAGGGCCGCCTCGCAAAGCAGGTCCCACGCCAGGGTGGAGGCTCGATTTCGATTTTGCCCTTGTCCGTCTCAGCACCCTCTCCATGGCCCGAGCAGACTGACAACACAGCCTTTACCCAGGCAGCCCAGCAGTTGGCTTTCTTTCCTTGGGTATTATTTGCTGTCAGTTCACTGCCCGTCCCCGTCTCCCGTACCCGCCCCCCCCCCCCCCCCCGCCTTTCTTTGTCATTATTTGCTGAGTGTCTCTTGTGTGCCATGCTCTGTGCCAGGTCCTGCGACGCTGGCCTGAAGAAAAGGCGGTCCCTGCCTCAAGCTGCTCACAGCCTAGGGGAGGAGGCGCATGGCCTTCTAGTTGGGCGTGAGCACCAGTGGCAGGGACCCGGGGAAGCTTCCTGACCTTGTTCCCTGATATAAGGGATCCCTTTGGAATCTGACGTTATTAAAAGAAAGTTTGCAGTGTTTTCTCTTTGTTATAGAAGTAATGTATTCGGGGACTCACTGCCTTGGGCCCGGGTTCGATCCCTGGTCGGTGAACTAAGGTCCCGCAAGCCGCATGGCGCGGCCAGTAAATAAATAAATGAGTAATGTGTTCATTATAGAAAAGTTGGAAAATACAGGAAAGAAGAAGAAAAAATTGCCCATAATCTTACCCTGCCAGCAGGTACTGTTTACTTTTTGGTATATTGCTTCAGCAGCTTTCTGTCTATATAGTTTAAACGTTTTTCATGTGATTGAGTTCATATTGCCTATGCTATTTTTTTTTTTTTTTTTTTTTTTTTTTTTGCGGTACGCGGGCCTCTCACTGTTGTGGCCTCTCCCGTTGTGGAGCACAGGCTCCGGACGCACAGGCTTAGCGGCCATGGCTCACGGGCCCAGCCGCTCTGCGGCAGGTGGGATCTTCCCGGACCGGGGCACAAACCCGTGTCCCCTGCATCGGCAGGCGGACTCTCAACCACTGCGCCACCGGGGAAGCCCTTGCCTATGCTATTTTTATATCCTGGTTTTTTTCACAAGGATTTTCTTGTTATAAACCCTTCAAGAACATTTTAAATGACTAATACGTCAACTGGTTGATACTGTTACTTACCATTCCCCTGAAGTTGGACAAGTAGAGGTTTCTAATTTTTCTCTGTATGTTGTACTGTTCTGAGGGTCTTTGTACAGCACTTTTTGTTCTTTTTCCTAGTCTTATTGTTATGAGGGCTCCTGTAGCTTGTATCTGGAGGTGTGAACCTGCTCTCCCTGCCTGTGTGTATACAGTCTGTTCTTGTTGCTCTGGGTTGTCATTCTGTAAAGTCACCACGAACACTGAGTTAGCAAATCCTGAACCATTATTCCTAGGGGAACATGGTAAGGTTCCTGGGATGCTCTGGTGACAACATTTTTATCATCTGATTAATACATAACCGGAAAAGACAAATACTGCATAGTATCACTTATATGTGGAATCTTTTAAAAAAAAGTCAAACTCATAGAAACAGTAGAAAATTGGTTGCCATGGGTCAGGAAATTAGGGAGAGGTTGGTAAAAGTATGTGAATTTTCAGCTCTAAGATAAATAAGATCTGAGGATCTAATGTGAAACATTAGGAAAAAAAAGACATTGTTTTATGTGTGTTTCTGCTTAAGGACACCTTACTTCATACATATTGTTGACTCATCAGCCATGGCCGACAGCTCTGTAACTCAAGTCTGAACACAGCTTGTCCAGCACGTGTTTTCTCTGTAAGTGCATCACAGCCCTCTGCTGCTTGGGACTCTGGGCAGCACTGCATTGGGGGCCGTTTTTAAACAGCAGAATCAACAGCAAGGTGAAAAGTGTGGCACTAAATAGACTGTGAGAAGGGGGCTCTGTTTACAGCTCGAGAGCTGAAACAAGAAGGCAGAGATCGCCTCATTCACCCGCAGCTGGGTCGCGCACGTCCAGCGACCCAGATTCTTCACCACTCTGCGCGTGTCTGGATGACTGTGCAAGTGCCCTGAGTATTGATCTGGGGGTTACACATACACCTTAGCAAGCGGGCAAATTTGCAGAACGGAATATGCAAATGAAGAGCATCGGCTATTCACGCCGGGTGCCCACCAAGCCTGGTTTGTGGCCCATGTTGTACGTACCTCGTGAGGTAGAGGTAGTTACAGTGAGGCTGCTTTAAAAATAAGATTTTAATAGCATTCTTCCACAAATTTTGGGGGTTTTTTTTGTAGGAGGGTGCTGTGGAGGAAAGTATAATCCCTATGAGTATTTGATACCTAGTTTTCTAGTAAGCCAGTGAGTCTTTCTCAAAATCTAAGAAGGCTTGAGTGTTTGCGAATCGCTTTTTTCCTGTCTTAAAACGTGTGTGCTCCTGTCTCTTGGAGGGGGTCCAACTACAGCTTGATGATAAGGCCCTTGGTGTCCCTGGCGATTTTAGATGAGCATCCCATTCTTAGGACCCACAGGGGTGGGACAGGCACAGCTCTGGAGAGTCCGGCTACCCTGCAGTGTTTTCCGGCTATACTTCCCAGCATCTGATGTTGGTGTGGAAACGTGTGAACCCAGATTGTCCTTTAAACCAAGGCAGCCTTGGTAATTAGCATTCTTTTGAGCTGGGAGGCTTTGAGGGGAGCTCTTGGCCCCCCTGCCCTGGAATTTCAAAAGAAGCGTGCAGCAAAAGAGAAAGGAGAGTCACTGAGGCAAGGAAATGGGTTAAACACTGACAGCTGGCTCAAGTATAGGGAACAGAGGGAGGTCACCTTGACAGTAGTCTTGGAGTGGGGACTACTTAGGACTCAGGACGTTTACTCTCCCTGAATGGGCTCATGTGTGACGTTTGGACCTTAGCGTGTTTGGGGTGGGAAGACTGTAGTGTAGGCTGGGTCAGCTTGGCGGGGGTGGGAGCGGGGAGCGAGGCACTTTGATGTCCTGAGCTGCAGGGCACTCAGTCCCTGTGCAAGAGCTGAGTCACCTGCGGGGACCAAGGCGGCGGAACTCCACACCTCTGTTGTTCCCCTGGCTTCCTCCATTCTCCCTTCTTTCGTTTCATCCTTTCCTTTTACTCTTTCTTGCTTTAGCCTGCTGCCAGAGTGAGCCCAGGATGGTGTAGGACATGTTCCCCTACTTGGCCATCTACCAGCACAGTTTATTATTATTTATTTAATGTTTTTCTTTAAATTGTCTTGAGCCTAACACCTCAGTCTACCCTAAGTAGAAAACATCTGTAAAATCACACGTTTGATGTGGTAGTTATATTTTTTCTATGCATATTAAAAATAGGTAACCACTAGGGCTTCCCTGGTGGCGCAGTGGTTAAGAATCAGCCTGCCAGTGCCCGGGACACAGGTTCGAGCCCTGGTCCAGGAAGATCCCACATGCCACGGAGCAACTAAGCCCGTGCGCCACAATTACTGAGCCTGCGGTCTAGAGGCTGTGAGCCACAACTACTGAGCCCGCGCGCCTAGAGCCCGGCTCCGCAACAAAGTGAATCCACTGCAATGAGAAGCCCACACACCGCAACAAAGAGTAGCCCCTGCTCACCGCAACTAGAGAAAGCCCGCGTGTGACAATGAAGGCCCGAACGCAGCCATAAATAAATACATTTTAAAAAAATAGGTAACCACTAAATTGCATTCGTCCATATCCCTTCTAACACCTCTCTCAAACCCTGGTGATCTGCATACCACACTCTGGAAAATGCTGGAGGGGCAGAAAGAGCAGTCGCTCCAGGAGTCTGGAACCCTGAATGCAGGCCACATCTTGGCCCCTGACTTGCTGTGTGATGTTGAACTATTCCCCTCCTGCCTCCTGGCCTCATTTTCCTCATATTGGGCTGATGAATATCGGCTCTCTCCATGCTGAAGAGTAGTTGCAGGATGCTGTTCAATGGTACCTCCGTGGTTCCTGGCTTCTCCGACAGCAGCTCAGGACTCTGACCTGGACATGTGATTCATTTGTCTGAAGAAATAGAGACTTAAAATTTTGGAGCTCAGGAACATTTTGTCTTCAAACATGCTTCTTACTTACATTTGGGTTTCAGCTCTCACTGCTTGTTAGCCAAGGAAGCAGCTTGATAGTGTAAGGGTTTTGGAGCCCGGCAGCATCGTGACTCTCTCCATCCTTCTGGCTCCTTCTCTCTGATGTGAGAATGGGAGACCCTCCTGGCAGGGCTCTTGTGCTGCAGAGGAGGCCAGGCGCACAGATCCAGGTGGTGTCTGATGTGGGTTCCCTCCCCAGCCTCAGCCTGCATGGGTGTAGAAGTTAGTGTTGCCTCTGTCCCAAGAACAGAGTTGTTCTTGGACAGAGATGTAAAGCTTGGCTTCTGGAGCCAGGCCGCCTGGGTTTAAATTCTCACTCCTCCACTTTCAGCTACATAGCTTGGGGCTTCATTTAACTCTCTGGGACTGGTTCCTCATCACAGAGCCTATTTGAGGAAAATAGTTAAATAAAGCAGGTAAAATGCCCGCTGTCGTACCTGGCACGCAGTGAGGGCTCCATCCGTGTTGTTGATTCATCATAATGAATGAGGTGCTATATGCCACGTGAGTAGTAGCATCTGGGATATAGTAAGTGCTCAGTAAATGGTAGCTATTGTTTTTCTAACATGTGACAGGAGGCCCCGGAGTGCTGGCTTCGGGGCCTAGAGGACAGGGCTGGTCTTCTACCTGCAGCTCTGATTGGATCAGACTTTTCATCCTCCCCACCCCCACCCCCTTTAAGCCTTTCATGCCTGGAACCCACCCACAGGAACCCGCCATTGGACCACACTGGCCCAGCTGAGCCTGTGCACGAAGCCCTCCTCTGCGTTTGGCTTTGAAAGAATTGTAACTCAGTTTTGGAAAAGGCAATACAGTCACAACTTTCAGAAGTGAAAATACGTGCATAAAACTGTGTGTAATGACAAATCTCCCTCCTGTCCTTGTCCTCATTTGCCCAGTCTCCTCCAGCTTGCCCCTCCCTCCCTAAACCCTTAAGCCCTGGGTAACCACTGTTAATATTTCTAGGGTCTCTCTTTGTTTTATTTATTAAGGCATTATTTACATATACTGAAACTCACCAGTTTTGAAGAGGACAGTTTAATGAGTTTGGGTAATAATCCTGTAACCTCTACCACAGTCAAGTTGTAGAATAGTTCCCTCACCCCAAATACTTTTCTCGTGCCCCTTTGTACTCCCTCCCCTCTTCCCTCACCCACTTCCCTAGGCAACCACTGGTCTGTTTTGTCACTGTGGTTCTGCCTTTTCTGTAATTTCATAGAAATAGAATCACAGTACATAGATTTTTGTGCTTGAGTGATTTCACTTAGCATGGTTTTTTTTGGAGATTCATCCATGTTGTTGCATGTATTGCTATTTTGTTCCTTTTTAGTGCCGTATGGGACTCTGTAGTATTCCATGGCATGGGCATACCACAGTTTGTCCATTCACCAGTTGATGGACATTTGGGGTTGCTTCCAGATTTTGGATGTTACGAATAATTTTGCTACAGATCTTCACTGGTGAGTTTTTGTGTAGACATTTTCTTTTCTGCCCTCATTTCTTTAGATATAACAAACAAATACAAATAAATTCTGTTTCTCCCCCCCCTTCTTTACATAAAGGGTGAAATATTATAAAAACGCTTCTGGCACCCTGTGTTTTTTGAAAGGGCCTCAACATCATATGAGAAGATCATAGCCAGTCTCTAATTTGGGCTTGTGTCCTAGCATCCTAGGAACTAAGGGTGCCAGGTGGTCTTCCTGGCTCCTGGAGGGAGTGCCAGCCTTCTGGGACCTCGGAGAAGGTGATGGAGGTGGGCATGGCTGCAGAGAGGTTTGCTCTCTGGGTCTTGTTCCATCTAATAGGACTTCTGGCTCTGTGGATCATCAAGGAGGGCAAGTGTGAGGCTGTGCTGGGCCTAGATGGGGTCACGTGAGTATTTTGGCATCAGAATTGTAAAGGAAATTAGCTTATGCACCACCAATCACATCCTGTTGCAAAACCACAGATTCTTAGCAGAGGTGAATACCTGCCCTTTTACGGCCCTTCTGTGTGAGTGAGGCTGGGTGGGTGGGTTGCTGACCTGTTTTGAAGAACGTTCAGTTTACTGACGTGGAGGACAATGGTGCAGATTCTGTGTTTGCTCAGAGCACATTTTGTTAAAGGTCATACTTTTACCTGTCCCCAGTCCCCATTGCCTTCTAGACCCCAATATCCCTCTGCCCCCCAAGGATATACTGTTTTGAACTTTTCAAGGGAAATTAGGCTTGATAGAATATGCAGATTTGGATTAAAAAAGGAAGGCTAAGGAAGGCTATTGAGGTCTTTACCCTCTTTTCTTTTGGTAGTGCTGTTAGCAGACAGTAGGATTTAGGAAATCACATCCACCGTTTAAGTAAATAAAGGATACATCACTTAAGGGTGTCTTCTCCTGGGGCTGTACTGTCCACTAGAACTTGCCGTGATGCTGGAAATGCCCTCTATCTGTGTGCTGTCCTGTAATTACTAGCCACATGTGTCTCTTGAGCCCTTGAAATATGTGTAGTGTGATTGAGGAACTGAATATTTAGTTTTACTTGAGTAGCTTAAACGTCAGTAATCACATGTGGCTACTGTATTGGACAGTGTGGGTCCAGATGAATGTTGACTCCCATTGAGAATTTTTCTTTAATTAGAAAAATTATTCTAGGGACTTCCCTGGTGGTCGGTCCAGTGGTTAAAACTCTGAGCTTCCACTGCAGGGGGCACGGGTTCAGTCCCTGGTCTGGGAACTGACATCCCACATGCTGCACTGTGCGGCCAAAGAAAAAGAAAGAAAAAAAATTATTCCAGATAGAAACCATAGGGAATAAATACCCTTACACTGGACCTGTTGTAAGTGATTTTTAAGCAGATGAGGTGAGTATGTTCTTTCATATGGGGTATTACTTATATAGCATGTTTACTGGGTGCCCACTGTTTATAAGGCCCATGGTAAGTGCTCTATTGGATAATCAGAAGTTGTCGAAGTTACTTACCCTCCTTGGGTAAGTAAGGTGTCCTCATCTGTAATGAGAGTATTGGACAACATGGGCTTTTTGAAGTCCTTTCTTGTGCAGTCATTTTTATGGTCTTGTCTTTAATAGCAATAGCATTTATTTATTGAACACCCCTGTGTTCCAGGAATCGTATCCAGGACACTAAGTAAATGCATTATCTCATTTAAATGTAATGATTTAATCTTCATTTGGTCCCAGTGAAACTAGGTGTTATCCTAGTTTCATAGATGAGGACATTGAGGCTTGGTGAGGTTCAGTAGTTTATCTGTCGTTACGTTGCCAGTTAACTGTACAGTTCAGATTCCCACTCGGGTCTGCCTCATTCTGAGCTCATTTTCAGTTAAATCTTTGTTTATGCAATGGCTGTTTTAAAAAGAGATCTGTTTCGTTAAACATTTACAGTTCTTGTTTTAAGTAATAATTGAATCAGTTTTTTTTTTTTAAATAGACTTTACAGTTATGCTTAAGTCGGGGGTTTAGGAGTGAGGTGAGCAGGTGGCGTGGGTGGAGGCCAGCTCACCTGGCAAGACTCGTGTTCCCCTCCACGCATATCCATGAAGGGCCTGCTTTGAACACGCTTCTGCTGGAATGCCCTCTGGATGCCTAGGCTGGGCAAAGCTCGGCTCCTGCCGGGAGCTGCAGGCAGTGGCGGTGGCCTGGGAGAGGGGGGAAGAGGTAGAGCTTGGACCTGAAACATTCTCTTGCTCCCAAGTGCCACCAAGCAAGGGAGGCCCACAGAAGGGCTCATGGGTTTGGAGCCTGACGTCGACTCTGCCTACCACCTGCTTTACTGGCTGGGCGACCTTGTGCAAATCACTCCACCTCTCTGAGGCTGGGTGGCTTCACTCCCACATCCACCAGCAGTACTTCTGGAGACTCCCATGAGCCACACACCGTTCTGGGTGCTGGGAGCCCAGCAGCGAGTAAGAGAAGCTGTGCCTTCGTGACGCTTCATTCTGATTGTTCCTTTTCCCATCCTTGATATAGGGACGGGGACCTGCCTCATGGCATTGTTTGGAAGAGTAATGAGATACCGATTAACCCAGCTTCCGGTGCCCTTCCCCAGAGCTAGCTGGGTTGGTTCCTCAAGGCTAGTACCCTGTGTCAGTTAGTGCATCTTTGGCTGGAGTCCTTGGCTGCCCAGTTGGGCTGCTCTCGTAGCTGTTCCGAAGGGGCTGGATGCTCCAGCTCAGCAGAAGGGCAAATGGTGCGGCGGAAGCACCTAGCACGGTGCCCAGCCGTGGCGATCTCCGGTACGAGGTGTTTCTTTCTCCAACCCCTTTTTTCCCTTTTTCTGGATAAAGAAATTCTACCATGTGGGAACTGTGTAGTAGGGGCTGAGAAGCTGAGCGAGGAGTGGTAGGAAGTTTAAAAAAGAGGTCAGTCAAAGCAGATCTCCCATTCTCTCTTATTTCCTTAGTGTTTTTCTGACTACAAAAGCAATGCTTATTCTATTTGAATGAACAACGTAGAAATGTGTAACTTGCAAAGTGAAAGCACTCCTTAATTCCACCCCCAGAGATATTGCTAAGAGTTTGATATACATATTTGTCTAGATATTTTCTACACATGTGCTTATACTGTAAAAAAAAAAAAAAAGTTCCATCTCTATAGACGGATATTCAGTCTGCCTCTTTCACAGAGTGACTTCCTGTCCTTCAGATCCTGTTTTCTGGGCACAAGGAATCAGGGTACTTTGCTGAATAAAATCAGCCTTGTCCTGAGGCCAGAAAAGGGAAGTAAACATCCTCTAAGCAGCTGGCCTGGAGAAGTGGGTCCTGGTTGAAGATGAAGGAGGCCTTTGGAAGGGCAGGCAGAAGTGAGGGGAAATCCAGCAGGGACAGAACTTTCCCCCCATCACACCCTCCTACAAAGAATCGCTCGTGTTTGACTTTGCATCCTGACTTTCCTGACCCGGCGAAGGCTTTCTGCAAACTGTTTGAATTTATAGCATAGAAGTACCATCATGATAGTGGGTGGAGAACCTGCCTGCATCTTTCAGAATTGGGCTTAAATATGGTGAAACCTTCATTAGGTGTTTTTTTCTATCAGCTATTTCACATCCTTTTAGAAGGATTTCTTTACTTTTTTGGATTATAAAATTCTAAAGGTTGGCTTTTAGACCGAGCAGCTCGTTTGCCCACGTGCGTGGAAATGTTTCTTTATATTAAAGAGTGGGTGGTGGTATAGAATAAAGATAAATGCTATGAGTGTCTAAAGTTATTAAAACTTCTTTTAATTATAAAACTATTAGATTGAACCATATGAAATTGCCATTTTTGTAGGCCAGAAGTGGGTGACCATTGGCCATTTCATATGGTTCAACCTAATAAGCTTCATTGGGGGAAGTTTGGATCATAGAAGGAAAAATCACTTGTAACGGTTTTTAAAAAAATTTTTTATAAGTCCTTTCTTTTGCATAAACGTGATTTTTGACTAGTTATAGTCATAGGCTACATATTTTTTTTTATCTTCCTTTTTCAAAATATGACCAAACACTGAGATACCACCGCACACCTGTTAGAATGACCAAAATCCAGAACACTGATACTACGAAATGCTGACGAGGACGTGAGCAACAGGAGCTCGCATTCGCTGCCGGTGGGGATGCCAAACGGTGCAACCGCTTAGAAGACAGCTTGATGGTGTCTTACGAAGTAAACCTACGGTTAACTAAGCATGTAATCCAGCATTTGTGCCCCTTGGTATTTACCCAAAGGAGTTGAAAACTTAGGTCCACACAAAAATCTTGCACACGGATGTTTATAAAGCAGCTTTACACTCCAAGACTGCATGTCCAAAACTACAACTCTGTACGTCCGAAAACTCTACACTGCCAAAACTTGGAAGCAACCAGGATGTCCTTGACCAGGTTGAATGGATAAACAAACTGTGGTCCATGTAGACAATGGAATATTATTTAGCACTGGAAAGAAATGAGTTACCAAGCCATGAAAAGACATGGAGGAACCTTCAATGCATATCACTAAGTGAAAGCAGCCAGTCTGAAAAGGCTACATACTGTGTGATTCCAACTATATGACATTCTGGAAAAGACAAAACAATGGAGGAAGTAAAAAAGATCAGTGGTTGCCAAAGTTTAGGGGAGAAGGAGAGAGAGGAATAGGCAGAGCACAGAGGATTTTTAGGACAGTGAAACTAATCTGTATGATACTCTGTAGGGTGGATGCATGTCACTGTACATTTGTCCAAACCCATGGACTGTAACCAAGAATGAACTTGGAACCAGGTAATGTAAACTGTGGGCTTTGGGTGATTGATAATGGTGTTGTCCGTGTAGGTTCATCAGTTATAACCCGGGTGCCACTCAGAGTGGTGGGGGGTGTTGATTAATGGGGGAGGTTATGCCCGAGTCAGAGGAGAGCTACATGGGAACTCTACCTTTTGCTAAATTTTGCTGTGAACCTAAAACATCTATAATAAGTCTATTAAAAAAATTAATATTTCTTTTGCCTTTTTCCACATTACTAGGAAGTCTTCATAACCATGATTCCTTAGTGGCTGCCCAGTACTCCTTAGAGAAGAGAAGGTAGAGACAGCAGTAACTTCCCTGATACTCCACCTTCAGGTCACTTCCAGGGTTTTGCATTATAAACAGCGTTACAGTGACTGTGGTCCTTGATGCAGTTTTCTTTGTCTTTGGATTCTTTTGTAGGATGGACTCCCAGGAGTAACATTATCGTGTCACCGTATGAACGCTTTCACAGCTCTTGATAAATACAGCCAAATTGTTTTCCAGAAAGTGTCATGCCAAGTCATAAGGCCACCAGCAGTACGACTGTCATTTTATTGCTTCCTTGTCAACCTTGGGTGTTTTTCTCCCTTGATTTTTAATTTAATAAGTAATAAATAGTAGCTTATTTTTCATTTGTAGGTTAACAAGTTTGAATGTTTTTGTCCACATACGTGCTTGCTAGTTGCATTCAATGTTGTTTCTCCCCACCTTCGAGCCTTATGTGTGTATATGCTTGACCCAAGTTAGGGAGTTATCAGTAAGTAGTACTGTAAGAACAGAGCTCCCCAAGTGTATAGGGTGGATTACACAGCCGCCCCCTGAGCCATTGTTTGGGGAGTAAGAGGTGCCTAATTAGTGTGGATCAAGGCTGGAAGCAAGCGCTGTGGGCCTTGTCTGCAGTCTCTGGGGCCCAGTGGTGGTTTCTGTGCTGCCTTCCACCTTTGGCTGTTTCGTGAACCCAGCTGAAATTTGATCACGTTACAGTATGTCTGAAGGGCCTTATTAGCCGTAAACCTCAGGAAATTCGAAATTAAAGAGTCCATTAATCCCAAGGCCCCTCCCTTTGTAAACGGCTCTAATTCCCCTTTGGTCTGCTTTATTTTCCTGCTGTGCTTTAGTTCAAACAAGACTTGGATAGAATGACAGCCTATTTGCTGGAACTTCCTGCCTTTCTGGGGTTAAATGTAACCCTTCAAGGCCTCCCCTCTCGCCTCTCCCCCACCCATTGAGCTAATCTCTGAGTAATAGTCTGGAATGCTGGTCATTATTCCATTTCCTGGATGAAAATCCTCGAGTGCCTTAAGGTGTCTATAATGACCCTTAATGGGGCCCCTTACCATCCTGTGACCTGGAGGGACAGAGATGACCTGTGCAGTGGCACCTCTTGCTGAAGTCGTGGTCGAGATTAAGCATCCCTGTTTCTTCTCCCTTTAAAATGCTAGCGGTCTTGTGCTGGGCTTTGGATTCCTGTGGCCTGAACAAGAATCATAGAGCAGTCAGACCGCTGCGTTCTCCCTTCCCAGGTAGACCACAGGGGCAGCTCACGTGAAGTACAGTCTGTTTGAGGATGCCGCATGGTCAGATGGGCTGATACTGAAAGACAGGCTGGGCCTGGGAGTTGTGGTGTACCTTTCTGTACAGCGCAGTTGTGCCTGGATGGGAGCAGCTCTGCATTCCTCCTAAGGCAGTGTATTTGTGAATTAAGGGTACCTACATGTAAGGGAACTCAAGACTGGGATTTTGAGGCTGGTGGTGCTGGAAAGATGTTCCTGTATGCCAGCCTCTGTGAAACTAGAGATCTGTTGCGCGCGTGCGCGCCTGCGTGTGTGTGTGTGTGTGTGTGTGTGTGTGTGTGTGTGTGTGTACGTACTAGCTTCTTACAGAATATCTGATCCTGCCTTGGATTTGCAGCGGACTCTCTTCTGAGAAGTTTTATTAGCATTCAAAAATTATTTTTGTATTTCTTTCATCTACTTCTCAAAGCTCTCACTTCTCTCTCTAACTCGTTCGTTTCACCGTATCTGTTGCTCTTTTGAAAATTATGAACGTTGCATGTAAGAACCCTATAAAATGCTGGAAAATAGGTCTTTATTTTTCTTGCATAAATAACTGGCTCTGATATCGTGACCTCTTCATAGCTTGGAAACGAAGTGTCTGGTAGTCCCTATGGTGCTAGACTTGGCCGTGGCTGTGGACCTCTGCGTCTGCCAGCCCTTTGGGAAGGATTTAAGATGAGCAGCACATTCGGGCCTTGGGGCTGATGTCTTCTCTCTCTGTAGCTCCTCGGCGACTTTTGGATTGCAAGTCCAAAGGGCCATCGTGGCAAGTATATGATATCAGTGAACTGACCTGGCTGAAGAGACCCAGTAAGTGGCAGGGCCGTGACAGACAGACATAGCATGGATGTCCTGCTTGTCCTAAACCACCAGTGTGTTACAGGATAAATTAAACTGTGTGAAAAACTAATGGGCCCAAGCTATAACGTGAGGATCAGGGAGGGATTCCTGCTCATCTGGGCCTCTCATCAGGTGGGCGTGCAGAGGCCCTCTTGAATTGGCTTCTTTTTTAATTTTTTTCTCGGTTTTGCATTTTTCTTATAACTGCAGGTTTGTACCTGTTGACTACCCTTGTCTCATTCCACCTTCCGTCACCCCCGCCTCTGGTAGCCACAAATCTGATCTCTTTTTCCATGAGTGAGATTGTTTTTGAAGTATAGCTGACCTACAACACTCTTGTTAGTTCCTGGTGCACAAAACAGTGAATTGATATTTCTGTAAATTTCAAAATGATCACCATGATAGTGATAAGTCCAGTTGTCATCTGTCACCATACTATATTGACTATATTCTCCACGCTGTTCCATTTCCTACCTCTGACTCTTTTTTCTTTTTTACTATAGGATTT
Organism: Aethalodelphis obliquidens; assembly: GCF_003676395.1. NCBI lineage: Eukaryota > Metazoa > Chordata > Mammalia > Artiodactyla > Delphinidae > Aethalodelphis > Aethalodelphis obliquidens. The sequence continues at coordinate 38,023,035 of NW_020837953.1, forward strand.
TTAAAAATTGAAGTATAGTTAATTTACATTGTTGCATTAGTTTCAGTGACTCATTTATTTTGTAGCTGAAAGTTTGCACCTCTTAATCTCCCTCACCTCTGTTTCTCCTCCTCCCACCCCACATTGGCCTCTTTTAGAAAATAAAGTTTATTTATTGAGTTAAAAAATAGAAATGGGGAGAGACTGTCATCAGACTCTTGCATGCTCTTGGTTGGCAGTGTTGGTGTTCAGTGCTCTCCTGACACGCTCCACTTGCTTGGTCTGCAGTTTGGCTTCCTCTTTGCAGGACGGTTCCTTGAATTGAATTCACAGTTTGAACTCATCTTCTCAGGCCCTCCTCCTTCTCTTTACCAGGAGTCTATCCCTGCTAACACCCGGGAGCCTGGGGAGCTCTAAGCTGCGATGGGGCGCTCACAGCCGTCACTTAGAAGAGCCGGGCTTCACTCAAAGGTGGTTTGCCTGGGCCTTCCAGCCTCAAAGCTCTGCTACTTGAATGCGTACTTTCAAGTCATCTGGAGAAAACTGGGACACGTTTCTAAAATGCATTCTCGAAGCTTTTGGCTCTTATGGTAAAGAACGAAAGTTTGCAGTCCGACAGCCTGGATTTCCCGGCCCCCCTGCAGTGTGGCCTGGGCCAGGTTCCCTCCAGTCACTGAGCCTTCCTGGTGGGTTGGGATGATCGTGTGAGCCTCGCAGGGTTCTAAGGATCGAAGGAAGGTGGTGTGTAGATGTGTAACATGTAGAAGACAATTAATAGTAGTTGTTAGTAATCGTGTGTAACTTTCCAAGGTAAAAGCAGTAGGAAACCCCTTCCAAATGTCATTTGCTTGGAAAAGCAAATGTCTATTTTCTGTGGAAAAGAGTTTTTAAAGACCAGAGTGTAGCTATTTTAGGGTGAAACAGGCGGCCTTACAGGACAGACTTGCTCTTTGGAGGGTCCGTCGTAGCGGCTGGTACCTCGTTCCTTGTGGCCCCCACGGGCTGCCGCCTCCTCGCAGGTGTGGGTGAGATGGAGCTGCGCTGCTGGCCTTGCCTGTCCTTTGTGTGGCTTCCCCCATCCCTCGGTTATTTCTAAGCTTTTATCCAGGACCTCCTATGAGAGGGCCGGGCCCTGGGGAGCAGGTGCCGTTGACACAAGGTGCCCGCCCTCCAGGAGCCCCCGTCTCTGCAGGAGACAGAGCTGTGATCCCGGAATGCGTGAGAGGCAGCGCCCGGCGTGGTGGCCAGCAGCGCAGTGCTCGAGCTGGCTGCCTGGGTGTGAGTCCCGCGTGTCCTTTGTTCCTCACTCTCCTCATCTGTAAAAGGGGAGTAGGGTTGTTGTTTGGGGGGTGAGCGAATACATTTCTAGGGCTTCTTTCACTGCCTGGTCCCCAAGAGGGACTTGGGAATTGTTTGCTGTAAGCGTCATGAGAGGCAGCGTTCACCGGCAGGGTGAGCAAGACCAAGGCCCCGCTTTCTTAGCAGGAGGATGGACGGTCATGAGGACTGTGAAGAAACAGAGCAGGGCATGTGCTAGGACCTCGGAGGAGGGGCGGGCCGGGAGGGCAGGGAAGGCCCCATCCCTGGGCAGCTGAGTGGGGGCTGCTGAGCGGGAGCCAGCCACGAGGGCATCTGAGGAGGGGCAGCTGGGGTCAGGGCAGTGGGTGGAGGAGAAGGGTCAGCTAGTGAGCAGAGCACCAGGTCGGGTTGCCAGGTCAGCAGGGCTGGATCACACAGGGCCTCGTGCACTAGGCTTTCTTTTAGTGGTAACAAGGAGCCACGGGGTTTTAAGCAGGAGAACACTGTGGTCTTACTTATGTTAAAATAGGTTATTCTGACTGCCGTGCAGGTAAAGGATGATGAGAGGCCAGGGTAGACGCAGAGGGAGAGCAGTTAGGATGTCCAGTGAGAGAGAGGGTGGTGTAGTGGAGGCGGACAGCATTGGGGTTTGCTTGGAATCATAGGACTTGCAGGTGGACATTGATTCCAATTAGGAGGTGCCTGGGGTTTGTCTGGGTTGAGGGACGGACACCTGCGGGTACCGTCGCCATGAGGCCTCCCGAGTTGCACATGCAGACTCCACATGCAGTGTTCTTCCCGCGCCTCCCCGCTGCGTCCACGTGGTGGAAGGCCCGCCAGGACCCGGAGTCAGCTTGCAGCCCCTCCCCTTCTCGGTGCTCAAGCAGATAGCAGAGTCATTGATTTCTCCCACGAATATTTATTCACTGCCCGTGAGTTAAACGCTGTGCCGGGCCCAGGTGATACAGAGGTGGCTGAGAAGGACAGCCCCCTCGTTCTCCTGAGCCTGTAGCCTGGTGGGGGAGATGGACGCCAGCCAGATAGTGGCCGTGCCCAGAGGGAGGCACACTGCTGTGGGACAGAGGGACGGGCCAGGAGGGCCAGGCTTGAGCTGAGGGAATAGCAGCGGGCAGAAGGAACAGCACGTGCAAAAGCCCCGAGGCAGGAAGGAGCGTAGTGAGTGTGAGGGCTCAAAACGAGAACGAAGAGATGGGCGGGTCTGTCTTTATCTTGGGAGCCCTTGAAGGGTGTAAGCAGTGAGGGGTGAGTTTGAGTTTGAGTCTGGAAAAGCTTTCTCTGAACCAGGTGTGGAGAAGGGAGGGGGCTGGCACAGGTGTGGGTCCGTCAGGGGACGACAGGTAGAGCAGGTGAGACCTGATGTTGGCTTGGGTGGGGGTGGGGTGGGCTTGGTATTGGGGATGGAGAGAAATAATAGTAAAAGAATAATTATAGTAAATAATAAGTTAAAATGCATCCTGTTATTACTGACACATAGTGAAATGCTCAGTAAATGTTAGCTGTTATTTATATGATAATTACAGGTTTTGGTAGAGGAAAACCCTGAGGTTCGCTTTACATAAATCGGGGCTGAGGCACTTTTGGGTCATCCACAGAAGTGGAGGCAACAGTAATTGGATGACTGAGCGAGCATCACTCGCTAGTATTTCCAAACTGTCCTGTGCAAGAAGTGCTCACTTGTAGCCGCAGCCTTGTCACTGAGCAGCTGTGTGACACTGGGAGCGCTGACACCACCAGAGCCTCTGCCCCCTTTTCTGTAAGCGGGGCTGGTGTTACCTACCTTACAGCTTTGTTTGAGGGTCCAGGAACTTAGCTGGGAGTGCTCTGCAGGCTCTTCGGTGCTATGCACATGCGGGGTGGGATATTATTTTGCCTGGTATCATGTGGTCCTCTCCATCCTTCTACCACGTATTAGTTGGGAGTTGGAAAAAAAGGCTTTTATAGTTACCATTCATAGGTTTGTTCACTTCCGCTCTTCAAGGCTTCTTGTGTGCCATCTGGGTCAGGAGGTTCTTTTCCTCTCACCCGTGGTCTTCGTTTCCCTGTTCCTTTCCTGTTTGTGCCTCTGCCCCCACCACTCTCCTTCCTTGATCCCTCCCCTGCCAAGAACCAGCGCCCAGAACCCGTGGTGGGTTCTTCTTGGGAACTCGTGCTGACTCTGTGGGCATTTCTGAGCAGTTCACCTGCTGAGGTTGATGCGCTCTTGGATGAAAGTGTTGTTAAGGTCTTCGAGTAAAATGGGAACAGCTGGTCATGATGAGAGGCACAGTGACAGTTCCTCCACATGGCTGATTTGCTGTGTATCGGTTTGCACTGCAGTGTGACACCTATAGGACAGTGATAACTTTTACAAGCTTTATAATTCAGCAGTCTCTCCGTGGCAGCAGGAATGAGTCATGTAGCAGCAAAGATAATTCTTGCAAATAATAAATATCCCTTACTATTATTCCAAAGACAGGCATTTGGTGGTGGTGTCGGTGGGGTTTTTCATAACCTCTTGTGGACTGCTGACTGGTCTTTTCCAAAACAAACATGGCAAGTGTCTGCATTTTAGGTACTTTCCCTCCCTGGCCCCTTTATCCTTCAGATGTGCAAGATTTCCCAACACAAGCCTACATATCAGCTGATACTGCAAAAGTGTAAAAGGATAGTCTTTAAGGGTTTTTGCTTCCAAGGGGTCTTGGGCCAGCTTCCCTGTTGTTGGATTCAGTGTTCTTGTTTGTGAAATGACAGGGTGAACTTTGAGCATCTCCAAGTGCTCTCCCTCCTCCTGCTTCAAGGTGGATGATCCTGTCGGGTGGCCTTTGCTCTTAGACCGTAGAAACACTCCAGAAGTATATAGTCAGTAACGTTGACTTTTTGTGTGTCAGACAAACCCTAAGGGTCGATATAATGAACTTAAAAAAAATTTTTTAAGAAGAAAAATTCTTCTGCCACATGTGGTCAGCCCTGGTAGGAGGTCTGTTGGGGAGATTGGGGGAAGGACTAGAATGTTCATCGGTTTGGTTTCCTAAAGCAGGCCCCCCCCCCCCCCCCCCCCCCCCCCCCCCCCCCCCCCCCCCCCCCCACCAACGGGTCAGGAAGCAGCAGCAGAGCGTGGTCGTGCTGTGGCCTGGCTTACTATCAGCCTCTGAGGGCGCCTCTTGGGAAGTGCTCCATTGTACAGTTTTGCAAATGGGCACATGTTCCCAGACCGTAATCCACAGTGATGTCGTCACTGTTACCCATCTGAGCCTCCTGAGGTTGAGCTTCTTGTCCTGATTGGGAGACCTGGGTAGGGCCAGTGTCCGTGGGCCAGGTGCATATTAAAAGACCACCACAGGACTTCCCTGGTCCAGTGGTTAAGACTCTGTGCTTCCACTGCAGGGGATGCGGGTTCGATCCCTGGTTGGGGAACTAAGTTCCCACAAGCTGCACAGTGTGGCCAAAAAAAAAAAAAATCACCACACCCCTCTGACCTGGAGTGTACCAAAATGGCAACCAAGTCTTCCTTCCTGAATTCAGTGCTGAAAAATAGACTGCTCCTAGGTACGGCTTTAAGAAGCGAGGGCCAAAGCTCGCTCCCAAGACCATTAGCATCAACCTGTCCGTGAACTTGGACTGAGTTAAGGACAGCTGGAGGATAATGGAACCAGGGGGATTAGGTTTCGAGTGTGAACAAAGATACTGAGAACCGCATTGTAATCATTTCAACATGAGGTGTGCACTCTCTTCCCTGGACCCTAAGGAGTCTGAAATCGTTGAAAAGAAAGGGAGCAGCCCAGAGAAGAGGGTGGTGATGAGAAGCCCCAAGATTGTGGTAGCCTGTCCGTCTCCACCTGGAACTTGCCCTGGAAGGGGTGTGGGCCCTGAAGGTGGGCAAACATGACCTGAATCTTGGTCAGCCTCTTCCAGGCACCATAGCTCTGGGCAAGCTCCTGAACCTCATTTTCTTCCCTTCATCCACCAGGGAGTTAGGAAAAGTTGACTCGAGGTTTGTTACATGCCTAGTGGGGCGGCCATCAAGAAGTGGTAGCTGTTCTTATTGTGAATAACGTTTTGGGCCCCCTGGAAAGGATGTAATGCTATTATGCCGGGTTCTGTGCCAGGAGTTCTACCTGTGCTCTGATTTCATCCGAACAAGTCTCTGAGGTTGGGAGTGGTCCTCCCATTTCACAAGTTAAGAAACTTGTGCACTGGTGGGGTGGGTGGTTAAGTAACCATGTGAGGGTTTCATTAGACTTGCTGGCACTGATTACTGACAATCCCTAGTGCCGGCACACTGAGTATCTTTTTTTTTTTTTTTTTTTTTTTTGCGGTACACGGGCCTCTCACTGTTGTGGCCTCTCCCGTTGCGGAGCACAGGCTCCGGACACGCAGGCTCAGCGGCCATGGCTCACGGGCCCAGCCGCTCCACGGCATGTGGGATCTTCCCGGACCGGGGCACGAACCCGCGTCCCCTGCATCGGCAGGCGGACCCCCAACCACTGTGCCACCAAGGAAGCCCCCCTTCTTTTTTTTTTAAAGAACATATAAATGATAATAGTTATGGTCTCCTTCTGATTTTGTAAATTGTAGGAAATTAGAAAAATAGCAAAGTACAAAATAAAATCACTTTAATCCCATTACTTAGACAAAACATTTGTTATTTTGGAGTATTTCTCTCTGGTCTTTTATTATAATTTAATTTTTTGGAGGGTATATACATGGTTACTACTATGTCTGTATTATATTGTGAGTGGCAGTATTGCATGTACTCAGACACATGGCTTCTGGAGCCATGCCCTACCACTTACTAGCTTTGTGACCTTTCACAAGTTCCTTGACCTCTCTGTTCCTCAGTCCTCTCATCTATGAGATAGGATTAATAACAGAAGCTGTCTTATAGGCATGTTTGTGAGAACTGAATGAGTTAACACATGTAAATAAAGCACTTAGAACGGGGTGCCACCCACAGAAAACCCTTGGGCAGTGTAACTCGTAATCACCATTTTTGTAGATCATCACCTTTTTCTTTTTAAGCCTGATTTTAGCTGTATCGTAACATCACATTGTGTAGATATGTCACAGTTAACATTGAAGACGTGCTTATTCCTTCGTTCTCTTGGGCGTGTGGGAAAAATGGCCCCAAGACAAGGTCCGATTTCCTAGCGTCTTCAGTGTGAGATGCAGTGGGGCCGTTTTGAAATCCTCTCCCTGTGTCCACAGATCCAGGGCCAGACTTGGAGTCACCTCTTGTCACACCAGTGCATTTCTTTTTATTGGCTGTCGTCAGAATTTTCAAGCACCTAGACCCCACTTTGTTCTTTTACCCCGGGTTCCGGCCTTGGGACGTGCGGCCTTCCAGTCCCACTTGGTGATACACAGGTGCACTTCGTGCCTGTCAGCTTTACGTGCCTGTCAGCTTTACGTGCCTGTCAGCTTTACGGCCACTCGAGGGTCGGGGCTTGTGGCCGCGGAGCTGCTGGGACTTCATCTGCAAATGAAAACCACCTGGCCAGCTGCTTGGGCCAGACGGAAGCCAGATGGAGAAGTCAGGAGGGACACCGGGCCGGGGCCTGGAGCAGCGTCCTGTGTCCTGTCATCCTTCCGCTGTCCCGGCCTCTCCAGCTGCAGATGGTGGCTTGTAACCGTCATCTCCTCCAGAGCCCAGATGATTCCAGGATACGGGGCTCTCCCATCCGGGCCCTGGCCAGCCCAGAAGATGTGACCCAGAACCTAGAAAAGTGTCAGATCTGATGAAAGAAGAGGAGCAACAGGTGGCTGAGTGGCCATGAGGGTGGAAACTTTCACTGTTGTGGTGAAGGGAGACGGCAGGGAAAGTAAACAGCAGAGTTACTGGAATCCACACGGCACACAGGTAGGAGAGATTTTTGATGTGAGCAAGGCCAAACTGGCAGACCCTGAAAACAATCGTCCCACGCCCCCGCCCTCACCCGCCCCCATGTGTTGGCTGACAACAGCTGTTGCAGACTAGGGAGTAAAGTTGGTCAGGCCACCAGGCAGCTCCTAATGTGAATCATTTGCAGTTGAATGAAGGATAGAAAGCATAGGTTAGAGAAGGTGAGACACTTTGCATCTTTCTTTGGTCCACATTGTCACAACTGCCCCAGGTTTTGTTCTGTTTTGTTTTTGTTTTCTGTGGTATGCAGGCCTCTCACCACCGCGGCCGCTTCCGTTGCGGAGCACAGGCTCCGGACACGCAGGCTCAGCGGCCATGGCTCACGGGCCCAGCCGCTCCGCGGCATGTGGGATCTTCCCGGACCGGGGCACGAACCCGTGTCCCCTGCATCGATCGGCAGGCGGACTCTCAACCGCTGTGCCACCAAGGAAGCCCTGCCCCAGGTTTTGATTTGTGGTTCAGAGAGGAAAAGTTTAGGAGTTTTTACCTCTGGGCTTTGTGGATTAATGAGGTTGCTGGAGTGGGAACTAATTATTTCAGTCTCTAAATGCTCTTCAAAATAGTGGGCATATTTCTGCATAAATGTGAGTGATTTCTTAGGTTAGATTCCTAAGAGGGTATGAATAGTATAAAAGCTTTGCATACATCGTCGCCAGTTAACTTTCTAAGAGAATCGTCCTCTCCTGCAACCTTTCAGGCATCCCAGTTGCTTTTCTAGTCTGTAGTCCTTGTGCCTTTTATGTAATGAATGATCTTCCACTCACCTCTTGCAGACGGCTTATTGTCATATTACTCATTTTTAACTTTGGCCCATTTCTTTTCACCTTTGAGGACTTCCAGGGAGTGACATCCTGTCGGGGGCGGCTTTAAAGTTTCTGTTGAATGAGAGTAGTGTTCTCAGTTTTCCTGCACAGCGGCATCCTGAGCTCCGTGAGGCATTTGGGCCAGTGCTCTGTCTCCCCGGCCACTTGTCTTTGAGGCGAGCGTGGCAGCTCAGCCTGAGCCTTGTGCATGGCTTTTCAGGACCGTGCTTTTCTGCGTTCTAGGTACACTGGAACTGACCTCCCTCCTGCCCCGTCCCCCGCCCCCCCATTATCTGCTGAGCCTCTCCATGTAGGCTGTCTGTCCAGTGATTCTGAGAGGCTGCCGGCTTCCTCTCTTCCTACCACATGGTCTTGCCATGTGCTCTTGAGAGAAGCAGGGAACAGAGCCGCGGGCGGAGGTGCGGCAGCCAGCACTGCCAGCTCCTCCAGAACTGGCGCTGTGTGTGGTGTTTGGGTTTTTTTTTTCCAACTGCTTTGTAGAGGTGTGACTTAACATATCATAAAACTCCCTGTTTTTAAGTATGTGTTTCAATTTTGTGATTTTTTTTTTTAGTAAATTTAGGGTTGTGGCGCCGTCCCCACCATCTAGTTTGACAACACCTTTATCGCCCCAAAAAGATCCCTCCCACCCATGTGCGGTTACTCCCGGTTCCCACCCCTGCAACCACAAATCTTTCTTTCTGGACATTTCATACATACGGCGTCACATGGATTTTTTTTTTAATTGTTTTATTTATTTATCTTTGGCTGCGTTAGATCTTCGCTGCGGTGCACGGGCTTCTCATTGCGGTGGCTTCTCTTGTTGTAGAGCACAGGCTGTAGGCACACGGGCTTCAGTAATTGTGGCTCGCGGGCTCTAGAGCGCAGGCTCAGTAGTTGTAGCGCACGGGCTTAGGTGCTCCGCGGCATGTGGGATCTTCCCGGACCAGGGCTTGAACCCGTGTCCCCTCTATTGGCAGGCGGATTCTTAACCACTGCGCCACCAGGGAAGAAGCCCTGGATTGTTGTTTTTTGGTGGTGGTTTTTTTTTTAAGGAAATTATTTGATTGTAAAAATAATGCTTGTTGGAAAACATCTGGAAGAGCAGAAGCCAAATTATCATTAGTAGTTACCTTTGGGGAGTAATTACCTCTAGGTGGTGGGATTATAGGAGGACTTTTTATTTTCTGTAATGCTTGAATTTTTTACAGCAAGCCAGTATTATATTTACAGTCGGGAAAAGGTGTATATTTCATTTGTGGACAGTGCCAAAAAGTATAAAGAGGATGAAAAAATAAGAGTCACTGAAAATTCCCCCTCTCCTGGATAAAACCACTTTTACTTTTTTGTGTTTTTCTTTTTCAGTCTTCTCTGAGCATATTTTTAAAATATAGCTTTCATATTTAAAATTTTGCATCCTGATTTTTCTCATTGGCATCACAGAAGTCTTTTCCCCACCTAACTTAAAACACCTTTGCAAACTTCCTGTTAGTGATTTTAAGTGGTTCGTCTTTTTTTTTGGCTGCTTTGCATGGCGTGCAGGATCTTAGTTCACTGACCAGGGATGGAACCTGTGCTCCCTGCACTGCAAGTGCGGAGTCTTAACCACTTAACCACTGGACAGCCAGGGAAGTCCCTTTTAAGTGGTTCATCTTAATGGTTGTACCATAATTTACTTACACTGGGCATTAAGGTTGTTTTCACTTTTTGCTGCTATAAAAAGTGCTGAAATGAATGTCTTTGTAAAAGCTTTGTGTAAGACCTCTGCAGAATTCTGGGCCAGGGGGTTTGTACCTGAAGAAAAAATTTTTTCTCCCAGTTTGGAACTGTTTTTGCAAAATCGCTTTCTAGAATTCTTCTCTGAATTTCTACTCCTTGAAATGACTTACTTTGACCCCAGGATTTCCTGGAGATGGCTCCTTTATGTCAGGTTGCAGTACAGGGCGGAAATGGCAGGAAGATAAGTGAAGAGCCAAACCAGGGCTCCTGAAGATGGCGGTGCCCTTAGGAGCCAGGACGTCCTTTATCTCAACAAAATCTTGCAGTCTGGACAGTGTTTAGGCATGCTGTGTTTTCTGTAAATAGTCCTTTTCTGTTGATCCTTGGTTTTCAGCGAATGTTTTGGTTGTTTTAAGAGGGTCCAAAGAGATTTTTGATCAGATTCAAGCCAGAGTTGCCGAGGGGTGGGGAGGTGGCAGAAGGGATCGGAATTCCCTGGCGGTCCAGTGGTTAGGACTCTGCACTTTCACTGCAAGGGCCCAGCTTCAATCCCTGGGAACTAAGATCCAAAAAAACAAAACAACAACAACAAAAAACCCAGAAGGGGCAGCCTCTGGGGACACACAACTAAAGGAGGGGGAGGTCGAGGCCAGTATACATTCCCCACGCCCTATCCCCCCCCCACACCCCACCCCCTTGCTCGCAGAGGTTCTTCAGAATCTGAACAGAGGTTTTAAACCTGGGATGTTTGGGGCATGAGAGGGACCTGTGAATCCACCAGATATCTTATTCAAACTTCTGTATGTATGTGCATTTCTCTGGGGAGAGGGTCTGTGACTTTCATCACCTTCCCTCTGGCCTCACAGAGGGTAAGAAGCATGAACTGCCTTGGAGGTTTGGTGTCTTCCTTAACAGGGAACACCGTGTCTGGTGCACACCCAACGCTGTGGGCACCACACATCCACTGTGTGGTCTTGGTCAGGTGACCTAGCCTCTCTGCGCTTCAGTTTCCTCATTTGTGAAGTGCTGGGCACATAGGAGGCACTCATATTCCCATCAAAATTATTACTTGAATTTTTGGCTCACGAAGGTTTTAAAGGCAGCCATGGACCAGAAATTGACCTGGGTAACCTTCTTTTTTTCTTTTTTTTTTTTTTTTAATATGTATTTATTTGGTTGCACTGGGTCTTAGTTGCGGCAGGCGGGCTCCTTAGTTGCGGCAGACGGGTTCCTTAGTTGCAGCATGAGAACTCTTAGTTGCGGCATGCATATGGGATGTAGTTCCCTGACCAGGGAACGAACCTGGACCCCCTGCATTGGGAGAGCGTAGTCTTATCCACTGCGCCACCATGGAAGTCCCAACCTGTGGGTAACCTTCTGTCTCTCACAGCTGGGCCCAGAGTTGGGCGATGGTGTCTGTGGTTCTGTTATAACAGTATCTTGTTTATTTTAAAATAAGGAATGGATTTTTAAAAATCCTTTGATAAAAGTAAGACATGCTCATTGTATAGGAGGGTATAATTATTATTTTTAAGTGTTTGGGAGGGGGAAGATATGAAATCAAAGCACTGCTAGATGGCTGCGTGTTCACCCATCTGAACACCGATGGGGTGGGTGAATGCAAATGACGAAGCCTTCTTTTAGTGCAGTTGGTGTAGAGTTAGTTACCCCAGCACGAAGGAGCTGTATTTTTATGGCAGCCAAACTAAAGCCAGAAGCAATGGAACTTTCCTGAAAACAAACCAGAGTTGAAGATTCTGGAGTGTCTGGTGGCATCTTTACAGGAAACCTGTGAAAACACAGCTTTCCAAGTTGAAGGGGTCGTGGTGATTTTTGAGGACCCTTTGGTGTTTTTGGTCCTTGAAGCACCTGTTCTGTTGCAAAGCTTCATCTAGGGTTTCCTTTTGCTCCTCCTTTAGGAGGGCTTCCCTGGACCAAGTGCAAGCAAGAGGCAGTTGCCTAATGTCTGGCAACCATTAGACTCAAACAGGCCTTGAAGTCTGCAAGAGCCTGGCTTAGATGGCACCTGGGACTTCACGCAAGGGAGTGGTGCCCGATTTAAATTTTTAAAAAACTTTTTATTATGGACAATTTCAAGCATATAATATAATGAACCCCATTTACCTCTTGCCATGGCCAGTCTTGTTTTATCTATACCCACCCACTGTACCCTCTCCCAACTTAAATTAGTTTGAATCAGATCGTCTGGCTTTATTGTAATGAGCAGTCTGGGCCTCTCCATTCTGAGAACAGAATTCTCCTACACACTGTACCAAGGTCTCATCGACCAGAGTGATCACTGACTTTTGTTTTTTGAAAATTGTCAGTTTGTATACTTTTCAGCCCTTTTTATGATTAAAAAAGTAATGCATGCCCATTACAATTGGAAATCACAGACAAAGCTTAAAGGTATATGAAGCCCTCTGTAATTCCACCATCTGGAGACACCCATAGTGATGATTCTGAAGGGGCCCTTTGGATGCCTCAGGGCTGCGGCCGTCTGTACCTTCTGCTCTGGCCACCCCCCGCCCAGAATCATCATCGTTGCCTCTGCCTCTTTGGAGCCTGGGGAGGGTCTGATGTGGTCCTCTGCCGTTTGAGTGAGTTGGTGACACACTCGCTGCCAGTTGTACAGAAGGGTTGAGCACGCCCATCACCACCCTCCATCAGTGGCTCGTTCTTTATATCCGTGGTTGGTGCTCAGGGGATGAAGTTAAAGGGATGTGCTGTACCCCACTCCCACTGGGCCGACAGAGCCTTCTGTTTCTGCCTTGAAACCCTTCTCTCCCTGAGCTGGGCGGGTAACAAAGCTGAGTCCCAGAGAGAAATGTAGCGCTCCCAAGTATACCTCCTGCACTCACTCCACTTCCAAGGAAAGTCCTCAAGCAGATTAACTCCTGGTATGCTGAGGCCACCCATGTGCCACGTGTCCCCACCCTCTGAAGGCAGTGAAGGGGTAGACCCCAGGCTTAGCACAAGTGCACAGCCAAGAAAATGCACAACAAACTAACTGGGATTCACTCTTTCAGAGTTTTCAGCCCTGAGTATCATTATGTGTATTTTCTAATTTCATTATTCTTTGAAAGCATGGTTTTAATGTAATAGTCTGTCTTAAGGATGAACTAGAGTAAGTGAGTAGAGTTGGATGCAGTGATAGCTATCCAGACACTAATTCTGAGTCACTCTGCTTGGGGGACCTCAGCTTGGGTGTCTGCAGACCTTTCCTCCTTACCTTGTTCACTGGGGTACAATCCACACGTCCCAGCAGCGTGGCTTCGCATCCAGTGGTTGCCATCCAGAGCAGTCGGCCTTAGGCTAGACCGAGATTTACCCTTTCACTGTGAGGAAAGGTTGGACTGAGCTACCAGGGTTGCATTTCAGGAGAAATGCTTAACCTGTGTAAGAGCAAATTGTTGTTCCATCACCGTTCCCAGCATCATTTCTAACAGATATTCATTACGAATGAATCTTGTATTAAAGTGTTTTCTGAATGATTATACCTTGAAGTGCCTTCTGAGCAGTTTACTGGGTGTGATAGTAACGTGTGTGTGTGTTTTACCTCAGCTGTTGGAACGTTTGGTAGCCACCCCTGCCTGGTTGTGCTCCGGCCCTGTCCTGCTTTCTCATGCCTGGGCAAAGGGTGTAACGGCAGCCGGAGAAACTGCCGAAGTACTAGATGTTAGGACCTTGATTCCATCAAAAACAAAACAAAAACAAAAAACCCAACAAACCCCAGGGGCTGAATCTCACAGGAATAAGATTTAAGATGAGTGGCGTGCGGTAAAACACTCAGCGAGTCAGTGGAATCAACCCCAGGGACACCCGATGGTGAGGGGTCCCAGAACTGTGTCACATGCAGGGCACAGGCAGACCCAGGAGTGTGTGGCCAGGTGAGGAAGGGTGTGATGATTTGCTTCAGGGGTTTGAGGGGATGTTGCTTGGCCAAGAACTTGTACATCTTTGGATGGCCCTAGAGGACAGAAGGATGGACAGCGGGTGCGTTGCAGATGTTCATCCAGTGCCGTGTGGAAACAGGCTGCCTTGGAACGTGGGGAGTTTTCCCCCTCTGGTGACGATCAAGCAGAGGCTAAGAGACCCAGTCCTTTAGGGATTTCCTAAGGGGGTCACTAACACTCTGAAATAATGGATTCTTTTAGAACAAAAGACCTTTAACTCAAAGACTTTACTAGTTGATACCGTCTTTTCCCATGTTAATGCGAATGTGCACGGTTACGTTCTACAGGGAGGAGGTGGTGGTTAAGACTTGTATTTCTGTAACGTAGAACATTTACGTGAAGCGGGTGGTTTCGTACTTTATCTCGCCTTTCCACTGTGGGAGCTTTGCGAATACTTCCAAGGGGCATGTTGTTTCCTGTCTCTCTGATGGGCTCGCCTCTCATCCAGCGTGTGCCACCACGCTCCATACCTCCTTGGACTTCTGTGGTCTTGGGTGGAACCCACTGGTTTTTACATCCTGCAAGAAAGAATCCTGGCCGATGAGGAAATCTGTTTTCCATCACTGATTGGAAATGGATTCCTACCCCTGCCCCCTTGCTCTGGATTTAATCTTCCTATGAGAATCGGCTAAGCCATTTCCCCCCATCACAGGACATCCCAGCACTGACCAGCGGCCTGCCGTTGGTTGCAAGGGAAGCCAGAAGGAGGGTGGGCAGCCCTTGCTGGTGACCTTGAAGGCTGCTCAGGGCCTGTCAGCCTCTGGTGGGGACCTGTCTGTGTACTGACTTCTTTGAACAGCTCAGCGTGTCTGAGAGCTGAGATCCTATCCTGGGCTCTCCCCGGCCCCCTTGCTCCTGTGCTGAGGCTCACTAGGGAAGCCGCACAGGGAAACGGAAGAGGTAGGGCAGATCTGGTCTGGGTTCTGGTTCCGCGTGTTAAGCTTGGACGGGGCCCCGGATTCTGCAGAGGGCGCGGGAAGCCTCTGGGATCATCTCCCAGAGCACCTCAGTGCTGAGACCTTGGGAAAACCTCCTCTTTCACTCAGCATGCTCTGGGTTTCCATAAGTTTCCTTCCTGATTGAATTTTCTCATTAAAACCCGCATTCCCTAAGCTGTCGGGCAGCAGTACACTTTTGAGATGGAGGAAGAGTGGCCGGCTCTCTTGTTTCTTTTCTTTTCTCCCCCACCTTTCCTGAGGTCTCACTGAAGCACTCTCAGCGGCACATACGTAAAGTGTGCACAATTTGATCGTTTCTAGTTGTTTTATGATAACATGTAACATCTGCCTCCCTGCACTCCCCTTCCTCCTGCGTCTGGTCCTGCACTCCCTAGCTTTCCAGGCTCTTAAGAAGCAGCGATCCAGCTGGCAGAGCTGGAACAAGTGTTTCCATAAGCATTCCCACGATCCTTGAAGTGAGGAGCGTGACCTCGGAACCATGTGCCGGGTCCCCTCCCCTGATGGAGGAGGAGGTGGGAGGTAAGAACAATACTTGGATGGATGGATCCCTGTCTGGGGCACAGCCGGAAAGCTGAGCATTCGTAGGCCATCCAACCACTGGCGTTCTCCTGGGATTCAAGGGTTAGAGGGGAAAGTGAATTGATTTCTACCTTCACGTGAGAGGCAGGAGCCAACAAAACAGTCCCCTTTGCTTTTGTAAAAAGCTCTGCAACGGTGCCTCCCATTCGTTTTGGTCACAGAACTTATGAGCTAAGTATAAGAAAATTGGCAAAGTACAGCAAAGATGTTTTCTCTTTGTGTCATGAAGCTCTCCCGTTGCTGAGTTGAGGCTTACTTTGCTGAGGTCCCTGGTAAACAGTTTATTCGGTTTCCCTGGGCTGGTGGGAACACGGGGAGAATGCCTTCCTAGCTTTGGAAACCTAGGAGGGTGTCTTGCTGTGACAGGATCGGGGACGAGTTTCACTGCCCATTGTGTTTTGTTTCTAAATCGCTTTTCCAGTTGCAGATTCTCCATTTCATATCAGGCCTTTCAGACTGTGCAGAAGGGGTGTGAGCGTCTTAGGCCGGCTGACTTTGCAGTCTGTATTTATTCCTGTGACCCAGAGACAGGAAGTAATTGACGTTACCATTTATTTCCTTTATTGGAAATCAGCAAGCATCCCACTCAAAAACTTATTTAGGAAAGTATGTCTCCTGGGGCTCAGTGGCGTGCTGTGCCGTTCTGACTGCAGTTTTCCTCTGTAGGTGAGGAATGTCCGAGCTGGAGGTGATTAGGGTAATAACATCCCAGCCCTTGAGCCGTTCAGCACCTTGTCCTCAGATTTCTCCCCATCCTGCCCTCAGAACACATTGAGAGGGCCTCTGGCCTGAGGCAGAGGGACATTTCTTATATTCATGGAAGACCCTATTACTCAGGGAAGGTTCCAAATTACAAGACTGCTTTTTATATTTATTTATTTATTTATTTATAGCTGCGTTGGGTGTTTGTTGCTGTGCGCAGACTTTCTCTAGTTGCGGTGAGCGGGGGCTACTCTTCGTTGCGGTGCGTGGGCTTCTCATTGTGGTGGCTTCTCTTGCCGCAGAGCACGGCCTCTAGGCACGCGGGCTCGGTAGTTGTGGCTCGCGGGCTCTAGAGTGCAGGCTCAGTGGTTGTGGCGCACGGGCTTAGTTGCTCCGTGGAATGTGGGATCTTCCCGGACCAGGGCTCGAACCTGTGTCCCCTGCATTGGCAGGCGGATTCCTAACCACTGCGCCACCAGGGAAGTCCCAAGATTGCTTTTAATGAAAGCAGTCAGTCAGTGGATTTCTGTATCTGGATGAGGTTACAGTTTTGTCTCCTATGGAACAGAAAAACACTATTCTGAGAAATTGAGTGTCCAGATTCATAAAGAATTATCATGTAAGCCATCCTTGAACTTTGGCTCTGTAGACGTGCATGTGGAAGTAGACTCAGCGCAAATCACCGAGCCTGGTCTAGCCCTCCTTTGATCAAACCACCAACCCGTCAGGCTCTGTGGGCCCAAGAACTCGCTGGTGCCGTGCCTGGATGCACACAGCCCAGCCCTGTTTTCTAGAGTTTGGCAGAAGGCCAGAGAAGCCTTTATTTTGAAATTTTAGGTTATATCCTTCTACCTTTTTCCCCTTCCTCTTCTCTGTTGACTTAACTTGTAAAATGTATGCAGTGACTATGTCCCAGGTATGTGTTAAGTGTTCTATGAGCATGAACCCCACTTGATCTTTAAAATAACGCTATGAAGCATGTGCTGTTTAATTACCCTTTTTTTTTGTTTTGTTTTGTTTTGTTTTTTGCGGTATGCGGGCCTCTCACTGTTGTGGCCTCTCCCGTCGCGAGCACAGGCTCCGGACGTGCAGACTCAGCGGCCATGGCTCACGGGCCCAGCCGCTCCACGGCATGTGGGATCTTCCCGGACCGGGGCACGAACCCGTGTCCCCTGCATTGGCAGGCGGACTCTCAACCACTGCGCCACCAGGGAAGCCCTAATTACCCTTGTTTTACAGATGGGGAGACCTGAGGCTCGGAAGAGGTTAGTCACTTGTCCAGGGTCACACTGCTAGAACCTGGCAGAGTCAGGATTTGAATGCAGACCTCTCTCTCAAACCTGTACTGTTAACTAGAGAGCTGTCCCTCCCTTGCTGCTCAGCTATGCAAAAGTGTATGTTAAGTTCCTCTTCTTTTGGAGCCTCGAAAACAAAGAGGTGGCTTCTGTGCTCCTTAGGATGAGAAGGGAGCATGGCGGCAGCAGGTGGCCTGGCTGCCGGCAGTACGGAGTAGGCTTTGGGGTCAGCCCGCCTTTGAAGCCCAGCCCCACTGCCATTACCTGTGGAACCTCACGGTGTTGCAGTTTCCGCATCTGAGAATAACACTAGGACTTACCTCCTGGGATGTAAGATGAAGTGAGACAGTGGCATATAAAGCACTTAGAGCAGTGTTTTAATCCGTTTTAGCTATTGTTTTTATTAATGCCTTCTGAGCCCTTAAGTCCGAGCCTGCCATGGAGTAACCGCCCAGCGACAGGCGTTGTTGGCAGTGGTTGTAGTGTTGCTGGCAGGGCCTGCTTTGGATGGTAGAGGGAAAGGTGGTCCTCGTAGTGCTGTGCAGTGTTTGAGCTTAGTCTCTGGTTTTCAGAAAGATATCTTGGGAGTGGAACTTGTTGCTTCCCTTTCTTTAATTACTTTTGCTCACTGAAGGGCTTTAAGCTCCTTACTCAGCCACCAGCTTTCTTGAGACGCAGCACTCAACGTTTAGTTAAGGATGGAAGGAAAGAAGGTTTTGAGCTTGTGAAAAATGTCTTGTTGGCAAGATGTTCTCTAAGGAAACTTGTCTGTTGAGAGAGGAATGGTGTTTTCACTCATAAAGATCGGTTTCCTCTGACTCAAAAGAGCGAAAAAGGAGCGGCCGTGCCCAGTTTGATTTTTCAGGCTCTTGTTCCATGGCTACCCACTTGCATGCCTTCAGGTGATGTTAACCACAGAAGTGGGGGGAGGGGTGTGTGTGTGTGTGTGTGTATATGTGTGTGTGTGTGTGTGTGTGTTAATGCCATGTGGGAATGTTAGAGTCCTGTGCCCTCTGAAACTAAACTCTGTGGAAGAGGATGGTGATAGTACCTATTGTTTAATTGAGCACTTAATATGTTTCAGAAAGTCTACTAGTTTCTTCACACATACTTTATGATATTGTCCTGAAAACAACGCTGCAAGATAGGTATTATTGTTAGTTTCATTTAACAGATGAGGGAAATGAGGCTCTGGAAAGTGAAGGACTTTTCCAGACCTCCATTGCTAGGAGGTGGCAGTGAAGGATTTAAACCCTTGTCTGTCTGACTTCCAAGGTCCTTTTTGCCACTCACAGCCCAGCAAGGGGGTCTGTCTTAGGTCTTAGATATCGAGGCCGGAAGGACCTTGCTTTTAGGCATCTCCCTGCCTGGTGGGTCCTGACACCTGGAAGTTTTGTAACAGGTCTTAGGTTAAATTTACAAATTAATCACAGACTGGTAAAATGTTGCCTTGTCCTTCACTGTCACCAAAGGCTATGAAGTCTTTGGGGATGTATTTGGAGGTCCCAGAGGGCCCAGCATTATTGCGGGAACTCCCTTGTACTGTGATGTGCTGTGCCCGTGGTTGATAGTGTAGAGTGTGACCCTGTAAGAAGGAGCTGCCCTTGAGCTGGGTAGGGCAGGCAGGGATTTGGGGGGGTTTCCACGTTGATTCGCACTGGCATCTGATATAAGAGCTCAGGAACCCAGGGAAGAAATGGGCCAGCTGTTTTGGTTGACGCGTAAACACTGTGTTCGTCTTTTCCTCAAACCTCCCTTTGGATATAAGTTAAAAGGCAGGGGCTTCCCTGGTGGCGCAGTGGTTGAGAGTCCGCCTGCCGATGCAGGGGACACGGGTTCGTGCCCCGGTTCGGGAAGATCCCACATGCTACGGAGACTAGGCCTGTGAGCCATGGCCGCTGACCCTGCGCGTCCAGAGCCTGTGCTCCGCAACGGGAGAGGCCACAACAGTGAGAGGCCCGCGTACCGCAAAAAAAAAAAAAAAAAAGAAGAAAAAAAGAAAGAAAGGCAGCACTGCCCTCTTGCAGATGAAATACTTAGGTTGACGGAGGCTTTGTCTCCTCCAAATCCCTTAAATCTTGCTGCTTTCCCATCATGACTTGTCCATTTGTGCTGTTTGCAGTTTGGACCCAGGCTCTCCCCCACACCTCTGGAAGCCATGTGCATCGTGTTATTGGCGGAAACCCGTGGCCAAATGTTACGGATTTCATCCAGGCCATCTTATAACTCAGCTTGGGGGAAGGTTTACGTGAATTGGCTGCTTCTGCTCTGAGAAAGGGAGGATACTTTTCTCAGCCTTCGTCAATGAACATGTGGATGATGTTTTTTCCAAAAAAAAAAAATTCTTTAACTCTTCTTTGGAGTATAGGGACACTCTGCTTTAATCATCTTTGACTTTGGTGAAAGGCTTCTTGAATTTCTTGTGCCATTGAGGTAGAAGTGGCATGCACGACATCCACTGAAGACGTCTCAGGATCTCCCCTACTTCTGTGTACAAAGTGGAGGGATTAGTCTCTTTTTACATGAAGCCAGCCAGGGTCCTGCAGAGGCAGCAGCTATAGACATCTGTGAAACATCGATGATCAGACAATAGGTAATGGCACCTTGCAGATCTTCTGAAGGGGTCCAGGAAACCATCAACCAGAGAAACTCTCTGAAAAAGCCTCTACCGTTTTTGAGAAATCCACCTGTCAGTCATAGTGTTTGTGAGAATAGAGTCTGTGACGCAGGGGGACAGGAGATTTCAGAATTTGGTAGGAGGTAGAACTGTCCATAATTTGCCCAACCTGGAAGAAGAGACTTCCTGCCCCTGTCTGATTTTGTGAGTTGGCAAGTTGTTCTCCAAGTCATTTGAAATTAATTTTCTTTTAGTTTGGGTTGGTTAACATTCTCTAGAGATTGTTTGGTCACAGGAAGCAAAACATGTTTTGTTCCGTGTCCTTCTCTGTTATTCAGTGCCCAGGATCTAGGACAAGTCACTTCACCTTCTGAGCCTTGGTTTATTTATCTGTAAAGCTGGGATAATAGTGCCCATCTCAAGGAGCTGTTGGGATGCTTGCCCAAAAGCCACACGTGCAGTGTCTGGTCCACAGTCGGCCCAGAAAGTAAGCTAGAGAAAAGAAGATGTTATTAAGAAAATCGTAAGGAGAAGAAAATACACTTACAGTACAAAATATGTATTTATTGAAAAAAATCTGTGTATAAGTGGACTCACACAGTTCAAACCCATATCGTTCACGGGTCAACTGTGTAAGTATTCTTAATGATGCCATTGTTAATCCTAATATACAGTTTTATTTTAAATTGTATTTTTTAAAAAAGTAAATCCAGTCCCATTCTTCACTTTTGACTTACAGTTAAACTGTAAGCAGATGGAAAGCGCCAAACTGTATAATAAATAGATTTGTTTTCTGGTCCTGGCTCATGTTTAGTTGTATGGTAAGTTTTAATTAGTTATGGATAAGTCTGGGCCTCAGTTTTCCTCATTAAAGAAAAAAAAAAGAGGACTTCCCTGGTGGCGCAGTGGTTAAGAATCCACCTGCCAATGCAGGGGACACGGGTTTGAGCCCTGGTCCGGGAAGATCCCACATGCCGCGGAGCAACTAAGCCCACGAGCCGCAACTACTGAGCCCACACGCTGCAACTACTGAAGCCCGTATGCCTAGAGCCCGCGCACGGCAACAAAGAGTAGCCCCCACTCGCTGCAACTAGAGAAAGCTCTCACGCAGCAACGAAGACCCAATGCAGCCAAAATAAATAAACAAACAAAATTTTTTTTAAAAGTTGCCAATTAGATGGTTTCTAAGATCCCCTTCAGCTTAACATTTCTGTGATTCTGTTTTAAAATCTGGAGAGGTAGAGGGGAGCACACCCAAGGTAAAATGCTCCAGTTCACCCAGCTGGCCTGTTAGCAGAGCCAGGAAGAGTACGTGAGAAATCTGGCAGACGGAGATCCATCCGGAGCCGTGGGTGTGTCCGCTGTCATCTCACCTGGGGTGTTTCCCCGGGTAGACTCATCACCGCTGCTTTGTATGGCAGAGTCATAAAGAGCAGGCGGCGCTTGCCTTCAGATTGGTGCTGATTGGGAACCGAGTTTCCATGCATAGAACGAGTCATCAAGCTTTCTGAGGTACTGGCGGGGCTCGATAGAGGTGGAGGATGCCGGAGGGAAGGGGCATCTCTCTGCTCCCAGGGCAGGTAGAAGACCCCAAAATACACTGCTCACCTTGCTCCGAGCAGTGACTGCTTGAGCGGTTAGAATGTGCTTGCACCGTTGTGCCTCCTTCAGGACCCCGGTTGGCTCACTCCTCGTTGAGAGTTTTCGCCGTTCCACCAAACTCACCAGGTAAACTTTGTCCCTGCAGAGAAGCCATTCCCGGTTCTGCAGTTACAGATTTGGGGAATGTAAACATTGAATCAGTTATCTGAAACCGTTTTTCTTCCTCAGCCCGTAGCAGAGATAGAGCTCCACCTCCTGAGTGATTCATTTTGGATCCTCCACTCCCTGAAGGGACGTGTAAGGGAAAAATCAGCGGATGGCTGTTGTAGTGTTTGACACGGAGCCTGAATGTAGGTTGCTAAGTTTTGCTCCAGAATAAATATATCTTGGAAATTCTCATTGCTTGATGGGGAGTCAAGGTAATTTTTGGGGTCTCTGCTAGGACTGTCCCATTTGTACGTTTCTGATGGCCTCAGCTGGGCTTGGGAACACCGGTAACTAGGGAGAAGGCGAAATGGCGGGAATATTTCCTGGTGCCATTCCGGACTGGAGAGATGGGTCAGAGGACTTTGGAAAGAAGGCCAAACAAGGAGAGGATAGTACAGAACAGAAAAACAGCGGGCAGAGGATCTTTTGTGGGTGAATATGGACTTTGGGCAGCTCTTACTACTGTTTTCTGCCCAGGAGTTCTGTCCCTTCTCCCACTCTGGTTGTAGGGGAGCCGTGCACTCCT
The DNA here is from genome assembly GCF_003676395.1 of Aethalodelphis obliquidens. NCBI lineage: Eukaryota > Metazoa > Chordata > Mammalia > Artiodactyla > Delphinidae > Aethalodelphis > Aethalodelphis obliquidens. The sequence goes on from NW_020837953.1 coordinate 38,045,177, forward strand.
CGTAAACAGGGCGCGGTTGCTGTGAGTGGGGGAGAGTTGTGGCGTCTGCTCTCCTTTGCTGGTGCTTTAATGACTTGGAAACTGAAATAACACTCCGCCAGCCTTTCTAGAGACTCCTGGCAGCCTAAATGGAAAACTTGTGTAAAATGAGCAAAAAATCAGGGAGGAAAGGACCCTTGAGCACCCAAAAACTATTATGTTAAAGTGCTAGCAGATACGCCATGTGCTTCACATCCTGGGAGAGTTCCCAGCGCTTGTAGAGGACGCACTGTGGGGATGCCCTCGAGGGTCAGAAGCTGCGCCACACATGTCACCTCATTCCCAGCGGCCCCGCAGGGTGGAGCATTGTTAGGCCCATGTTTTAAGGTTTGAAAAACTGAAGCTGCAGGGGATTAAGTGATGACTTGCTTACTTCCACCCTGCAGGTTAAGTGGACGAATAGGAACTTTTATTATTGGATCACGTCTGTGCCTTTACAGGCTTAGACTTCTTTGAGAAAAGGACGAAAGCTGTGGGCCCTTAACCTTGAAACACACACACACACACACACACACACACACACACACACACACCCTACACTGTCAAGGTGCTCACAAACTGTGGGACTATGACTCTGGACCCCAATTTATGAATCTGTGATTTATTCCTTCTCTCAAAGTTGGAGTTTTTCCCGTGTTCTTTTGTTTCTTTTTGTTTTTAACAAATAGGCTTCTAATTTCCTAACCCATAGCAGATTAGATGAGGGAGTGTAGCTGATGGCCCGTCCAAGAGGTAGAAAAATTTAAAACACAGACACAGGGCCATGTTCCAGGAATGGGCACTCCTAACGGTGTCCTTGGCCAGTGAAAAGTGGTATGACTGTGTTCATTGCATTGTCCTCTGTGTAAAAACATGGACCTTATAATACATTTAAGAGGGAGTTCCATCTTTTAGGATTAATAGAAAGTTGGTACATTTGTGCCTCAGTATATCCACGGGGGATTGGTTCCAGGACCCTCTGCAGAGACCAAAATCCAAGGACACTCAAGTCCCTTATATAAAATGTCATAGAACAATGATTACAGTCGGCCCTCTGTATCCGAGGGTTTCGCATCCCTGGAGACAGAGGGCCAGCTGTGCTTTGCTTATCTGGAAGAGGTCACTGGGAGGAGTGCCCCGTGCCTCTGTGATAATGGGATAGCTCTAAATATAGAGTAGGAGGGTGCAGTCCTTCTTTCTTGCATCTTTTTCTGGCTGTCTTCTTCCCTGGGTCACGAGCTCCTGGAGGGCAGGGACCACATCTCAGTAGTTCAGCTCTGTGTGCCCAGTGCCTCCATGTCACCCAGCAGTTGACTGAATCAAGTGGAAAGATGGCATGGGTGTAGTAGCAACCTCTCATCATGATACAGGATCAAGTGCTGATTCTGCCACTGACTGTGTGACCCTGCGCAACTTTCTCTGAACCTCATTAGCTGTCTGTAAAATGATGGGGCAGGGCTTAGATAAACTTGAAAAGTATATCTGGACCTAAATTTCTGTGATCTGGCAGATTTTTTTTTTTTGACCCAGAATTTTATTGTGTCAACAACCTGGTTTTCTTTTCTTTCTTTCTTTCTTTCTTTTTTTTTTTTTTTTTTTTTTGGCCATGCCATGCAGCTTGCAGGATCTTAGTTCCCCGACCAGGGATTGAACCAGGGCCCGTGGCGGTGAAAACGCTGAGTCCTAACCACTGGACAGCCAGGGAACTCCCCTGGCAGAATTTTTGTTTTAAAGCAGAGACTCGTAAAGTGATTGTTTTCACAGTGCTCAAAACCACATTAACCCAAGGCACTGAATTAATTCACCTTGAAATGGTTAATTTTATGTTGAAGATGACCTTGGCCCAGCTGTGATGATATACAGTGGACCCCAAAAGGTAAAAGGAGGCTTGATCTGCCAACTGGGCTTTCACTGTGGTTTTGATTAACTTGGTATAGGGTTTTGGATTTTCCCATGGGAAGGAAAGTCATCCCAAGGGAATGCTTGTGTTTGTGTTTGGTGAGCCATCAGCCTCCATGTGCTGCTGTCATCGCTGTGTCCCTTCCAGAAGATTCAACCAGAGGGCACTCAGTCAGTGGAAGAAGCACTTACCTTTTTATTCATCCAAACTATGCAGTTTTGCAGAGCGACCTACAGATGAGTGGTTGGCTGGGCTGGCCTGTGAATCTTCCCCACGTGGCCCCCAGGACAAGCTTTTCCTGAGCCACGTGGCAGAAAACAGATTCAACTATTAAACAGAGTTGCTTGTTGGGTCCCAGATTATACAAGACAAACCATGGTTAGATTAGACTCCAGAAATTTGTGATAAATCAGCCTGGGCTCCAGTGAAGTTTACCTTTGTGTTGTCTGTGAAGTATTTTCTAAGCCTCTTGGGAATGTAAACGAGTGAAGGTCTTGATGAATTTAAGAACAAACTGTGAAGGCCTCGAAGCTTTGGTTGGTTGTTTATGTATAGACAGATGCTATGATCTGGGGACTTCCCTGGTGGCTAAGTATCTGCCTGCCAATGCAGAGGACACGGGTTCGAGCCCTGGTCCGGGAAGATCCCACATGCTGCGGAGCAGCTAAGCCCGTGCGCCACAACTACTGAGCCTGCGCTCTAGAGCCCGTGCTCCTAGAGCCCGTGCTCTGCAACAAGAGAAGCCACCGCAATGAGAAGCCCGCGCACCGCAGCAAAGAGTAGCCCCGGCTCGCCACAACTAGAGAAAGCCCGCGCACAGCAACGAAGACCCAACACAGCCAAAAATATAAATAAATAAATTTTTTTTAAAAAAGTACTGATCTGCCTCAGCCAGTCACTAGAGCAGGCCACGTAGGACTTATGCTCGGGAAGCCAAGCGGTTTGAGTTACTGCTTGTCCTTGAAATTACAAACATACACACACCAGCGAGGCTGTAGCATCATCTTCTAGCAGGTGGTCCCCACTGGAAAACTTAGTCATCTCAGACTTCTCGTTTCTAGTAGGTACCCTTGGCTTGTCTGTCCCGCCTCTTAGAGTCTTTGACCCTCCCGTCCTCTCCAGCCCTACAGCCAGGGCCCTGGGTGCTTTGGAGGCCCCTCTTCTGACCCTCTTGCCCCCAGTCCCGTCTCTGGTCAGACTGCGTCCCCACAGTCACCAGAGGCATCCTTCTGTATCTGTTACTATTGCATCTAACAAAGTCACTCCAAAACCTAGTGACTTAAAATAACAGTAATCCTCACATTATGCACCTCCAGTGGTTTTGGGGGCCAGAAACTCAGGAGAGCCTTGGCTGGGTGGTTCTGGCCTGGGGTCCCGTACTGTTGCAGTCAGACAGCTGACGCTGGAGCAGGGGGCTGGCCGGGCGGCTCACTTGAGAGTCACAGGGTCTCTTCACGTGGCTTTTCTACCTGGGCTCCGTAGCTCTTCCTTACAGCAAGGCCGCCTCAGGGCAATTGTTGCGCTGTTTACATGGCCGCTTGGGGCTTCAGGCGTGGGTGTTCACCAAGCAAGGTGGAAGATGATGCTCTTTTCTGGCTCAGAAGTGACAGAGGTGAATCCTGCTATTCTGTGTTGATACAAGCAGTCACAAAACTCCCCATTCCAAGGGGAGGGGACGCGGACTCCACCTCTCAGTGGAGGAATGACAGTCACATTATAACGGGGCGAGGGGGTGAGAGCTTGCTAAGGCCATTTTTTGGGAACTGTGATCCGCTTCACCTTCTACGACACGACAGTATTCCTCTCAGTCCTCTGTGGGAAAATCTTCCGGGGCTCCTAATCCCTTCTGGAGAAGCACGTTTTAAAGGCCACACAAGCTGTACCTATAAAGTCGACAAACGCAAGACGGCTGGGAGCACCGAGGTTTTGTCCCCAGGCCTTGGAGCTCCGCGGAGCCCGGAGCCTGCTGAGGACGCCACTGCCCTCGGAGGGAGGGTTTGGCTGTAACCTAGCCTTGCTGTGGGCCCTGGACCAGGGCCACACCCCACTGCGTTGCCTTCCTCCAAGCGGCGCCTCGGCTCTCCTGGCCTCTCCTTGTCTCACTGTGCTTGCTGCCTCCGTGTCTGCCCGGGGCACCCCTGCTTAGCCCGTGATAACCGGTGCGTGTACCCCCTCTTCTGAGGCATCTTTTGCAGTTCCCTGTACCACTCATATGGACCTTTGTGAAACGTTTTTCATTTTTGTGGATTGGTGTGTTTATTGTATTAAGCTTTTTTGAGTTTATTGCAGGTTGGGACATGTCCTGTTCTCTGCATCCCCACCTGGGGACTGAATAGCTGTTGTTAGGTGATGATTTCCAAATTAGTCTCTGCCTTTTTAGTTCATTGAGTAGGCCAAGTTTCACAGTTCTGCAAATTGCTGGCAACACTACCCAGTGTCTGAAAATTCCTTAGTAGATTTTTTAAGCTGTAGTGTTTTATTTGATTTCTTATGCTGAAAAATTGTTCTAGTCTGTATTAACAGTTGTTTTACTTGTTGTGATTTTTAAGCAGTTTGTGTGTTTCTTCCAGTCATGTGAAAAAGGAGCAGAAAGTGAAACATTCCCCAGCTCAGTTTATATTCTGAAAAAACACAACCAAAAATCTAAACCGACACCTTGAAGCCTCACCAGCTTAAAGCAGGGGAGCTGTCCCCTCCGTATTCTGACATCCTAACGAGGACTTATCTTCTGTCTTTTTCTGTATAGATTTTGACTACACCATAAGTTCCTGGAGACAGGGACTTTGTTATGTTAACCATTCAGCGTCAAAAACAGTGCTTGTTTCCTAGGAAACCCTCAAATAATTATTGAATGACTAATTGAATGGGCAGAGCATTATGGAGAGTGAAGTGAAATGGTCATTCTTTTCTTCCCCTAAATTTTATTTATTTATTTGGCTTCATTGGGTCTTAGTTGTGGCAGGTGGGGTCTTTCGTTGCAGTACCCGGGCTCTTCGTTGCAGTGTGCGGGCTTCTCTCTGATTGTGGCGTGCGAGCTCCAGAGCGCATGGGTTCAGTAGTTGCAGCATGCGAGCTCTCTAGTTGAGGCACGCGAGCTCAGTAGTTGTGGCGCGACGGCTTAGTTGCCCCGCGGCATGTGGGATCTTAGTTCCCCGACCAGGGATTGAACCCTTGTCCCCTACATTGGGAGGTGGATTCTTAACCACTGGACCACCAGGGAAGTACCTCATTCTTTTTACTATTTACCTTTCAACCTGGAAAACGCCACCCATGGAAGGTGGAACTGGGAAAGCTCGTTTTATGAGGGAAGTGTCTAGGATCAGTTAGGGTTTCAAAGGAGCCATCACGTGGAGAGCCCTTGGTCATGGGGTGGCAGTATACAAAATAATGGAAAGCCGGGAAATCCTAGGAATATAATTGATACATGAAGAAGTGCACATCAGTGTATTGTGAGCTATGCCTCATCTCTGCAGCTTCTATGTCCCATTGCTCTAGACATCACACTTGCCTCATATGATCATATGCCTCACATGATAGGCTCTTTTGTGGATGGTTCCTTGAGGGTCAGGACTAGGTTTCATTCACTGGGCCTGATTCAGGGCCTGGCCAGTGGCCGGCACTCAAGGCTTGGTTGTTGAATTGAAACCTAGTTGTTGGCCTGCAGGGGGCTGTTGAAGGGCATGGTGGGTGTGGTGGGTGCGTCTTCGCTTAGACTGGGATACAGTGCACAGCCCACTAGAAGGACTCTTAGAGGCCCTCTCCCCAAATCCCAGACCATGAGGTTAAGTGAGCAGACTAGCTTGCACAGACATCCAGTGACAGGGCAAACTTTGGACTCTGAGCTCCTAATTCCCAGTTTCTGTCCTTGTTTGCTCTTGTTTGTATTTTTTTCTATTACCTTTAAAAAATATTAAGTACAGTGAAACAGAGAGCTCAGAAATAAACCCATGCATATATGATCAATTAATTTATGACAGAGGAGGCAAGAATATACAATGGGGAAAGGACAGTCTCCTCAATAAATGGTGTTGGGAAAATTGGACAGCTACATGCAAAAGAATGAAACTGGACCCCAGTCTTACACAATACACAAATATCAACTCAAAAATATTTAGATCCTTGATAACTATAAAGGAACATATTAACATATATGTAAGTTTAAGCAACATGATATTATGAACATCCTTGAATCCATTATTCTGTGCAAGACTTAGATGAATAGCAACTTTCGTCTTCCCCTAGTGGCTTCTTGCCTTATAACTATTCTTCTCACTCTTCTGAATTTTGTATTTAACATTCTCTTGTCTTAGCTAATAAGAAAGAAAGCCTTGCTATATTGGTTTAAAATACAGACATACACGCACACTGTGCGTGTGTGTGTGTGTGTATCTAAATAACAGTTCAGGATTGCTGGGTTTTGAGCATCCTAGGTAGTCCCCTTGGACTTGCTTCCCCTCCCCCACCATCATTCTATTTCTGGGGCCACTCATGTTGTACGTAGCTGTGGACCATCCATGTTTTCTTCATTCTCTTGTGCTATTTCCCATTTGGGACCCTCAGGATTTGGGATGACCCCACCCCCCCACCCCCCAAGCCAAGGGCTCCGGTTAACTCTAATTTTAACTTTTTACAAGCTGTCATTAAGCTTTCCCATGTTGCGTGGCTTATGGGAAGCTTTTAGTCATTTTCTAATTTAATGCTAGTTAGACATCCTTAGCCTTAGAAATTTGTAGTGAGTATTTCCTATTAAGATTGTTGGGATTAATGCAAAATACAGGTTAGACCATTTTGCAGTAGTATTTTAGTGCTTTCAACTCAATCCAGTCAGAGGACTGTCCAGAAGGAAGCCTTCATGCTACCGGCACCCTTGGAGGGTGTGGCCGTGGTCAGCGTATTGGGGTTGGGGGCATGTGAACAGGCTCCTTGGAAGGGTTAAAATAGTGTCTTTTCATGTTGATCTTCTCTGGTCACGTTACGACTTTTCTTTTCCTAGATAATACACTACTCAGTTTCTAGTTAATCCCTTCTGAACATCCCACTGTGTTCTGGATTAAAGATTCAGCGTAGAATTACTTTACTGCTGGTGGGAATGGAAGATGGGACTGCCATCATGTATGCCTCCATATCGTTTTCCATGGTGGCTACACCAATTTACCTTCCCACCAAAAGTGTAGGCGAGTCCCTTTTTCTCTACATCTTCACCAACATTTCTTGTTTCTGATCTTTTTGGTGATGGCCATTCTGACATGTGTGGGGTGTTGTATCATTGTGGTTTTGATTTTCGTTTCTCTGATGGTTGGTGGTGTTGAGCATCTTTTCATGTGCCTGTTGGCTATCTGTGTATCTTCTTGGGGGACTGTCTCTTTTTTTTTTTTTTTTTGATATTGAGTTGTAAAGCTAATTATATATTTTGAATATTAAAAAATGATTCAGTGTAGCTAGGCTTATATCTAAAATTTTTTTCTAGTTCTCAGGAGTATTGTTAATATCCAGTTGAGACAGTTTCCAAAGACCAGCCGTTTTTAGGGTTACAGGTAGTCTGTGAGTTAGAATTGTATGTAAAATGTTCTGTGCCGTTTTCTGGGGCCTTAGCTTTGACCAGAGTTTGGGAGTCTGTAGTCCCCAAAACAATCCTTTTAAACCAAGGTTTCTCCAACTTGGCTCTACTGACATTTGGGGCCAGGTTGTTGGGGTCTGTCCTGTACATCGCAGATGTTTTGAAGCATCCCTGACACCTACCCATTAGATGCCAGTAGCTGTCTTTCCAGACAGTGATGACAACCGAAAACGTCCTCATACATTCCACATGTTCCTGCGGGTTGGTGGGGAGGGCGAAATCAATCCCAGTTGAGAAACACTAATTCACACCTTTGAAAAAAAGAAAAATGACTTGATTTTTTTTAAAGCAGTTTTAGGTTCAAAGCAAAATTGAGCAGAAGGTACAGAGATTTCCCATATACTCTGTGCCCCCCACACATGCATATCAGCTCCCACTATCAGCATCCCCTACGAGAGTTACAATTGATGAACCTACATTGACATGTCATAATCACTCAAAATCCATAGTTTTCATTAGGGTTCACTCTTGGTGTTGTATATTCTATGGGTCTGGACAAATTTAAAATGACACATACCCACCATTATATATAGTATTACATAGTGTAGTTTCACTGCCCTGAAAATCCTCTGTGCTGTGCCTACTGTCATCCCTCTCTCCCTTCCATCCCCTGACAACCACTGATTTTGTTACTGTCTCTATAGTTTTGTCTTTTCCAGAATGTCATATAGCTGGATTCATATAGAGTATGTAGCCTTTTCACATTGGCTTCTCTCACTTAGTGGTAGACATTTAAGTTTCCTCCACATCTTTTCATGGTTTGATAACATTCCCTTGTCTGGATGCACCACTGTTTCTTTATCCATTCACCTACTGAAGGCATCTTGACTGTTTCCAAGTTTTGGCAGTTATGAATAAAGCTGCCATAAGCTGTTGTGGGTAGGTTTTTGTGTGGACATTAGTTTTCCTCCTTCCTTCCTCCCTCCCTCCCTCCCTCCCTCCCATCCTTCTTTCCTCTGCACCAGGTCTTAATTGCGGCATGCGAACTCTTAGTTACGGCATGTGGGATCTAGGCACGTGGAATCTAGTTCCCTGACCAGGGATCGAACCCAGACGCCCTGTATTGGGAGCGTGGAGTCTTAGCCACTGGCCACCAGGGAAGTTCCCGGACGTTAGTTTTCAACTACTCTGGGTAAACACCAAGGAGCGTGATTGCTGGATTGTGTGGTAGGAGTATGCTTCGTTTTGTAAGAAACTGCCTACCCGTCTTTGGAAGCGGCCGTGCCGTTTTGCGTCCCACCAGAGTTACTGTCGCACCACCTGCCTTTCAGCTTTTGGCGATAACAATTCTGGATTTCATTCATTCTAATAGATGTGTAATGGCACCTCGTTTTAATTTGTATTTCTCTCGTGGTGTAATGTTGAGTGTCTTTTCATGTGTTTATTTGCCATCTGTATATCTTCTTTGGTGAGATGTCTGTTAAGGTCTTTGGCCCATTAGTTTACACCTTTTAAGTAGTTTGACTTGAATCATTTAGGGTTTTCTCTTCTTGCACGGCTAAGGGAGCACATAGCTGTTTATGGAGTTTGAATACCTAGCTCCAGATGAGAGCAACAGGAAAGATTTCTGGGTTGGGTCGAGTGGGGCAAATGTTATAAAATACTTACATTTTAAAAATTGAAACACGTGTTTGCACACATACACAGAAAACACTCCCAGTCCAATGTGTACTACTGCGTATTAAACAATTCACAGTTATTAGTCAGATCGTTCCAACAACCCTGTGAAGTAGATACTATTCCCATTTTATGGATTATTGACCTTAAAAATAAAACAGCCAGTTATTTTACCAGTAAAATGGATTTATTCAGGAATTGCAGAGAATTGCAATTCAGGGATGGAATAGCAAAGACTATAGGCAAGTTCAGAAAACAAAGGAGAGGAACATTATAGAGAAAAATGAAGTTGGGGTGGGGGGGTTGCTTAGAAGGAATGTCCATCAGAGGAAGGCGAGAGTTCAGGGTGGTGATGGCTTCCCATTGCCTGGGCTCGCTGCTGGATAAGGAGAAATCTTTCCTCCGGCTGGCAATACAAGGTCCCTCTCTTCCTGTTGGGGTGTGTAATTGATGCCTAGTGCTGGTGCTCGAGAGCTCCCCCTTCTGGCCTCCTGACTCCATTTTAAATGTGGTTTCCTTTATTCAGTTTCACAGGATAAATAGAGGTTCCTGGAGGTTAAGAAATTTGCCCAAGGTCCTAAGTTAATGAATGGCAGAACAGAGCACTGAATATAAGTCTCTCTAGTGTTAAATCAGTTTATCTGTGTTCTTGACCCTAGAAGTGATGTTAAAATGTCTTCCCATGTCAGCTGGCCACACCCATGTCTCCGTGGCCTTGGCTGGCATAGAAGGCACGGCACAAGTAGGGAATACCTGGTTGCTAGAATGTTTCACTAAGGAAAACAAGTGCTCTAAGGTTTCTGGAGTGTGTGTGTGTTTCTTTGCAGGGTATAGCCAGTTTGTTGTGTGTCCCAGAATAAACTGTCACTGATAACCATCTTGAGCAGGGGACAGGTTTTTTGTTTTTGTTTTCTTTTCCAAAAACAGCCTGCTGTATATGCCACATCGATTACCTGGGAGTGAAACTGCTTCCAGTTAACTTATGTGTTATGTGTTACGTCTCTGGTGTATACAAAGTGGGTCCTTGCGTCCCACAGCCTGTTTGTGGTTGAGTACCTTGAAGTGCAGATGGTTGGATTCAAAGGTTATATTTCATTACCGCCAAATGTGGCATTTCCAGGATTACCTTGTATACTTTATAAAGATTCTTAAGCGTGTTGATGTAGGGCTTTCAGAAATCCTAAGATTGGTCTGAGCAGAGCAGATTCAGGATACAAAATCAGGTAGTGCCTCTGGTTAGTTGTGTTGGGGGCTCCATGCGCCTTACTTGCACTTCTTAGTGTTGCGTCCAGTGGTCTTCATCATTTTACTGGGCCCACCTTTCCCACCTTATTTCTGGTTGCTCCTCTCGAGCCTCTGGCCTTCCTTCTGTGTTACAGCCCACTGTGCACTGAATCAGTACTCTGCACCCTACCAGACGCTCTACCGGTCTCACCCCCGCTCAGTTCCTTCCTTCCTCTCTCCATTACTTATTGCATGTTTACGGTGACTGGCACGTGGTGGCTCTCAGTAAATATCTGCAGCATGAATATCAAATGAAGAGATTATCCTGAGAACGAGGGCAGTCTTTATCCTCCCGCGCCCCTGCGGCAGCACCGACCCCGATTTACACACTTGTTGGTCACTTTCCCAGCGAGCGCGAGCTCTCAACTGTAGATGTTTCAGGTCTTGGTCTGTTTTGCCGGGGCCTGGCACCTGGGAAGATGGGCCCAGCCTCAGTAGAATGACTGAAGCACTTAAATGTTTGTGCGCATCTTGCCGCTTGTTCTTTGCCTGGCTTTGTCCCTGGCTTGGAGCTCATCAGGGAACCTGGTCAGGTGACATTTCCTGACATTCATGTCCAGGTTACAGCAAAGAACAGTGCCTAACCTGCTGCTCGAGCCTGATCACTGCAGGACCAGTTGGGAGTTAATACGTTTGCCGGTCTGGAGAGCTGCTGAAGGAAGTTGATGAGGCTTTGAGACGTGGACTGAGCAAGGCAGCTTTCCAGACTCTCCAGCCCACTTCCACATGCTGAACTGTTTTTTGGATGCCTCCACTTGAGACAGACACTGCCATCCAGGAGGGACTGGCTAGTCTCCCGCCAGGAGCTGTGCCAGAGGGCCCACTGCAGACCTCTTCGGTCTCAGGGTACCTGGGCAAGCTGCAGCTGCCAGAATGCTTTTGAAAGGGGGGTTTTGGTGTTTCTACTGGCAAAGTGACCCAGACACTCCTGTTTCTCCTTTGACAGAGTGATCAGCAGCTGGACTGTGCCTTGGACTTGATGAGGCGCCTGCCTCCACAGCAGATCGAGAAAAACCTCAGCGACCTGATAGACCTGGTATGTGCCTTGTTCGTATGGTTTTCTTTGGGGCTGGGGCTCGTACTAGATTGCTTTTGTGTACCCTTTTCCACACACAATTCAGATCACACAAGAAACCTCCTCTGTCTCCAACTAGACACCACCACTGGGTTATGAGATTCCTCCAGAGAGGAGATGGCTTTCCTATGATTGTCATTCTTTCAGTGCCACCTATGTCAATCGAGCCCAAGACAGGAGCTCTAAAGTGGATACTGCCTGTCCCTTTCCCCCAGCTGCCTTCTTTTCACTCTTAGAAGCTTACCTTTAGGCCTAGGGAAGAAGAGGCCCCACAAATCCAGCAGGTGTTCAGCAGTGCCTGGTTCCAGGCTTTACTAGTCTCTTTGCCATTGTGGAAGTTTCTCCAGCCAAAGCAGTACAAAAATCTAGCCTCTCAAATGCTTTGGTGGCTTCACTTCTATTTTGAAATGGCATAAAACACAAAAATGGGCTTTTAAAGAGCTCATCACATCTACTTTTTAAAATATTTATTTGTTTATTCATGCATATGTATGGAATGATAGGTCTCAAAATGATGCCAGAGATTAACTGGCACCATAATATTACTTGAAAATGTTCAGAGTATTCAAAAACACCTATAAAGCTATGGTAAATAATGAAAAGAAGTAAAATAAAATCAGGCCCCAAGAGCCAGCCTAGTTAGTAGATCATTTGGCCAGTGAGTTCTGGCTCCGGGTCAGAACCTGAGCCCTCCCAGGTCGTCCTCTGTTCTTTTCACTGTGTTCCCCATCTTCTTGGATGTCATTATCAATTGCCAACCATTGCTCATCAACTAGATGTCTTTTAAAATAGTAGCTTGAAAACTTGTTCATATGCTGTAGTGATACATTTAGTTCCGTTGGATGCATTCAGAACAGTTTTACTAGGGGAAAATGTTACTGCAGGAGACTCATGTCATTCACAGATAAGATTCTCCGCAGCAGTCTGCAAGGTTCGTTGTGCAACTATTTGTGTGTTTATAGAGACACAGACTCCCAATGAGAGGCAGCTCTTTGAACAGAGTCGAGCCTGTGGATGGAGTTGTCAGCTTGCTTGCTTTTCCATGTAATAATTCAGGCAATGAGGTGGAGGAGGTTTCTCAAGGTACATAGCCCTGATGAGAAAGCCAGCTACAGGTGCTTGTGATGGAAGCACCAAAGCTACCTGCCCAGCCGTTTTAGATGACTGTTAAAGAACAGAATGCTGAACTGTGATGCGAGCAACCCACCATATGCTCCGAATGGTGTGTGTGGGGGGGGGGGATGCCACACCCAGAGCCCCAGGGCAGTGGGGGAGGGCGATGTAGATGGCTGAAGTGGCCTTGATGTAAAGAAGAGGTCTGGCTGGCAGGCGCTTTGCTCCTGTCACTTCTTGCCCTGTGGGGTCTGATGCTCTGTGGCTTGTTCTCAGATTTTTCTGGGGGTGCTGTACGTACATTTGGAGCTTTATGTGAAAGATCCTGATTTTTAAACATTGGCTCAAACATTGGATGGTCGTGTGAAATGTGAGTCAGAGAAACGGTCTCTGTTGGGAAATGATGGAGTATAAAGTTGGATGGGTAGGAGGTATCCTTGGAAGTCGGCAGGAGGGCTTGGATTTGATGTGGAATTGCTGCCGTCAGCCCACATCCTGCACTCTGGACACGGTGTGTTGTGCTAAGCGTTTTCCTCGCGTGGCCTCATTTAACTCTCAGCAATCCTGTCAGGTAGCACCGCAAGACGCAGCCTGGGAAGTGCGGTGTGGCTTGTTTTTCTTGGTTGGAGAGTTTTGGTTGAGCAAATGCGGAAGTGGGTGGGCAGAAGCCGTGGGTAGGATCAGGTCCCTAACCTGGTCAGCTGCAGAGGCTGATGCTGCGTTTCCACTGAGCATGACAGTGTGCCCGGCTGCGTTTAAATTTAGTTTGCCAATTCAGTTATTACTGTATTTTAGAAATAGACCAAGAATAGAAGTAAGAGATGAGCAAATTCTTCTCAGTAGACTCTTCTTGGTGTTTCACAGGCTATTTTGTTCTTATGGCAACTGAAGTGTTTTCCTATAGCCGTGTCGCTTCTCTGTGACTCGCTCGTCACTGTTGCAGAGATGTGTGTGTAGCTACTTCTGTGGAAACCTGGTCAGCTGGTATACCAATTGCTGTCTATACCAATTTTACTTGGGCTCAGCAGGGAAATTACAGCATTGATGGTGAATGAAAGAGCCGTGTCAAGAGCCGTCCTTCACCTTGGCCAGATAATACTGGGTGAGAGAATCGTCCTGAGGGTTTAGTTTGCAGGAGGACACTTGGACCCAGGTTGACATCCCACACTGTATCTGTTCCTGATGTGCGATGTGTAGTATGTGACGTCCCAGAGATGACTGTCAGAGTGCGCTGTTTTCCCACGTGTAACATTGTCATCCGTAGAATGTGGCTGGAGAGGGGGTGGAGGCAGATGTAGGTTGTGGGGTCGGCAGCTGCCGTTTGTTGAACACCTGCTGTGTTCTCTGGACTGAGCTGGACGCTGCTGTTGTGTTATTTCTCATTTCATCTAGTTTTCACAGTACCCCTCTAAGGCACATAAGACCGCTGCACCTTTATTGGATGATGTAGACTCTGAGGGAGAAGCAGGGTGGTACTCTGGCCAACCAAGCAGCACCGGGAATCCTCCTGCCGGGATAACTGCTGGGTACCTTTAGGTCGAATCACTTAACACTCAGAGCAGCAGATTAAATATGGTGTATCTCCCTCATCTGTCTGTCTTTCCTGTTTGGGGGGAAAATGTTAAATAGTTTAATTCATTTCTAATCTGAAATATTTTAAACATAGATGTATTATGGAAAATAATTTAAAGTTCACATAATTAAAAGAAAACCAGAGACTTGAAAGACGTTCCCTACTTTGAGCCGGGCCACTCAGACTGCGCAGTTCGCTCTGGTCCGCTGCTTCCTGGAGAGCCTGGAAGGCACCGACTTGCCCTCGCCAGGTTGTGCAGGACCCGCCTTGAGCCCCATCTACCTCCAAAGGCTGAGCAAGAGGCCATGATGGATTCCCATCATCCAGGATGGGCCGGGGAGTTGGTATTCTCATTAATTTTTTAATTTGAAGTATGATGAGTTTCGAAATGGAAGTGGAGCCTGACTTTTCACTGAATTAGGGTCTGGTAAGGCATGGCCTCGTTAAAGCTATATTGACATGCTTCAAAAGCCGTTTGAGGCCCCTGCTATGCACTGTAATGCATGAGGAGCATTTGGGTTGGTTTTGTAGTCCTGGAAATTACTCCTTTGAATGTTTTTCTTTCATCACTGCTATTTTTCTTCCATTTTCCCTGGGAATGACTGGTTTTCGTTTTGTTCTGTTTTTTTGCTGTTGTTTCTTTTCAACTGGATTTGCAAAATTCTTTCTTTCCTGTAAGAGTCCATTCGTGCTGAGTGTACTGCTGTGGCTCTGAAGTTCACTTGTAGTTTTAGTTCCTTCCCAAAGCTGTAATTTTAGAAAACTCGCCCTGTCACGGGTCTCCTAGAAGCAGTGCATCCGGGCCTTTGTTCCGTGTAATCTGGGATCAGTCAGACGTTTTCAGAGCGGCTAACGCCCTGGCCCCGGTGCACAGCACTGCAGTCACTCCTCCCGTGCTCACCTGCCGCAAGTAATGACGGGGAGGTGGAGGTTGTATTCTAAGACTGACGAGAATGTCCGGATTTGCCAGCAAACCCCATGAAGGGAACGGCCTCGCTTGGATGTCGGCGCCAGAGAAAATGTGGGGAACTTACCCGGTCCACCAGTGGTCCAATTACAAGAGAAATGTGGCGTATGCTTGGCAGCTAGGCCGAGGCAGCCCGATTTATCAGGCCAGATCGGTTTTCTTTTCTCTTCTTTCCACTGTCAGAGCTTTTGCTGCTTGGAATTATGATGCCTGCTCTGATTGGTGGGAAATGACCTTCCTTTGCAAGATGGCCAAAACATCATTTTATTACATATTAATCCCATTGTGCTAGAGTGAAGCCAGCCGAAATGCGTTGTTAAGCTGTTTCAGAAATACCCACAGGTCCATGTGGGCCAAGAATCATATGACATTAAGATGCTCCCTCGGCTTCCTAAACTTTGACCTTCTATGGCTTTACTCTGCACACTGGCAGCAAGAGCCAGAACTTCTCCACTGGGGTGTATTTTGAGCCCTGAGCTGAGGAAGGAGTTTGTTTCTGGAAATTGGCACCCAGCAGGCCGCCGTCCTTTGCCTTTTTAAGAGCAAACCAAAAATAGACCTAAATCTGTTTAACCAAGTGGAAGAGTCTTTGCTTGCAAATGTTGGTCACTTTTTTTTTTTTTTTTTTTACTATCTTAACCTGAGTTTTGGCAACTCAGGTTAAGTTTTTTTGTTTGTTTGTTTAATTTTGGCTGTGTTGGGTCTTCGTTTCTGTGCGAAGGCTTTCTCCAGTTGCGGCAAGCAGGGGCCACTCTTCATCGCGGTGTGCGGGCCTCTCACTGTCATGGCCTCTCTTGTTGTGGAGCACAGGCTCCAGAGTGCAGGCTCAGTAGTTGTGGCTCACGGGCTTAGTTGCTCTGCGGCACGTGGGATCCTCCCAGACCAGGGCTCAAACCCGTGTCCCCTGCATTGGCAGGCAGATTCTCAACCACTGCGCCACCAGGGAAGCCCTCGGTCACTTCATTTTTTAATTCCTTCTCGCTACTTTGCTTATAGCCACCCGAAGATCCAGCTCTTGGGTGTCCCCCAACGAGAGGGAAAGCACCCAGGCCATCCCGCCAGGCCTGTGGGTTAGAGGTGGAAGAGCCATTCTGATGCTCTGACCAGGGAGTTGAGAACTTGATCGGTTTTCATTTCAGCATAGTTCTTTTTAGCAAGCAGAATTGCCCTCCAGAAATAGAAAGGGCAGCCTCAGCAGTGCCTGTGCTTTGAACAGCTCACAGAAGCTGTCCGCCTGTAGGTACTGCAAGGTCCGCAGGGAGATTACCACTTGACAGACTAGAAGGCTGGCGTGCACGGGGCGCACCTAGACGTGGGGGATCCTGAACCAGTGAGTGGAGACCTCCAGCTGGTGCTGCCAAGACCTGCTCTCCGTGCGGGAATTAGCCTGTGGAGCCAGGCTCACACTCCTTTGTGACTGAAATTGAGGCTGATGTTATTATTTAATAGTCATTAATATCATTGATTATCTGTCTCATCTCTGCTAAGCATTGTTAGTTTCCAGTCCCTAATAGCTGAACCTAGGAAATCTGGAACTGATTTTCCCAGTGATAGCTGTGTGGGGTAAAACTCACAACTCAAACTCAGCTCTGTCCCCAGAGGTTGAAGATGTGCCGGGCCCGGGGACCTTAAGGCCAGATGTGATCTGGTTCATCTGTGGTCAAGAGGGACCAGGCCCGTATTTTCTTCTTGCCTGGCTTCCCAGTTACCGTCACTGTTTAAAATAGTCTCGTACCAGCATGTTTTCCTCCTTTGTTTCAAAGACAGCATTTAAAATGTCTTCTTTCTGAAGAGATCTTAGACTAAATAGGCGAAAAGTGAGTGGATTCAGTCAACACTTACTGAGCACCTCCTATGAATCCGACACGGTGCTCGACCCGGGAAGAAGTGCAGCCTTTCTTCCTCGTCTTCTCTTCCACGGGGAAAAAAAATGCTGGGATCCTAGAGCTTGATCCGTGATAAAAATGACCTTGGCCGGATCCTCTCAGCCCTTGGGTCTGGACCAGCTAATCAGCTCTGAGGACAACTGTCAGGAGTTGCAGAACTGAGTTATTCTTCCTACAAGCATTTAACATCTCCCTGTGCCAGACACCATTCTAGGTGCCGGGGGTACGAGATGAAAGGCCTGGCTCCACAGAGCTGATGTTTAATGCGGAGTTCAGGCAAGATTTTCTGGAAGGCGGGAGGCTTGGCCACGCCAGCTTTGCACGCTGTATCTCCCTCACAGATCACAGCAGGCACGATTATTTGTCTTCACTTCTGCATAGAAGTAGTCTCGGCTCTCCGGTGAGTTTCGCCCTCCCTTCTGCCTCCTTGCTGGCCACCTTCCGCCTGGCCTCTTACTGTTTCTCAGATTCTTTTCCCAAAGCATTCCTGACAAAGTGTTCCTGACAAGAGCAAACACTTATCTTTGGAGTTTTGAGGGCAAAGCCAAAAGTGGCTGCCTCCAGCAGAGAATTTTATGTTTTGTCTTTTTAAAAAAGAATTGCACCCCAGTTCATAACATGCCCACATGCAAGACATTTTAACATAAAAAGAACACTTTCTTCACCGAAGCCTTGAGTCCAGTTGGCGCTCCAGGAAGTAGGGCACTCCATCCCAATGCCCTGGTGCTCTGGGGCCTTGTTGGAGATGCTCAGCCGGGCTTTGTGACCGGGCCTGCCCACAGTGTTTCGTTTCCCTGCTGTCGGCCCCTGGGAGCCGAGGGGAGAGGGGCTCCCGACCCTGGTGCCAGGGCTCAGTAGGCCCGCCAGGCCCAGGCGAGTACCTGGGCAAGTTGCCTGTGGGTTTCTGTTGGAGGTGGGAGCACTTGGCTTCCACTCTTGCATCTGTGGTGGGGTCTACAGGGAACTGTTCTCCCCCAGGCCAGATGTTGTCTCTGGAGCAGGCGCAGGGGAATGGATGGAATAGTCGGTAATTATGCAGGGACCCCTGAAAACAGTCTGTCGCACTGATGTTTCTGAGCTCGTTCTGAGCTTTCCTACAGGCAACTGTGCTGCAGTTTCGGTTTTACAGGGCGGAAAAAGCATTCCAGCCAAAGGCCCCCAGCAGTATTTTAATGAACTCCATCCCTTGGAAAGCTGTGGTGAGCCTTTTCATGCAAGCGTTTGCTCTTTGAATGGCCCGCAGCTGCAGGGACTAAAGCAAGGCCGAGGGGGAAAGCAGACGCCGGCCCTCCGCCCCCACCCAGGGCGTCTCTGCGGAGGGAGGGGGCCCTTCACGACCCCAGCCTGTTGCTGAGGCGAGGACTCTGCCACCTGAGGGTGATTATGTCAAGGTGCAGCTAGGCAGCCCTTCTAAACTAGGACTAAATGTCATGATTTGCTTAGAAAGAGGAAATGGGGCTTCCTGGGGGGCCCTCACCTGACCCCCGCCCCATAGGTATGGCCGGAAGTTATTTGAAATTCTGATGAGTTCTGTTATATGCAGAATAATAGACCCTCATTTGATCCAGTTAAGGAGGACGTGAATTGCCTCCTGAACATGCAGTCCAGACCTGTTAAAACTTGAAACAGAATGAATAAAGGAGAAGAGTACAGGGTCATTTGCTTTCTTGTGTGTGTGTGTTCCTCAGGGAGCAGGGGCGGCTTTGCTCCCGGAGACTCTCCTGAGCATTCTAGAACAGTCGCAGCAGATTTCCCACTATGGCCGCGGGCTTGAAATTCTCCAGAGCTAGGTAATTGGAAAGTTAGTTGTCTCCTATCCCCTTTAATGTCAGCCACCCAGTGGTATGCTTTTGTTATTTTTCATAGGATATTATAGAGTTCAAAATAAAAATTATTTTTTGTTGGGTCTCAGATTTAGAATTTGCTTCTCCCCTCTTTTCATTCTTCATAAAATCTTTTTCAGTGGATGACATAGGAAAATAAATTGCTTTTTGTGGAGATCCATCAGATGTCAGAAGCACTGATATATATGGTCCTCGTTATTAATACATTTCATCCATTACTTGTTTAATCTCCACGGCCACTCTGTGAAGCGAGTGGCGGGGGTGGGGTGGGTCCCCTTTTATAGATGAAACTGAGAATGCCCCAGCACCCGATGAGTCCCATACCTGCTCCGTGACCGAGAGGAGAGTCTTGTCTGTTGAATTGCTGTCTTTAAAAGTGAAAACATTACAGTATGTCATTTCTCATAGGTCCTGCTAGGGCCAGACTGTCTACTAAGGTGAAACTATAAAAGACGTTTGTGATGGGGCAAGGTAGGCACCGTGGAACTTGTTAGGTACCTCAGGAAAAAAGACGTGTAGAATCTCTCTTCTGTCTCTCCTGGTATGAAGCCCCTTCAGAGTTTGATGAGCAAAGAAACTGATGCCGATTCTGCCTGGCCTGGCTCTCGGAGCAGTTGTGCCGAGGTGACTACCTCCACCCCCAAAACACACACACACACACACACACACACACGGTGTGCACTGTGTGTGTTGGGGGGTGGCGTGCTCCTTACAAAAGCATGTTGTGCAAACCCAAGTAGTATGTCCCTATCTCTTCTTCCAGTTGATTAAGCCAGTCTAAAAATTTTAGGAAAAGCAAGTTCTTGCACTGCAGGATCTAAAGGGATGGGTCCGGAAAGTGACTGCTTTTAAATCGAATGTACCAAAGTCAGCATAAACCGGTTAGAATATATACGGTGCCAGGGGATGGGAGGGCAAAATCCCACTTGTAACAGTAGAACAACATGCCACCTAGGAATAGGCTTCCCACAAGGCAGGTCGGCCGTGCGTGAAGAGCTGCACAGGTCGGAAGTAAGGGCAGAGCGGATGCGGTCCGAGAGTTCAGAAACAGGCCCCGGGATGTAAGAACTTAGGGTGTATTACAAGTGACAGTCACCGTTCAATGCGAGAAAAGAATTGATTCTTCAGTAAAATTGCTGGGACAGCTAATAGTTTTGAAGGAAAACAAGCTGAATATCTATTGCACGGCATGTACTCATACTCCTGATGGATTAAGGAACTAATATTAAACGAACATGAAAGAATCAGAGGGAAAACGTCAATGACGTTTGATGTTGAGGTGGGGGGGAGCCTTTATAAGGCATAGAAGCTAATGCCAACGTGGTGGCTTTGAAATATGCAAATTTAGCTTAAAAGTTTAATAAAAAAAAACCTTAAAAGGCAAAGAACAAACTCTGAAAAATAGTTGTAGCCTCTGGCAAAGACCGTATCTCCTTAAATCTTCAGAAAACACCTTCTGAGGTTGTTGCTGTCATCCATCCCTACTAGGCGGAAGCAACAGCAGGGCCTTCGGCAGCTTGTCCAGGGTCACCAGGTAGTGGTGAAGGAGCCAAGCTGTGAACCCAAGCAGCCCAGGGCCCTCAGCCGCTGTGCACCGTTGCCTCCACTAATGAGAAAAGTAGGAATACTGTGGGGGGCAGAGCCAAGACGTACAGTGGGGGGGCCATGCAAAGGCCTAATCCACAAACGAAACAAGATAGGCTGGCTGGGAGAGTCTCCTTCACTGCTGACCCCTGTTTCTGCTCAGTGGATGGATTCTGTTTCCTCCTGGATGCAACTTACACTTTTCCTGACTTTCATGAAATTGGTCAGCTCACCTTGGTGTTGAGTCTCTTGAGGAACAAGGACAGCGAACAATTGAGGAAACATGGCGCATTCTAATTACCTTCTAGGAGCTTCTCCTCCAGATTGTCACGTTAAAGGTTCTGAGAAGTCCTACAGTTAGCAAAGGAAAAGGGAGAAAAGAACCCATTTTCCTTTAACTCAGCATTTCTCTAACTCACTTTCATGCAATCCACTTTGGAAAACACTGGTTTCCTGGAAAGGTTCATAACCTACACGTCAGATGACCTGGATTCTAGATCCTTTTGGGCAGTGGTCCTAAGTGTGATGTTTAAATTTTCATAACTGTTTGGTAAAGTGTCATGGAAAGAAACAGCTTTTCTTGTTGCTTTTTTCAAATAGAGAACTAATTCCTTCAATAGGAGAGAGAAAGCGCTGCGTACATTAAGCAAGTCTTATTGGAAGCCAGGAGACCTGGGTTGTGGCTTTGGGTGCCACCAGCTTGCTCTGTGACCAGCAGGTCTCTCTGGGTCTCCGGCTCCTCCTCTGTGAAGTGAGGGCCAGATGGTCTCAGGCCCAGGATCTGAGTTCTGCTGCCCAGCACTAAAAGAACATCACCATGGATACCCTGTGTCGATGTCACTACTTTCAGGGTCCCCTTTTGCTGGCAGAAGAGGCATCGATTTCTCTCGGGTCTCTGAGAACATAACCTGCCCCGAAGGGTAACTCTGGGGAGAAAGGCGAGCAGGTGGGGCCCCTGGCACCCCCCCTCCCCACCCCTCCGGTCAGGCAGAGCGAGGCGGACCCAGCTTGAATCCTTCCTCGGCCGCCTTCCAGCTTTGAGAGGCAGGTCACCTCACCTCCCAGAGTTGCCTCCAGTACACAAGATTGGCATGAGAAACCCGCGTTCCCGGGGCAGTGAGGGCTTGGGAGTGTGTATGAAGTGCTAACGTGTGCAGGAAAGACAGGTGCTTAAAAAAATGCTCACTGATGCTTTTACTACCTCCACTGGCTTCCTAGGACCTGTTGGCTTAACCCTCGGGTTCTGCCTGCCTAGGGGCTGTGCCCTGATGTTCCAAGCAGCCTTCCTGGCTGTTTTCACAGGTGGACACAGCCCCAGCTTTGACTTGCGTGGGGGTGGGGTGTTATGACCCAGCTTACGATTGTAAGGACTTGATTGGTTTCACCTGGAGGGGAGGCGGTGCCGAGGCCCTCCATTGTAGGTGGGCTTGAACACCCACCGCTCCCTCACCCGCCACCTCTCCTGAGTTCTCAAGTTGGGATCCCCGCACGGGAAGCTGGGAAATGCCGTTGCCCACGTCCCCAGAGCCGTTGGAAGGGGCCAGAGTCAGACTGTGGCTGACGGGCTTCGTGACTAGTAATAAGGCCTGTCCTTCCACAGAGGCGGGGGTAATCTGAGAGCACACTTCTTGGTCTGCCCTGGCGGGGCGTGGGTCTCTTCCACTCCCCTTGCTCATTGATTGGGCGGCCACTCTTCTCACTGCTCCAGGTACTTGGATGGTCTTACGAGGTGGAGAGGGGCTTTAAGGTTGATCTCACTGTCCAAGGACAAGCCAGCTGTCATTGTCACCTGCCAGGTCATTTGACCTCATGACCTTCACTCCAGCCATCCAGGGGTGCCACCCAGGTACCCCCCTGTATATCATCCAGTACAGGCCAGCTGCGAGCTCTGAGTCCCCAGGATCCCTTTCTCTATTATCCAGTGTCGTGCTTTCTCACGCCTTCACTTGCATTCACTTTACACTTGCATCTTATCAAGACTGCTCATTTCTTGTCCCTGGCTTGAACCCCCGGGGGTCTCTAGTTTTTATCCTCCTCCTTCCCGCTGCCAGTGTAACCCCCAGGCACCCCTTTTCTCCAGCTGGAGAACCCCCAAGTCCATACCTGAGGGTCTTTCATAGGGAAGCGGCAGTGGTCCTCTATTCCATGGTTTCTGTCCCCTCTTGAGCCTCTCCTGAGTCTGCTTCTCGTGCTGGGGAAGCTGTTTTAGCATCTCACCCGCTCTTGCCTGTTCATACCCCCGGTGCGTGTGCCACCAGCCAAGGAGTGGAAGTTTGGGGCGTGGGCTGGAAGCAGAGTGCCCAGTTATTTTGCACTCTCCTTCGAAACAGATTGGTTATTTAATGGTTCCCTTCTCCCCGTCCCCCACCTCTCCCCCTTACCCCGCCATTTGCCAGGTTAAAGCAGCCTGTTTTCGTATACTTGGAGATCAAGCTTCTGTAAAATTCTTGGTTAGGTGTTTTTAGGGCAACTCTTAGTCTGAGACCGGATGGCCGACATGTCTGCTAAGGAGCAGTGGGATGTGATTCAGTTGAACGCCTTGCAGTCTGAAGCCCCAGCCAAACTCTGCTCTCATCTTCATCACGTCTTAGCTGTGTGTCCTCGGAGCCTTGACCTGCCCGTCTAGGAGGTGGGCCTGACGACCCTGACCTCGAGAACTAGAGATCGTGTGTGTGAAGCTTTAGCATAGTACCTGGCTTAGAGGGGCTGCACGGGGTTCTGAGGTCACATCAGATTTGCACGAGTGCAGTGTGGTCAGTGTGCAAATGATAATAAAAACCGTGCTGGTCTCCTGGCTTGAATTGATAACCATCAGATGCCAGAGGCTGTTCTAGATGCTTTACACATTGACCGCAAGGTTAGTCTTCTGTAGCCCCATTTTACAGAGGAAGAAACTGAGAAACTTAATGAGTCGGTCAGAGCCTCACAGCTGATTAGTAAGCAGCAGCGTCAGGGTCCGCAGGCCCATCCAGTCAGAATCCTGCCCTTCTCCTGCCTGCTGGCTCTGCCCGCAGCTCCCCTTCTTTCCCCAAGGAGAAAGAACAGCTTTCTCTTTGTCACTGCAGGTCACCAGCGGACGGCTGCCTCTGAATGCAGATATTGTCACAGTAATTAGCACCAGCAAGACGCTCTTCAGTCTTTACAATGGAGTGTAGCTTTCCCCTTCCCACATTGACAGGGCGTCCTGTTCGGGTGTCTGGTTTAAGCCGAGATCCTGACGGAGACGGAAGCGTCCACGGTAATGCTCACGTGGACCCCACCTCCAGGCAGCGGCTGCCACCACCACCCAGCGGCACCGCCGTCCCTGTTTTTTTGTTGTTGTTGGGGGATTGGAGGCGGGGGAGGCTTCCCATTGCTCGCATAAAGGAGTAAGAGCTTCAGAAAGGGTGCAGGGGTGAGGGATGATTCCGCCCTCCTCCATTTTTGGGTCAGTGGCCCTCATCAGGCCGGACACTTTTTATTCATTAGTCGGACGGTTCACGGTTGCCCCTTTGCCACATCTGTTGCTGCCTTCCTGGGCCCGTCTCACTCACAATTAAGGTTCATTAGAGACCCTGTCAATCACAACATGCACAGAACCTGCCATGAGAGGCCTCACGAAGGGGCCGTCCAGCCTGTGGCCCCCCTTTGCACATGATTACCGACCAAACTCTGGACGTGTGGTGAGCAGGAGAAGAGGTATGAATGGCACTTGTGACACTCCAGACTTTCGGGTCCTAGCGGGCCTGTTACCTTCTATGTAATTGAAACCTTCAAGCTAAGAGCAGAATTGATGTTAGAGATGGTGGTGGTAGGAGTTATGTCAGATGGAGGCTTTGGAACAAGTATTTGACAGCAGGCTACTCAGAGGAGAGATTCGAAGCCAAATAACAGAAGAGATTTAATTATCGTTAATCTCCCTGTCCCCTCTTTCTGGAATGTACAGGCACACTTAATTACTGTTGACTGGAAGCTTAAGTAACACTCTGGGTTCAGAACAGAACCCTTTAGGAGATTTGCCCCAGGCTGAAAACGATTATCCTTCACTCGAGTGGGTTTTCCTCTCTTTCTGACTGTGTGTCAAAAACAGTTGGGAGTAGGGATGTGCACCAGGCAATGTAAGCTGCTCACCTACTGCTGCCTCCCCAGCATTTTCCTCCCTGTTTCACTGAGCTTCCTGTTTCTCAGCACCGTGTGTTAGGGAAGCCACATCTCCAAGTTGTGTCACGCATTAGGGGTTGGCTTAGAGCACTTCCTGTTGATGGTGTGCTGTAATTTTGTACTATTAGCACCCAAGGGCCCTCTGGATTGGAAGCACCTGTGGGATGTAACCGTGCACGTCCGTATCTCCAGACCCTGCGCAGTGCCTGGCCATGTCTTCGATGCTAAATAAATATTAGTTAACCATCCAATAAACCCGCCCATCCCCGAACTCTGTGAGGGGAGGAGGCATATCATGCTTCCTATGCTGCGTCATCTGAGGCGGAGAGATGCAGGGAGACAAAGATGCTGTGAAGCTGAGACGTAACACGGGAGACCTCAGCCCCGTGTGCCCAGGGCCGGTGGCCCTGGCAGGTGCCAGTACTCGGAAAGGCGGTAAGTCATCTTGAGTGTTTAAGACCACGGGAGCCTGAGCTCGCGGCCTCTGGGTGTGCCCTCAGTTATCCAGGTGACCTTGAGTAGGCGACTTCAGTTCTCTGTGCCTCAGTTTCCTCGTTTATACAAGGAAGCGAATGATGACTTTACCTCATTCTCAAAGAGGGCAGCTGTGAGGACTGAGAAGCGTGGCTCAGGGGCTTGGGGTGGTGTCGGGTTGCAAGTGAGCGCTCAGTATCAGTGCTAACTGCTGTGACAATGAAAAAGAAGATGCTGGCCAGCTCTCCTTGTGGCCGTGATGACAGCAGGTAGTGAGTGGAGGAGGAGTTCAGTGACAGAGCAGCTTGAATCCTTGGCCTTGCCGTTAGAGTTCAGCTGTCCTTTTAAGGTGGAGTATGCCCCTTGCCGGAGTGCTCTGCTTCTCCCAGGGGGCCCGGCCCGTGGGTGAGTGCTTCCTGATCAGGCTCTAGGAGATGCTGCCGGCTCCCCGCCGGGAAGCGGGCAGTGAGGCGGTCTCAGGCCTCCTCAGTCTTGACGCCAGCACCTCTAGTACTTAACCTCGTGGGTCTCGACAGTGAAGGCCTTAGTAAGCAGGCGTGTGACGGCTGGGGGTCCAGGAGAGAGGCAGGCCCCAGCGGCATTGGGTGTGGCTCAGACAGTTGGAGACCAGTGGAGACCAGTGGAGTGCCCAAAGTGGTCACTTGGAAAGAGCGCTGCCCACCCCCGTCCAGCCTGTCGGCTGAAGGTGTGTTTATCCTCATGTTAGAGCAGTCCAGTGAACACTCTTGCTGCTACCCCACCCTAGATCACCGGCTGCCCCTGCCAGCCTCTGGACCTCCATGCCTATAGCCCCCCACCTGCCCCAGCTCGCTTTCTGCAGCCAGAGTAGCCATTCCACACGTGGTGCCGGTCATGACCCTCCGCGGCCCTTCACGGCTCTGCAGTGCCATCAGGGCCGAGCCCAGACAGCGGTCTGGGTTTGAGAACCCTTGAAGGGGCCCCGTCCACCCCTCCTGCCTTCCCCACGGACCCTCTGCTCCAGCCATACTGACCTGCTCTAGGGTCTCCCAGAGGCCCCGTGGCCTGTCTTGTTGGGGCTTTGTCTGTGCCGTCCCCTTTACTGGGAACACGTCTCACACCCACCCTGCTTGTCTGGCAGCCTGCCGCTTGGGCCCCACCCCCCACCCCCTCCCACCTCATCACCCGGCCACGGCGCTCTCGGCGGGAATGGCTTAATTATAGGAATCTGCCGCTGCCCACTCAGCTCTCTGAGGGCAGGGATCTCATGTCTGCTCTGTTCACCTTTGTATCCCCAGTGTGTGGCACGTGATGGACACTCAGGGAAGGCTTGTTGGAGCCCCTGCTGAGTGCTAGGGCCTGAGCCGAAGCCCTGGGGTCAGAGCGGTAAGTGCAGTGAGGTTTGTCTTCAGAGCTCGCAGGGTCATGGGGCGGGAGGGGGAGCAGATACCCAGGTGGAGCCACTACAAGGATTCCCATGAGAGGAGCATAGAGTTCTGCGGAAGCACCACCGAGGGGCACCAGGCCCACCCTTGGTGGGTGGGTTTCAGGGAAGGCTCCTCGGCGTAGGTGGAGCCTGAGACAGCCTAACGGGGCGCTAGGAAGGGAACCAGCCAGGCCGAGACTGAGCAGGGGCAGTGTGTTTCCGTCCCGATCACAGCCCGTGAACTGATGCCCAATGAGCCGTGGGCACTGGCTCAGGCCTTGTGGATTGCTTGTCAAAAAGCAGGTGATGGGCACACACTCCAGTTTTGCTGAGGATCAGCTGTTGGTTGCTCCTCAGACTTTCCAGGTGGATGAGGGAAGGGACGGAGATCAATTGACTTCAAGATTAGGGCTGGGAAATGGGCCTTTTTCTTAGGTTACTCCACGTGCCCGTCTGCCTCTGGAAAAGCCCACATCAGCCCTCCCCTGGGAAGCAGTGAGCCTGCTGGCCAAGTGCTTTATGGAGCTGCCAGTGCCACCCGCCTTTATCTTGTCTGATCTCACAGAGACCTGGGACTTTCTGAATCCGATCAGTCAGGCGTTGTGTCAAGTCCGGGCGCCTCCTTTGCAGCTCTGGTCAGTAACGGCTGCTGCCCCTGAGGGAACCCAAAGTAAACTCGTGACTTTCCGCTTTTCCTGAGCTCTTAGATTTTGGTGGTGGAGCGGGCTGCAGAGTCTATGCCTTTGTTTCTGATCCTTGTTGCCCTTACAACTTAAGATGTGGTAGCTCTTCTTGTGACTGCTGGGAATGCTCACACAGGGTGTCCTCCAAGGTAGAGTTGACTTACCTGTGCCCAGTGCTGCACTGAATGTCACCATGTCCCAGAAGAAGAGTATCAGCATGGGTGTCGGCTGTTTGGGGAAAACCATTGCTTCTGCTCCCGCCCCTTGGGAGTCCAAGTGGTCCATTTGGATGGAGCAGGGGATATCATTTTTGCATTTTATTACAGATCATTTGCCCAAGTGCAGGATATTTAAGTCCACTGGAAATACTGGTGAGAGTGCTATATAATAACGTGCAGAAATACAGTCCCTAGGTCTGGGCGGGGGGGGTGTGCCCAGGGGTGAGTTTTCCCTTGAATCATGTTTTTGCCTTAAAACTCCTTGACAGAAGAGCTTTCCTGTGTGCTGTCTGTGGGAAGCACCCTTAGGAAGGAGAAAATCCAGCCTGTCTTCTCCCACAGCCCGGTGGTCCTCTCCTGTTGCTTTAAGGGATCACCGGGACCACTGAAAGGTGGCAAGGGGACAAGACCACGTGCTTCCTTCTGGGTGAGAGTGTCAAGCAAATTGGAGCTTGTTGATTACCCCATTGCTTTCCACATTCTTTCCATTCCGGAGACCACGGGGAGATTTGCCGATGCCCCACAGGCTTTGCAAATCTTTCCCTAATTAAAGGGCCTCCCAGCTGCGTGCATAGCTCTTCTGCCTCAAATCTCTGCCCTTTGGTGTTTGTGTTTAAAATTCCATCTTTCCGAAATGTTTGCCACTCAGCAAGTCTCCTTGAAAGCCCCCACTCTTGTCTGAGGGAGGTTTTTTTCCTTTTTGGCTTTCATTCTGCCTCTGTACAATTTAAGTCCCTTTGGAGTTGCGTGCACGGATGCTCTTTGGTTATTTGTCGCTGTTAACCTCGTTGTCTGTATCTCACCACGGCACTGGGAGGTGGCAGCGGGTGCCGCTGGTAGCCATGCTGTTGTAACTTCTAGGTGGATGAGGACAAAAGAGCTTCGTCCTCCAGTGCTTCTGTTTAGTGGGAGCCGTGCTGCAAGGCCAGGGAAGTACTTTAGAAGGAATCTGACCTAGGGAAGGATCGGGATGTGTTAGCAGGAGGCTAAGCTCTCCCCAGGTGAAGAAGATACCTGGCCCTTGTCAGCTGGAGCCGGAGGCACAATTCATCAGAAATGCACAAAGACCCCTTCCTTGGCCTCGCCCTAACAGAATTCTCCAGTAGAAGGTCTGTCTAGCACCTGCCTTTCAGGAACTGTATGGCATCCTGTTGCTGGGGGCTGCTCAGAGAGCAGAGTTTTGTGAAATGCTCGGAGAGCTTCGGTGAAGAGGTCTGAAGAGTCTCTCTCTAAGTTAGATCCTGCCCTCTGGTTGATGAGAAATACGATACAAGTGAGTTGGAGAGAGACTCCACTTCCCAGGACCAGAAGAGGCAGAAAGCGTTTCCTTTCTGAGGGCCGTCAGGAAGCCCTGCGAAGGCTGGCAGGCACTGGCCCTGGAGTGGGAGTGCCCAGGTCACGCCCTTAGAGCATGTCTAGTTTGGGAGAGAGATTTAAACCCTTGAGCAGAGCGTGGCACACTCAGCCCGCTTTCCCCAGCCTTGGAAGTCGGCCAAGAACAGGGTCAGTGAGGAGCAGCTGCGGGTCCTGCCGGCTCTGGGTTGAGGCCACCCGGCAGGAGCCTCAGATCAGTGAAGGGGACACTCAAGTTGATAAAGGTCTGTGCCATGGGGAGCAGGAAATCTGGGCTTCCCTTTAGGGAATAGAACTGGGGCAGGGGCCTCTGGGTGCAGGAGAGTACTCCTGGAAGAGAGAAGGGGTGGTGGTAATTTGGCTTTTACAAATAGAGAACTTTCCTAAGAATTTTAAATTTGAACTGGAATTCGGGAGAAAAGCGCATGCAGTCACAAGCATTCTTCTTCCCCTGTCGTGGGTCATTCACGTGTGTGCACCTTGGAGACAGGCCCAGGGCTTAGTCAGTTTGAGGTCTCACCAGGTACCTTGCTCAGTAGGCATTTTGTTTTAGGAAGAACGTCACAAACTTTTGATGAGTTCATACAGCCATATCCTGGATGGTCGTAGAGATGATGAGTAAATAAACGAAGTCTTGCGCTCTGAAACTTCGTAGGATCTTAACACTGAAATGAACCTTACTGGTCATCTAGTCTAGTGGTTTTCAGACATTTTAAAAATTAGTGGAGCCCTCTTTTCAAACTAAATCTTTTTTTTAATAAAGTTTTTTTGGGGGACTGCGTTGGGTCTTCGTTGCTGCATGCGGGCTTTCTCTAGTTGTGGTGAGTGGGGGCTACTCTTTGTTGCAGTGCGTGAGCTTCTCACTGCAGTGGCTTCTCTTGTTGCAGAGCACAGGCTTTAGGCACGTGGGCTCAGTAGTTGTGGCTCGCGGGCTCTAGAGTGTAGGCTCGGTAGTTGTGGCACACGGGCTTAATTGCTCCGCGGCATGTGGGATCTTCCCGGACCTGGACTCGAACCTGTGTCCCCTGCATTGTCAGGTGGGTTCTTAACCACTGCGCCACCAGGGAAGCCTCAAATTAAATCTTACAGCAAACTTGAATGGATCATGTTGGGCCCAGACTTCCCCTCTTACTCTTTTACCACCTTGAGCCCCACCAAGTGCCTCTCCTCAGCCTTGGAGAACCATGACATCCATCTTGTTCAGTTTGGGTCCATTTTATTTTATTTTTTTTTTAAGATTTTTTTGTTGTGGACCATTTTTTTAAAATAGATCTTTATTGGAGTATAATTGCTTCACAGTACTGTTAGTTTCTGTTGCACAACAAAATGAATCAGCCATATGCATACTCATGTCCCCATATCCCCTCCCTCTTGAGCCTCCCTCCCCTCCTCCCTATCCCACCCCTCTAGGTCATTGCAAAGCACGGAGCTGATCTCCCTGTGCTATGTGGCTGCTTCCCACCAGCCAACTATTTTACATTCGGTAATGGATTTACGTCGATGCTACTCTCACTTCGCCCCAGCTTCTCCCTCCCACCCCATTTCCTCAAGTCCATTTTCTGTGTCTCCTTCTTTATTCCTGCCCTGCAACTAGGTTCATCAGTACCATTTTGTTGGGGTTTTTTTTTTTGATTCCATATATATGCGTTAGCATACGGTATTTGTTTTTCTCTTTCTGACTTACTTCACTCTGTATGACAGACTCTTGGTCCATCCACCTCACTGCAAATAACTCAATTTCGTTTCTTTTTATGGCTGAGTAAATATTCCATTGTATATATGTGCCACATCTTTATCCATTCATCTGTTGATGGACATTTATGTTGGTTCCATGTCCTGGCTATAGTAAATAGTGCTGCAGTGAACATTGTGGTACGTGTCTCTTTTTGAATTATGGTTTTCTCAAGGTATATGCCCAGTAGTGGGATTGCTGGGTCATATGGTAGTTCTATTTTTAGTTTTTTAAGGAACCTCCATACTGTTTTCCATAGTGGTTGTATCAGTTTACATTCTGCTGTGGACCATTTTTAAAGTCTTTATTGAATTCGTTACAATAATTGCTTCTGTTTTGTGTTTTGTTTTTTTGGCCCCGAGGCATGTGGGATCTTAGCTCCCCGACCAAGGATCGAACCCACGCCTCGTGCATTGGAAGGCTAAGTCTTAACCACTGGACCGCCGGGGAAGTCCCTGGTCCATTTTAGAGATGAGGAAACTGAGGACCAGGGCAGCTATGGCTCATCTGGTGATCTAGCCCCACTTCACTGAAGACCCACCTCTGGCTTCCAGGCTGGTGATGCATCCCTACCATGTGCTGCATTAATTTATTCTCACCTAGAAAGCTCTGGGTTGTAAGGATCATTAGCCAGAGAGATACAAGAGTGAAGAGAAAGATAACCCTGCCCCTGGTTCCTGATGCCCGGCGTCACTTTTTACTAACCTGAAACTTAGGTCATGTAACATATTCTTATCTGCTGGAAAACCCAATTAATTTTTTTGTATTTGCATTGAACTTACAGTTCCCTGGAATATGCCTGTGCTCTCTGCCTGGAATATTCTCTCAATTCACCTTTTTTTTTAAACAATAGAGATAAAATTGTGATTATGTAGATACAATTCACATACTATAAAATTCACCCTTTTAAAGCGTGCAGGGGCTTTTCAGCATCTTCACAGAGTTGTGTGGCTGTCAGTGTTCGGCGTTCCACGCTGCACTCCTTTGACCAGATGGGCACTCCTGCCTCTCAGTCCCGCCGGCTTCTCTGTGACCTCTTCTGCCACATACGTGCTTCAGTTTTCATAACTGAGCTCAGGTGTTAGCTCCTCAAGACATGTACCCCGGCCTCCCCTGCTCCTCTTCCCCTCCAGAGAAGCTCTGGGCAACCCCCCTCGTTTCCATAGCATCCAGTACTTCCCCGGTCCAGGGCACAGAGCATGCTGGGGCTTCCCTTGTGCCCCGCTCTCTCCTATTAGACTTTGAGGATGGGGACACTGTATTTAATCCTTCATACGTTAGGTAGGTTTTCTCTGGAGGGTTTGGGTTTTACTTCCTAATGAGCCAAAGTGGAGAAACAGAGGAGCTCTTGATCCAGGAAGACACAAGACAACGAAGGGGAGACATCCATTACTCCTGAGCGGATCTGACTGTTTCCCCAGTAGGAAGAGTTGCAGATTTTTCTTTGGCCGTGAGTGGTCGTTTTCTCTGGCTGACTTGGTGAAATTAAAACAAAACCTTGATGAGACATCCATCCACTGGAAGGAATCCAGTGTGAAACGTTGTGGCCAGCCAGCCAGGATGATTTTTGTGCTAAGGGGGGAAGAAAAGCCACCGACTTGTTCTGGGTGTCCCTCACGTTAACGTGGCACATCAGTGCTGGCCCCCACCCCCGCTCAGACTCACGTGCCACACACGTGCTTGCACGGCATGAACGGTTCCACTTGAAAGGGGCCAGCAGCATCACTGGGATTTTGGTGGACTGTTGCACCATCTGGGTTGTTTAGAAGTCTGTGGTCTTGAGAGTTTGGAGAGACTATATGGTGGAAAGACCCAGGACTGTGGCATGTGACTCAGTGGTTGCGTGGCTCTGAGCCTCGGCTGTTGCCTCACGAGGTCCTTGGCCTCCCCGGGTGGCTCTGAGGAGTCCTGGGGTGGGATTGCATGGGTTTCCTTGAATTCTGGCTCTGCCACCTGCGAACTGTGTGACCTTAGCCAAGTTATTATACTTAACCTCCCTGTGCCTCAGTGTCGTCATCTGTAAATTATGAGAACTTGGCATAAATTAGGATAACAGTAGCACCACTGCTTCGTACAGGGTTGCCACAATGATAAAATGAGGATGTGTGTTCCGTGCTTAGAAGAGTGTCTCATGCATAGCAGGCACTTTAAAAAAAAAAAAAGGTTTGCTGTTGTTAGGATAATTGCTTTAATAATACTAATAACACTAAAACGGTAATACTAAAACAGATGGACCCTCTGTCCGGCCCATGAAGTTACATTGTCTTTGCAAAAAGACCATGTGATAAACAAGTTGTTTTAATGTATTTTTCCCTGGTCTTTTTCCCAGAAAGATTTGAGGTGATTTGTAAGAATGCACCCAATGCAATAATGCTTTTAACACAGCCTGAGAAAGCAGGACCGCAGGCCATTCGGGAAGAGATCTCCACTCTGTCCACGCGTGCCTTCCTCGCATAGGGGAGGCTATAGGCCCAGCCTCAGGAGGCGCCTGCGTGGAGTGTGAGGGGCAAGGGCCGGCCCCACAGGTCCTCGCAAGGTGGTGGTCCACACCCCAGGGAAGGTGCAGGAGCTCGAGTCTGCATCTGCCTTGGGAGGCCCTTGGTCACAGTGATGCGGTGCCGCCCCAGGCCATCACCCTCTCACTCTCACCCCCACCCACCCAGCTGGTCCCTAGTCCAGCTCTCGGAGAGGCGCTGAAGAACATTGGGGGGGCGCTTCCCACTGAGACAGACATGGGCTTCAAAAGGTCAGAGCTCTACCTGAGTGGCCCTCCTTTTCCACAATTCAACCACGGTCCCACCGGCATTTAGGAAGCCCTGCCAGCCTTACGCTAGGCCCAGGGCCGTCCAGACGTCTCATCCCTGCCCTGAGGAAAGACACCCCATCCCGAATCCATGCGGCCTGGAGCCCAGTCTTATATAGAGCGGCAGGGGCGTAGCCCGTAGATGAGGGGCATCACCTTCGCTAAGGAAGCTTTGGGCATGCGTAGAAGAGGACCTTGAAGGAT